>NC_091490.1:12196222-12804285 GCF_947461875.1 Haliaeetus albicilla
TCGGACTAATATCTTTAGAATTTAGCTGGCTAAGCCAATTCATCTCTAAGACTGATGAAGGCTGATTGCTCTCTATGCAAAATGTATTAAAACTAAATGAGCAGTCTATTACTCAAATGCTGCTGATAATCTGTTAGCCAGGGTCCGTTAGCTGGGCTGCCTTGTTGCAGGAGAGAAGCCCTCATGCCCTGTACAACTCTGATAAGCCCAAGCTTACTTCAGCAAGCCCTTCTTTGTTTTGGTACATGTCCAGAGATAGACCAGAGTGCTGGAAGTGGTATATCACCTGCGCTCTTTCCTGCGGCATAAGGCAATCCACAGGGACCACAGGTCCCAGCCAATGGCAGAGAACAGCTCTCTGGCTCAAGATGCATGCGCTGGGATATGTGGTTTCTGCAGGCCATATCTCTGTGTTAATGAAAACACCACTCAGGGCAATCTCGTTGCTTACACCACAGCTCCTGGGATGTTCTTGGTGTTGTCATGGATCGAGTCCTTTGCAGGGGCTGAGGAAAATTATGTTCCTCGGAGAACTCCAGTGAGCAACCACAGCTTCCGAGGTGAATGGCATTTGCCCTTTTCTCTCCTTCCTTATACTAGACTATTATTGTTATTTATTATCTTTAAAGTCCCCATATAATAATAATACCTGGGAAACAGATTGCTCCTGTCAGAAAACTGATTAGCCGGGATTTTTGAGGTTACTATATTTTGGATGCTCTTCTCCTTTGACAGCCTCTCCCTACAGCCCTCTTTGCAACACCAGCCTGTGCTTATAATTACACCAACGTCGCCTTTGATTTAAGGACTGTAATCCTTTGTCCTTGCTATAAACAACCTGCATTAAACACATGAACTGCGTGTACCAAGAGAAAAATAAATAAAGAGCTACAGAAAATTGTGTGAATCAACACCGTGAAGCCACAATACCAGAGCTTACCTATGCAGAGGAGCCTTGCCTGATCCTGGGATACACAGCCTCTGCTGGCATGCACTTGGCCTGAGAAGCACAGAGTACACCCATACTGACCTGGTCTGCTCTCCCCTGAAGGAGGAGGGCATTGCTCAGGAATTGGGCCATGCAGCTTAAATAGATGAACAGAGCATTCACTGCACTTTCACAGCAGGGACTGAGAGATTGGGGGGTGGCCCTGAGCAGTTCGATTTCTACAGAGGGTCTCACTGCAGAGTACCCTTGAGGTTTTGAATGATACAGGATTTTTATTTAATGTTCAAGACATTCCGCCAACAAAACCTTGCTAATTCACACTAATGACTAGGAGACCTACTGCAAATTAATTGCTAATTGGCAAAATTCATTAAATGAACAAACATGATAAGAAATAACTGTAGTACAGCCTCCCCAAACAGACTTGGTTCATTTATTTTTGTGCACTATTCAGTTTTCATGATTTATGCTAATACTTTTAAGCATAGTTGTAAATGTATTTGAGTATATTTTGGAGAAGTAATGAAGACTAAGTAATAGCAGAGCTTGCAACACAGTCCCCTGTTATGTCTTATAGCATCACCACCTGGCAGGTAGAGACTGTCAGAGAGATCTGCACTAGGAATGGAAAAGGTCTGCAGAATCTACAGACACATTCAGCTAGGTCCCACATGTGATTACATCTATGTGGTCATCTTAAATGTCCTGCTCTCAATTTATCGCTTTCTTCATAAATGCTCCATTTTTGGTGCTCACAACTTTAAAAAAAAAAAAAAAAAATCCCACTTTTGTGCTGAAACCTTTTGTTTGGTCTATCACCAAAATACAAGTTTTTTTAAATTAATCAACTGTTATTTGGATATTTCACATGTACCCTCCCTGACGCTGCACTTCATTTTAATTCAATTTTAAGACAACCTTTTTCTTAAACTCAACCTTCCCCAACCCTAAACAATATGACTGTCCTAAAGCCATTAATCCTAAAAGCTCTACACCATCTGACCTGTGTCTGTACAGCCATAAGCTGTGTTTTTATGCACCAGCACCAGTATTGTTGTTCAGGATTATAATACAGCTCACTGACATTGAAAACTACCTTCTTCATGGATTTCAGCAGCAACAAAACTTTCTCATTAGGCATTTTCTTCATGGATATCTTTAGACTACTGAATTGCTTAGTGGGTTTCCGGGAAGGAGTGCTAAAGTTTCAGATGAATAATGTTTTTTGCATTTTCTGGCTTAAGATGGGGAAAGAAGGTCAACGTTTCCCCGGCTGCATGGCTCTACTCTGCAGGAGTGGAGGCTCTCCGCTCCTGCAAGTTTTAAGACTCAAGGAAGGAAAGAACCATATTAAGTACTTTAGCCTTAGAGCTCTGGAATTTAAAAAAACCCAACAGAGAAATTCAATTTCAGATATGAACGTGCACATTTCTGGAAATCGGAAGTGCTTAACTGCTCAGAACTAAAGTGCTACAATGGAAGGCAGATGGGCAATTGCAATGTATCTATGCAAAAGTTAGAAAAGTTTGAAATTGCACAGGTATTCTCTGCCTCAATGAATATACATGCTTCACCCCGCCCCAGCTTACAGCCATGGACCCCGTGTCTTACGTCAGTGCCTGCTGATCTGCCAGAATAAGATTTAGGACAGATAAAAATAAAGAGTCATACTGCTATGCCATCTCTACTATGCTATGTAACACATTCAACACACGGTAATCACTGGGATGGCACATGACCATCAACTTGCTCCATCAATTAGGCTTAATGCTAAATAAACCAATCTTTTAAGAAGAAAATATTTCTATATTAACTTACGTAAATGGTTATTTCTGAGGGTTTTTTGGACTTAAGTTAGACATACCTCACAAATTACCAAATCAATTGTGCAAAAATATAAGTTCTGTATTTGAATCCTCCTAGTAAATTAAACCAGTTTTACTTGTTAGAGAAATATACCTAGTGAAAGCTTTGTCAAGGATGAGGGAGGCCAACAGATTCCAGAGAAGCACAGCACACTCAGGTATATGGCAAAGTAGCAGCTCACTGATCCTATAAACATTAATGCCTCATTATGCATGTATAGCACTGATTCAAGGGGTAAAGCTAAGAGATACTACCTAAAGAAACTGAAGGTCCTGGAGCATCAATGTCCCAGAGTGATGGGTTTTCACCAGTGCAGGTAACAAGGTCTTCAGGGTTTTTACTCTCTCCCACGCTTTCCCCCCTAGGAAGGGGGTACAGATTGCTTTGACCCAGCACAAGTGGCCTAAAATGAGAATGACTTGGAATCCACACAAATAATGCCTGATAACCTGGAAAAAGTCAGCTTTCTACAGGAAGTGTTTGTGTAGGGAAAAATAGTAAAATACATGGTGCAGAAGAATGAACTGCGCAGGACATTTTTAGTGGAGGGTGTTTTATGTCAAAAGCACGTTACCAGTATGACAACATACTATTTTGCTTTAGGAGATCTGCAGATTTCCAGAGTCCTACCCCTGCCTCTCACTACAGGCAAGGAAACCAAGCTGAGACCTGTAGAGGTGGCTGCAGGCAATGGAAATGGCTGCAGCCTCTGAGCTGCATCTGACTGAAACAAATCAAGAACACAGAAGAGTGTGCTACAATCACAGGGAGGGCCCTAAGGTAGGCCACAGGAGAAGGAACTCCTAGGACAGTTTCACATAGTACAAGAACATCATGTAAACTTCCAGATCAGACACAAATCCAAGAAATTGTAGCAGAACATGCATCTAGTCTTGAATTGATGTTGCCTTTCTCTTAAATAATTTAATTGAAACTACACTTACACAAATACAAAAAAACACACTGACTAATTACACTCCAATCATTATATTGGTTACGCTAATGAAAGAAAAAAGTAATATATATGGTGCTCTGCACAAATTACATACAATCAGATTACCTGATGAATGACACCTAAGACTGTGTTACTATGGGCACACAAAGGTAGCAAAAGCTTCTCAAATCGGTCCAGGACTGGCAGACAAAGGTCTCCGAGGCCTCATACTGCACAGACACTGTTTGGTACCTGACAATTCAACAGAAGTAGCAACACAGAGCGTCCTTTCCAGAACTACAACTTATTTTAAAAGACCCCATTACTGTACCTAGAGTGCTCTCTTTATACCCGAGAGCCTACTAAGGCTTTGGTCCAGATGCTTTCCCACACCAAAGAGCTCCATGAAAAAGGTGACAGATGCATTTTCTTTCAGCAATTTAACATTAACTGCCTTTCAGTTTAGCTAAGAATGAGAACGGAGGAAGAGAAGTGTTGGATTCACCTTCTCTGGTTCATCCAAGATTTTGCATCCGTTGCTGTTCTCTTTAAAAATAAATACTCCAATATTTTCATCTTCTTTCATTCTCTACAGGCAGGAGTTTGATTAGGAAATGCACCAGCACTCTCTTGGCCCTAATTAAAGGGCATGTAATACAACAAATAGATGGCAATGCCACAACATGAATTTGATCCAGCCTGCATCATTTGTTCATAACTTTTATTCACAGAAATGAGACTCCTACTTTCCTTCCACACCTCTGTCAGGCTCCCCATGGAAATTACTCTCATCCACTGTCTTGTAGAGTGCAAAACATAAAACTTCGCTAATGAAAAATTGCTAGCAGAAGCAACAAGCACATCTCAGCTAACTAATCCATGGGATGTTCAGATCTGGAAACATAAACTTTCCTACCTAATAAGGGTGTGCTGATCTCCATCAGATTGATGCCAGAATGCCTTGGAGTGCAATCAATACAAAACAAATAAATTATTAATTGCTCCAAGTAATTAAATTTATCAAATCCAAATAAAAATAACTGATATTTTATGGAACTGCTTCCAAAGCTGAACCTCTGAAGGGACAGTATTGATCACAGGAGGACAGACAGATGTTTCACATGTTCACAGCCGATGAGGTCTGGGTTTGCATTAATGACAAGGAAGGAACAGAGCCAACAGCCTCCAATGCAGAGTAAACAGGCAGCGTGCTTGGCCATTTAATTGCGGGTCAGATCAAATATGGAGAATAAACATGTCTAAACACATACATACAACCCCATCTTCCTCTAGAAATATCATTCACCTTGGAGCTGTAGTAAGCACTCAGTTCCCACTCCAAGAAAATAAAATGGAAGAGAACTCACACACATACATTCCCCCTGCAACCACAGTAAATTCTTACTCATTAATCAGTGCTAAAAAAAATGCTCAGCAGGCTAGTAAATATTTAAAAGCTGGTGAGTGTGAATATTTGAATCAATGGGTAGTACAGCTGTACTTGTAATTTTCCTTTCTCTACTTCTTTTTCAATTGGGCCGACTAGTAAATTGTCTACAAGATCCCAGTTAGCAGATGGAGTCTGGCTGCTGGCTGGAAGCCTTTTCTGAGGGGAGGTGGCCGGCTTTGAATGACGAAGCTGGAGCATGCCTCAGTCCTTTCTGTGGACTGACATCTCTACAAACTCCCTTTCATCACAGAGTTTTGTTTTGTTTCCAGATGAGACATCACTCAATCGATTCTCTTCTAGTTCCTTTGTTTCCAAACCCGTGACAACAGAGCAAGGACACGGACTTATACCTCAACATGCAGGAGTGGGGACAAACATCCACCCTTTTCCATCCATTACTTTCCTTCTTAAAAGCACTGCTGCACCAATTCAACAGCATTAATAAAACCATAACTTAAAATCTGCAGATAAGGCTGAGAGAGATGATGAGCAACTTCAGACACACTGAAGAGATGTTATGTATGCCAAAGTCAAGTGCTCCGAGCACAATAAAGTCAGACACAAAGGTTAAACTTAAAAGAAAGCTGAACATGACATGGTACAGAAACACCGCAGTGAATTCAAACCAAACTCAGCTCTGCCCGACAGAAGCAACACGATGCCTAGATCACAAACATGGTTATTATTGGTTTGTCTGGGCCCTGGAAAAGATTCAAGTTCAACAGCTCCCATCTTCCTCTCCTTCAGGCAGATCCTCAGCAAAGCTTTCCTTCCTCCTAGCTCCTTGCTTTCCCTTTAGTCTCTTCCTCTCCTTTCCCTGTACAAATTACCTACCCATCTCTCATTTCCTCTGGCTCTTTGGCTGTCTGCCCTCCCAGCTGAGCCAACCTGGTATAACAGGAAGTTTTCCAGAAGTAACGCTTAGGATTAATAATACATTTCTGGTGTTATTTTCATAACGCTGTTTTACTAACAGCAAAGGCAAAGGTCTAAAATTCCTTTTCAAGAAACTCATGAAAGACTTACTCCTTCCAAAACATCTACTACTGCCTCCTGTTCTCAGTGGCACCAAGGCAATACACTGCCTTGAATTAAGACGAAGCTTTTCATAATGCCTAGCTTCCTACTGCCTTACAGAAACTTGCAGTCTGTGCTGTCAGGAGGCAGAGGGGAAATCCCATGCAGAGCAAGGGCACGGGGGCTGTGGCCTTCTTTGCCTGTGGCCACGGTCCCATGGAGAACAATGGGAGACTGAAGCCATTGTGATAGAAGGCAGCTTGTCGAACTCACTGGAGAAGATTACTCTTCAGCGTCTGCTGAAGGAGAAACTTTCGGTTATGAAGAATAATGGCCATAAGTGACCATTAATCCTAGGGGGAAAAAAAGTCTTCAAATTCAGCCTGTGCATAAGATTTCGTAAGCTTTAACAACAGGGGGAATTTGAAAAGCCAGGCCTATTGTCATAAAAACTACTGGGAACAAATTAAGTTGAATACAGATTGCTAACTTTTTCTTCAAGGACTCATTTCTATAAATTAATTTTAACTCAAGTTTTCAGACTAATTGTAAATCCTCAGGAAAAAAAAAAATAATATCTCTAATCAAAGAGTAAGTGCTATTATCCTGGGGATGATACGGTACATTTTTCACACATGACAGAGGTTGAGTCCATGATCTCAGTGCAAAATCCAACTTCGCCTAACTATGAAGGCGTAAAGCACGGTAGCAAAGTACAAAATAAAGGAGGACAATAGAAGCCTTTAGGTGAGGAACCCTTTAGGTCCACAGGCAAAAGAACTTACTGCAGGATGTCACAAGCCTTTAGAAATCATTTTCCAATGTGCTCAGGGCAAAACATCTTATGCTGGATGTTGCCAGACTATGAGTTTCCAGAATAGCATCCCGATTCCGCACTTAGTCCTAGTCAGCTCCCACCCTTATCAATTCCACGCCAGCGGTGTGTAGAGGGTTTGCCACATAAATCCCACAAGTAAAGTAATTCGGATTAGTACGGACTGTCAACTCTATACCACTTAGCACTTCAGCCTCTCTTACCAGTTCAAAAGGCCTGTACTGACCTCATGTAATTAATTCTCCCCATCACCCATATGTGAAGCAAGTGAGTCTATTAGCTCCCGTTTTAAAAACAGAGAAGACTTGAATAAGGAAGCCAGGTGACTGGCTAAAAGCCACAAATTAATTCATTTTGCTGGGTTGGAGGCAGGTTTCACATTTCCAAGCAACAAAGTGTTGTTTTTTCACCTAGATCAGTGATTTGCAATCTTTTTCAATTCGCAAACCACTATTACTTCTAATAACAGCATTTATATCCTTAAAAATTTCAAGCAGAGCACAGAAAGTTGCTCTAGGTCATCCCAGGAGCTTGGATACTGCAGGCTGAAAGTTGCTGAATCAGACTGCCATGCCCCAGCTTATCACTGTATTTTGTGAGCATTAAAGAGAACAGGGAGAAGCACGTAACACCCATTTTCAAAAAGGCTGGGATCTGAATGGCCTGTTTGGCACACGAAAAGGCTCCTGACTTTGCCAGATGGTTCCATCACTGATAGGTTATTGCTCAGCTTCTCTTCCAGAGGGGGTAAAAAAATAGAAAAGATCAACCATCACTTATTAGTTTTCAAAATCCAAATCAATCTCCATAAATTACTCTATTTATCTTAGTGCCAGAGAACACATCTGCCACGTCTCCATAAATCTCAACACATGCACTGCAGTCTTGCCTGTCACTTGCCTGTGACTTCCTCAAGGCTGTAGCCCCTCACTCAAACAGGTAGCCTGAAGGTGGTGGCACCTCTACACTAAAGGGGTCCCCCAGCAGTGACCTTGCTGAGGTATACTGCCTCTAACGTGCACATGCACCCGTATGTCAAAGCAGCATGATCCTAAACACATTTCTGTTAACAGCCCCAGGGTGTTCCCAGCAAGATCTGAAACTATTCTGACATCAAAAGAACATCCCATAAAACAGTCTTTAAAAGTGACCTAGAAAATTGCTATGCCAAGTGAGGGTGCTGGGCAAGGAACCTACTTCTCCACCTTTGCTACAATAAAGCAACTAAGGATTATTTTATTTGGCTAGGAAAAAAAAAGCACTTGTACTGGGCAAACAGGATTTTGCTGTCAAAACCCCTCTGAAAACATTCAGTCGGCCAGGCAGGTTTAACTTACTTGGTATCCTAAAACCTGTCGCTACGAGACAGGCGTCAAGCCTTGCTGATAAAACAGCAAGAAAGTTCTTTTCTCAGGAATATCTGTGCAACAGAATGAACAACGGGGCTTTCCCCCAAAATATTTTCTGAAGATAATGGAAATAGGAAGCTTAAAAATTGTTATGCGTTTATGTGTGTCTCTTTTTTTCCAAGACACAACCTGAACATCCAGTTCTTAAAAGCACCTCTCATCTATTAATTCAAGTGCTCTATGAGGCCCATTACATTTAGCTGTGAGCTCTGTTTGGACTAGACAGCTCCATTTGGGTCTGTCACATGTGCCTAACAGCAGAGCGGGCACACCAGTAACAAACACCAGCAAGTTCAGGTGCCACTGCAAGGCGATGAGCTGGCTTTCACCAAGCCTGCATTCCAGGTTTCTGAGTCTCCACATTTATGGAATTTCTTTCTTATTTTAGAGGCAAGAACTTGACTTTCTTTAGCTATAAAAGGAGAACAGATGAGGAGACAGACAGGCAGACTGAAAGACATTAACAGAGGTCCCAAGGGACCAGGACAACAGCCTACCCTCTGGCTTCGCAGCGTGACACCTGCAGATTTGAAGTCAGGAAACTTGATGCCAGCAGTCTCAGGAACAGCCTGAAAGAGATCGAAACAGGATGTGTTGATGGAGGAAACACAAGATTTCATATAGAGACTATCTGAACGGGAAACACTGTTTCCTATGACAGAGAACCACCTGCCACAGCCACATGTCAGAGCTGAGGCAAGAGGAAAATCCCAAGCAATGGGATTCAGTGGGAAAATCCCAAGCAATGCACTGAGAAAAATACTCCAGTTCAAAGTATGTCTGGAGAGTGCAAGCATTTTTCTTTGGTTGGTTTAAATGCACTGCTCTATGCAGAGCCTTACACCCATCCACACAAGCATGAACCCTAACCCTAAATGGTACTCCTTACACTAACATATGCATATTTGCACAATATCATCCTTATCTAACTTAGGCCCATTTCACTGATCAAAACAGCCCAGGACTTCCCTAAATCTTGGCTTTTGACTGCAAGTCCTGTAAGGAATGAGCTGAGAAACCTCTGATCTGTACAGACATGAGCCCACTAATGAGGATGTAAGGACTGCACCCCTCCAGGGAGGCCTGCTGTTTATACATGTTTTGCCATGTCCATTCATTAGACAGTTTTCTTTATTCCCCACTTCACATTTTAAGCACAGCAATACAAGGCAGCAAACTTCTAATGCTGCTGCTGCTAGACAGTAGAACATTTAGTTGTATTTCAACAAAATGGAAAAAAATGCAATCCCTTAAAAATCTGTGCTGCTGAGCAAAGCACAAGGTGAGCAAACTTTTAAATGATTAAACCAGGCTATCTACAGGGCCCTGTGCACTGAATGGTGTGGGGTCCCCTGAATGGGTCAGCGATACTCATGATTCAATCTAAGAATAGCCACAACCTCTGCAAAATGCATGCTCAATCACGGTTTTCCAAAAGGAAGAGTCACCTGAAATCTCCCAGTTTCTTTGGAGACGGCTTTTGCCTTGCTGCTCCCACATTTCTCTGCAAAGAGGCTCTGCAGCTTGCTCTTTGTTCATTCCAGACAGGGCTGAGACAACCAGGGCTGTCCCAAGATCATACAAGATGCTGCAGGACAGTGACTCAGTTCCTCAAGTTCCCTGCCAATGACTCTCACATCTCTATCAGCTATCTCTATGTATTGGTCTTGAGGTGGCACCTTGCAAACCACTCTGCATGGCCAGGCATTAAGATTTTTTTAAGTTACCTGTGGTCAGTCCAATAAACAGAGGCCCCAGGAAGAGATTTCTAAACATGACCATGGTGGAAAAAGGATTCTCTAACTACCAACAGGGCTCATGAACTTGTACGGATCACTTTGATCTTTGTTAGGATGTAGCCTCCCTGCTTGGATTATTAGAGACAAAGGCGGCTGCAATCAAAAACCAATCCTCTCTGCTTCCTTTGGATGAAGGCTGGCTTTCAGACTCCCCGAACTCTGCCCCCCAGCCTGTTGCTGAACACCCTGACACAAGCAGTGAGGGTAAATCAGAGGGTAAATCAGCATCGCTGGCTTAGCCGAGACAACTCTGACTGCACTCAGCGCATAAGCAATTAAATGGGTTCTTTTGCCTTGCGTGCCTGTACATGCTGTAAACGCTTCAACCTCAATTGACTCTTTGGTAAATGATTTTCCTTTGTTGAAATGATGCTGATGCAGCTCCCGATTCAAATTCTTAGTTAAAATGCAATTTTTTTCTTAACATTTCCCAGCTATAGTTGGTAATTGACTCCTAATGGACTCTGTCATGGTTGAAATGATGCTAGTGCAACAACAGAAACTGCTTCTCTGCCCACCCTGGCGTGCCTATCCACTATATGCCTGCAGACAGGCACCAGTCAACAGGCAATATTTAGGGCTGGACTCCCTCACCTTGGCATCCTCAGCATCTTTCCAGCCCCATTCTCCATCACCACCCTTTTTTCATTAACAACAACAACAAGCAGCTTTCTTTAAAAGAAGATATGCCAGCCGCGCCTGGCCTTACCAGATCAACCCCCAAGGGAATTCAATGCACAAAGTGCCCAGTGATATTACATAGAGGGGCGGGGGGGGACCCAAAACAATGTTTTAAGGAAGCGGTGGCCGTTAGGCACACTTCGTCAAGCAGTAACTGTCTAGCATTCACTGCTTCTCTCCCCTCCCTGCACAGACCCTTTTGGAGGACAATGACACAAGTGCTCTCTGTTCACAAGGTGCAGGGACAGGAATTCCCAGGGTCTCACTGGAAACATCTGAGATTTTGTAACAGCCCTTTCCTACTGAAGGTGCTGAATTTAGTTCAGTCCATGCTGTCCTCTTTCCAGAAAGGGAAATTGAGGTAACATCAAATGTGAACTGAAACCTGTGTTCTGGGCTCCTTAGACTTTCGCTCAGCTCAGGGAGAAGTAAGAAGCAATAGCTCCCAGAATACAAGAGGCCCCCAGCAGGGCTGCTCTGATCACAGCTGAGGATCTGGAGAGGGGCATCTATTGAGCTTGGGGAGATGCTGCTGGGACCCAGGAGTGGGGAAGGAAAGGGAAACCTGGACTGCAAAAAGAAGGCAGGTGAAAGACAATGGGTTTGTGGGACAACCCTGCACAGCAGTACCAGCATCCACTTGGGAGAAGCAGGGAGATGGATGCTTCTCCCTGCCACAAGGCATGAATGGCTGGCATCATTTCATTCCATTTCTCAGGGAGGGAAAGGGAAACAGGACTTAAACCAGCATTTTTCAAATAGGAGAGAGACAGAAAGCACACCAGAGCACTCTGACAATGGCTGCCTTAGACCAATCTGCCTTCCAAAAGATGTAACTGAAAAAGCATCTGCCAGAAGGCAGCCAGCAGCTACTCCCCCCAGAAGAGCTGAGGGCCTGATCCCAGTAGGATTGCTGAAGGAAACATGTTACCCAGCCACAGCATAAGCTGAGGAAAGAAAAGAAAAAAAATAATAATAATTAAAAAAAAGACATGTTTACAGGCTTCTCTGTCTCCTTCTTCTGTGGCAGCTTCTTCTTGGGAGCCTTGCGCTCGGCACGTCTCTGCTCAGTGGTGGTGTCAGCAGCTGTGATAAGCTTCTGCAGGTCTTGGGTTCTCTTTTCTCTCTCTTTCTTCCTGGTTTCGATTTTGCGGAGCTCCTGGATGAGGTATTCTTCTTCTGCCACCTGCAGACCAGAGCACGTAAAGGCAATCAGAGCAGCAGGGGAGGCATAGCAAGGCAAGGGGGCCATCTACCGATAACAGCTCTGCTCTGGGCCAGCCTGGGAATAACTTTAAGCTCCTCTGCCTACTATCTTGGATTTGCAGAGCACATTATGCTTCATAGCCTTGTCCTGCATCCATGGCAATGCCAGTCTACAAACTGGCAGGTACCGTATCACAACATCCATGATGCACCTTTCAGCAGCATCCATAAATGATTAATCCCACCTCCAGACAAAGAGACCAAGAGCACAGATAGAAGGGTAAAAGAGCCCAAATATACTGTAGTTGCAAATGCAGTGTTGTGAAAAGCTGGCTCCCCTCCTCAAACATAGCATGTAGAACCTAGAGCAGCTATGCCTAGTATCAGCACACCTGTCAACGCAGGAGGGACAAGCAGAGTCATTACACATATGAACTTGTCATTAGAGGGAACTACTAACAGAAAAGGATGTTCTCCCTCAGCCTTTGGGGAACACACAGTTCCTTAGCCTCTAAACCCTGGGACCGTTACACAGCTTCAACAAAGAGGAGAGCTAAACATGCGGATTTACAGTCTTTGATGCTTTCTGGCAAGATTTTTACTCTCAAGGAAATAATTCTCTGCCCATGGGACTTGGGGACTCATAAGGACACTGATCTGAGAATTTCTTTCTATTCAGAGGACTAGTACAGTAAGCGTCACAGAGAAGGTGTTAGCAGTTACCAGAGACCAGAACTCTGCTCACCTAGCCCTCTCTCCTGTATAATCAGGTTTCTCAGTTATTGTCCTTTTGTATCCCTTAGAAAGACATGAACTCAACAACAAAAGCAGTACTTAAGTGTTGCTCTTTTCTTGTCCAGTCTTTCTTTCCCTTTCCCACCCTCTGGTCTATTTCACTCGCCTACTGATTCAACTTATCATAAATCTTTTGGAGCAGTGATGCTCTCTTCCCCAAGTTACCTGCTCAGGTGTCCTATTGTACAGCCTTTCTAGTTGTTCCTTTCTTCGCCTCTCATGGCCAGCATCAAAGACTGGGATTTTCAGGTCTGTGCCCGGAGCTGCACGAATATTAGCCAGCTTGGCACAGATGTGATAATATCGTTCCTTCAGGTCCTCCACTGATCTTTTCTGTGGAAGACATCACAGGAGGACAACATTATGGAAGAACCAAGCAAAACCTTGCGCAGTAGCCAGCTAGGAACCACTGGCTGAAGGATGTCAGCTTTGGTATAAGACATAGTGCCTGGGAGGAAGATCAGCAGGGAGCCTTGCCAGTCCTGGTGGAACCACAGGGAAGGGGGAGTTTCTCAGTGAACTGCAGGAATCAAGTGTCATGGGTTCACAGCTACTGCTTTAAAAACACCCACCAGTGTCCAACAATACAGCCGAGGGTTAGAGACAATACAGCAGTGAAGCATTCCCAGATAAAAGTATGCAAAGATAGTTGTCTCGAGAGGAGAAAACCTGCCAACAGGAATCTGTGACAAATGCACAGGAGGCCTCCTCTGAGCTGCTCCACACAATGGCCATTCAAGTCATAACCAAGAAGGTATCAGCTACAACAATTCATTGCCCATTGTTACAGGGAGTCTGACCTGTGTTCCCTCACTCCAAGCACTGGAGGTGTTTGGACTGGCCCAGCTGGGCAGACTCTTGTTATTTCGCTTTGCCACAGGCTCTTCACATGAGCATTTCAGAGGGCAACAAAAAGTTCCAGCATTTGGAGCTGTTCTGTAAGAGTCACATCATTCCTCCATGCCACCAGGAGGCATGGAACCAGCAGTTACAGGAGATTTATGATCATGACATCAGGGTTGCATCTTCAGACCACTAATGGTCCCTGCTTCACAGCAGAGATGACAGAAACCTGCAGCTGGTCAGACCACAAGTGAGGAGCAGCACCAGGGAAAAATCCCAGTCCCCAGGGACCTTAGCAGATCCTTCTCCCAGGGCCTAGACTGGAATCCAGGACACTTATGCTGCTCAGATAAACTCCCCAGCTGCTTTATCTTCAAGGAACAATGAGTTGCTCTCCTGGCAGGGGCAAACCTTCTAACTTTCTAATAAAACACAACAGGGAATGAGCACAAGTCACAGTGGATTTAATTACAAACAAAGCAAGCAGCAATGCCCTGTGCTGGAAATTCAATATTCCTTGCTGCCAATAATTCATTATTTTCCCCTAATTAAGTTGATATAAAGGGTAATTTGGTCTTTGCAGTGCAGCAAGCCCTGCACGTGCCGTAGCAGCGGTTTGCTAGCAGCACCTTGGCCCCCGGGACTCACCTTGAACTGCTGGTGATCATAGCGGTCATGAATCACTACAAAGCGCAGATCAAAACGCCGAGCCAGGTCAAAGAGGTGGTCTGTCTCAGCTTTGGTCCACGCATCATCATGGAGATACATCTGGTATTCCTGCTCCGAGTAGACAGGTACCTGCACTGTCTATGCAGAGAAAAGAAAAACATGGTAGCTCTCTTGCAGCACTGCCCTTCTCACTGCCAGCTGGTAAGGGCCGAGATACTTGAGCCAAGAACAAGAGCAGTGCACTGACAGGAAGGGGACTCCCAGGACCCTGAGCAACATGCCCTGGTAGGAAACATGACGAGCAGGCAGAGGACTTGATAAGGAGCAATGTGTGATCTCAGGGCCACAAACATGACGTTCTGGGGAGCCTACAAGGAACTACTGCCTGGGAGGCTGAAACCTATTTCAGGTGGCTGACAGAGGCAGAGGTCAGCAACCCACATCCTGACTATAGGTTTCAAAATTATCAGGCTAGCATGACAGTGAAAACAAGGTTCAGCCAGCCTCCCTGCATTCCTCCCATATAGCAGCACCAATACCCTGACATAAACTGTTCTGACAGTTGACTCTTTACTTGGCTTAGGACACGCTTACTTGTACGGGAAGAACAGGAAAGGCAAGGAGCAGTACTTCCTAGCCTTTAGCACACCTTCTGCTTTGACACACAACCCTCTTCTTTCATGTTTGGTGCAGACAGTGCCATGAAGATATGAAAGGCTGGGTGCTGTACAACTGAGGGCCATAAACTTGGCAGACAACTTTATCCCTCCCTTCCTCATACACCCTTTCTCCAGCAGAGCCACAGGGCCAAACAACAGTCCAACTCTGAGTGTCCCAGGTGCCTAAAAGGCCAAACCCACACCACTGTCCCCACCCTGGAACTGCTCTGCAAGGGCTCTATCCAGAACACAAGTGTCACATGGCTACTAAAGGAACAGTAAAAATACTTACTGTATTAGGGGAATTCCTAGCGCATGGTAAAGCAAAAATGAAAACAAGCCTGTGCTTTCCGCCCTTACCACCTCCCACCACTCCTGTAGTGAAACTTCGCTCAGCCTGAGGAGGTCCTGCCTCCACAAGAAAACATCTTGTGCATTCGAGCAATGCACATGCTTCAACACCTCTACGCCCTCCTGAGTCCTACACCAGAAAAGTCATCCTCATGAACTCCATACAGCTCAGAGGAGCATTTCTGAGCCTCCAAATAGCAGCCTCTTTTAGGTCTACTACCCTTCTTCCATCACATAGACACAGAAGCTTTAAAGGTGAAGCATATCTCTTGGGGATGCACTGCACCTCAACCTTCAAGTACAACTTCCATCAGGAGAAAAGTCATCTTACTAGACACGTAAGGATGTCCTATGTACATCATGAAAAAAAAATATTTTCTAGAGTAGCATACATACATGAAAAGAGCCAGCAGGGCCCTCTGCAGTGGGTGGAAGGGAAGGTGGCAGATGCCTGATCAGAGAAGAGAACGGGATAAGAGCAAAGAGCAGTCCCCAAAACGCTTCCTCAGCCCCACTCATGGCTGCGCAGGTGAGAACTGCAGAGAAGTGAGAAGGTGGGAACTCATCAGGTGGAAAGCTTGACCCAACCACGGGATGACTGTAAGTTCAAATGCAACATGGCCATGAAAATGCAAATATGACCCCCCGAGAGGGATTTCCAGCAGAAACTGGCAGGGTTTCAGTTGCACAACAAGACCTTGGCAGGAATACCAACTACAACTCTACTGACCCCTGTTCAGGAAAGATGAACTGAAATGGGAACAAGTACAGAGAAGAACGAGGATGAGTAATGGGGTGACGAGCTTGTCTTCCCACAGCAGACTGGAAGAGAAAGGAGCCTAGCAAATGAAGTCTGAAAGGGAATCTGACTGCAGGCTTCAAGTATGCTACATGGAATGAAAGGAATACCCACAGGAAGAAAAGAACAACCGAAATAAGGACAAAGAAATTGGCTTGCAAAGAAATGCCAATTTAACATGGAAAATTTAACCTGGAAATGAGAAATGGAGCAGAGACAGTCTGGAACAGCTTCCCAAGGAAGCACGGGGGCAGGAAAATCCAAGTGCTTTTCAAAAGGAACTTCATCAGTTTATGAAAGGGACTGGATGGTGCAGGACCTGAAAGAGCCAAGAAGAGGATTCAATGGCCCAGAAAACCCCTCTCAGTCCTACATTCCACACTATAAACTCACACAATGATGGGCATTAAATTAGCTGAAACTGCTCAGGAAAGATCCTGGAGCCATGAGACAGTTCTGTGAAAACATCAGCACAATGCCTAGTAGTGGTGAAAAGACAAACTGAACAGTAAAAATGATCAGGGAAATAAAGAGAAACACAGCCAATGTACAAACCCACCATGCTTCCATAAGTGAAACACTCACTCCTAGTCCACCCATTTCAAAAGAAAGGATATCTGAGAACAACAAGGGTGAGACAGGGCACAGAAGGGCAGATGTATGTCAAGTTACAGAAAACACAGTACATAGGAAGGACAGCTTGCTACATCATGTAACACAAGATCTCAGAGACACCAAATGAAACCCCAAGGCAGTTTAAAACGAACAGAAGAAAGCACCTTTGCGCACCATACAAAATTAACCTGAAAAACTCATTACCATGGGATATTCACAAAGCAGCTTTCTGCCCTGAACATACCTAGCAAGAATTATTAAACACAAATTCCAAG
Source organism: Haliaeetus albicilla (assembly GCF_947461875.1). Taxonomy (NCBI): domain Eukaryota; kingdom Metazoa; phylum Chordata; class Aves; order Accipitriformes; family Accipitridae; genus Haliaeetus; species Haliaeetus albicilla. Next base: position 12,213,375 of record NC_091490.1, read on the forward strand.
TTAAGAAATCCTTAAGCCAAAGACCACCAGAAGCGAGGAAAAAAGCTCTGTATTTGCCCCATTCTCATGCTCTTTCTCAAAGCCTTTACCAATGGTAGCCAGAAACAGAATATCGGCTGAGAGAGGCCTTTGCTCTGACACCAGTGAAGCTGCTTTTATATTCCTATTTCACACCCTGGATCAAGGCTCAGTGTACACCGTGAAACCTAAGTTTACATTTTGGATCTCACAATGAAGAGGAGGGATTTTGTTTGGAGACTGGAAGCACGGAGAAAAGGCAAAGCTACTAAGCAGTGACGCAGGAGCCGGGTTAAAGAGCTTGAGCGACCAATAGGACAGACTACACAAGAAAATGGGCTCATGCCAAGGGGAGCGAGAGATTCAGGCACAGGTATCAAGTATCAAGTATGTGAGAAGGAACCTACAGAAGAGTCTGGAAAAGTAAATAAAATTCCTCTGACATAGCAAATATCTGCAAAACTACTCATCATTGCCTTCTACCCTCTCAACCACAGATCCACAAGGGTAACAACTTGCTCCTAATATTATGTAATTGTGCATGTGCAGAGGTCTGCACCACTAATCTAAAGGTTGCAGTCTTGCTGAAGGCTCTTCTGTCTGTCAATTCACAGTACACGATAAAGTTAAGGAAACGAGAATCGTGTAATTACAACACCCATGTATGGCCCCCTCTGATAAACTCAGTTGAACTCAGCCAAAAACTGTTACAGCAGTAGAGTCTTAGAGACAATTACACTCCCAAAGTTTCACTCAGACAGCTAGGTAGGTGCCTTGACTAAGTGAGTCATGCTTCAGACTTCCACCCTAGACATCAGAGAAGAGATACCACAGGAGGCTCTTACCAATGTCCCAGCAAGAGGAAAAGCATCAGTCAGAGCTTGAGCCTTCTTATATATAAGGTCAACCAACCACTTAACTCTGCAGGAAGCCAGGCTTTGTTAGAGCTGATGCTCTGTGGGTTACAAACTTAAAATGTTGTATACAGTTATACGCAAGCAGAGCTTTTGTGGAATCATGTTAGCACATACTTTTTTTTCCCCTTTAGATTTGCATCATGAAGGGGGTTGAATTACATTAGGGAGGTACCCTAACTCTGCTCCTTCCTAACTTTGGAGGTTCTGTCTTTGAAGTATAAATCTTGATGTAGTTTTCTTTGTGCATACACATGAAAGCCCCAACCACTCAAAGCAGATACATCTGGGACAAAAGACAGCAGGAGATTACAACAACACATTGTGACAATTTAATGTAAGATGCAAAGAACAGGGTACTGCACCACACTGATACCACAGGAGCAATTTCAGAGGGAACGCAACGCAATTCAGCATCTGTGCTGGAATCCGGCCAAGAGGCTGCAAGCCAGCTTTTTGGCCATGAAGCTCAAGCAATTTTTTTCATACTGGGCAAAATAACAAGACTTACGACTTTAATGTCTCACTTGGAATAGAATCTCTTTTACTATCCAGAGCCTGTAATCAGGGGGAGGATGTTGGTTAGGAACTGAATTAGATGGCAGAGTGCCTCCTTACCAAATCAATGACTCCACACCTGAAACACAGGGGGCTCTAGCGAACTCTGACCACATACTGAGCCAGCCCACTTAGCTCGAATGATCTGGAGACATCATAGTCTGTGGTCACATGGCTGCAGGCCGTGCTGCAATTTAAAATGCAGTTGCCAAATCTAACTCAGCCTTCACTTGTTGAAAGAACCAACCTCCTGTCTGGACGTTCAAGCAGCTGACCAAAGGGTGCTATTTATATGCTAAATATAAATATTTATATTTATATTTCAGCTGCTATTTATACACTTTTGTTTGAAAGTGCTCCCACTTACTTTATTGAACCTCGCAAAAGGGTAGTCCTTCCCTTCCTCTGCTGCTCTCCTCCAGTGGTAGAACATTGCTCCATCTTTTCTCGCTGGGTTGGTAAAAGGCATCCACTTCCAAGGACGGACTTTCTTTGACCCCAGTTTTGCTTTCACTGTTCGATAACCCTGAGTTGTATCACTTGGCAGCAGCGGAGGTGCATCCCTGTGGCAGAGAAAAGCACTGGCTGACAAGAAGCTAGAAGCAGCCCAGCACAAACCCAAAGAGATTTCAGACTCAAGAGTGGGATCTGCCACCACAATGTTTAGGGTGGGAAAATCTGAGTTTAAGCTTTATTCCAGGTTTTGCACTTCCCAGACTGCAATGCTTCCCGCATCAGAGGACAGAATACACAGCACGGATGGGTTTGAACAGAACCATCTGGAAAGCAAACTGTGCAAAAGACCTTTGAGGCAAGGGCACAATCCATAACAAGCTAAATACAGGCTGCAGTAGAACTCTTTTTGCAGAAATAAAAGCAGGTGCTATTCCCAGTTGCGAATAAAAGAGAATTAGATACAGAAGGGTAAAAACACTGCCTTGTCTGCCCTAGACTATTGTGCCTGTACCTAATTCATTTCCTACACAGCGCCAACCCCTCAAATTTAGGAGAGAGAAGACAGTCACGGTCCATGACTGTCTAAGAGAGAAGGGCACGAGCACAGACCAAGCACAAAGGGAAATCAGTCTGGGAAGTGAGACTGTCTGTGGTTTCAAGAGGATGCTGCCCTGCCACCAAAAGCCCAGGCTACCCCACAATCTGCACCATGAGCTCTTACTTTTTGTCAGAGTAGAGGAGTGCATAAACTTCTCGGTGCATTCCCTCCGGCCTCTTAAATGTCAATGTCTCTGAAGATTTCTTGGATTTTTTCTGAAACAAAAGAATTGCATTTTAGATTCAGAAGTAGCAATCCCAAGGAACATTAAACTACATAACCTGGTGCCCTGTGATGGTTTTCACTTTTACCTGGTTTTAGACACCTCAAATTTCTCCAGGAAAGTGCCTGTTCCTGGTGGAAGACACTGACAGACAAAATGTGCCCACTTTCAGTGATAGCGCTCACCAGTACTCAGACACTTCTTGTTGCTGATAACACACACTTAAATTCTAAGCTGAACACCTGGCTGTAATTTTCAGGGGCTGGTGCACTAAGTGTTTCTTTACTAGGTAAGCATGGTCCTCACGTGAAGGTATTAATGCATTTAATTAAGTGATTCTCTACCTTTTAGAGAAGATAGTAAGAAATGTCTTCCCACCCTCTCTTAGTTTTTGTCACTTTGTTCTGCAGCAACTTCAGTTTTACCAGTTGTGATCAAGTCCTTGCAGTAGCCCCACATCAGAACTACCGGTATCACCTACAAAAGTAAACCCCCCGTTCCCAGCTCCGCTCTCCCATTTCTACAGCAAGTAACTCTTTTTAACATAGTTTCTTCATACTAGGAATTCAGTGTAGACAACTCAATCTGGCCCCTAAAACCTTGTCAGAACTGATGGTTTCTAAGACACAGTCCACTTCATATCACATATACAAGTTTATAAAGTAATCGGCTTTGGATTCAGGTAGATACAGTAACAGCCACATTAACAAGGTACACTTTATTTAAGTGGGCCTAGTGTACCGAGTGGTCCAGAGCATTTGGTCTAACTGTACCATCTTTATTACTACTAGCCATGTCACTGCTTTTAAGTACTTGTTTACCATATTGCTACCAACTTTTAAATCAGAATATTTTGCAGTAGTAAAACTAACACTGTATCATAAATTGTATTAAATCCACAGTCACCTTTATCAAGCAAATTCAAAATCCCATTAAAAAAATAATAATCTATCAGCTTGGACTACAACTACTTTCCATAAAACTTCATGACAGACATTCATTATATTAGCACCTTTTCACTCCTAATCAAACACCTTTCTCCTAACGTGTCCGTCACTTTGCCCAGGAGCAATGTAAGGCCAACCAAGGCAGTTACCCATGGGTCACCACACACCCTGTTTGAACACAGGCTTCTGGAATTCCCCCAAAGTTCCCAGATTTATTAAAAGTTAATATCAGCAGGCCAGAGATCAGCTCAGCCAGCTCTTTTAGGAGTTGAGAACAAATTACTTGGTCCTGCTGATTTACATGTTTTTATGCCTAGTAATTTTTATTTTAACATTCTCAGTCACTAATGGACTGGAAAGTACTTCACGATTCTCTTGTGATTTAAAGACATCAATCCGTTTCTTTTTGTCATAGTTTAACCCCAGCCAGCAACTAAGCACCATGCAGCCACTCACTCACTTTCTCCCAACCCAGTGGGATGGGAGAGAGAATCGGAAGGAAAAAGGTAAAACTCGTGGGTTGAGATAAGAACAGTTTAATAGAAGAGAAAGGAAGAAACTAATAATGATGATGATGATAATAATAATAATAAAATGGCAATAATAATAAAAGGATTGGAATATACAAAACAAGTGATGCACAATGCAATTACTCACCACTCACCAACCAATGCCGACTTCGTTCCTGAGCAGCGATCCCCCCTCCCGCCCCGAGGCAAACTCCCGCCAGTTTAGATAATGGGCATGACATCACATGATACGCAATACCCCTTTGGCCACGTTGGGTCAGCTGTCCTGGCTGTGTCCCCTCCCAACTTCTTGTGCCCCTCCAGCCTTCTTGCTGGCTGGGCATCAGAAGCTGAAAAATCCTTGACTTAGTCTAAACATTACTTAGCAACAACTGAAAACATCAGTGTGTTATCAACATTCTTCTCATACTGAATCCAAAACATAACACTGTACCAGCTACTAGAAAGAAGATTAACTCTATCCCAGCCAAAACCAGGACACTTTTCTAATTGAGAATAGATCTATTTCCTGAGCAAGTGCTGTGCTATTATTAGCAATTTTGCTCTCTCCACGCGATACCTTTGGTTTGATTTAGTTTCTGTACTTTGTAGAAATTCAGAATGTTTCACCACAGCTGCAAATGGCGTCCTGCACTCCTATCCCAAAACCTCTCACTGCATATTCCCTTCCTCTCTCTTTCCACTACTGTAAATTTGAGGAGAAACCCATCTTATTCTCTGCTCAAAAAGAGAGACAGACAGCCACCAGTACTCCTTCAGCTCTCTGCTAGCTAACAGACAAACGCATCTAAATCAAAGAACTCGCAACTCCAAACATTCAGCAGCGCAACATTGCAGGCTGAATCCAGCCAACAAACTGCTCACCGGACACACTATTCACCAACACAGCCTATAACTGATGATTTTAACATTTCACCCTTTAAATTACTGAATCTCATCAGTTTTCCATTACGCCAATTATACTATGTGTCCTATCCCCAGCAAGGCAGTCATGAAACCACTGTGCTTCTCTTCAGAGACAAACATTTCAGTGGGGGCAAAGACAGTCACGAAGTACTTTCAGGAATGGGGTGGTTGCATATGTTTGGTTTTGGTTTGGTGTTTTTTTTTTTAAAACAAATCCACAAGCTTTACTCCCAATCAGACCATCTCTGTACCAGACAGCTCCTGGGGATTTCACCTCCCCCAGCTCATTTCCAAGCACCTCCGCATCTCAAAACTACTTGTGAATTGATCTTCCCAACACCTTGCAAAGCATGGGACAGCCAAGAGCTTGCCCGAATTTAAAAAACAGAAGGCAACAACATACCGTAGTGTATTACAATACAGAACGCAGGACATGATGGCATACATCCTTAACAGAGCTTACCAACTTGCCCACATTCCCACAGGCAACACATCCCAGTTCTCCCAAAACCCAGCCACACACCTTCCCCACATGGGGACTGCTGCCATGGTTTGAAGACATTTACCGTTCAATCAAGTCAGATGGTTTTTCCTTCTAAAACAGGACTGTATTGTATTATTTCCATCTGCTTGGGGGCTAGATGGTAAACACACCTCACACTTACTCCACATAACGGGAATTTTAGAGACAGCTCAAAATGTCCTGGGGCCAGGCTCAGCTCACCAGGATGGCACTTACACAGCTCCAGCTTAAATACCACCCCAAATGCCACAGCACAGTTAACTATGAATCCAGGAACCCAGGAGCGGGGCCCTGCAGGCATCTCCAGATACTCCTAGGAAGCCCCAAAATAAATGGACTATAGTAGGAACATGCCTTATTCTATCTTTTTTCCAGTATTCACCCCAGACACCACATGCAAGGTCAGTCAGCGCCTAGAAAACAAGCAGCAGCCCCTTAGAGCATCACAGTTCACCTTATCCGAGTTGATGATATCCTTTTTGTTGATGGTGCCCGTGTTCTCCGACTCTACACCGCCCAGCTCCAGGATGTCCCGCACGTCTGCGCCCGTCGCCATCTCTCCGCCTGCCTGCTGGCCTTCTCTGCCGCTGGCCTGTCCGTCCCCTCCAGCTCTGGCGGGGTGGGGAAACCAGGGGGGCCAGGGTTAACGTCCACCTCCCGCGGGGGCTATCCCATACACGCACAAACACGCATATGTGTACATATATATACGCACACACATATATCTACACGCATATATATATATACACACACACACACACACATATACCTACATATACATACGCACCCCCCGCAGCCGCCTCCCCATCCCCCCCAGGCCCAACAACGGGGCCTTGGTACCCGGCCGGTCCCGGGGGCCACGCACGCCGAGCCCGCGGCCCGAAGCCCCGCGGCGGGGCCCCGGGAAGCCCGCGGGAGGACGGGCGAGACGAGGCGCCGCCGCGGGGACGCAGCAGCGCCGAGCCGAGCCGGTCCCGCGCTCACCCACCGGCGCCGGCTCCGCAGCCACCGGGACGGTGCGACCCACACAGGGACCCGGGCAGAGCCACTTCCGCTCCCGCCAAGAGGCGCCCGGAAGCGCCCGGAGCCCTTTGCGGGACGCACCACAGGAGGTGCCGGGGAGAGGTGGGGCAGCGGGTTCGCGTCCCGCTGCCGGCAAGTCGCGGCCGCCCCGGGCCCGGCGCTGCCTCCGCCGCGGCCTCGGCGGCAGCACCCGCACCCGCTCGGGGCCGACGTACCTCCTTCCCCGCTCAGGGCGGAGAGCGCGCTGCTGGGCGGGACTCGCTCCCGCGCCAGGAGGTGGCAGCACAGCCGTGCTCGGCCCGGGCCCCACGGGTGTCTCGGAGCCCGGCCCGGGGCTACCCCCCACCTCAGCCCGGCCTGCGGCCGGGGGTCGCGCCGTGTGCGGGAGAAAGGGGCTGCAGGGCCTTCCAGGGTGCTCCCACCCGCGCCCCCGGGTTGCCCGAGGTGACGAGGCAGGGGTGCCCATTCTCCCGGGGCCTTCGTGATGGGTCACTGGGCTCTGCTTCGGCCGGGGACACCGGGGCTGTGGGGGCTGCTTCGGCCGCCCCCGCTGCCCAGCCCGGGACGGTCCCCTGGCTCTCCCCGGGGGTCTTGGGGCTGACCCCAGTTCCCTGCAGAGCTCGTAAGGAGTTTTCCTGTCTCCTCGCTGGGTCCCGAGGCGTGCACTCACAGCTGTCGCACCCTCCCGCTCTCCCCGCCAGCCCGTGTCGGCCTCGCCAGCGGTGAGCCAGCCGTGCCAGATGGCCGCCTGCCAGGGCAGGCGCTGCACGTTCGGGCTGCCCGTCCCAGCTTCGTTTTACAAAGCCTGTGCTCCTCGCCTTCACGCTTGGTGTGAAAACCCTCCTGAAGCGCTGCAGAGCTGCGGGGCTTACCTGAGGCTGCAGGCAGCCAGGAGTGAAAGTTTTATTAATGGGACTGTCCTGTTTCCTCTTCCCTGTGGGAGGAAAGAGAGGGGGGAATGGGGAAAGGGGAGGAAACAGCAGTGTGGGGCCAGGAAGGACTTCAAGAAATCACCTTCCCGCTGCATCAAGGCAGGAGCAAGGCTGCCTCGCAGAAGTTTGTCAGAAGCAGAAGATTTCAACATGGGGCACAGAGATCCAGCCACCTCAGATACCCCAGGAGAAGGGGTGTCCCTCAGGGGATCTCTTCTGCTGTGCAGCAGCCCTGAGATGAGCTGAACCCCGCTGTGCCAGGGTGACACCGGCATGCAGCCCCTCAACACCAGCCAGGCCGTGCTGAGTTGCTGCTGTTCCCATCCAGCTGGCAATTCCTTCCCACAGGGACTGGCACAGGGGCCAGCCAGCACCAATGTGCCCCAGCGGGAGCTGGTAATACCCCCAGAGTGTCATCTCTTTGTCACCCCTTATCTGAACCCTCCCACACTGCCAGGCATGGCTCTTAGCATCTTGGCCCTTCCTCCCACAAGGACAGAGCTGATCCCGAGGTTTCTCCTGTCCTGCCCATTTGCTCTCAGCTCTGCCATGTCCAGTCCCGCCCCCCTCAGCGCATGTGGCCATTCCTCATCATTTCTAGCACCCTTCCTTGCTCTCTTGCCAGAGCTGGCCTGGAGGTGGGGTCCATGCTCCTCAAAGCGGGTCTGCAGAGGGAGACAGAGCTTTCCCAATGTTGCCTTCACAGTCTCACCCCTGCTCTGCCTGCCTGGCAAGCCTGGCACTGCTACTCCAGCGAGAGCTTTGTAAGACCAGAGAAAGAGGACCTCTCTTTTTGCCCCTTGCTAGCGGGTCGTTCACAGTCTGTTCATGTTGTTAAAGAGCACTTGTAGAAAACACAACCAGTCCCACAATAAAATCCAGAGACAAGTGGCCATTCAGTGTCCTTGGGTTTTGATAATATCCCCCACTTCTAGGCCTGACCTACTTAAGCCCAGCTTCCAGCCCTATCCCAGCAGGATTCAGCCCAAGCTCTGCCCCAGTGCAGGGTGATTAACTCACTCCTCTTCAACAAAGTCCACAGCACATTTTGAGCTCCTCTCCCCAGGGTAGCAGCTTTTTAACCTCATGAAAGGTGGAGATTGTGGGCAGCTGGGTTGCATTGTTCACAGCCTGCCTCCCCCCCCACCTCTGTGAGCGTGGGTGTTGCTGCGTCCCACCAGGAGCTGTATGGACCTGCAAGTGAAACACATGAGTTGGGTGCTTCTGCTAACCTGATGAGCAGTGGAGCAATTAGCACTGCCTTCAAAGGGACCCAGAGATACCGTTTCTGGGCAGCAGCCGCTGCATCCCAGAGCTTGCACAGCCTTCAAAAAGCAAAGGGGCACAGCTGGAGACCTCGGTCAGCCCACAAACACCTGGTCCATCCTTGAGAGTCCTGCACAGGGACACGTGCCCAGGTCTGTCACCTCCCCAGAGCACTGAGGTCCTGCCTTGCCAGGGCAAAAGGGAGAGCCCAGGGAATGGAGTGGGTCAGGGTAAGACAGCAATGCCGGGGAGCTCAGTCCTTCTGCACCCCAGGGCTTTGGTGGGGGGGACAGCAACAGCCGGCATCACTGTCCTGTCACTGCAACTCCATCACCTACCTCCTGCTGTCCTGCGGTCACAGGGTACCAAGCCTGGGCGACCTCACTGCCACCCAGCAGCTGGGGGAGGGATGTCCCCCCACATTTAGCCCTGGCAGGAAGGCAGTGCTGGCCCCCTCCAGGGTAGCTGCCTGCCCACCCCAGGGTCCTGGAGGAAGGATGTGCCTGATGCTGTGAGGCTTCATGCCTGATGCTGTGAGGCTTCATGCCTCATGCCTTTTGCCCGTGCCTCAGCTGCCAGGCATGGCCAAAGGTGGCCCTGGGCCAGAGGTGTGCGTGCCTCCAGCCCAGGGCTTAAGGTGTGCGTGTCTCCCGGCCTGGCACCAGCGGAGGAGGACAAGTGCAAACACTGCGGCCAGTGGGGCGGGAGGAGGTTATCTGAGGCCCGGCAGTGGAAAAACTCTCAGTGTGTGTCTAAGGCATGATAGTGCCAGGTGTGGGTCCAGGCAGGGTGAGCGAGCTGGGGAGTTATCGCTTCCCCATGGGTTCAGGTGCCTGAAGCCAAATGTTTCCTAAGGGTGCGGTGATAGCCACAGCCCCGTTATCACGGCGCCTGGCCCACCCCAAGTGGCAGGGACGCAGGGGAAGTCTGGTGGACCTTCCCCTCATGGCAGGGATGGGACACTTCCGACTACCCCACTGGGAGCGGGGACACCAGCCCTGGGAGCATCCTTCAGCAGGGACACCTTGGCCCTGGGCACCCCAGCTCCCACCTCACGTTGTGGCGAGGAAAGGTCTATGTCAGCCTCTCCAAGCACCCCCAAACCATCCCTCCCACCCCGGAGCAGCCAGGCTGCGTCCCACCTCTAGCACCCTCATCACCTCCCCAGCTCCGTGCTGTCCCTGTGTGCAGCAGCAACTGCGGTCAAGCCCTGGGCAAGGAGCCCTCCCAGACCCGCGACGGCCCATCACCCCACCGCCCCACAACCCTGGGCCAGCTCTGTGGGACCTGTTGGCTGCAGCACAGGGGAATCCCCACGAGCTGGGTCATCCCGGGAGGACAGAAACCCACCGGAGCTGCTCTTTCACACCTCCCGCCCCCAGCTATGAAACCCCCAGGGCACCGCTCCTGCTGGCAGGTGACTGCACGGTGCCAGGCCACGCTGCGGCCATGACTCACTCCCCTGCTGGGAGGCGTTTCTCCATGCCTCGCTCCTTCCCTTCCCCGCTTGCCTCCCCACTGTGCTGGTTGGGCTGTACCCCAAAGCCACAGGGCTGCACCTTAAGGTTTGCAGGGGGGCCAGGGTCCTCTGCATCACCCACCACTATGGCTCCCAGGAGCCTTTTTGCCAGGAGGTAGCCAAAGGGGGAAGGCCAGGCTGGTGGGGGGAGATGGGGGGAGATATGGCCCAGAGCAGGGTCTGCATGGCTTCGTGTGGGCACAGCGGCGTGGGCACTGTGGCATTGCCCTGCCAGCCAGCTTTCCCTCTGCACCATCCCTGCAGCAGGCCAGCATGTGGCCAGGACACCAGGACCTGCCCCAGGCTGTGCCAGCCACGGACCCAGGGGTTTTATGTGGGTAAATCAGCTCTTCAGGCACCAGCCTGTCTTCTCCGGACCATCCCCCTCTCCTCTCCGACACAGCCACATCTCTTGCAAAGCAGGATCCCACCTGGTCGACTGCTGTATTTTGGGTCCCCGCATGCCCCTGCCAGGCCAGGGCAAAGGGCTTTCCAGCTGACCACAGGCACACAGACCACAGGCAGGGATTGCACCCCAGTCCTGCCTTCCTCAGTGCTGCCAAGGGTGTTTTCTTGCTGCCCTCATCGCTTTGCAGAGCAGGTTTTGCTGGGGACAGGACTGGGCTCCCTCCTCCAATGGAGAGTGTGTCTTGGCCCAGGCAATTGGAAGAGGGTGTTTTTTATTAACAACAAATTAACTGTAATTGCCTTTTCCACTACAGCTGCTCCTCCCCCAGGTGAGGTTCCCAGCCATGCCAGTCCATGCGACCGCCATGCCCCATCGTGTGCCCAAAGGAGTGCCTTGCCCCAGGCCCAGGGGAGCAAACCTGGAGCAGCTCTGCCCAGAGAAGGAGCCAAAACGCCTTCCCCTGCTCTCGCCTCTGTGTAAGCCAGCAGCAGCAGAGCCGGACCTTGCTCCCGCCCTGGCACAGCGATGATGAAAGGCAAGGAAGAACTGGTTTGTGCTCTGATCTCAGAGCTGAACCTCAAAACAGCTGCGGACCGTCACTCCGGCTCCCAGGATGCTTAGGGAGGACAGGACAGCAGAGCCAGCCTTTCCAGTGGGACAGGATGGTTGGAGAAATTCATCGTTCCCCTGGAAATAAAAATAATAATCATAATAAAAACACAAAGCCAGAGATTACTTATACGCACACAAACACGCAGGCACGCACTCTCCCCATCTGGCTTTGCCAGCCTGACTCATCGCTAATTCAAACAGCCCACACCTTTCCCTCTCCCTCTCCCTCCATGTGACGTTTTGAACAAGTCTCCAGGGAAGAGGCAGCAGTTTTGTTCCAGCCACCCCACCAGTGTTGGACCCTCACCCTTGGGTACCAGGTGTCCCAGGACCGAGACACCCCCTGTACCCCATCACAGGTCACTCGTGTCCCAGCATAGTCACCCCACCCAGGCACCTCTCAGAAAGTGGGGCAAGCAGAGGGTGGAGGCAGCTGTGGAAAGGACAAGTGATTGAGCCTGGTGGATCTGTGACACCTGTGGATGCAGTCCCATGGTCCCATGCCTGGGCCTGCAGGCAGGACATGGTGTCCCAAGCTGCTGCCACCACCCTGCCTGGAGAGACCCATGCTTTTGTACCTGCTCAGGGCAGACCCCAAGGCTGCATGCTGGCCCCAGGACTCTGAGCCACCCCTCAAGGGGACATCAGCCCCGCTCTGCCATTCCCATCTCTTTTTCCAGCTCCACTCTCTGCAGCTGCAAGCAGGAAAACAGGGAAGGAGCAGATCAGCCCAGCCCATGTTGGCACCACAGCCACATCCCATTTCCATTTGCAGGGCAAGGAGCCCCAGGGCATCCCCCCAGCCCTGGCCAGCCACCTGAGGCTGTGGCAGGGAGCACAGGAGGAGGAAGCCACCACCACCACAGGCCAGGGCACCGCACAGCCCATACGGTGTGCTCCCTGTGCTGCCAGCATGGTGTCAGGTCCAGACAAGCCCCGGCCTTCAGAGGGATGCGTGCATCACGGGTAATCAGCCGTGGGAGGGAGGGATGGAGCCAGACCTGCTTGCTGAGCTCGGGACCTGCCAGCACGCTTGTGCTGAGTCACCACCTATTAACGCAGGGAAACCTCAGCACCTGAACCTCGCCAAGCTGCTGGGCCACCCCCCAGGAGGACAGCAGGGACAGCACACAGGATCCAACAGCTGCCAGGGACCTCCTGGTTGTGACCACAAGGCTGGTGCTGCAGAGCTCCCACTGCAGGGGCCAGTGGGACAGGACCACTTAGGAAGAAGCCGGGACCAGCAAGGCTCCCAGTACGGTTTCAGCTGCCGTTCCCCTCAGGGATGACTCACCGCAGGACCAGTCACGCCATCCCAGTGCCGCAATTGCCCCATCTGCAGATTAGGGAAACTGAGGCACAGGGAAGTGGGGTGACTCAAGAGCTGTTGCACAGGAGATGCTGCTCAGATGCCGAGGCTTGGGCGTTCCCCATCGATCCTCCACAGCTAACTTAAGCAGAAATGAACATCGATGTAAATATTTACTGACAAGCAAGCCCAGCCTCACCCTCTCCTCTTAGAAGAAAGCTTTAAAGTAAACTCTCCTGGCTCTTTCATGTTTACATCTTGTTTATTTATTATACAGCAGATCACAATATTTCAACAGTTTGCATATAAAGAAAAGTAACATTTCGGAGTGCGAGAGACCTAACGTGCCCAAGCAGAGAAATGTTAATTAACAATATACACAGACGGGAACAGTGCACTTCCCAAAGCCGAGACTCATCTGTGTTCCCAGCTGGAAGAAAAAAAATATATTAAAAAACAGAAACATTATATATTACTGCTTTGTTTAATTTACAACTTGCTTTGCAGAAGCTGCACATAAAAAGACTCATTTTCTTTTGAGTTTTCTCTTTTTTTCCCTCTACGAAAGTTTCAAGTATAGCAGAGACCTGGGCATTCATAGCTGGACTCACTGTCCTTTACACACTAAATTTAAAAAAAGCAGCATGGGGAAGGCAGCTGCAGCAGTACCTGGTGTCATCCTGAGGGGAAGAACAAGACAAATGAAAGCAGACGAGAGCCAGGAGAGCCATTTTAGGCTCCTGAGCGGAAAACTGTGGGAACGGCCAGGACTGGACTGCCCAGCAGGGTCCCAAGCTGGCAACGGGAGCATCCCCGCTCCCTGTGCAAGGTGATGCTGCGCTGCCAACCCCTGCCAACCTTTATAGCCACAAGACAAGGTCAGGTCCCACCCTTGCCCCATCCACTCTGGGCTTTTGGGTCAGGAGGTTTGTTCTGATGGCCACAACCGAGAAGACCAGCAACCCATTCCCCAGCACCACGACCCACGCACCCAGCGGGCACGTGTCTCCGGCCAAAGCCTGGCCAGAGTCAGCCACCACAGTCCCTGGAGCCAGGGGGGTGCCAGGACTGGGGGGAGAAGGTCAAGCTGATACCAAATACAAGCTCTGGGGACAGATCCCTGCTGCACCAGCCCCCCCCCCCCCCACTCACCAGGTACCTGGCTGGGGGGGGACCCTCCAGGCACAGGGAGCTGAGTGGTGATGCCTGGGCAGGAGCTGGAGACACTTCTTGCAGCTTTGCTCCCCATCTACACCCCAAAGCAGCCCTTCCCCACACTCGGCTGGGCCCAGCTCTCACAGCAGGGGCAGGAGGAGAAAACTAGTTATCAACTACAAGCGGAGAGGGCTGGGAGGCCGGGCTGCTCCCCATTGCCATCCCCAACCCAACACTATTTACACTGTGAGCTGGCTCCGGGGACATCGAGTCCGGCCACAGCCCACTGCTCACATGTGCCGCTTCATGTGGAGGGCGAGGTGGTCGGAGCGGGAGAAAGCCCGCTCGCAGAGGTGGCACTGGAAGGGCCGGTGCCCTGTGTGCTTGCGGTAGTGGCGGGTCAGCTCATCGGAGCGGGCAAATTTCCAGCCACAGCCTTCCCAGGTGCAGTGGTAAGGCTTCTCACCTGTGGAGGAGAGGGAGTGTCAGTGGGCTTGGAGGTCCCCATCCTCCCTACACCTTCAGCCCTGTGCTCCCCCACCCAACACCCCTCTGAGGGGGATCCCTGACCCCCACCCTTAGGAGAAGGGAGCCCTGCTGTGTACTCGCCCCCCCCACCTCCCCCACTTTTCCTTTTGTCCCCCACCTTCCTGCCCTTCCCCATGTGCTCCGCTGTCCATGTGCCCTGCACGGGGGTCATCATTTGGGCACCCCTGCAGCACCCTTCCATGTGCCCCTGCCCCACTTCAAAGTGTGGGTGCTCCCCTGCTCATCCCTGCTGGGGGGCTGCAACATGTGCCCTGTTCCAGCTCTGCCGGGGGGTCTCACCATACACACCCATCAGTGTCCCCACGCTGTTCGGCCCCAGCCCAGGTGAGGGGCTTCTCCATGTGTCCCCAAGGCCCTGCCCCTTCAGGCACCCTGGGCCCCAAGGCCAGCAAGCAGGGGTGTCACAGGGGTGGTCTCGCGTTGTGTGCCCTGGTCCCAGTGCGCCCCTGCCTGGCCCCACCACGGGGGTCCTTCTGAGCACTCCCGGGGGCATCCCCGCTGCACCCTGCCCCACACGCAGGACCCCTCCGTGCAGCCCCATGCCGGCTGCAGGGTCTCTCCGGGTGCCCCCACCCAGCCCCACCACAGGGACCCTCCGTTACACCCCCGGACTGACCGGGGTCTTCTCCGTGCACGCCCGGTGCCGCTCCACACCTCCGGCCGGCAACCACACCGGAGCGGGCTCGCGGGTCTCACCGTGTGCCCCGGCCCCCCCCACCCGGGACCCTCCGCGCGGCCGCCCCCCCACCCCCCGAGGCGCCCTTACCCGTGTGGGTCCGCATGTGCGCCTTGAGGTGGGAGCTCTTGGTGTAGGTCTTGCCGCAGCCCGGATATTCACAGTTGTGCGTGGCCGTCCGCTTGCGCGCCCACGAGCGGCGGCCGCGCTTGGGCTTGCAGTCCTCGGGGGGGGCCCCGGCCGGGAAGTACTCCAGCACCGGCGAGTTGGGCGGCGTGACCAGCAGCCCGGGCAGCCCCGCCGGGCCCGGCCCCGGCCCCTTCAGGGGCTCCCTGAAAACACTGAAGTGTCCATGAAACTGCGGCGGCGGCGGCTGGGGGGCGAAGTGGGGCGCGTAGCGGTGCGGGGCCACGGCGTAGTGGGGCGGCAGGTCGGCCAGGAGGTGGGGGTCGGCGCCGGGCAGCGGCTCCTCGGGGGGCCCCAGGCGGCCGTGGGCGAAGCCCGGGTAGGGCAGCGGCGGCCCCGGCATCGGTCCCGGCCCGGGACCCGGCGCCACGCGTGGCTTGTGCTCGCCACCGCCCGGCCCCAGGTACTCGGCGGCGGCGGGCAGCCCCAGCATGCAGGCGCGCTCCTCCGGCGGCTCCTTCTTGATGCGGGGCCCGAAGGGCTGCGCGGGGTCCAGGGGCAGCGGGCGGGCCAGGGCCGGGTGCAGGGGCGGGTGGTGATGGGGGTGGTGGGGGCCGCCGGGCACCCGCAGCTCCGTGTACTCCCTCCGTTGCAGGTCGCAGGGGCCGGGCAGGTCCGGGGTGAGCAGCTCGGCCACGTAGCTGTGGCCCTGGCCCTCGGGGTAAGGCGCCGGGAACTTGCCCGGCGTGGGGTAGGAGCCGTCGCTGTCGTAGGTGGTGCCGCAGCTCTCGGGGGTCTCGGGCAGGGGGTAGTTGGGGCCGGGGCCGGGCGGCCCCTGCCCGCCGCTGCTGGTGTGCGCTAGGATGAAGTCTAAGTCCACGAACTTGCCCAGGTCGTCCTCCTCCCGCTTGACGGCGGCGGCGCCGTCCTGCTGCAGCATCCTCTGCGGGGAAGAGGGGCGTCAGCACCGGCGGGGCGACAGCCGCGGCGGCGCCCGCCGCTCGGGCACCGCGGTCCGCGCCTCCCGCTCGGGGCGGCGGCTCCCCCTAACCCGTCCGACGGGTCGGCACCGCGCCGGCTGCGCCGCCCCCGGGGCGCCCTCCGACGGCGGGAGGGGGGGCCGGCCTCCCCCCACCAGCCGGGCTGAGCCCCGGCTCGGGACGCTCTGCCCCGTAACCCCCTCGCCGCCCCCTCCCCGGTCCCCGGCGCTTACGTGGAGCATGTCGGCGGGCCGCTCCTCCAGCGGCAGCAGGTTGGCAAAAGTGGAGATGGAGGGCAGGGTGCTCTCGTCCACGGCCACCGCCATGGCGGGCCGGGCGGGGGAACCCGGGGCGGGCTGGGGGAGCGCGGTGCGCGGAGCCCGGCACCGCTCCGCTCCCCGCGGCGGCGGCAACGCTGCCTCTGCACCGCCCCGCGCCCCTAAGCTGTTAACAGCATGGCTGCGCCCCTATTGGCCCGGCGACATTGATATTCACCGCCGCCGCCTCCCATTGGCTTCCCTGTCGCCCGAGCCACGCCCCCGTTCCTGGCACCGCCCCGGCGGGCGGGGTCGCCGGCCGCCCCTGCCCCGACGGCGCTCCGCCGCCTGCCCGCGCGGCCGGGGCGGCGTGGCGGGGGTCCCCGCGCCCTGCCCCGCGCCGGGAGAAGGGACAGGGGGACCGGTGTGACTCGCAAAGCCCAGAATCCCTCCTGCCCGTCCCCACGACGTGAGTGGGGCAGCGGAGCCCAGAGGCCTTGCCCCACGCTGCCAGCGGGGAACAGGGCTGTAGTTCACAGAGCCGGGGGTCCGCCGGCACCCTGCCCCGAGTGGGGCAGGGGCAACGGCCGGGTCGCATGTCAGATTGTGTGAACGCGGGCGGGAGCGTGCCAGGGAGGTCTGGTGCGGGGTTACAGCTGAGAGCAGGCCAGCTGGTGAGCCGGGCACGGCGCTCGCCATGGCGGACACCGAGCACGTCAGCGAGCAAAGGTGCCGTCGCAACGGGTGCTTGTGCCAGTCGGGGAGCGGGGCCGGGGTGGCTGAGCCCCCGTGCCCCCATACCACTCGCTTCAAGTAACAGGGCCCGTGAGGCCGCGTCCCCCCGTGCCGGTGCCGTCGGTGAGGCAATCAGCAACCCAGAGCGCACCAGCTCCCATCTGGCCGCGCGCAGGGTGCGTGTGCGAGCCGAGATAACTGCCCGGCAGACCCTGCCGGGGGGCTGGCACCCTGCCTGCATCGCCTCATCTTGCCCCACAGCCCCTGAGGGACGTTTGTCTGCCCTGCCTGGGGGCCGGCGCCGCGGCTGACCCTCCGGCTGCTCTGCCATGGGGGGCACGGGCCGGCTGGCCGACCCTGCCCGCCCCACAGAGCCCCCAGTAAAGTGCTGTCCACCCGAGGGCTTCCCACGGCAGGGGATGTGAGGGGACCAGGATGTCCCACCTTGTAGGAGACACCCCGGTGCCCCACTCCATGCTGGGAGTCAGGACATGGCACGGAGACCCGGGGCGCTGGGCAGGCCTCCCTGCGGGCTCTCTGCCATCCTGTCCGGCTCACAGCGAGACCTTCTCCCCTTGGCCCCCAGCCAGCCAGTACCAGGAATGGCCCTGCTACTGTTGCGTTTGTCAAGAAGCAATGGCCCTTATCTCCTGGAGCCTGTCTCCCTGCTTTCTGGGGCTTTCCATCCCCAGATACCTTTCTAAGAACTGGGGCTGCTGCCTGTGCTATTCAGAAGCGAGGAGTCGATTTGAAAAAAAACAAATATAAACACCAAAGGTGAGGTGCGCGCACACACACGCACACGCACACGCCACTTCTGGATCCAAAGCTACTCTACCAGTTGCTTTCATCACTGCGCTTTAATTATAAGGGTGGAGCATTGCAATAAATTATTTCAGTAATCCAGTGGAACAACAACGATTCAAGTCTTCCCCCTTTTACCAAGAATCCCTGCCCTGGTTTCCAGAGCACACACTAGGTCGCTGCCTGGGCCCCGTGTGCCCAGCTGTCGGCAAGGGAGGGGGTTTATTAATGCCACCCAGCATCAAAATACATGGGCTGCAAAGCCCTTCCTCAGAAAGTCACCTCCAAAGTGGCAGAGAAGCATGTGGGCATCACTCAAAATCCCTTTTACCCTGGCCCCCAGAGTAACTTAAGTCACCAGTTAATCCCATTATTTGTTTCTTGGCCAAATAATAATTAATAGCAAGGCAGTTCCTGCCCCAAACTTTTATAGATAAGTGAGAGCAGATGCCACAGGAGACAAACACTAATTCCACTTGGTTTTCTCCTTTTCCAGGCAGTTTTGGCATCTGCACCCGTGCAGCACTGGCTTATTTTAAGAGAGGCGTCACCAGCAGATCAGGTTCATTTCTACAGCCAATATTTCTTGCAAATGTGGGGTATTCCCCAGGAAACTCTTATTACTGATGCTATGGTGGGAGGGCCGGCACGGAGGGGAGCGGCACCACGCCAGGCACTGCACCAACACAAGCGCTGCCAGCGCTGACCGTGCAGGCAGCCGGGGAGGGCGGCACAGGAGGGGTTTGCCCACTGTGAGCCGTGGGGTGGGTACGGGGGTCCCCGCCGCAGCCTTGCCCGCCCATCGGCTGCAGGAGCCTCCTCCGAGCCAAGAGGGAGGTGAGCAGGAGCAGCCAGTGCGCGCACAGCCCACTGTTGACAGAAGCCCATTTAGGAAGCGTGGATTATCTCCCTCACCACTACAGCAGGCTGTAAAGTCGCTGGCATCCCAGGAGATCAAACGGCGGCCCAGGAGGAGAGCAAACAGAGGGTGGGAAGGGCTGTCCACCCAGGCGATGGCTGAAGAGGAAAGGGTTAATGGTTATCCCTGCTCTTGGCACATCTGGCAGCCGAGGAGCATGCCATGCCCAGTGTGATGTGCTGGAGGTGGCTCCATCAAGCCGAGAGCATCGGCAGCCCTGCCAACACTGCCACAGCACCGCGGCACCCTCCCCACGGCACGCAGCACGCATGGGCAGGCAGGGGGGCGATGCCCCGCAGCTCTGCTGGAGATAGCGTTGGCGCCCACATTGCCCGGCAGTGCCCCCAGGAGACCCAGAGGAGTCCCCTACCCCACAAAACACTGGGGACTGAAAAACACCTGCTCTGCGTGTCCCCCTGTGCTCCTTCAGCTGGAGCTGGGGGCCTGAAGTGAACCCAGGGACTCCCCTTCAGGGCACCTCCAGTGCCTCCTCTCCTACGGGAACCACAGAGCCCTTCCAACACCAGCCATGGCATCACAGGCCAGAGAGCTTCTGCTTCAGTGGGAGACAAAACCCAAGACCCAAAAGCTCTGCAGGGGACCCCGTGGGGAGGTGCCATGGGGACCCACACAGGACACCCCGGCCTGCTGTGATGCTCCGGGGTTACGTCCCTGGGAGGAGAAAGTGGATCTGGCTGAGTTTTACTCTCTATCCTCCCCTGGAGAAGGGTGCAGGAGCCCCCAGACCTGCCTGCACCCCCCCAAGTCCCCTTCCCCTCCTGAAAAGAAAAGAGGAACCGAAAATGAAATTAAAGCATAATTCAATCCGGAGCGGGTCCAGAGTAAAGTCATCTGCTCTTATCGTGTGCTGGCAGGCTCTTCCCGCTCTGCAACAAACACAATGTTATCAGGGCACAGAGGGCAGATTCGTTTGCACCGGCCGAGCGAGCTGCTGTGTCCGCCCTGCCTGCCCTGGGCCTCGGGAGCACCGGGATGCACGGCCGAGGACCAGGGCTGCCGGGGGCTCATGGAGGCAGGCAGCGCTCTGACAGCACTGGCAAGGAGCTCAGACCCGGGATGGGGTGCTCTGGCTGGGGGCCGCATCCAGGCTCCCCATGTAACTCTCTGGCCAGGAGCCAGGTCAGGTCCCTCCCGGTGAATGTCACCAATGGAGTAAACGCTGCGGAGGGACAGGGCTCGGGGGTGACATTTTTGCCAACGGGACTGTACATGGCCCCATCTCCCACAGCTGTTGCCCAGCTGCTCGCTCAGCGAGGCTACTGAACCGGCAGAACTGGGCACCCTGACCCCCTGTGCGGCAGCACGGTGGCACCGTGGCACCCCCCAGACCCCGCACGCGCTCCCAGCCCCACTGCACCGCCTGGACGCATCCTGCTTTGATCTCTGCCTGCTGCCTGGCTGTGCCCCGGCGGCTGCGGGGCCAGTGCAGCCCTCTCCGTCCTTCTTTATATACCCCTGTTATTTTTAACTCTGCCTACGCAAATCCCGAATCCGGAATGAGCAGCGGCTGGGGGCCAAGGGGAAATGGACATGGTGCAAATTTCCTGCCCTTTTTACCTCTCTTCCTCTATAACACACAGCAACGTTTTTCCTCCACTGCTTAACTTTCACTGGTACAGGAAAGCTGAAAGCATCAGGCTCTGCACAGAGCCACAGGGTCCCGAACCACGATGGATGGGGTATCCCCCGCTCGGAGGGGACATCACTCCCAGCGCAGTGCCGAGAGATGTCCCAACCGGTAATGCACGCCACAGCCTCCATCAGCAGTGCAAAGTGCTCGAGGCATCCAGCCAGCCCTCGCAGCAGCAGCCTCACGTGCGAACACATGCGCTCACGTGCCAGCCCAGGACCGCATCCTGCCCCCGGCTCGGTGAGCCACCCCGGCCCCAGCCATAGAAGCCGGGTCTGGACCACGGCCGCGGGAGCCATTCGCTTTGGCTGCCTTCTACAACAGCGCTGGAGAAGACCCATGCCACCCCAGCAGCTCCAGGGGTAAAAAGAGGAATTGCTGTTTTCTGGTTCCTTGTGAGCAACAGGGAAGGCCAGGAGGAATGCAGGATATTTTTCCCAACATCTCTGGTTTAATCTTTAAAAAAAAAAGCCCCAACACCCAGTGCCAGCATGTTGCACAGGGAGTTTTGCAGTGGGGATTGTGGTATGGCTGCACAGCACAGGGGATGTGCACGTTAGAGCCCTTCTCTCATGCATTGGGGATTAATAGCTGTACATCATGTATGAGCAATCCAACTACAAAAGTTTCAAATAATCCAGGTAAAAATCTCTGCCACTCTTTTCTGAGCAGCCTCCATCTCTCCTCCCCAGCGACACTCCAAGGCATTCAGCCTCCAATGAACTCGGACTCTCAGTGGGTGGGGAAGAACTCCCTCGCCCATGCACAGAGGCAGGGAAAGTGTGGGCACCGAGCCCAGCACCGGTCAGCCCTGCTCCACACAGGTCCACACCATTTCCCAGCCCGGAGAAAGCCTGGCTGGCCCTGGAGGCTGGGTACCGGTGTGGCCGCAGTACGTGGGGCACTGCCGCCCCGGCGGGGGAATGACTTTCTGACGGGAGGTGTGGCGTGGAGCTGAGTGAACGGGCTGCACCATGAGTCACGGGCGCCCATGGGGACACAGCCCTGGTGTGAGGCAGCAGGGGACGACCCACAGGACAGCAGGTCAAGCAGGGAGCTGTCCTCCTCTGCGTGGAAGCTGTTTTCCAGGACATCTGATTTTCTTATTCCTCCCATGCAGCTATCTGCTCGCAGCCACCTCACCAGTGTAAATCACACACCACAGAGCATTGCATGGAAAAGCCATCCCGCCGCCGTCCCGCACCCCCGGCACGTGCACTGCACCGAGGCTGCCCACTACGGCACGGAACGCCGGCCCCGGCTCACAGCCGGCCACACGCAGATGCCGTGGTGCAGTTGCACGCACGCAGCCCACAAAAGTGCATCCTCCCACCTGCGACACACGTGGCAGCGGCCGGCAGGAGCAGCGGCTGCCCCGCATCGGGAGCAAACCCCTTTGCGCCAGCATTACATAAAGCTGCTTCATTCTGCTCCAGGAAGTGGCATTTAATTACCCAGCCTCTCTGGTAGTAAATAGGTTTGCAACACATTACAAAAGGCTGTATTTTTTTTTTTTTTCCCCAACCCTGCTCTGTGCGCTGCGCTGGTGAGCTCATCCCCTGGGAATACCAGCTCCAAAATAGATTTGCTCCCTTGTTGGAAATAATCAAATGGGAATCCAAGCTGGCTGAGCCCAAGCCCAATTCCTCCCTTTGTTCTAGGGCTCTGGCAGCGAAGGGGTTCAGAGTGGGGTGACAGGAACTCGCCTTCTCTTTAATTGACCTCCGATGATGAAACAATCAACCAAACAATTTAGAAATGTGCATCCAGTGAGATCATCGGGAAAACTTCTCCGGGAAGGAGCCTGGGGAAAGGAAGGTGGCGGTAATCCACCTGCTCCAGCCGCCTCGGCAGGCCTTGTTGCGTAGCACAGCATGGCACAGCACGGCCACCCAGCGTCCCTTGGGCCACCTTGCTGCGGCTTCACGCTGGCAGCCACCTCGCTGGGGCCAACACTGGCGAAGAGGGCAGTGGGACCTGCCCCAGCAGGCAGGGACAGGGGGTAAATGGCACCGTTTCCCATCCACCATGGTGCCAGCACCACTGGCAGGGTCACAATGTCACCAAGGCCATCCCAGATTCCCCCCACCCCAGTCCTAAAGGCAGGGGGGTGGCTGGAGCCACCTGCTCCCATGGGACACCCATCCTCCTCGTTTCCAGCCCCAGCCCATCCTCAGCTGATGGGTGCCCATTTAACCCATGCCAGCACCAAGCAGCAGCGCTGCCCATCTCCAACCCCAGCCACCCCGGCCCCACTGCGAGCACAGCCACCCCGATGGGCATTTCTAGGACAGGACCTACTATTCCAGCGTGCTGCGGAGGGAAAAACCCTCCTGTCCCCACGAGGGCTGCCTCCCTGGGGATTTCCATCCCTGGCACCCTTTCCTCAGCTTTTTGCAGCCCGGCGGGAGAGCAACCACCCGGGAAGGGCTGGCACAGCTCCCAGGCCCTGGCTGCGCTGGCAGGGCTGCCCCGGCTTCCCCAGCCCAGGCGAGAGCAGGCTCCGGCTTGGCATGCGGCAGGGGCTAATTTTGGCCCAAAGGGTTTCCCTTCAGCAGACTCTGCCGCCAGCGTGGTTTTGAAGACAATCTTAGCCGGAGTCTTCCTTCCTCGGCTGCCAGTGACCCGGAGCCGGGCCGGTGTGTTTGTGTTGTGTGTGCATGTGTGTGTGTATCTCCAAACCGCAACAAATATTTCATGTTCGTTTTCTTTCTTTCCTCCCCCCCCCCCCCCCCCCCCCAAGCCCTTGGCTGTGGTATTTAAATAGTAGGTGTGGTCCCGGCGCTGCGTGCCAAAACCAACACCAGCTCCGGAGCAGATAACCCTGTGAGCAAACGCAGCAGCAAAACCATGCCGAGCTGCCGGCAGAGCCGTGCCAGGATGGGCAGCGTTGCCAGGTACGGCCACGGCACAGCCCCACAGGCAGGCAGCAAGTGGGCGCAGTGGCCGTGTGGCTCCCTGGCCCCCTACACGAAGGCTCGGCCAGAGGGGCCGGGGCAGACAGAGGAGGCAGTGGAGGCAGCATGTCCAGCCACAGAGCCATGCACTCGCTGCTTGCTGCATGCAGCCAGGAGCTGTTTGGGATGGACCCGGATGGTCATCAGGTTTTTTTTTTATAAATCAAGACAAAACATTTTGCGTAATTGTCTATTTTCCATGTTATAAATAATCAAAAGGATTTTTCATGAAAAATACTACTTTTCTCCCAAAGAAGTAGAGTATGAGCAAGTGGGAGGAGAAATCCTTCCAGTGTTTTAAGAGCAGCTCGCAAGAAACTTTCTTACGCCCTGATGTTTTTCTCATCCAAGCCGAAAGCCCTGAAATATGGTGAACGTCATGTATTTCAGCATGAGTCACTTGGAGAGAACCGGCTGCTTCACCTACCTTGGCAGCGCTGGTGGTGCTGGCATGCACTAAGGATGGTGGGGACAGTGGGGATGGAGGGAACCTCTGGGTGCTCTTGGTCCAAGGATGGACAGAGACAAATCCAGGCAGGCAGGAGAGGAATAAAGAAAGATTGCTGCAGACCCAGAGCCCAAGTCCTGCCCTCCCTTTCACTGGGGCTGCAGCCATTTCTGGGGATAGAGAGGGGTTGCCTCAGAGAAACCGTCAAGCTTTGAAGCTTTGTGGCATGAGCGTAATCCCCAGGAAGTTCGCAAGCTCATCCGCAGGCGAATGTGCACACGCATGTGCGGCGTTGGCGGTACTGCAGCCAGTTGAGCGGGAGCTGCAGCACCCTGGCTGCAGCAGAGCCTGTGCCTGGCTGCCTGTGTCCCCCAGGGCAGCACCCGCATCTGAAAAGATGGAGGAAGATCCTTAATCACAGCCTTCAGGGCTGGCAATGAACCTTCCTTGGAGGGGAGGTTCTCTTCTCCCAAGGTTTTGCTCCTGAGGGGACCTGGTTGCCATTTGCAAGCCATGGGATAGCAGGGCAGTGTCCCAGGGGAGGGATAAGGGGGAAGCCTGAGCTTTCCCAGCCCCAGCATGCACGCCCCGCTCTCCTCCTCGCTCCCTGGGTGGCCCTGGTGTGGCAACCCAAGTTTGCTCCTGCCCTAAGCTGGCACCCTGCAGAAAGCATCCCACGAGCATGGTCCCAAAGCAGAGACCACCACGCTGGGGTGAAGGGTCCCTGGGACCCCCAGCTGCTGGGGGCAACGCTGGGAGATGAGGGTGCTCCTCTCCACCTGCTCCAGGGCACCAGGCTGCTGGGGCTGGAGCCCAGCAGCCTGCCTGGAGGATGCCAGGGGATAAGTGTCCCCTGGCCTGATGGTGCCCAGAGTTGGCCGCTGGCTGCTTGTCCCTGAGCTGAGCTGGTGCATGGCCATGGCCAGGCGTGCGGCAGGAGCAGCCATGGCACCCCTCCCTGCCTCCCGGCCCCGCAGCCGCTGCAGCGCTGGAGCAGAGCCGGCCAGGCGTGCAGCGCTTCGCCAGCAGCACAAGGTGCACAGCGGGGCCAGGATCCACCCAGCCTGTGGCAGAGTAGGAGGGTCCTTGGCAGACGAGGTGCTACTTTAAAATCCACAGCCGAGCCGGCTCCCTGCCCAACCTCGGCGTGTGTTCGGGCTACAGGCAAACAGCCCCAAGCCCAAATCCAACCTCTAGCAGCCTCCATTTTCCCCAGCTCCATCTTCCCCGCTGCGCCTCGGTCCCGCTAGGCTGCTACCTCCCACGTGCCATCGAGGGGCTCAGCACAGCTGTGGCATCCCGTGGCTCCCAGGGGACCACTCGGCCCCACTGGCGCGTGTCCCACTGCGGAAAGGAAAATAAGGTTCGGATGTCACCTCCCCAGTCAGGAGAGGAAAAATCTTTCCAACAAAACACGCTTTTAATTCCTCACTAAGCGTAGCTGGCGTTGGAGTCCCCAGCCCCCAGATTCCTGGCCAAAGAGGGAATTTTCCACCTACATCAAAGCAGAACCATGTGGTTTTGTAGGGATGGACGCGGAGGCCGTGCCCTGCGCACCTGCCCACCTGTCCACTTGTTTTGGAAAGTGGTGGTGACTGTGAGGCACCGTGCAGGACCCCGAGGTGCCCCGCTCCCCACCATGCCGGTTCAGTCCCTCCTGCCTCCTCTGGCACCCTGCGCATCGTGTGGTGCAGGGGAGCTGGGGGACTCTCCCAGGGCCGACAGCCTTAAAGTTATCTCCCCTCCCAGAGCCATGGAATGAATGAGGCCTGACAGAACTCGTGGTACATGTGAGGGCAAGGAGGCTGCTGGGGGGGGGGTACAGGTCATAGCCGAGCCCACACCATGGGTTGGGGAGTTGGGGGGGTTGGAGAGGGGATCTCTGAGGGTTTAGAGCTGTAAGACCACCCTGGCCCCACTGCTGCCCCCATGCATGGCCCCACATTCCTCCTCCTGCTCTGGGGCTGCTAGGGGGCAGGGGGAGCTTCTATGGGGCTACAGTGAGGCTCTGTGGGGCTGTGGAGCTCTCCATGGAGCTGGTGTGGCTCTGTGGGGCTGTTTTTTGGGCTCCCCTGGGGCTGTGAGCAAGGGACCGTGCAGGGGGGGAGCCCAGTCCCACATCCCAGGCACTCCGCACACCAAGCCCTTTGCGAACCCTGCCCTCACAGGCTTACAGCCCAGAGGTGGTGGGGGGTAAGGAGCCATGGGATGGTGGGCAGCTCCCCCCACCCACCCTGCCCGAGGGAAGGCCCAGAGCAGCTTAGGGGACCGGTCTGGAGTGGGGATGTGGGGTGACACAAGGGTGCCCTGGGGCCAGTAGAGCAGCACTGGGGTGGTGCTGGGAGGAGGAGGAGGAAAGCCTTCCTCCCTGCCTGGGGGGGTTGGGGGCTGCCACATCCCAGTGGGACTGTGGCCCAGCCTGGCTCTGAGCACTTCAGTGGATTTAGGGAGCCGGGATGCTCCTAAAGTGACTCAAAGCCAGGTTTGACTCAGTAAGCCTGCTCCAGTTCACCTGGTGCAAATGAGGCCACAGCGGGCACAGGGGCTTGGGGTACACCGCGGGGGGGGCTCAGGCCGTGCTTGGTCACCACCCCCGGACCACCCCTGCCCTGGATGGGGGATCTCTTCCCCCAGCCCCTCTGGGTGCAGGTTTGGTGGATGCACCTCCCCATTAGCCCAATCTGATGCACTTCAAAGCCGAGAGCAGAGCCGAGCTCCAGGCCCTGCCGTAGGAGCCGCCTGCCCTGGGGACATTAGTGGCAGGCAGGGGGACGTGTGGGCAGCCCGGGCTGGCAGTGGGATGGTGGGAGATTCCTCCGGGAATCTGCGCTTCCCATAAAGGGGCTGGTTCCGGGAAGGCATTGAGGTTGTGATGTCCCGCACCTGAGGCATCAATGGGACAATTACGGGGCCACTCAAGCCGCCTGGGAACCTTTTTGTCTCCAGCCAGGTCTGCTTCCACCCGACGGTGATTTTGGGAATCTTCTCCCCTCCAAGTCCACAATTGCAGGGTCATTTGCATCTAAAATGGGAGCTGGGCTCTTTAGCAGCTTGTCTGCTCCTGATAACGGGGGCTGGGTGCCTGCTCGGGCACTAAACCCACTAATGCAATCAGCGGAGCCGGAGGCTTCTGCATATCAAAGGTCCCGGGCTCTCTTATAGCAGCCTCCTGGCCACAAACCTCCCCTCGGCCATCTTTTATCACTGCCTCTGGCCGCGGGGAAGCCCCAGGAGCAGGGATGGAGAAGGGCCACCAGCCCTCACTGGGTCCCCCACCGCTGCGCCCTTTGCCTGCACCCCTCTCGAGCACCCCGCTGCGGAGGTTTCCTTCCCCATAGGGCTGCACGGAGGAGTTTTTGTCCCCATGCACGTCGTGGAGGAATGTGGCCGTGGCCATGGCCGTGGCCGGGGCCAGGCTGGGGAGAGGGCCGCAGCCCCCACCCAGGGGGGCCGTGGGGCCAGCGCAGGGCAGGAGCACCCACAAACACCGTGACTCACGTGCGGGGTTACTAACAACATCCGAAAGGAAACTGGCTGGGGCAGCCCTGGCCCACATTCCCTACGCCAGGGAGTGGCACCGTCCTCATCCCGCTGTGAGGTGTCCCTAGGGAAAGGACAGGACCGGACCGGCAACCCCGGTGCCACGTACCGGCAGGGAGAGCGCTGCTCGGCATGTGCCTAACGGGGTGCCGGGCGCTGGAGGCTGGGCTGGGTGGGACAGCCTGCGTGGCCTGGCTGTGGCTGCTGCATCCCCTGAGGCGTGCTTGCAGATCGAGCAGCTTCTCCTTCTCTTGGGAAAGAGCTTTCCTCCTTGCTCATCCTCTTTGCACCCCCAGGACCACCCCTGAGCACCTTCCCTGGGTGTGATGAGGACACTGCCCCATGGACTAAGGTGGCATCACGCTGCACCTGCAGGCGGGACAGGCCTGAGCCATCTCTGCATCCAGAGGGATGTGCTCAGTGCTCCCACACCACAGGGTGGTGGCTCTACGTCTCCTGCTAAGGAGGACCCTAGAGCCCCTTCAGGTCACTGCATAATCCTTGCCATAGGCAGGTGCTGGAGACCAAGCCCTGCCTGGATGGGCTGCTGGCTACAGCTCTCCTAGTGTCCATCTACAGCAGTGTCCCAGGGCCGCTGGAGGGACAGCACGGTGCTCCTGGAGGGACACGAGGACACCTATGCAGTGGCACAGGGGTGCTGGCTGCGCTGGCTCGGCACTGTCCAGGATGCTGGCCCATGGCTCCCAGCCGGCAGTCACCTCTCAGGGCAAACAGCTGCTTCCCCATCCCTCTCCATACCCCACTGGTGGTGCCGGCACCGGTGCCAGTGACTATTGCCATATGGTGCTGACGTGTACACAGCGCCTGCGTGGCCACAGCGCGGCAGGAGTGTTTGCACTGGGGGCTGCCCAGCCTTGGGGGGACCCAGCACCCCCCAGCCATCTGCACCCTTTTGCAAAGAGCACGGTGAGGGACATCAGGTGCCTGCACAAGGGATGGGGCCACACCACTGCCTGCCCCATGCCTGATCTGGCCTGCTGGAGATGGGCTTCTGGCATGGCCAGGAGCCCCCTGCATGCTGGGGAAGGAGCCCTTAGGGCAGGGAAGTGGGTTTTGCTGTGCCTGCCGGCTGCTCGGGGCTGCCTGGTGCAACCAGGGAGTGCAGCGGGATGCTGGGCTGCTGCGGCAATCCCACCCCGGCAGGGAAAGCTGGCAGTGACTCACCACCCTTGCTGGCCCTGCCTGCTGGGCGACTCCTCCCACACCCTGTCCCGTGGGTCCCACCAGCACCTTCACCCTCCACAGGGCAGTGGCCGCGGGCCCAGATCCTGTGGGGCGCTGGGAGGATGTTGGCAGGGATGGCTGCCAGCCGTGGAGGATGTCCCCTGGGCCTGGGGATGGAGGGACCCCATGCCCTGTGGCAAAGGCTGCACCGTTATCAACCTGCTCTCCTGCCCTGGCTTGGTGGTGCCAGACCTGGGACAGGGTCAGGAGAAAGTCATCCTCCACCCCTTCCACCATCCCCTGCCCCTGCTTCCCCCTGCTCCGGGGGCAATATGCACCCAACCCCTCTCGCAGGGTCCCTCCATCCTCCTGCTCCCAGCCAGTGCACGGGCAGGGAGAGGAGGAGCCCTTTTGGGGCTGTCCCTGTCCCCAGAGCAGTGCCTGGGGCTGAGCGGAGCCCTGCGAAGCCAACACCTCACCTGGCCGCCCCGGGGCTCGCAGGGGTGTGCGCATCCCAGGGGAAGGATGCAGGCAGTGTGTGCCTGCATCCAGGGAGGACAGAAAGTCACAGCGGGATGCGTCCAGGTGGTCAGCCCCCATTTTGGGAAGGGGACCCTGGGTCGAGGGGGGCAGGTAGGGATGGGGCAGCAGGCGGGAGGTGGGGAGGGGACCAGCTTTGGAAACCTCCCCAGGAGGTTTCGCAGAGGTTAGCTCCCCTGCACGGCTGCTGCTGCAGCAAGCGGGTGCCTGGCTCAGTGCAGTCGTCCCTTGCAGTGTGTGATGTGCTCTGGTCTTGCCACATCCAGGGTGGCAGCAAGCCCACGAGCAGCCCCTGAGCATGCATGAGGCCTGGACCCCCGTGCCGATTGCAGCAGTGAAGACTTGGGATGGGGAGATTTATGCCCAGGGTCTGACAGCAGGCAGGCTTGGGGCTGGCAGAGCAGGGGCGAAGCCCTGCCTGCCCCAGCCATCCTGCACAAGTCCTGCAGGTACCCAAGCCCCCGGGGACCTGCGCCAGCTCCCAGCTGACACTCCTGGGTTGCAGAAGCGCAGCCGTGCATACACTGATGCTTTGCTGCTCCCTGTGCTCCCATGGCTAAAGATGGGTCACGTAAACCAGCGCGTGGAGCCAAGGACCCCAAAACCAGCACTCCAGAGGTGTGTGGGGTGACAGCACGGGTGGTGGTAGGGAGCTGCAGGAGAAGCTGGGGTTAGTGGTGGCTGGTTTCTGCAGGCAGGGCTGGGCAGTCGGACCCCAGCTCTGCTGGATGGTGGCGCTGGGGTGGTTACCTGGTGGTTTGCATTTTTGGGGGTCTCCCTGCAGCTCTGCTCCATCCTGGGGGCTGGGTACAGTGAGGGGCAGAGCAGAGGGATCAAAGGGGTGGGGGAGAGGAGCAGCTCGTGAGTTGTGGGTCATTATCTGTTATTAACATCTGTAATCTCCCAGAGAGCAAACTGAGATTTACAGCCTGTTATTAGGCTGTTACTCAACCTGTTGTGCAACAGCTCAATTTAAAAAAAACTGAATGTGATTAATAGCCCGCTAATAAGGGGGAAATCTCTCCTATTTAATTCAAACAGCCTCTGCCTAGGCACTCCAGGAAGGTAATGGCTCTCAGCCTGGCTGCTGAGCTCCTGCTGGGATCCCCCTTGGACCCTCCATGCCACCGGGCACTGGCACTGGGTGGGAGTCCAGGGCAGCAATGGGTGCTGCTCCCCCCTACAGTTCTGGGGTCTCAAAGGCATCGGGGTGCAATCGCTGCATCCTCCCAGTGCTGGCTCCATGTGAACGGGGGTCCTGCCTGGTCCCTGGCCGTCCCCTGTGGTCACACTCTGGAAGAGGTGGAAATTCTGAGTCAGTTGTGGTTCTTATCCAAGCATCTCACCTTTTGTTTGGCTGTGACTCGCACCTGACTCACTTTGACCTCACAGCTTCCTGCCCTCCTGCCTTTCACTGCCCGTGGTCTGGAGGGTGCCCTCGGCCCCCAGACATCTGTACCCTGGCTACAGCTTCATCTCTTTGTTCTCACCCCCTTTTCCAGGCTTCTGAACCAGTCCTGCCTGTAAACACCTCTCTGGCCCCGAGACCACCACACTGGGGGTGCTCCCTGGTTCCTGAACCCCTCTGCCCCTGGGTCTTTGCTTTTCCAAGTTGTCCCTTGGTAGGATGGGGACAAGCAGACAAGCGCCATGTGGCTGTTCCCCCCACATCAAATCTCTGGACATTATTTTCATCCCACCTGGACCCCAAGGACCTGTCCCTGGTCCAGGAGGGGGGTATCAGCACAGTTGGATAGAAAAGATGATGCCAAGAACCCCTTGGGCTTTGCAGCCTGGATTTGGCCCCTGCTGCTCATTCTGTCCATAGCCTCACTCAGCTGGCTTTTGACCTGATGACTGAGCAATGTGGTTAACTGGATTGCAGCCGGCCCTGTTCCTACCCCTGCTGCCAGCCCAAGTCCTGCCCGCACTCCCGGGATGCTCCAGGAAAGCCGCTGCCTGGGACCCACCTCTCTGCAGCCTTTCCCTCTCCCTGCAGCATTAAATCCCTCGACCGTTTCCCTTTGGACACACGCTGGCCCTGCCCAGAGGGACTCACAAGCTCTGCCCCGGGTAGAGGGTGTGGGCACCCAGGAGCTGCTGCCATCTGCTCCTGCAAGGTCTTCTCCACCCCTGGTTGAAGGCAACATCACCTGCAATTGCTGGTGCTCCAGGTCTTGCCAGCAATAGCTGGTCTCCAGGGCCATCCTCTGGGATGGCCTGTCCTGGGGTGGTTGGAGGTACCTGGGGGAAGAAAAGAAGCCCTTGCCACCTCCAAATGACACCCTGGGAGGACTGAAGGGTCTATTGGCAGTTTCTTCCAGCAACATGAGGTCTGTTTGGGAGCAAACACACCTGGGGAGGGCTGGGGAGCCCACAGGGCAGTGGGAGCACAGACAGCACCCATGGGCATGAGGGCAGTGGCACATTGCAGTAGGGGACACAAGCCTAGAGCTGGGTTCCCCACTTCCTACGCCCGGCCACCCTGCAAGCCCAGGTGGCTTTGGTTCACCCTGCCCAGCCACTGGCGATCACTGGTGGAACTGCCACCCTCCACCGTCACCCAGCGCAGGGCTAAAGCGGGCAGGAGCTGGGTCCCTGGCCCCTGGGCTCCCAAAAGCATTCCGGACGGCTGGCACTGCCAGCGGGGTGGGCAACCGCACTGTGCCAGCCTGTCACACGGTTGCTCAACGCTGAGGAGGAGGGCAAGCTGAACCCGTCCCGGCAACCCACACACTTAATTAGGGCCTTCGCGGCGCCTCGTCAGCAGGGCGCCCTCGCTGCCCCGGCCGAGCGAGCGTCGTTGCGCGCGGCACAGTGCACGCGGCGCTGGAGCCCGGCCGCGCTGGCAGGCCTGGCCCTGCCTGCATCTCACGTGGCGCAGTGGCTGGGCTGCATTTTCCACATTCCTCCCGGCCCTGAGTCACCCGCACCTCCGCTGCCAAAACCTCTACCTGTGCCTGGCCATGCTGGCAGCCCGCGCTAGCTCCAGTGGCCAGGAGCACGGCTCCATGCAATGCGATGGGCACCTGTCCCTGCACGAATGCTCCAGGGTGCCCTCCCCTGCCCCGGGGCTGGGTTTCGCACCCTGGACCCCACCAGCGTGGGGCAAATACTCCTGCCCTGCCCTGGGGAAGCTTTGGTGCTGGGGGTCCTGCACCCTGTGGGAAGCTGGGGAGCACCCACCCATGTACCCTTTGCCCCAAGCAGCCTGCGAAGGGGTTTGCATCCTCTGCCACCGCTCCCTGGCCCTGGCTCCAGGCACTGCATGCGGCCTCGCTAACCTCCTGCCGCCTCCTGTCCTGGCTCGCTGTGGTGCTTGACTCTTTCGAAGAGCGCGGCGGTGCTGCCAGCAACCTCACCCTGCCGGCAGCCAGCCTGCCCCGGCCCCGGCCCCTGCTCGGGGCCACCTGCGCTGCCCCATATCCCCATCCAGGCACGCTGGGAGTGTCACCCCCCAGCACTGGGGCTGGCCCGGCATTTGCAAAAGTAGCCACGACCAAGGCCTTGGGTGCACGAGAAGTGCTTGGCTGGTGGCACTGGGTGCCAGGGAGGCTGTGGGGATGGAGTGAAGAGGGAGGGTGCATGGGGCTCCCTCCTACATCCCCCCCAGCAGCCCCTTGGGATGGCTCGCTGTCTGCAAGGAGCGTACATGCCTCTCCCACTGCCTGCCCATCCATCCCAGCATGGCACTCCCCAAATCCACTGTGGGGCCTGGCAAAGCTGTGCTAAGGATTGCTGAGACCTGGCCCAGTGCTGGTGCGAGGTGTGACCCCCCCAGCATGGCAGCGATTCCCACGCCATCTGCCCTCCAGCGGGGCTGTGGGTTCACGCCAGTGCCAGCATGTGCGATGGCTTTGCCGAGCCACGGCTGAGCCCAGGGCAGCGTGGCCACATGAGTGGAGGCCACGTGGGTAGAGGACGAGTCCAGGCGACCTGGCACACAGCGGTACCTTGCCAGCCCCGCACTTGGGACAACCTGGGGGGAGCAGCTGGGTGGGGGATCAGTGTGCATGTGGGATGTACAGGAGCGTGGGGATGTGTGGCAGGTGTGTGTGTGGTCTGGGGTCGTCTGTGGGGGTGTGCCACGCGTCCGTGTCCCCATGTAGTGTGCAGGCACACGTGAGCCTGAACTGAGCCGTGGGGCAGGGGAAGGAGGGGGGTGAAGGGGGTTGGGTGAGTGGACACATGGGGGGGTTTGCATGCATGAAGCTGTGCACGTGGATGTGAGGGGGGCATACATGGTGCGGGGTCAAGGTGGGGTGTGCATGGATGTAGTGGGTGTGTATGTGATGTATGCATGTAAGGCACATATATACGTGTGCAGGGTGTGCATACATGTGAGGGGTGCACATGGATTCAGATGGGGGCATTTGCAGGGTACATATGTGTATGGGGGACACTGATATATGCACAGTGTGTTTGGGGGAGCATGTGTGGGGAGGCCTGTGCATGTGTGTGGGACATATGTGCAGGCACATGCACAGTGCCTGGGGGGGACAGTGTAGAGGGGGGTGCAGGGGGCGTGCATGCGGGTGGTGTGTGTGTGTGTGTGTGTGTATGCAGGGATGTGCACTGCAAGGCGCATGCCATGTCAGGGCGTGTGTCCGTCCACCTGCACCACATGTATACACGTGCAAGTGTCACCAGTAGCAGTTCCTGGTGCGCAGCGGCGTGCCGCTGAGCACTGCCGGCTCACTTGGCAGTGGGTTGGTGAGTTCTCATGCAAGCAGGTGGCTGGGGAGCAGCCCTGAGCCCTTCCTGGTGCCTCTCCCCAGAGCAGTGGCTCCAAGCCGTGACACAGGGGCCAGGCTGTCTCTTTCCGGCTGTTTCCCAGCCTGTCAGGCCAGTCGTGTCGGGTCTTGCCGCGATTTCCCGGATGGCTGCTTGGCACCTGCCTCTTCCCCATCCGGATGGGCAAGTTCCTGGAGCACCAAGCTGGGGCGATGCATCACCCTGGCTCCTGCCCTGCCTCCCCAGCTCCATGCTCCAGCTCAAGCATCCTGCCCGGGTGCTGGCCGGCTCCCTGTGGTGCCACGGCCGCTCTACCTGGGTGATGCTGAGCGGGCGGCGAAGGAGTGGGGCTGTGAGCGCTGGCAGCAGGCGGGCACTGAGTCACACCGGGGCGGGAGGTACGGGGAGAAACCTGCCGCCTCTCTGCCGGGCGGTTGGGGCAGCCAGACTGGCTGGGCCAGTCAGGCCCGGGCGGGCAGCGTGGGCGCCTTTTGTTCGCCACCATGGCTGGAAGACGTGCCGGGAGAATCTGCGCTGGTGGGCACAGTCATTTCCCGGTGCCAGAGCCCAGGGAGAGGTGCCCACCGGGGCCAGGCAGGAGGGCAGGGGCTGCCCAGGGCTGGGAACTGGGCAGGCAGAGCCAGGCTGGGATGGCTCCAGTGAGCCAGGCTCTCCCTCCCACTGCACAGGATGGTACTGGCCACACAGGAATGCCCAGCCTTGGGAAGGGACTGGATCTTCGGCCAAACTCACACTACCCACAGAAAACCCCTTCCCCACCCAGAGCCGCCTGCAGCTCCGTGCCAAGGATGAGGACGTGGTTTTGAGTAGAGGGTGTAGCTGCGGCCGCAGGCGGGCGTGTGGGAGCCACTTGCCATGCCAAGCACTGCCGTGCCTTGCTGTCCCCTCAGCCTGCTCGGGGCAACTCAGGCCGTGCCACCACTTCTGCCCCAGCAGCAGGACAGGTCATGCACCCATTCACCCACCCATCCTTCTGCACATGGGGAAACCGAGGCAGAGAGTGTGATGGAAGAGACATGCTGGGTTAAGCCCCAGAGAAGCTGCAGGCACTGAGCCAGCAGCCCTGCCCAGCCCCGCGCAGTCCTAGAGCATCCTTCAGGGAGAGCTGGAGCATGCGGCTCAGGTACTGTGGTGATGCCAGACCCATTTCAGTGTTCCCAGCAGCCAGGGGACTGTCCTGGGGACATGCCTCTCCAGGCCATGCTAGGCTGTGCCTCCGTGCCCTCCTGGCCACGCCGAGCAGGACATGGGCTCTTGGCTGGGGCAGGGGAGGCACAGGCCCCTGGGCACCCGGTCCTGCTCCGTTTATTCCCACAACTGGTGATTAGCATTGCTGCTGGGGTCTGTAATTACCCGCAGTTCTCCCCGCCCGAAGCAGGGGCTGCCTGGGGAGCACAGGGTCAGTCAGGATCCCAGGGGGACAATCCACCAGCAGGGAGACAGAAGGACCCCCGGGCTAGAAGCCCCCCTGGTACCCTTGCCAGACCCAGGGGCTGCATCCCCACCAGAAGGACAGAAGGACACCCCACATCCCAAGCCTTTCCAGGAGCCCCTTGAGTGTGGTGTCCCAGCAGCCGCTGAGCAGGGTCCTGGGTGCCAGGGCAGGAGGTAAGCGAAGGGGGAACCGCTGGGGCAACCCACGGGATGGAGGAGTGGGACTGGGTAGCCCCACTGCTGAGTGAGGGTTTCCCTGAGCAAGTGAGACAAGATCCTGGCTGGTGGAGGAGGGTTAGAGCCCTGTGGTGCCCGGAGGCTGGGCCCTTGAGCTCAGCTCTCCATCCCTAATGATGTCCCTCCCATCCCTGCCATGACATCTGGTTAATGAGCCCCGTAGCTCCTGCTGGGAAGGTGCTGGGAACCCTGTCCCACTGCCACGGTAACTCTTCCCTGCCCGGGCTCTCACAGCCTGCTCTGTACCCTCTTCTTGCCGGCACCCAGAGGATGAGGATGCACCAGCCACAGGGATCCAGACTTTGGGGCCACTGACGAGTCCAGATGCCCCAGCAGAGCCAGGATGTGCCCAGCTTGTGTGGTTCCATCCAGCCCCACAAGTGTCCTGGGGAGTGGGTTGGGGAACGGCCATGTTGAGGAGACCCAAAGGTCCCCGTGGTCCCTGCAGGGCAGCGGGGTGGGGGTGCAGGGATGGGGCCGTGGCAGGGGCCAGGCTGCACCCTGAGTGGGTATTTGGGGGGCAGCTCTGCCCACCGCAGCCAGTGGCGATTGCATGCCAGGGCCAGGGCCTGCCATGGTGCAAGGCAGCAAACACATTGCCCCAGATGGGACAGCAGCAATTCGCATCACTGGAGGAACCTGCTTCTGGGTGCGAGAGGGTGGCAGAGCCTGGCACACCTGCACACACCTGTGCAAGGGGCTGTACATGCCTGGCACACACAGGGATGTGCAGAGAATGGGCTGATCCCCTGCAGCAGCATGTGGGCAGCATCTGCAACCCCTGCCCTGGCTCCAGTGCCAGCGGATCACAGCAGTGTCTAGGGCAAGGATGCTGGGCACAAGGGCCCCAACAAGCCCACTGTGTCCCCCGCGTTGTCCCACCAGAGCTCTCACCCCATGAGCAATGCTCCCCTGGGGCCAGGACAGGTAGAGCAGGATCCCTGCCCCAGCCTGTCATTTCGGCTCTAATTGGATCCCCTGCTGTTCCCCTTCATCAGGGCTGAATGAGGGGCTGGCTAATGAGGGGAGTGTGATTAGCAGGGCAGGGGGCTGACTCTGGGTACAGGGAGGCTTCCCTGGGCTGGGTAATGACAGGCTTTTGTCCCCTCTCGTCCTGCCCCCCCCAACAGAGGCAGGTGGATGAGGATGCCCCAGGCAAAGAGTGGGTACCAAAGGGCTGAACTCAGCAAGTCCCAGCCATTCCCACCCCCCTGCAGTGTCACACTAAGGGGATGCCTCGGCTGCTGGAGCCTGACCAGGGACCCAGGAGTCCTGGCTCCAGCTCAGCTACCCAGCCCCAGTGCGTCAGGTCGGGGGGACATCCCAGAGCTGTCACCCCCAGGCCTGGAGATCCTGGGCTGGGAAACCCATCCAGCCATCATGTCCTGTCTTGGGACACCAGATTTCTGGTGGCCAGGGTGTACTCAGGATGGGATGGATGCCTGGACAGCGGGCTCCAGCCTGCATCAGCCCCTGGCCAGAGCAGCATGGAGCGCAGAGACACACGGGGGCAGTTGCCCCCCACGCTGCTCACCCATGCAGGGGCCAGCATGGGAGCACACATCACCCGGCACCGCTGGGGACACATATTGAAGCCCATGGCTGCTGGGACCCAGGGACAGGGTCTGGCTCTGCAAGGCCTGAGTTGAATGCTGCACCTGGGAGCAGCCAGGGCAGAGCAGGGGGAGGAGTGGGACCAGCTCCCACTCTGCTGTGGGTGCTGAGGGTACTCTCAGGCCTTTGGGGATGGAGGTGTAGGTCCCCGCTTTAGCCAAGCTCACATGGCCAGCACTCAGACACACTTCAGCCCTGCTGGCAACCTGCACCCTGTAAAGCTGCAAGGACACAGGGAGCTCAGGCTGGACATGGCGTGCACGGGCAGGACCCTGCAGTGGGACCCTGGTGCACCCAGCACACTGGGCAGGTGCCATGCCTGCAGCCTGGCAAGCAGGCAGGTGGAGAGGCAGATGGATCGTGTGCGACGGGCTGGGGATAATTCGCTGCTCCCAAGGAGAGAAATCCTCCACCTGGAAAGGAATCTGCCCCCCTCCGCCCTCAGCCCAGGAGGCTGCAGGGCCCGGAGGGGCAGGGAGGGGTGTGCAGGTGGGCTGCTGCGCCGTGAGCCTGCACAGGCAGGGCAGGCAGCACCCCTCACTGGGGCAGGGCACCCACAGCGCTGCCATACCTGACCGGGACCCTTCTGCCCCACGGACACGAGTCTGGACACACTGGTGGGATGCTGGGGAGGAAGCCAGGGTTGGTGACAGCTGCTCACCCACCCTGCAGCTGCACGTGCACACCCGCCACGGCCAGCACGGTCCCTATACTGGGGGCACATGCTGGGGTGAGCTGGAGGGTGCTTCCTGATCCCGATGGCCACTGGCCACCAACAGACCAGCAGCTCCCATCCCTGCATACGGGTGGGAGGGTGATCCTGGCAGGGTGCGGAGAGATGCCCTGGCAAGGTGCAGTACATGCACAGCTGTGAGAAAAGGCTGTGCCGGGCAGTGCCGAGAGGGCTGGAAGCCAGAGCGGCTGGAGGGCTCATGGGGAGGGTATAGCCTGCGTGCCCCAGCCCATCACTGCTGCGTTAGGGAAGCCGGCTGCATGGCAGGCCCTGGCATGAAGCAGCGTCTTTGCTGAACACCTCTCTTCTCTTAGCATCTGCCAGGGGATGCAGCGTGTTCCCCTGCGGGTGTCCTGGCCCTGGGGCTGCCAAGTGTGTGCACTGACACGTGTGTGTGTACACATATGTATGAGCATGAGCATATCGACTGTGCATGTGACACATCTTCAGTAGGGCCTAATTAGGTAGTGAGCTAATCAGCAAATGACCCTCCCCGATTGGCTTTCTAGGGACAGCAAAGGAGACAAGTGAGGATCAGTGGGGAGATGGAACACCCCCCCACATCCCTCCCAGCCACCCCTGAGCCACAGATAGCGTCACACCAGAGTCTGGGGGCAGATATCTCCTGGGACAGGGCTTACCCCTCCTTCAGCCAGGTACCTCCATCCCTGGCCTCCCTGTCTCCAGTTCCCTCTCTCTCTGTGGAACAGACTGAGATGGTGAGGACAACGGGCCGGTAAGGATGCTGGAGCAGGCTGCTGGGCTGGCAGAGGTGGGGCACTGAGCCTGGCCCTGTGCAGCTCAGTGGCCTCAGCTCCCCAGGGTGGATGGACACACCGGGGGGCACGGGGACACCCTGCTGAGCCAAGGGCACACATGGCCATGCCCGGCACCCTGCCTGCAGCAGGCAGGGCTGTGGTAGCGTGCGTGGTCCTCTCCCGGGCACAGCCGCCCTCCTCTGCCGGTCCCTGTGTCGCCTCACCGTCCTGCCCCGCACCAACATTCCCTCACTCCCGGCCACGGTAAATATTGTTGCAGGGCAAACAGTGAATCATCCCCCTTTGTTCAAGTGCTTCTGGCAGTCCCGGCTTGTTCAACTGCTGTTTAATGACCCTCCAGTTGTGTACCCTGGAGGTACTCATTAACCCCAGGCTGCAGATGGTGAAGAGGATGGATCGGAGCCAGCCGGGAACAGTTTGCCAGTGCTGGGGACCGGCTCCAGGCAAATTCCGGTGACCTTTTACCAGGTGCCAACATGCCAGAGGTATCCCCTCACACCTCTGCAAGGTGCGGCCATCCCACTGTCAGCCCAGCATGCCCGCAGGCCCACAGCCACTCCACAGCATGGCATGGCACAGCACAGTGGGGCTTTGCTCAAAGCAGCATCCCCTTCAGAGCATCCCCCTCCAGATCAGCCCATGCTCCTGGCAGAGCCATGAGTTGCAGAGGAGCTGCTAGCTCTCACAGAGGGATGCTCGAGCCTCTGCGTGCAGCAGGAGGGTTGCAGAGGCCTCATGATGGGAGCCACGGGGTGGAGGGCTGTGCAGCACAGCTCGGGCAGGTCGGTTAGGACAGGGTGGAAGTGAGCAGCAGCACACCCAGAGAGGTGCAGGGTGCGGGACAGGGACTGGAAATGGGCAGTCCAGGAAGGACTGGGAGCAACTGGCCAACTGGCTCAGAGCAGGGAGATGGGGGAAGCTGGGGGCACAGAGCTGCTGCTCTGGCCTTGATGCCATCCCAGGGGCTGCAGAGAGGCTGCACATCCTACAGAAAGCCCTCATTCCCAGGGGGCACCTGCAGAACTCCAAAGCTCCCCACTAGCGGGTCTGGGAGGGTGCAAATGCACCTGGGTGTGCACAGGCTGGTGCCAGCATGGGGTGGCTCCACAGCAGCAGTGCTGGGGCACTCGCGGTGGTCAGGCAGAGGCCATGGGGAGGCAACCCATGGGTGCTGGGCCCACAGGAGCCTCCTGCCAGCGCCATGGAGCTGCTCCTGCTCCTCTGCCTGGTTCTCACCTCCCATTCATGTGGCCCTGGCTCCGCTCCAGCACCTCCAGCTCCACCCCACATTGTAGTCTGGCTCCTCCCCCTATTGTGGTCCTCACCCCACCCCTCATTGTGGTTCTGTCCCTGCCCCACGGTGGCCCCATGGTGGGCTGTCCCCAAGGGGCAATGCCAGCACAGCCCAGGGACTCCCCATGCACCAGCACTGGGGCTGGACCTCAGGGTCCCCGGTGGCACAGGTCCCCAGGTTGGTCCCCAGTGCCAGGCAGGTGGTGCCCCACACCAGCCATAGCAGGTGCCAGGATGCCAACCCCACTTCCCTGTGTCCCCATGTAAACCTGTTCCCAGGGTGCCAAGCAAATTGGGCTGGTGGCAGGCGACAGCACAGGGCTTGGGGCCATCCCCGCTCCTGCCAGCAATCAGCCAGAGTCAACATCTCTGGAGGAGCAACGGCTGCTGGATCTTTTCCCCTGAGGGCCCAGTGGGATCAGAGCAGGGCCGTAGCATGGGGCAGGACCCTGTGCCCGTGTCCCCATAGGGCAGTGCAGGACCCAGCGGTGCTGCTGGCAGAGGGGACAGCCCAGGGAGGACCACAGAGACTGCACGGGGTGCTCAGCATTTTGGAGCGGGGCTGCCAGGAAGGCCCCGATAAACATCTAGCCTCTCTGTTTATTTATGACTGAGGATATTTATACCGCAAAGTCCTTTAAATTTAGCTGGGGACACACCCAGGCACCATCCAGTGCTGACGGCCCTGCGGGAGCTCCCAGTGCAGCCTGAGTCGGCACAGGCGGTGGGTGCACCAGCGGTACCAGATGTGCCCCAGGACCAGCACCCCCAGGACTGACACCCACCGTGGGGTGTGAGGCACAGGAGCACGGCTGTGGGGATGGCGGTGCTTCTCATGGGGGCAGGATGAGGCTGGCACCCAGAGAGACGGAGTTCCCGGGGATGACAGCACAGGCTCTGTGCCCACGCAGCGAGGATACTGGTGCCACCAGGGCAGGTCCATATCTCCCCGACCCAATACCACCCCGGGCCAAGCTGGGACCTTCCCGTCCCGGTGCTCAGTGCCATGCAGGGCTGGTTGTGGGGTCAGAAACAACCTTGGGGCTACGTCCCAAAATTACAGCTCAGAGCTCAGCCGCGGCTGGGTTTGGAGCAGCCCCGGGGCCGTGGGGCACGCTGCACCACCCGGGCTCCTCAAGCGTTGGCCCCATGTCCCCCTGTCCCCTCCAGCCGGTGGTCCCGGGCCGGCGGGGCCGTGCCGAAGCATCCCCCGCCCCGCCGCCGCGGTGTCTGCCTCCCTCTGC
The DNA here is from genome assembly GCF_947461875.1 of Haliaeetus albicilla. Taxonomy (NCBI): domain Eukaryota; kingdom Metazoa; phylum Chordata; class Aves; order Accipitriformes; family Accipitridae; genus Haliaeetus; species Haliaeetus albicilla. The sequence continues at coordinate 12,254,729 of NC_091490.1, forward strand.
CGGCAGCGGGGCACCCGCCGCTCCCCTTCCTGGGCTCTTGGAGCTCCGGGACTTGCGGTCCCTCAGCCCCCAGGGCAGCACTGTCCCCTGCCAGCCAGGCCCGCTGCCCCCTTCTTCCCCTCGGCCCAGCTTTGGGTGAAGTGCGGCATTTTGTTCCCACACAGTTTGCGGCTGCTCGATGTGTGGCTCTGCCCTCATCGCTACGGCATCGTCTGCAGGGTTTAGTCAGCAGGGGCTTGGCACGGCCCCTGCCCCGCGGTGAAGTGCAGAGCAGCCTTCAGGCACCTGCAGGCCTGGCTGTCCCATGTGGATCTTCTGCGAGGTGCTGTGGACGCTCACCTGAGCATCCCTCAGCGCTTGCAGCTCTGCGCTGTGTGGACGTGCCACCGTGCTCATCTTACCAGACTGCTTGCTGGTCTGCCCAGTGTCTTTATCAAGTGAATTCCTTGTCTCAGAAAGGGACGCAATAGGTTTGGACAGGCGAGGTCAAGTTTCCACGAGGCAAAGGCAATGTGCTTTAGGATCCCTACCCATTTAGTCTTTATTAATTAGATCCCATCTCAGTTTCCCCCGTTTCTCCAGGACAGATGTGATGCCCACCCTCCTGTGATTGCCTTTGACAGCTAAGACAGCCCCATGTTCTCCCATAAATGTGCTGTGCCTCATCCCACTCTGACACTGAGCCGTTCACCTCCAGCTTGTCCTAAAATCCCTGCCTCCTGGACCAAAAAAAAGTCCTAAATGACTCTATATCTGAGCAGTGGGAGCTCAAGGCTGGCCAGCCCAAACAGGGTCTGCATGCCCAGCATCCCAGCCCACGGGGACCATGCACCTGGGTGTGCTCCTGGCCTGGGCCATCCCTCCCAGCCTTTTGCAGCTGTCCCCTCTGTCCCCTGCTTCCCTTACTGCTGCCAAGTCACATTAAGAGCTGCAAGGGGTGCGTGTACCAGGGACAGGCAGCTCTGCGTGGCAGAGGCTGGCCATGCCTGGAGGCTGCCTGTCCCTCTTCCCAGGCATTCCGGAGCTCGTTTTCAGGCTCGGGGACACTCTCAGCAGCACAGGGCAGGGAGATCTGGATTTTATCTGCTGTGAACGGCTCCGAAGGGAGCCATCCCCCAGCTTTACGTGTGGAGCTCCTGCAAGCTCTCCCCAGGGACACACGAACCGTTCTGGGGACGATGGGAGCCCGGCTGCAGGCGAGCACCGGCACACGTGAAGAGTGGGGCACCCCAGGAGGAGACAGCCCTTGTCCCTTGCCAGCAGCGGGGGCGAAGGTGACCCACCCCGGGCTGTCCCCGCTGTCTGCGGGGGACGGTATTCCTGCGGGTGCCGCGGGAGCCGGGCAGGATCCGGCCCCTGCTGCTTTGCCGGCGGCTGCAGTGAGCGGCAGCTGTCCGCAGAGGGAGCCCGGCCCCTTCCCAGCCCTCCCGGAGGCAGGGCGGGGGGGTCACCCTGGCACCCAGCCCTCCCCCTCCTCCGCCCAGCTCAGGCCGGCAGCTCCCCTCCGGGCCCCGGCCCCTCTGCCCGTCAGATGAGGGTGTGGGTCCTGAGCGGCCACCAGCTCCCTCGGGGTCCCCTGCGCAGAGGGGGGGGCGAGCTGCGGGTCAGGACGGCAGAGGGGTGACCTCCCACCCCGGGCACGGCTGGGTCCTGCCTGAGCTCCATCCGTGGGACGCCCCTGCCTCCATCCCTCCGGACCTGTGCTGGGGGGACCCCCCCGCCAGCTGCTTACGGGGTCCCCAGCACTCGCATCTGGCTGCGCCTGCAGGCAGCAGCCCTAGCGCTTGCTCATCTCCTCCAGCACCAGGAATTTTACCCATCCTGGGGTCTGTGGACTTTGACCATGGAGCCTTCCAGCTGCCCCCTTCCACTCTGGGACCCCCACTCCAAATGCAGGTGGTGGCTGTTTTGCACCAGGAGGTGCTGATTTGTCATAATCCCAGTGAGAAAGGCACTCAGACTCTTTAAGTGTCATTTTAAATGCTGTTTATTAGAGTTCACACTATAGAGACACTACTACAGATAATCTTAGATCCGTTCCGATGCAGGAACCCTGAGCTGCGCAGCATAGAACAGACCTCTGGTCCACGCACAGCACGCCTCGCAGACGCTGTTGGTGGAAAGGGTTATCCCATTTTAGTTATTTGAGGTACTACAGAATTTTCTTAGAAGAAAACAGCTCTATTCATTATTTCTACTGCCAAAAAGAAAGATGCTCACAGGAGAACTTCTTGGTGCTGTTTTAGATAAAGACACAGATATGCACGTGGCAGGTACCAGGTACGAGCTCCCTGCAGACTCCACTGTTACGGCCTGGTTTCTAACCTGGCTGAGCTTACCCCACAGCCAAGGGATGCCCACAGCACGGGTCTGGGCCTGCTCAGGCTTGCTGTTACTCAGGTCACTAACTCCTTGGTGTACCATGATCTGCTTGCTGGCCAGGACCACGGCAGCACCCTGGCTGGAGCGGGGTGTCAGAGCTGCAGGGGACTGTGCTATTTCCCAGGGCCCCCAGCCCCATGCCATCACCGTGTGTCCCTCCCACAGTCCAGCCCCACGGACACTTGGCTGAATTTCCCACAGGGAATTTCAGCAGGGGTCAGAGGCATGACATGACGTGGTAGAGGATGGGTGAGGGGACATGTCTTCATGGCTGGTTACATCATGTGCATGCCCCGAGGGGAACTGAAACCCCTGTGTCATGAAGGATGGAGCACTGTGGGGTGAGTTGGGCAGGCAGCACTTCGTCCTCCTTGCTGACCTCTAGGATGGCCTTGGGGACTGTCACCAGGGACCTGCATCGGCAAACATCATAAGTGGGCAAGTGCAGGCTGCTGTTTTGCCAGGCTGGTGCAGCCGTTGTCTCTTGTCCCTCACCCCCATGTGCTCTTTGTGGGAGTGCCACAACCCTGCAACCCAGGGACGCTGCCCAGCCTGGCCCCAGCAGCCAGGCGTGATTTACGCCCAGCTGCCTGCCTGCCTACCTTTCCCCGGGGACACAGCACTGGCCCCGGGCAGGGCAGCAACACCACCCACTTTTGCCAGGGCCCAAGAGCCAGCTGGCCGGGCTGGGAAGGGGAACCCGGCGGCAGAGAGACGCGAGCCTGGTCCCTGTGTTTGGCTGGCTCCTGGCATGGCGGGACTGGGATGGGGGGGGGGGGGGCACCCTGTGGTGTGTGGCTGGCCGCCAAGTTGCAACAGGAGCTGGGAGCAGCTCTACAAGCCCTGTCCAGCCTCCGGGCACCAGCTATCCCTGTCCGGGGGGCAGAGGTGGGTTCGCGGAGCCCCAGGGCTGCGGCCACACACCCTCCCCGGGCAGAGCACCCGTGGGTGCACCGGGGCAGGGTGGTGCTCGGGGGAGACAGTCCCTTGGGCGATGCTCGTCCCAGCCTGGGGTGCTCGGTGGCCAGCAGCCTGTGGGTGGTGGGCTGAGCGCTGCAGCAGGATGGCAGCTGCCTCCAGCTGCTTCAGGTCCGTGGGGCGCTGTCATGGGATAGCTCCCAGCGGCCAGGCAGCGGGGGAGTGGGGACAGCTATTTTGGGCAGCCCAAGGCACCCCAGCTGTCGTGCTCTCTGCAGCAGAGCCCATGCTGGGGCAGGGACCTGAGTGCTGCCCTGGGCAGCATTATGGGAGGTGCACATGCGTCCCATGAGGTCCCCAGCACCCTGCTGCCCCCCCGCACCCAGAGAAGAGCCACATCCCAGGGATGAGGCAGCCCAGTGCAGAGCCAACACGGGTGATGCTGAACCCATCCAGACAGCTCTGTGCCTCCCAGCCAGGCGCAACCAGGGCAGAGGGAGGAACAACGGCCTCAGGAGCTGCAGCCAAAGTATGACCCCCACAAATGGAGCCCTTGCCTGTGCGCAGGGCTGTCCCCGCTGGCCACACATGTCCGCGGTGTGAAACACAAGCCCTGTGCTGCAAGCTGGGTGCTGCATATGCCACTGAGGCGGACAGCAGGGAGGGCAGTGTGGGGGCCTGGCTTCATCCCCAACAGCCGCTGGCCCCGGGACACCCATTTTGCTGCTCATCTGAGCCAGAACTTCCCCCAGGCTAGCTGGTTCCTCCATGAGGGACTTTTCCCAGGCCACTAGCAGGCACCAGAGTGGAAAGTCCCCAGGAGCATGCCTGGGCTGCTGGGGACCCAGCTCCCTGTGGCCGGGAGCAATGATGCCTGCGGCATCTCCTGCAATCCCCGACACGCCTCACCTGCCCTGGCACTCACCCAGGCAGCAGCACTCAGCCGAAGCCTGGAGCCGGAGGGGGCATGAGCTGCTGGCAAAGCCCGGGGCAGGGGCACGGCAGGGCCCGGGGGGGGGAGCGAAGCCTGGGGTTGGGTGAGGGGCAGATCTTGGCACAGGAGGAACAGGGGTCCCGGGATGGAGGGGGCTGCCAGGGCAGGAGTATGGCACTGCCACACAGCATTGCAAATGTGCGAGGTCTTTGCTGGGGAGCGAGGCAGCTCTCATGAGGTGGCTTCAAATTGCTGGCGAGTCAGGGACAATTTTGGGGGCTTTCCAAGAGATTCGATACCATCACAGGAGCTGTTGGGTGGGAGATGACGTGCTGTCATGGGCCAGTTCCTTTCTTCATGTACTGGGCAGTATGAGGAGGACATGCCGGGGAGAAAAGAAAGATGAGGAAGCTGGAAGGACAAAACAAGAGCTGGTGGCTCTTATCTGGACCTTGCCCTGCTGCATTGCGGGGTCCTTCCTGGTACTGCAGGGGCGGCTGTGCCATTCCCAGAGTGGGCACATCCAGCCTGCGTGGGTACTTCTACCTCCATCCCCGCATCCTGATGGCAGAGGGTTTGTCTTGCCAGCCCGCTTCCTCCCCAGGCTCCAGGGCTCAGGTGGGAAGCTGGGGGACCAGGATGAGGGTCACCCCAGAGCACGTGGTCCCCCGGTCTCTGCAGCTCCCCAGGCAGCCCGGTCACCTTTGGGGCTGTCTTGCAGCCTGGGGACCTGGGAGCTGCTTCCGAGAAGCTGGTTTAAAAGAAACTGGTTGATTTTGGTGAAGTACGATCATGCCAATGCCGAACTTTGCCCTCCCCCTGCCTCCCACCCTGGGACATGCACTGGGGGTGTGATCCAGAGTGGGGTGGGCAGGGAGCGCCCGGCTCTGCAGTCAGCATCCCACCGGCAGGGAAACCTTGGAGCTGGATCCAGACACAGTGGCGCTGGGGCTTGGGAAGCAGGTTGGGACACAACCTTGGGGTCCCTCCAAGGAGGTGCACAGCCAGCCCCCATGCCGGGCACATAGGGGAGGCAGCATTAAATCCTGCTGCATTTGGTGCACTCCCAAACTCAAGGACAAGCTCTGGACCGTGCCAGGGCTCCGAGCACTCAAGGATCACCACAGCCCTGTGCCGCAGGCCTGGCATATGGGAAATCTCCAGAGATCTCTGGCGTTTCAGCCGGCCCAGCCCTCTCTCAGGTGCTGGGAGCTGGCGTTTCCTCCCCACCCTTCACCCCTCTGGATCCCTGCCCGCGTTTGCCCACAGTTTCCCAGGCAACAGCACCCATGGAGATGGAGAGGAGAGGCCGTGCTGCTGAGGCGGGGATGCCACCGCACGCCAACCCATGTCCCCCAGGGAGATGCCACAGCCGCCATGAGGTCACTGCACTTGCCCGCAGAGGGGGAAGCCACCAGCCCCACAGATTTGAATGGCACTGGGGAAGGGGTGCTGTGGCATCACCCCCACCACCCTGCGGGGACTTGGGGGTGTGACGCCTGCCAGTGTGACACTGTGACACCTGACAGCCTAGAGGAGGGATGGTGAGGCGGGAAGGAGATGGGTGCCCCAAAGTGGGAATGGGGGGATGATTGCTACCAGGTGGGGAGAGATGGGTGAAGGGGGCACGAGCACAGGGTGGAGGCTTGCACCCGTCCTGCATCCCTTTGGCACTGCAGCCTTGCACCCCAGGGATTGAGAGGACAGGCCCTGGGCACCGCGAGACACTGGGGAATGCTGGCCGGCGCAGCAGGATGGAGGCCAAAGCCATGGCTGTGTGAAGTGCCCAGGCTCCTGGGGAGGAGGTGTTTCCACCCAGGTGCAGGGTGCTGCGAGGGCACTGCAGCTTCTCAGAGGCTGCAGGGGGGCAGGAGCTGACCCAATGGGACTGTGAGGCCCCTCGTCCTGTTTCCCCAAGTCAAGACATGGGAAAGCACACAGAGGAGATGCACACAAAGGGAGCAAGACCCTGAGGAGCCTTGAGGGTTGCGACAGAGAGGCCTCCAGTCCTTGTGGAGCCAGCACAGCCTGTCCCGCCTGGCATACCCCAATGCTTGTCCTTGGAGTTGGTTTGTGCAAGGACGGAGATGCTGGGTGCAGGAGCTCTGGAGCCAGTCGTGCCTTCACAAAGCCATGCTGGGGGTTGAAAGCATGAGTTTCATCCACAGAAATCCATCCCTTGAGGGTGAAGTCTGCAACTTCGAGCGGCTGGCAGCTCCTCTCCAAAGCCCAGACCCTGGGGCAGGGGTGCGGGTTGCAGCCGGGTTCTGGCTCTGACACAGGACGCTGGGCGTGGGATGCTGGATTTGGGATGCTGGGTGTGGGTTGCTGGATTCAGGTGCTGGATTTGGGCTGCAGGGTGGGGCGTCAGGCCACGTGCAACCAGGATCGAGGGTGCTAGTGAGCAACCTGGCTCCTGGTGCAGAGCAGCCATGCATGGGTGCTGGCAGGGTGTGGGAGGACTTGCGCACCCGCCGGTTTCACTGCTGCCTTCCCCTTCCTGCTGTGGGTACCCTGTCTCTGGCTTCAGCACACTCGTAAAACGAAAGCAGTGTCGGCGCATGAGTGCGCTGGCGCCGTCTCCCATCCTGCAGCCCAGCACCCTGGAGAGTCTGAGGTGGTGGGGCCTGCAGCAGCTGGCCAGACACCCCTGGGGCACCCACCCCATTGTTGCCCCCACCTCCACCCCATCCCGCGCTGAGGATTTCCTTAACCAGGCAGCAACCTGCAGGGACAACAGGGATCCGTGGAGAGACAAGTAAGGGATGCTCCCTAAGTCAGCTGGAGCACCAGAGGGTCAGCCCTGGGATGGGGTGCAGGGCTGTGGAGGCAGAAAGGACCAGAGAGCACCCAATGGGATGGGGACAGGGATGGGGGTGTGGGAAGGGCTGTGCTGTTGGTGCGCTCAGGGTGCTGGGCTGTGGGGTGCAGGGCCCCCACTGCCCTCCTGCCACACTCCCCACAGCCGCTCCAGGGCCCCGGTGTGCAGCGCGCCCTGAGAGCTGGGAAGGATCCAGGGGGCAGGGCAGGGTGCCGGGGTGCAGGCACCCGTCCCGGCATGCGGGAAGCCCAGCGGGAAGAGGAGGGGAGGGGAGGGAGAGGAGGCCTCGGCGAGGGGCGGCCCCCGGCGCACCCGTCATGCATTACTGGAAACATCTGGCCTGGGCTGCGGGGGCGTGCTCGGGCTGCACACGCATGTGCACACATGCACACGGGTATGGGGACACACACATGCACATATGGATTTATGGGTGTGTGTATATCAGTACATGCATCCACACCTGTGTACACTCATGCTCATGTGTGCATACGTACCCATACATGTGTACACACACATACACAGGCATGGAGGTTTGCACACACATGTAGCTAGATGCTCACATACACGTGTATGCATATAGATACAGACATGTACTCTTACATGTGTACACACACGTACACGCACACCTAAATACATTGGCGTACGTGTACAGATTTGCAACCATACACATGTGTGTACATGTGCCAGCAATCACACTTGCTGCAGCATGCGCATGCATGGGCATACAGGTGCATGCGCACGGACCCACACACACGCAACAGACACATGCACGCACATGCACGCATGTACAACAGTCACACTAACCGCACACATCCTGGCCGGAGCCTGCGGCCATCTCCCTGCCCGGGCTCGTCCTGGTGCTGTGCCCTGGCAGCGTGAGTCTGTGCGAGCGCTCGCTACGCGCGGATGCTCCTCTCTGTGCGCTTGCGGGTGTGAAAACGTGGGTGTGCGGATGCACGCGTGCCCTGTAGGAGCCTGTGTGTGACCATATGCCCCATATATGTTGACGTGTGCCACGTCCCTGCACAAGCCTGCATGTGCCCGGGGGTCTCCACGCACCTGTGGGCTGCACGTGGGTTGCGAGTGCCCGTGTGTGCCCAGTATGCCACGAGCGTGCCCAGGTGTGCCAAGTGCATAGCGTGCCCGTGTGTGCCCATATGTGCCCGCGGGTGCCATGTGTACCTGTGTTCCCACCTGCGCTCTCTCATGCCCCGCGAGTGCCCGCGGTGCCCGCGCCCCCGGTGCCGGTGCCGGTGCCGGTGCCGGAGCGGGCCGCTGGGGAGCGCGGCGGCGCGGGGGGCGGAGCGCAGCGGCGGGGGCGAGAGGCGGCGCCAGCCCCCACCGACCTCCAAACTTTCATTAACTCGGCAGCACCGGCAGCGGCGGCTCTGGGCCTGGCACGGCACCGGCATCGGTACCGGCACCGGGCCGGACGCGGCGGGGCGGCGCTCCCGGGGGACCACCTGGTGCGGCGGGAGGGGCCGGGCAGCGGCATGGGCACGGTAAGAGACGCGCACCTTCGCCGGCACCGGGTACCCGGCCCGACCGGCAGCCGCGGGAGCACCGGGGCGGGGGGCGTGCGTGGGGGGGGGGCTGCCGGGGAGGGGAAGAGATGGGGGCGGCGAGGGGCTCCGGGACGGCGGGGCCGGGGACGTCGGGAGCGGCACCGGGAACGGCACCGGGAACGGCACCGGGAGCGGCCGCCCGCCAGGACGGTGGCGGGAGCGGGATGCGGGATGCGGGGCGGTCCCGCATCTGTTGCTCTCCCGGCGCGGCGGCGCGGTACCGGGGGAGCGCGGGGGCGCGGCGGGCAGAGCGGGGTCGCCCGCCGCCGAGCCCGGGGCGGGCGGCGGGGACCGAGGCGGCCCGGCCCGGTGGTGGGGCGGGGGGGCTGGCGGTAATTTTCCACGGGCATGTGCCGGGGCGGGGCGGCGGAGCAGCCACCACGTGGCGGCTGATGTAACCGGGCCCCCCCCGCCGCCGTTGCCGCACCGGGCGGCGGCGGCGAGCGGGGGGGGATGCCGGGCGGCGGGTGCGTCGCGGCGAGCGCTGCCCGCGGGGCTGCGGCCGGAGCCGCCTCCGGGCGAGGTGGGGGGGGAGCGGGCAGGGCGGCGGCGGGCCGGCTCGGTGCCCGTTTCCCGTGGGTACCGGGGATCCCCGGCTGCGACGGGCCGCATGGATGCTGGCGGAGGAAATGGCCTCGCAGGTGGTAGCGGCTGCACCGGCGCCCCGGGCCGCCCGCCGGGTGGGAGGGGATGGGGGGGGAAAGCTCCATCCTGCGGCCGGGCATCCGTGGCCTTCCCCTGGGTGTCGTGGGCTGCCTCCCCCGCCGAGGTTTGACACCCCAGCCGGGAGCCCCCGTGGGTGCCCAGGTGTCCCCGCTTCCACAGTGCCACCCATCCTGTCTCTAGGTATGAGCCGCCCTGCCCTCCGAGCTGTCATGGGATCCCGCAGCTCCTCTGGGAGAGCTGCCCCGTAGCACCAATGTATTGCATCCCTATCCCTGCAGGGCTCTCCCAAGGGATGCTGCAGCCTTGGGCATCCCTGCATCTGTCCCGTTGCCGCCCAACACCTGGCTGGGCGCTCGCCTCCTTGCCAGGCTGGGAGCCAAAGCCAGCGGTGTCTACAGAGGCACGCAGCCTTATCGGCGCCTGGCAGACCCTGGGGGGAGTGGCTGGCCGTCCCTTTGGGTGCTTTCCCTTCCCGAGACACGGCATGAGTCCCCGGGCTGAATTCACGGCTGCAGAGCTGGTGGTTTTGGCCTGGCTGGCGATAGGTGTGCGGTGGGGAGGAGGTCCAGCTGCAGGCCCCGCACATCTCACCTCTGAGAGGTCCCCGTGCCGCACGAGTAGCGGGGCTTGTCTTCCTCCCCGCGCAGTGGCGACATCTCAGCTCCCCTTGGAAACGCAGCCGCTCCTGGGGAGGGCTTTGGCGGTGGGACTCAGTATCTGCTGGCAGCAGCCTGCCTGCGCTGGAGGGGCTGTGGCCGGGGCTGGGGGCTCGCCGCACATCCCCCGGGCTCCTGCCCTTTATCTCTGCCGCCCACGCTCCTTCCCCACGCCTTCAGGGCTTTGCGCCCCTCTGCTGATCGCTCCGTACCCATGGCGGCCTGGGGACAGGCCCTGGGGTGCTTGGCCGGTGGTGGTAGTTGGGGACCCTTGGTGGGGGTCGGGGTTCTTCCACAGCCGGCAAGGGCACCGAGCGCTCGTGTGGGATCTGCAAACACCGGTGCTGTCTCACGGACAAGTAAACTGGTCTGTTGCAAGAGTGGCTGAGAGGGCAGGCCCTGGTGCTCCCCTGGGGCCCCCAGCAGCCCCAGAATGGGGTAGGGGTAAGGGCAGGGGAGGCAGCTGCCTGCCCCCATGCCCTGTCCGGCAGCACCTGGCGCCTGGCAGAGCCTGGCGACTCAGCCCCCCTGCGCTGCACGTGCGTGCGATGCACCAGGGCAGAAGGCAATCGTTTCCCATCTGTGTCCTGTGCGGCAGCTGAGCCCTGTGCTGGCCCCGCTCAGCGCCCAGTCCCAGCGCTGCCGTGTGCGGCAGCCACTTCGGCTCCAGCTCTCACTGGGGGAGAGTTTGGGGGACCCCCGTTCCTGCCCGCGGCCCCCAACGCCCACCTGCCGGGAGGTCGGCAGCCAGCTGCCCACAAGGTCGCCTGTCCACACTGGGTAAATCTTTAACTGCTTCTTGGGAAACACCTGGGAGCTGCTGCTCCTGCGGGTGCCGGGGGTTTGGAGATGCTGGAGGGGCTGGGAGCCAGCAGGAAGAGAACCCGCCGCCAGCGCACCCGGCCCTGGGCCCTGCGTCCTCCACCAGCCCTGCTTCCATGTGCCCTGCGGGCAGGTGCGGGGGAGCAACCAGCCTGGCACAGCCCCTCGGTTCCTGGAGGGAGGGGGAGGCCTGGGGCGGGGATGTGCCCACCCCACCAGTCACGTCTCCCTTGATGTCTCTCTCCCCCCTGCCCAGCTTGCTCTGACGGTGGATTGAAGCGCACCGGTGCTGGTGCAGCAGCCAGCGCGACGGAGAGTGGGCAGGCGAGGGACCCCACGGCGGGCAGCCGGCACAGCGCTCAAGCCTCCAGGGATGGCTGATAAGTGCAGCGAGGGGCTGCTGGTAAGTGCTGGGGTGCGGGGACCGGGCTGGCATGGGCCACTGCCTTGGGGACCCAGAGCAGCTGGTGCAGGGAGCAGGACACCGGGGCTCCTGAAAGGCTTGATGCCCCCCTGTGACCCCCAGCCGGGGTTGTGCCACCCTGGTGCTCCCCCAGCCCAGTGACCGTGGGGCAGATGCTGGCCACCACTCGCCCTGAGCCTGCTGCCTGTGAGGCTGCCTGGGTGCAATGTCTCACTGTGCCTGGAGATGCTATCGCTCATCTCAGGCGCTCTGCCTGGCCTTATCACCTGCCCCAGCTTTCTGGGCGGGTGGCAAAGGTGGGAAAGCCCTGGCCGGGAGGCTCTTCTGCCTGCTTTTGGCAAAGGGTGTGGGCATCCCTCTGTGCCGGGTGCTCTGAGAGGGGCATGGTGTGGGGCTGCTTCCCCTCTGCCTCCAGCCGGCAGGCTCTTCTGGACTGGGCTGGTAGGATGGTGTGTGGGCAGAGCCAGGTTTTTCCAGGCATCGGCATGGTGCCTGACCCTCCGTTCTTGCAAGCGGTGTGTTGCAGGATTCTGTGTGCTGCCCTGCACTCGCCTGCATCAGGGATGGCTTTGGTGCCCTGAGCGGATCTGGGATGTGCCTAGTGCGTGTCCTTGTTGGAGGGCCGTGATGGCCCCGTGCTTGTGGCAGCTCTGCCATGCAGCAAGGGATTTAGGAGCCCTGAGCTCAGGTTCCTGTGCCAGGCTGCTGTGCTGCACCCGGCAGGTGAGCCCAGGCTGGGCTTGGCTCTTCCCTTTTTCCCGATGGATGGGAACTGATTGCCGGGGCCGACATGATCACCAGGCCCTCCCCTTCCCAGGGGGCTTCCCGAAATAGCTGCACGCTCCAGCCAGAGGGCCGGGAGCCAGGACTTCCCTGGGAAGCCAAGAGCCAGGGGAGCGGCGTGCTCCAGGAGGTGCTTCCAGCGCGCCCGCGCGCGCACAGCTCCTCCGCCTGAGTGTCCCAGCGTGGCCCCACTGGCTGCGCCTGCAGCAGGGAGCCCAGCGCCCATCCTGCCTGCGACGGGCAGTGTGGAGAGGTCAGGGCAGCCGGCAGACAGATGTCTCCAGGAGAAGCCCTTGGCTGGGAACAGGGAGGTGCTGAGGATGTATCTGGGCTTGATCAGGAGTCTGTCATGAGGACATGCTCCTGCATGTTGTGGAGCGCTTGCCATGGCTCCATGCTGCTGCTGTGGTCTTGCCCTGGCTGGAGCAGCTGGCATCACACCAGGGCGAGGGCTGAGCCTGGCACCTACAGCAGGGAGCCAGGCATGGGAGCACCCACCTGCTCCCAGTTGATCTTTAACCCACTTCTCGGCAGTACCTGAGCAGCCCACCCCAGTGCCAGGGCATGTGGAGAGGTGGGGACGGGCAGGGGACTGCAGGGTCTGGCACATGCTGTGGCTTGCAGCTCTCTGCCTGGGGCTCCCCTGTTTGCAGGGTGCAAGGACACCCCTGTGCAGGGCACAGGAGGTGCTGGGAGGAGCTCGTGTGGGGGCTGTGGGGAGGAAGGCAGGTCCTTGTGAGAGCATCCCTGCTCCCGGAGCACCCCCACTGCTGGAGCATCCCTGCACCGTGAGACCCTCAGGAGGAGCCGCAGCAGGATGGACACTGGCTGCTGAGCTGCCCGGGTCACTGGGCAAGGGAGCTAATCCCCTTGGCCTGCCTCCAGGGCCCTGCCACTCACCTGGTAAAGCGTGGTCCCTGCCTGTCCTCTCATCCTTGCCTGCAGGTGCAGCTCCTGCCACCGCTGCCCCCAGCCCAGTCGGGCTCCTGCAGTGCAAACCCTGCCCACGGATGAGCGTGCAGCCCCTGGGGCTGGGCGGGTTTGCAGCGGTGCTCAGGGTGCCCGCTGTGTCCCCCCTGGGGAGGGACAGGGGTGATGAAGGCAGCAGCTGGGCAATGTGCAGCCATGCCTCAGTTTCCCCACCTGTGGGCTGGGGTCTGCACCTTGCCATTGGTCCATGTGTGATGAGGGTGCTGTGTCCTGCTTTTGCAGGCTCTGATTTTTATGGGTGCCCCTGGGAATCTCTGCATGCTCACTCCAAAACAGCAGGCAGGAGGACGGGCAGTGCCCCTCTACTGCTCCCAAACCCCACAGATGCCCTGACAGCGGGTGCCCGATGGAGTGCAGGGCAGCTCCAGGGGCTAGAGCAGTCCCTGTGTGGCTGGGCAGGGGGGGTCCCCGTGGGGCCGCAGGGAAATAGGGAGGGTCTGACAGCCTCTCCCTCCACTGCCTTTAAGGACATTTTGTTTTGTCCTCCTCAGGGCGCTTTGTCTGGCCTCCAGTAATGCCAGCGGCTCCTGACTCTCAGGGCTGCCTTGCTGGCACGGCCGGGCAGCCTTCGGCTGCAGGGTGCCTGGCTCAGGTAGGCTCCTGCCATCACCCCAGCCCACCCTGGGCAGACACTGGGGCGCGGCTCCCACCATGGTGCTGGGGGTTAAGGGGTGGGGGGGGCCCTGCCTGTCCCAGACACCCCCAGCAACGCGGTGCCACTGGCCAGCAGCCGCAGGCAGGGGGGCCAGTGGAGCTGCGGAAGTGGCTCTTGGCTGCGGGAGCCCTTCCCGGAATACCAAGGGGCAGTGATGGGGGGGTTGGCGGGGGATTTTTCTGCCTGAACGCCCCAGGAGAATCATGTCTGCCCCGGGAGAATGGGGCCAGAGAAAGGCAGCCCCGGCGGGAAGCACCTAGCTAGGGGATGGTGGCACTGGGGCAGGTCCCTGGGCATCATCCCTGCCCCAGGCACCCTGCAGCCCTGCTTGGGGACAGGGTGACGGGGGCTGGAAGACCCATTGCCATCCCCAATGCGCCCATTGCCCCTGCCTCTCTAGTTCAGCCCCAGCACCGCCAGCCAGCCAGGGCGGGGACCGGGGTGCCAGGGGAGGTGAGGGTCCCACTGCGGGCCCTTCGTTTCCAGCGTGTCCCCGTGGGGCTGGCAGTCCCCTCTGCCTGCCAGATGGGCTGCCAGGGGAGCAGCACTGTGCTCCCACGGGCTGGCACAGGGCCTGGCATCCCTGGGATGGGACGGTGGGTCCCGCTGTGCTATGCTCAGGCTGCTGCGGGGGGCACAGGGGCAGCGTACCTGGGGCAAGACATCTGGTGGTGGCACGCAGGTGGCCTGGGTGAAGTGGTGTAGCCAAACTGGGGCACGGAGGGGTGCTCGTGTGGGCACCTTGCGGGGTGTTCAGGCACAGGAGATGCCTGGCTGCATGTGGGGCAGGACTGGAGGTTGAGCTGGCAGGGCTGGGCTGCGGTCACTGGAGCTGGCACAGCATAGGGTGGCTCTGGGCTTGCATGCGTCCCAGGGGGGCACGGTTGGGTGCTGCCATCCCATGGATGGGGCATGTCCCAAGCTATTGGGTGGCCGTTGCAGGAGGTGACAGGGACAGGCACTGGGTGCTGGCACGTGGGGGGCCGAGCGCCCACCCTGCACACGTGTGCCGTTCATGTGCGTGGCCGCCGCTGCCCGGACCCCAGATGGTCGCCCGAAAGCGCCGGCCCGTCCCCCCGCCCTCCGTGCACCGTCACGCCTCGCTGGCGCCTTGGCTGCACTCCCCAGCCGGGGCGCAGGGCTGGGAGCAGCTGGGGCACCCTGAGCCTGGCTGGGGGGCACCCCGCACCCATCCTCCCGTGGGACACAGCACCCACCGCGGTCCCACCCCACGCTGGCAAGGGGGCAAGCAGGGAGGCTGCGGGGTGCCCGGGTGGCAGGGGGGTCATGGCACAGCCCTCCTGCCAGCCAGATGGTCCCCCGCGGGGCAGTGACCTTGCGAGGGTTGCCATGGAGACCCCGTGATGTCGCCAGCGGTATGACGTCAGAGTGAAGTAGAGGCACTAGGCTGGGGATGTGCCAGCAGGCAGGCTTGTCCCTGTGCCCCCATCCCCAGTGGGGCCATGCCCGGTCCCCGCAGCCCTGGAGTGCTCGGGGTTGGGGTCCGGCACGCGAGGCCGGGTGGCATAGGGGCAGGAACGCGCGTGTGGGGCTGGGGGTGCTGAGGTGTGGGAAGGGGGGGGGTCCGAGGGGATGTGGCCTTCTGCCACGCTCCAAACGCCGGTCCCGGCCCCAGCCAGACAGGCAGCGGTGCCCGCGGGGAGGGCAGCGCTGCCCGCTGGAGCGTGCGGGGCTGCGAGCAGCTGGATCCCGCTAATGAGGCCTCATTAAGCAGGACAGGGCTCAGCCTGCTGTGCAGCCTGCCCTGCCTGCACCTGCCGGGGAGGGCACCTGGCTCGTGGGGGCATGGCTTGTAGTGGGGGGAAACTGAGGCACGGGGGTCCCTGTGGTGTGGGACAGGCAGGGATGGTGCTGGGGTGGGCGGCGTGGTGGGGCACCGGTGCTGCGGCGGGGCGGGCGGTGAGGGGCCGAGCCCAGCCAGGAGGCGAGTGGGGAGCAGTGCCAAGAGCTGGAGGCAGCGAGCGGGGGGAGGCGGGCGGCTGCTGTGCCGGAGCCCGAGGTGCCAATGAAGCTGGGGACTCGCCGAGCTGGCCAGTCTGGCCCCCTGGATGGCAGCTGTGGGCAGCTGGGCCGCCCCTGGCCCCCTCAGCAGGTCAGTGGAGAGGTGAGAGCAGGGTCTGGGGGGGGAAAGCAGGGGGCCAGGCTGGATGGCAGCCATGCCAGCGACATCCCCCCACCACCATGGCTCTCCAAGCCCCTCTGTGCTGGCTCTGGGGCAATGGCTCTGCAGGACTGAGGCACAGCTGCAGCTTTGTGCCGTGGGATGCTGGAGAGGCACCCCAAAGCCCCAGAGCCAGGGACATGGGGTGGTCTGGGGGAGGGAGGGCACAGCATGGCACCAAGCCCCTCCATGGCCTCAGCTGTGCTGGGAGCAAGAAGAGATTGCCTGACAGTTGTGTGCTCATTAACTCTGGAACCTACTGACTGCAAGAGACTTTGCCTTGCTCAGTGCTGCAGGGGCAGAGTCTAGAGAAGAACCTCCCCCCTCCCCCATTTCGTGGGCATCAGTGAGCAATGTCAAAGCTTGCCCTGGCCCTCCATGGCACCCCAAGGTTGGGCTGGTGCTGCTGTGGGTGGCTGGCAGAGCAGGCTCAAGGCTGTCAGTGGGGCTGGGCAGTCTCCCTGCATCGGGGGTGGTCAGGACTGTGTAGCACTTCTGGAGGGTCCTGGGATTTGGACATCCTCCTCAGAACTGCATCACCCTGGCCCTGGGAGTGCCCCCTTGCCCGTGCCCATCCTGGCACTCACGGCTGATGCTGCCACCATTCAGGCCATGCCAGATGCCTGTGCTCCCACACCATGCCCACTGGGGCAGGGGTAAACATGGGGCTGGGCACTGCAGAGAGAGGGGAGGGATGGCTAGGATGTGCCTGTGGGGCTGGCAGAGCGAGGACAGGCCCGCTGGCAGGGCACGGCAGCCTGTGGTGCAGGACTGGCACTTGTGGGTTCATTACCCCATGTGCCAGGGACAAGGAGTGCAGGGGCTGATTATAGGAGCACCCCCACCACCACTACAGCACCCAGGATCTGTGAACAGCCAGTGAGGGCACCCAGGACACCCCTCTCCACGTCGCCCTATCTGTAGGGACCCCTCTCCAAGTCACTCCATCCCTGGGGACCCCTGCCCCAGGCATCCTGCACCCCACTTCCTTGCCCTGGAAGAGCCGCTCTTTTGGCAAACAATG
Source organism: Haliaeetus albicilla (assembly GCF_947461875.1). Classification (NCBI taxonomy): domain Eukaryota; kingdom Metazoa; phylum Chordata; class Aves; order Accipitriformes; family Accipitridae; genus Haliaeetus; species Haliaeetus albicilla. The sequence goes on from NC_091490.1 coordinate 12,271,551, forward strand.
TAATTAGCATATATTTATATCTTCCAGCAGCCCCTGCCTTGCTCAGCCATGATTTCAACATCATCACCATGGCGAAGAGCAATGACATCAGGCTGATGACATCAGGGGTTGACTGGTGCCCTCCATTGGCATTGCGGGAGCTGCCCTGGCACCCCGTTAGGAGGCTGGGGAAAGAATTGGGGGTCCCTCACTAGTTCAGGGAGGGCTGGATGAGGCTGATGCCCCATGGAGTGCTTCTGCTGGGCTGAAATACCCCTGTGGGGGCCGTCTGAGTGGGGGGAAAAGAGGGAGGGACCATGCTGGTGATGCCTCCTGTGGGGACATCGCCTCCCAGCATCAATCCTGCCACTGCCACGAGCTTCCCAACCATAAATCAGGGCCCCTTCGGGAAGTGGGGGGCATCCGGGCACCCCAGCCAAGCTGTCATTGTGCGAGGCAATGCTGCTTAGCATGAGAAAGGCTCCGGTGCCAGGCGGCGTGATGGATGATGCCCACTTTGCTGGGCTGGGGAAGCTTTGGCCATGTGGAGGGGGGGTCCCTGGGGAAGGGGGAGGAAGGTGGGGGATGTTTGGGGTGCCCGGGAACATCCTTCCTCCCCCCCGATGTTTTCACCTAAGCCAGGCATCTTTTGGAGCTGCACAGGAGCACATGCATGGAAAATTTGGGTTCTGGTAGGAGGACCCCCTCTGTCCCCGCTAGAGGCTGCATCCTTGCCAGGGGGGCAGCTCCCCCTTTGTAGCCCGGCTCTGTCCCATCTCCACAGCGGGGAGGGGGGATGTCTCATCTTCCCGGACGCCTGGGTTCTCTGTGTCCCCCCCTCTTTCACTATGCGGGGTTGGGAGGGCAGTTAATGAGTGTAAAGGACGGGGCAACCTTCCCAGATTTGGGGAGAGGGGGGGTGGTAGCAAGCTGATGGGTAAGCATGCAAGTGTTTGCGCATGTGTGTGTGCTTGTGCACGCATGGACACACATGTGGCTGCCCCCTTATTGGGGACAAGCGCGCCAAAGCCCCGCACTGCAGGAAACGGTGGGGGGTGTGCAGCAGAGGCCTGGTGCCCTCATTGCACTGGTGCCAGGCAGCTCAAAGCTGGGGTCCCCCACTGGGCATGGGGGTGAAGCCATGCCGGGGTCACCTGAGCGGAGGGGTGGCTTTCCGGCTTTGGGACAGGGCTGAGGTCCCCTTTGGGCACTGGGGCTCCAGGCTGAGCCAGGACCATGCGGCGTGCCCCCCCCAGGACCCTTTGCCAGGGAGGCTGGAGCGTTGTTCCCCCTCCTGCTGGCCATGCTGCTCATTAGGAGCCTTGTTAGTGCAAGCAGCTTAATCAGAGGCTTCCCGATCCGATCAGCATGCTCGAGCAGGCAGTGTGCCCTAGCGTGGGGACAGTGCCAGTGTCCTGTCCCTCCACCCCAGGGACCCCTTGGCCCTGCTCCCGCTCAGCACCCCACAATAAGAGCCTCCCCCGGGCTGCTCTGAGCTCATTTCTGATGGAGCCTTTGCCCATGGGGTCTGGCGTAGGCACCCCGGTGCCCTGGCAAGGCACGGCCAGCATATCTCCCCTATAGCCCTGCCCAAAGTGCCCGCCGATCGCCCCTCTCCCCAAGCCCTGCACCCCGGCAGCCCCCCCGCAGCCCCCGGCGCGTGCAGGCCCCGCTTGCAGCAGATGGCTTTGTTTGGCAGCGCGGTGCCGGAGTCACCGGGCATCACGTCCCGGCTGTGCCGGCCCTAATCGAATGATACGGTTAGGTGCACCGCGCCTGCTGCCCGCGCCCCGCCGGCATGAGCAGATCCAAAGCGACGGCTCCCATTTGTGGCCCGCTCGCTGCCGGCGTCAGCCATCGTGGGGGGCACACGGGGGGGAGGAGGTGCAGCGGGGGGAGCAGTGTGAGCGGGCACGGGCACAGGGGTGTCTGTGGTGCGGAGATTGGCACCGTGGAGTTCCGGCTTGCTCCTAGGGCTGCTGGCACCCCACGCTGCTCCCGTAGGGTCATGGGTGCTGTGGGGCCATAGACCAACCGGCACCCTCATGCTATGTGCCCATCGCCTGGCCTCAGGTGGGGAATGGAGGGCTTGGGGCACCTGCAGCACCCCAAAATGCCATCTGTCCTCAGCCCGACCTGCCAGAGCTCAGCAGCATCCGGGCAGGACATTAGTGTGACCCTGGGGCCATGCTGGGACCGAGCCATGGGGTGATGGGTGCCATCTCCGCCGGGGATGATGGGTGCTCATCCCTGTTGTTGTTGTTGTCCCCGGTGTGAGCTCGCATTGTGTGACAGCCTCCACAAAGCGCCCTTTCTTGCTCCCGTCTGCCCCCCCCGCCAGGTCCCCTGCGGTGAGGGACGGCTGGGTGCTGGGGCTGTCCCCACTGAGGGGACCCACCTGCACGGGACCCCCGCCGTGCCGCCCCGAGTTCGGCGCCCTTGCTGGGCGCTGAGCCGGAGGCAGGACCCCGGCTGTGGCGGGGTGCCTTTCCTGGGGGGGGGGGGCACCCAGCCCCCCACCTGCTCCAGTCACTGCACCCCACGCCCCATTGAGGGGGGGCCCCTGCCTCACCCCGGGGGTCCCACCATTCCCCCCCAGCCATGGGCAGTGGCCACCCAGCAGGGCCTCTCTTGCTGGGTGCGGGGAGGGGGGGGCGCGGGAACAGAGGCCCCTTTGTGCTCAGGCGCCCGGACCTGCTTTGTATGAGTCGCAGGCTCTTCCTTTGCTGCAGCCGGGCTCCGGGCAGAGCTATTCATTGGGGGGGCCGCCACCGCCGCCCTCCCCCTCCTTGGCACTGCCTGTGCGTGGCGGGTGGGGGGGCTGGCATAGGGGAGGGATGGGGAAGGATGCCGGGGACCACCCAGCCCCACTCAGCGGCCGTCACCCCTCCGATGGGGCCGGCGGGGGGGTCCCCGGTTGACACACCCCGCGGCATCTCTCCACAGAACGGCGCCGTGCCCGGGGAGCGGGGCAAGCAGGACAAGAGCGTCAAGCGCGGCAACTGGGGCAACCAGATCGAGTTCGTGCTGACCAGCGTGGGCTACGCCGTGGGGCTGGGCAACGTCTGGCGCTTCCCGTACCTCTGCTACCGCAATGGGGGAGGTGGGTGTCGGGGGGGCCGGGGGAGCGGGATGCCTCTGGGCAGGGGCGGGGGCGTGCACCCTGGCCCCGTGCGGTGCTTGCCGGCCCCGGGCTCGCTGGGGTGGTGCGGGGCGCAGGGAGCGCAGCCATGCCCGGAGTCGTTGCCCACTTTCACCCTCTGGTTCCTGCCCGCCAGGTGCCTTCATGTTCCCCTACTTCATCATGCTGGTGTTTTGCGGCATCCCCCTCTTCTTCATGGAGCTCTCCTTCGGGCAGTTTGCCAGTCAGGGTTGCCTCGGCGTCTGGAGGGTCAGCCCCATGTTCAAAGGTAAGGAGCTGCCCGTCCCCACCGGCACACTCCGGCATGGGCCGTCTGCCGGCACAGCCCCTGGCACATGGTATGGCCCCCGCACATCCCGTGTGTCCCCTGCATACACACATCTGGCACATCACATGGCACCTGCGGCTCACACAGCCCCGCACAGGCGTGCCTTGCACGCGCATCACTGCCTGCATTGCACGGGTCCCCTGTGCGCACGCCCACCCCGGGCCACGCTGCCCTGCACACGCAGCCCGCCTGGCGTCCCCTGCACACATTACACACGTCCCTGTGCATGCGACGCATCTCCTGTACATACCCCAGCCCTGCACTGGCATCCACTGCAAGCATTACACACACATCCCTGCACATGCCACACGTGTCCCCAACGTGTCACTCTTTCAGAGGCCGCTTAGGTCACCTGAACACGTTGCAGGTGCCCGTGGCCCCTCTGGCTGTGGGCACTTTGCTATGGTCCTCTCCTTGTACCATAGGCAGTGGGTGCTGTGCCCACGTGCATGGGTGCTGGCCATGCTCGGAGCTTGCCCTGCCGTGGCTGGACCCCACTCCGGGTGCACCTCCTGGCACACCGGTGTGTTCCCACGCTGCCGGCTCCCCTGGCACAGGCCTGCACACTGCCTGCCAGGTGATGTGCCCACATGTCACATCTGAGTGTGGGCAGCCTGTGCACACGCTTCTATGCGCTCTTCTCCGTGGTGTGCTCAGCTTGGGGTGTGTTTCCCCGTGCTTGTGTGGCCTCTGTCACATGCCACCAGGTCGCCGCAGCCCTAAAGTCACCATAGCCAGGAGAGACCCCCACCCAGTGGTTCTCTAGGGCTGCAGAATCCAAGGGTTTGCCTGCAGCCGTGCAGGCCATGCCTCCCCCGTGCATTGCCACGTGTCCCAACGGACCCTCAGCACCACCGGGCTTGCTTGGAGGTAGAGGATCCCATGCACAGTGCTCCCCACCCCAGCGCCACAGCCAGGCCCTGAGCCGCAGCATGGCTGCAAGGCTGCCTACAGCGCTACATGCCACCCGCCCACCCCCTCCACCCCAACCCCCCGTGCTGCGCGCCGTGCCCGCGCCGTGCCGCACCATGCCGCTCACCCCTCCCCGGTGCTGTTCCCAGGCGTGGGCTACGGGATGATGGTGGTGTCCACGTACATCGGGATCTACTACAACGTGGTGATCTGTATTGCCTTCTACTACTTCTTTGTGTCCATGACGCGCGTGCTGCCCTGGACGTACTGCAGCAACACCTGGAACACGCCCGACTGCGCGGGGGTGCTGGACGGGAACCTCTCCAGCCGCACCGCCCTCAACCTCACCCGCCTCTTCAACGCCACCCAGAAGCGCACCAGCCCCAGCGAGGAGTACTGGAGGTACCGGGGACGGACGCGGGATGGGGGAGGCGGTGGTGGCGGGGCCCCGCTGACGCCGGCTGCCCCCGTGCAGGAGGTACGTGCTGGACCTGTCGGACGACATTGGGAACCTGGGCGAGGTGCGGTTGCCCCTCCTGGGGTGCCTCGGCGTCTCCTGGGTCGTCGTCTTCCTCTGCCTCATCAAGGGCGTCAAGTCCTCGGGGAAGGTACCCGTGTGTTCCCCCTCTGGGCCCCAGCCCCGTGCGAGGACACGCCCCCTCTAGGCATAGCCCCTCCCCTATTGGGAACGCACCTCCCATTGTAGATGCGGCCCCACCCTTTCTGGACACAGCCCCTCCCCTTTTAGTGCATGCTCCTCCCACTCTGGGAAAGGCCACACCCCTTGTGACCTGGCCACACCCCTTCTGGGCACAGCTCCTCCCATGTGGCCATAGCCCCTCCCCCTGGACCATACCTTCTCCTCCTGGTCCATTGCTCCCCTCTGGACCATAACCCCTCCCCTGGTCCATAGCCCTTCCCCCAGCCCATAACCCCACCCCATCCCAGGCCACACCCCTCATCTGGCCCCACCCCATCCCCACCCCACTGAGGTGCCGTCCCGCAGGTGGTGTACTTCACGGCCACCTTCCCCTACGTGGTGCTCACCATCCTCTTCGTGCGCGGCATCACGCTGGAGGGGGCCCTCACCGGCATCATGTACTACCTGACGCCCCAGTGGGACAAGATCCTCGATGCCAAGGTGAGTGGGGACGAGGGACGGCGGGTGGCTGGGGGACAGCAGGACTGGGAGGCACAGCACTGACCACCCCACCGCCGCAGGTGTGGGGTGACGCGGCCTCGCAGATCTTCTACTCGCTGGGCTGCGCCTGGGGTGGGCTCATCACCATGGCGTCCTACAACAAGTTCCACAACAACTGCTATCGGTGAGTGCCTGGCTGCGGTCCCTGTCCCCCCACTGTCCCCCCAGGCCTGCCGCCGGTCTTGACCCTTCTCCCCACAGGGACAGCATCATCATCAGCATCACCAACTGCGCCACCAGCGTCTATGCCGGCTTTGTCATCTTCTCCATCCTGGGCTTCATGGCCAACCACTTGGGGGTGGATGTCTCCAAGGTGGCCGACCACGGCCCCGGCCTGGCCTTTGTCGCCTACCCTGAGGCCCTTACCCTGCTCCCCATCTCACCTCTCTGGTCCATCCTCTTCTTCTTCATGCTCATCCTCCTGGGGCTGGGCACACAGGTAGGTCATGGTGGGGCAGTGTGGTGGGGTCACCGTGTTGGGGTGGGGTGCCATGGTGCGGCCAAGGTGGTGACATGCTGCCCCATCTGCTCCACCCGCAGTTCTGCCTGCTGGAGACGCTGGTCACGGCCATCGTGGACGAGGTGGCCAACGAGTGGATCATCCGCAGGAAGACCTTCGTGACGCTGGGGGTGGCCATTGCGGGCTTCCTGCTGGGTGTCCCGCTCACCACGCAGGTAGGTGACCACGGGACTGTGGTGACAGGGTGCCTTGTGCCTGTGCCATTGCCATGGCAAAGTTGCCTCACTGACACCATTGGCCATGTCCACGTTGTTGCCATGACCACCCCGGTGGTGGTGGCGACACCCAGGGCCTGGTGTTGCCGTGCCGACACTGGCAATGGTATCCAGACTAAGTGTCACCATGCTGACGCTGGCATTGGGCGTTGCCATGCCAACCGCGGCGGTGGTAGCCGGGCTGTTTGTTGCCGTGCCGCCCAGCGCGCCTGTGCCGCTGCCCTGCTGACGGCGGCAGTACCGCCAGGGCAGCCGTGCCAATGGGTCCCTCTCACAGGCGGGCATCTACTGGCTCCTGCTGATGGACAACTACGCTGCCAGCTTCTCCCTGGTCGTCATCTCCTGCATCATGTGCGTGGCCATCATGTACATCTACGGTAGGTGCAACCGCCTACGGCCAATCAGCCAACCGGTGGGTAAGGGGGTGTGCTAACGTCTAGCCAATCGGGTTTGCTGCGTGCTAACTGGCAAGGCCGTTGGCCAGTCAGGGCAGCCGTGACTTGAGGAGCCTGGTGGGTCCCACCGGGCGGGTGCTGGAGTGGGTGCTGGGCAGGGCTGGGAGGGGGCTCGGGGTCCCGCCGGGGCCCCAGGCCAGCCACGCCAGGGCTGATGGCCACTTGTCCCCCCAGGGCACCGCAACTACTTCAAGGACATTGAGATGATGCTGGGCTTCCCACCTCCGCTCTTCTTTCAGATCTGCTGGCGCTTCATCTCGCCCGCCATCATCTTTGTGAGCATCGCGACCATGGGGCACGGGGTCGTGGGAGGAGGGGGCAAGGAGTCCACCTGGACACCCCACTCACCCACCCTGGGGAGGAGGGTGCTGGGCTGCAGGAGGGCAGCAGGGATGGGGCAGAGCAGGGCGATTGGGGGCGCGCAGAGCAGGCTGGCTGCTCCCCACCGGCTGATCCTGCCTGTCCCTCCCCAGTTCATCCTGGTCTTCACAGTGATCCAGTACCGGCCCATCTCCTACAACGACTACGTCTACCCGACCTGGGCCATCAGCATTGGCTTCCTCATGGCGCTCTCCTCCGTCATCTGCATCCCCATCTATGCCATCTACAAAGTGTGCCGCTCCGAGGGGGACACACTGCTGGAGGTGGGTGGCCAGGGGCTAGGCCCCCTTGTCCATGTCCCACCTGGGGCTGCCTGCAAGGCTGTCCCCCACCCCACTCGAGCTGTCAGCACCCCGCAGTGGCTGTGTGCAGGCAGCATCCGTGGGGCACCCCATCTCCAGGCACCCCTGGGAGCCAGCCGCTGGCATGTTGGGGGAGGCTGGGGCAGGGGAGCATGGTGGGTACTAACCCTGTCCTTGTCCTCTCCCTTTCTCTCTAGCGCTTGAAAAATGCTACCAAGGCAAGCAAAGACTGGGGCCCAGCGCTGGCAGAGCACCGCAGCGGGCGCTACGCCCCGGCGTTCAGCCCATCGACCGAGTCCCACCTGGAGGTGCAGCCCCTGCAGCCGGAGAAGGGCCGGAGCGAGGCAGTGGCTGCCTCCCCCGTGCAGGGCAGCAACGGCTCAGCCCACAGCCAGGATTCCAGACTGTGACCCCCCACCGTCCCCGCACCCCCTCTAACCCCTCCCGCGCGGTGACACTTTCGCACCTTCCGCTGGCGGAGCCTGGCTCCGGGCCGCACCGGACCACGGGGGGCTCTCAGCGACCGTCCCCGAGACCCCCCACCTCCTCACCGGTTAACCCCCCTGCCCCCCCCGTGGCGTTCGTTAACCCTCGTGTTTACGGTAACCTTTGTGCGCGACGCTGGGACAAGAGAGGAGGGGGCACAGCCCCAGGAGGGCCGGGAGCCAGAGGCACTTTGCAGGGGCCCTGCCCCGGGGGGATGCACAGGATGGGGGGAGCGGGATGCCCCCCAGCTCCCAGCCCCCCCGCAGCCAGGCAGCCTGCGCCGCCGTGGGGCACCCTCCTGGCCTACCCACGGGGATGGCGTGGGATGGGACCGGGGCTGGGGCATGCCGGGACTGCCCGTGGCCATCCCAAGCTGTGTGTGCGCATGGCCGTCGTGGCAGGGGCTGGCACTGCAGGGACCCCCCAGCCTGGGTGGTACCCGCTGTGGCTCAGAGCCTGCAGGGCCTGGTGTCCCATGGGTGGCCGTGCCCAGGGACGGTGCCAGGCACCGGCCCAGCACAGGGAGATGGGGGCAAGCACACTGCCTGCACCGGCAGTGGGAACTCATGGCACAAGACATAAGCACTTAGAGCACACGTATGCATGCACGTGTGTCCCTCGCAGACACGGTATGGGCACACATGTGGCATACGTGAGCATGCACATATGCATGGTACCCTGGGGCTGTGCAGGTGGCGAGCTGGTATGCCCCCGCCATGTACCCCTCCACCCTGTGGCCCCACTGGGGGCTGTGGGTGCCCGCCTCAGTGGCCAGGCACTGCCCGCAATGCTGGGCACAGCTGTAAACAGTGTGGGCACAGCCCAGCACTGCTGCCTGCCCCGCGGTGGGGCAGGAGGCTGGAGAGCACTTAAGCCTGGCCAGGGGGTGAGGGGGCAAGGCTGGGGGTCCAGCTCTCCCCGGCAGCCAGCCCTGGCACAGGCAGGAGGGGACCTTCCATGGTGCTACGGGGGAGCAGAATGGACCAGCCCCCCCCCCAGCTGCTGCTAGCGAGAGGTACCAGTGGAGACACGGAGGGCTGCACCAGCCCACTTGCTCCGAGCCATCTGGGGACGCTCAGTCCCCAACCAGTATTAGCGGAGCAGGATGCACTGGCAAAGGCCGGGCGGTTTTAAATCTGTCTTCCAGCTCCAGCCAAAGGGCTTGGAGCTCTCGCTTCGGGGTGGATGGGGTGAGACCCTTCCCACCCCACTGCTCCCCTCCCAGCCAGTGCCCTGTGCTCCCCATGCCACAGCCCCGAGGCTGGCACAGGGACACGGTGCGGCTTGGCACGGTGGCAGGAGGCGGTGGGCGGTGGGCGCTGAGCCCCGGTAGGATGTTCCAGCTCCCCGTCCCTGTCCCGAGCCCCCCGCTGTGCTGCGGTGAGGGGTGCAGGTTCCCGCATGGTGCCCGTGCCCTGCCCCACGTGTCACGCTGCTACTCTTCACCTCTAATTGTTAGCAATAACGCGCGCGTCCCTGGGCAGCGCTGCCTGTGCCAGTGTCTCTCCCGGTGTAGAGTTCTAAAGTATCTAGATTTTAATGAGATTTATATTCCTGAGGCCGTGTCCCGCTGTGCCCTTCTTTGGGGACCCTGGGGAGGGTGGGGTTGGAGAGTGGGCGACCGTGTCCCATGGGTGCAGCCCTTTCCCCCTTGGATGCCCAGTGCTGGCGCTGAACAGCCAGGCTGGGTGCTGGGGAATGTTCCCTTGCCTCACTTGGACCTACAAAGCCAGCCAGAACGAGGGCAGAGGATGGGGGGCAGGGGCTTGTCCCTGCTGGGGGAGACCGCTGTCCCCAAGGGGAAGGGGGGCAGCAAGTGTCCACGGCACAGTGAGGGTGGCTTAGCCCCACGCATGCCCTGAGCACCTTGCCCTAGCTGGGGCTGGGCACCTTGCAGGGCAGGAGCCCCCCAGTGCCGCCACAGGGCTGGGCGAGATGGGGGGTGCTCCAAGGGGGGTGGGGGGGAACCTCTGCCTCCCAGCCTCCAGCTGGAGGTGGCAGGCAGGGCTGGCCCCCAACCCCACATCCCAGTGGATGCTGAAACTGCCCCATCTCATGGTGATTTCTGCCCCCCCCCCCCGAACCTGGGCCCGCAAACTTTTGAAACTTTTATTAAATACAAAAACCCCGGTCTCTACGACCGAACGCTGCATTCAACGTACGCTGAAAAAAAGGGTCAGACATTCAAATGTACAAAAGTCGCCGGTGCCCCCCCGCCCTGGCGTGCTGCCCTGCTCCCAACCCCACTGCTCCCTGCCCCCCGCGGGGTGTGGGGGGGTGCCGGGGCTCCCAGTCCCATGGAGGGGCACGGGGCGCCCGCCCTGCACGGCCCCAGCCTCTCCTGCCTGCAGCTCCTCTGCCCCAGGCCTGGAGGGGGAAAGCCAGAGAAAAGGGAGACCTCGATGGCCCCCAAGCCGCCTGTGGGGCACCCACCGCTGGAGGGAGCTGTGGTGCAGCCCCCCCGCCAGCCTCTGCCAAGAGGGGCTGAGGGGGTTCAAATGAGCCCCATCCCCCCCAAAGCGGGGAGGGCAGGTGAGGGCAGGCACAGGCAGGGTCTGCACACGCACGCAGCATCTGCCTTTGGCGGGGGGATGGCATATGGCTGCCACCCCCCAGCCCTGGGGAAACTGAGGCACAGCGAGGGGCGTTCGCTAACCCGAGGTCCCTGTTTAGCAGAGCTGAGACGGGGCCCGGCTCTAAGCACCAGACTAAAGCAGAGGAAGACAGCGAGCCACGTCTGTGTGCCCAGCAGTGCAGGCAGCACCCAGCTGGGGCGGCACCGTCCTGCCTGCTCGGAGGGGCCTGGGCTGCTCCCACCCCCGGCCAGGGCAGCAGCGGCTCCAGCGCTGGCGAAGGGGGAAGCCTGCACCCCGCTTCTTGCAGCACTGGTGGGGACCCCCCCCAGCTCTTCCAGAGCAGCAGGATCTCACCCTCCCTGCCCAGGGTGCAGGCAGCAGCTGGCATGGGCAGGGGGCTCCTCGCCAGGGCTGGGGCTGCCCCCTCCCTTTCTGCCGGGAGCCACACATGGGGCAGCCGGGCTCGTCCGCCAACACACCGAGTATGGGGCGGGGGTCCTGCAAACACACTCGTGGGGACAGGGGGGACAGAGAAATCCTGGGGACCGAGGGGCGGGCTGGGGGGCAGCCGTCTCTGGAAGGCAGCAGAGTAGGCAGAAAACATCCCCATCCAGTCCTGGCTCTCGAGCTGGGGCAAAACCCGCTGTGCCCAGCCAGCCTGGACACAGAGCTGGCTCCCGGCGGCTCTGCCGGCGGCGTGAGCACTAGCCCCGGGCCAGGCGGGGGGGCGGCCTGCCAATCTCCACCGTGATGTTGGTGTACATGGGCTGGCGCGAGACCTCCACCAGCCGGTACTGCAGCGAGCTGATCCCATCCCGCTTCATCGTCATTTTGGTGTTCTGAATCTTGGTGAATCTGGTGGAAAGGGGAGTGGGATGAGGCGAGGGGGGGCCGGGGGCTTGCCATGGTGCCAGGCCTCCGAGGGGGCGAGCAGAGCAGTGGAGCCAGCAGCCGGAGAAGGCCCAGCGATAGCCCAGCGTCCCGGCTGCCCCGGTCCCTGCGGCTCACTCACCTCTGCGGGTTGGGCTCGTTGTGTTTGTCGCGTTCGTGCTTGATCATGCGGTATCTCCCGATGCGGATGTCGGGCCTTGATACCTTCATGCCGTTCAGGGAGATGCTGGGGGCCAGGAGCAGGGCGGGGATCAGTGTGAGAGCACCAGGGTGGGATATTCCCCAGCCCAGAGACCTCCCGAGTCAGCCCCCAGCCCAAATAAACCTGTCCCTGGTGAAACAGGGCTGTGCCAAGCCAAGATGAGCAAAGCCAGACCACGGCTGGGCCAGTGCCACAACTGAGGGTGCCGCGTGCCCCAAGCACCGCTCCTGCCTGGCAACCTCCAGCTCTGCAGGCCAGCAGCTGCGGTCAGCCTGCACCGAGCACACGCTGCTATCCGTCCGTCCCTCCCTCCGCAGCCCCTGCCCTTTACATTCTCCAAATGCCGGTGCCCAGCCCTTCCCTTGGGGCCCTCCCCACATGTTAAGGGCTGCCTGAAGCTCTCCCAGAGCTTCACACGCTGCTTGTTCCCCACTCTGAGCCCACCCTGGATGGAAACCGCAACTGTGCCACCCTGCCTGTGGCACCTGCGAGGGGTGTTTTGCTCGCCTGGCCATTACGAGCTGGCTGTGCACCACTGGCCATGCGTTTCTCCTCTTGGCAGCGCCCGGGGGAAAACCGTGGGAGATGAGGCAGCAGCCGTCCGGCTCCAGCACCCAATGTGGGGTGCATGCGGGGGGGATTCGGCTCCAGCTCTGCATGTGGCTGTGCTGCAGCCTGCCGGCTGCCGGCAGAAATGCCTGTTTGGCTGCTGCACAGCCGCCACCAAGACGCTTCCAAGTTTTGCATCCCAGCCCTGGATGCTTCCAAGTTTAGCATCCCAGCCCTGGCCTGGAGCAGAGCCCGCAGGCGCGCTGCCCTGCTGGCGCAGCTCATACCGCGGCGGGAAGGAGCTGGGCCCCACCGCGCCAGCGGGGTTTGGCCACAGGGAAGGCACGTGGGTGCTCCACAGTCCCCCAACACCCTGGGAGGGTCCAGTTCTATCCATGAGCGTCAGCAATCCTCAAGTTGGAGGGTAATTAAATTCCTCGCCGCCATGTGGCATGCCCTGTGCACGTCCCCTGCAAAACCGGGAGCCCTGGCGCTGGTGAGGGTGCCGGGTCGGTGCTCAGCAGGGAGCCCCCAGCACACCCGAACCAGCCGGTGCTGGCAGGGGGTTGGCACCTACCGGTTAAAGATGTCATCGTCCTCTCCTCCCCAGCCCCAGTACTCGTTGGGAAAGCCGTTGATCTTCAGGAACTGGGACTTGCTCAGCCCAGAGACGCCACCGAAGTAGCCGGCATAGGGCAGCCTGCAGGTTGACAGCAAACAGGTCAGCCCCAGGGACAGGCAAGGATGGGGTTCAGCCCCACGGGGATCCCCAGGGACAAGCACCAGCCCTCCCCCATGTCACCCTCCTACCCAGGGCTCTGTGCCCTCTCCCATCCCATGTCCACAATTTGAGCCAGCAACTGCCCCAGGTGACAACCAAGGTTGGTGCCCCTGGTGTCATCCCAGCAAGGCCACCCCAGCCCTGCCCAGATGGAAACGCCCCAGGCCCTCAGGGCACCCACCTGAACCCAAACTTGTCCATGCCAACGGCAAAGTGCCGCGGCTGCTCGTAGCAGCGATAGAGGTTGCGGTCGTCCATGGGGATGAGGTCCACGTCGCTGAAGATGAAGCAGTCATACTCCTCGTCGTCCTTGAGCGCCTCCAGGAACCCCACATTGAGCAGCTTGGCCCGGTTGAAGGTGTCCTCGCCAAACTGCAAGGCAGAGCTCAGCGATGCCTGCCTGCCCACCGTGGCCCTGCCATGCCCTCGCCCCTGCCCCGCCTCACCTGGTTGATGATGTAGATGCCATAAGCCACCTTCTGCCGGCGCAGGATGGGGTGCAGGTAGTGCAGCCAGTACTTGAGGTGGTGCTCGCGGTGCCGGAAGGGGATGAGGATGGCCACCTTCTGCCGGGGCAGGCAGTCGGGGGGGGTGTACTTGCCACCCTGGCGCACGTCGGGGTTCTCCCGCTGCACCCGCTCCATGCTCATGGGAGAGCTGAACTCGATAAGCAGGCGCCCAACTGCAAAAGGGAGGGCAGGGTGATGCCCGCAGGACGGGACATGGTCAGGGTCATGGTCACCCGCCGCTCCCGGCCAGGCTGGCAGAGCAAACAGCAAGGGGGACCTGCAAGGGGGACTGGCACTGCCGAGGGCAGAGGACGCCCAAAACCTTTCCCAAACAGGGCCAGAGAGACTGGTCAAGCCGCTAACAAAACCTGAAACCAGCTGTCCTGCTACCAGTTCCAGGCTGGGGTTTCTCCATTGCTCCATGCCTGGGGACCACCAGGAAGCCATGCCCAGGGCCCACGGGACGAGGATGCCACCCACGGGCACCCACCTCAGCCCCACGCTCGGAGCCAGAGCCCAATTCCCCCCCCCCGCTCACTCCACATGTCTCACCCAAGCCGGGAGGTGTCTCCTGGCAGGGCTGCAAGGGCTTCTCGGTGGCAGACTGGTTGATGCTGGGCTTGGCGCTGGGGGACGGGGCCTCAGCGCCGGCTGGCCCATAGCTGGGGACGGTGCTGTTGGGGCGGGAGGAGTTGGAGAAGGGGTGGGCGCGCGAGGCATTCCTGGCGTTGAAGCGGCTGAAGAAGTCCAGGTGCTGCGCATAGACATCGAAGTAGAGGATCATGATGATGACGAAGTGGAGCAGGCAGAGCAGCAGCACGGCCTTGCAAATCCTTTCCAGGGTCACCCCCAAGAGCAGCCTGGTCATCTTCCGGGCACGGGCAGGCAGACATGTGCGCTCAGCGGGGCAGGGGGGCGGCTCCAGCCACAGTCCCGATCCTGCCAAGATACCCCATGCTCAGGACACTGCGAGCCTGAGCCCCCAGCCCCAGCCCGAACAACACTGGGGCAGTGGGAGCAGCGCAGGCCTGATGCAGAGGTGATGGGCTTGCACATCGGTATGCCAGAGAGCACCCTGGGGTGGATGCTGCGCTCGGACCCCTTCTCTGAAGGCACAGCCCTGAAGACGCAGGAGGTCCCCAGCCCCACGCAGCAAGTCTCCTCCCTGCTTTCCAAGGCCAAGACCAGGCCAGACCCACTCCCCGTCCCCATCACTCCCCCAGCAGGGGACGGGGATGCCCCCACAGGTGCTGCAAAGAGCCTCTGTGGAAGCTGGCCCCTTGGAGAAGGTCATGCTCTCCAAAAACACAGCCAGTTTAGGGCATCCCAAGGGCACTGTGGGTCCCCCCACCAGCAAACCCTTTCTGAGGCACCCCATTTCCCTGCTCCCCATCCCGCCCTTCCCGCAGTAGCACCGATGCGAGCACCATGCTGTCGGGGGCCCTCCTCGGGGCGCCCTGCGGGGCGAGCAGCTGCGCGGCAGACACCGAGTGGAGCCGAGCAGGACATCCCGGCCCCTGGGGTGGGGGTCTCAGCCATGTCCAGGGGGGTCCAGCTTACAGCCAGCAGCATGGGTCATCTCTCCTCCTGCTGCTGGTGGTGAAGTTCCCCAGGACGGCAGGAGCCGCCGGGAGCCAGGGTCCCCTTATCTCGCACATGACACCTGGAGCTGGGCCAGAGCCCTGCCGGGAAGGCAGCTGGGAGAGTCACCAGAGAGCCCCAGCTGAGCCAAACTGTCCATCCCTTCCCAGCCCCGCCACTGCTGGGGCTCGGCCTGCAGCATGGCCGTCCACCCCAGTACCTGCCCTGGTCCCTGCCCCAGTCCCCGCTCTCAGGGAAGCTGCTAGGACAGGGCAAGGCAACCGCATGGGACAAGCATGGGCGTTCGCAAGGCCCTGGGGACCCTGGGACAGGCCAGTGCCACTGCAGGGACCCCTGGGGGACCCTGACGGCCAGGGAACTGCAGCAGGACCCCCTGGCAGGAGCGCAGCTAGGACCCGAGGGTGCTGGCAACTGGCCCAGGGCTTGGGGCCAGCCCACCGGCAGCTGCCAGCCCTGGCCAGTGGGGCCCCCCGGGGAGCCGCAGGGCACTGGAGCCGGCAGTGACGGCAGCACTGGCCGGGAGCGGGGATCGGAGCCGGGGTGCGAAGCAGGACCCCCCGCCCAACCCCACTCCGGCTGCCCTCTCCCAGCCCCAGGGCTGACCCCGGCAGGCAGCAGGGTACAGGCAGGAGCCCACCGCAGGCAGGGAGGTACTGGAAAAGACTCTGGGCCCAATGCCCCAACTGTGTCCACCCTCTCTCTCTGCAGGATGCAGAGTGGGGTCCCCACGGGCAGGGGTCTCCTGGCACGCGCCAGCACCCCAACCCCTCACCCAGACTTTTTTCTAGAAAGTGACCCTCTGGAGAAAAGCCAGCTTTGCCATTATCTCCCAAACCTTCTCAAAGTCATGGTGCCCTGTCACCCAGCACAGCCCTTGACGTAGGGACCTGCCTGCCCCCAGTGCTTGCCAAAAACCCTCCCCAAAAATCCTTGCAGCAGGCAGCACATGGAGCAGCGGTGTCTGGACAGCCAGGCAGTGAGGTAGGCGCTAGGGAAAAATAAGAGCGGGTTTTAGGGACCCTTTAGCAGGGCGGTCCGCAAAGCGAGTAGAGAGTGATGCTCGACAGGAACAAAAGCGAAGCACTCCATCGAACGGCGGCCACAGGATGCCACGAACGTGAGTGGGCTTAAAAACACCCGCTTAAGCGGGGGGCTACAAAATATGATGTCATCTCCCCCCACCCCAGCACCTTCGCAGGGTGCGAGAGGCCGAAAGCAAACGTGGGGCTGGGGAGCCTGTCCCCAGGGATTCACCCCAGTGCCATGGGGCTGGTGATGCTCGTTTTGGAGGGGATGCTTGTCCCTATGGGCTCTATCCTTCTTCCCGCAGGACATCCCTGGGCCGGGAGGAGGGAGGCGCGGGGGGGAACCGACGGTTCCCCCCCGCGCCTCCCTCCTCCCGGCCAACAGCAGGGCGAGGGGGCACATTCGGCACACACCCCCCTCCCAATATTTCCCAGACCCCAACACACAGAAAAACTTATTAAAAAACCGAGAAACAACCTCAAAAAGAGGCTTTTTTCCCCAGCCGGGGCGGTGCCACCCAGAAGTGACCGGAATCGCGTCCCCCGGGTCGCCTCCCGGGCCTCCCCCACCCGGCCAGGCCTGTCCGCGCCGCCCCACTCACCGCGGCCTCGGGGCTGCCGCGCCGCCCCGGCGCCGGTCAGCGACCCCCGCCGCCTCCTCCTTCTCTTCCTCTTCTTCCTCCTCCAGCCCCGGCCGCCGGCCCGCGGGCTCCCATGCCCGGGGCTGCGGGGGGGGCCCTGCCGGCCGGGCCGCCGCACCACCGAGAGCCGCAGGGAGACGGGGCCGCGCCCGCACGCCGGCTCCGCCCGCCGCCGCCGCCGCACCGGGCGGGGCCGCCGCCGACCGCCCGCCCCGCGCTCCGGGACCGCGCTGCCGCCGGGCGAGGGCAGCCCCGCGGGGACCGGGACCCCACGGATGCGGACACCCCCCCCGCCCCGGGGTGCTCGCTGCCCCCACCCCGAGACGTTCAGCCCTCGCGAGCGCCGAGCGCGGCACCGGGAACCCTCCGAGCACCCCCCCGGCGACACAGGGACGGGGTCACTCCGTGTTTCTGTCTCCCCTCCCTCCCGCCGCGTTTCGGGCAGCGCTTTCACGGACCCACTCAGGGCGAATCCCGCGTCCCCGAGCGTTGGTGCTGGCTCAGCACCCGTCGCAACCTATTTGTGGCTCCTTTCCGCCTCCCCCCCCCCCCCTTTCCACGTTTCATTGCTAGGAAACACCGAGAATTTCACTTTCCCTAACACAACGGCATCAGCGGAAGATCTCGGGCTGGTCCCACCACGAGTAATTTTTGCACCGTCTGCAGCCTCTCCCTTCTTGTCAGCATTTGTGCCCGTTTTGAGGAGCCCCTGTCCCCCGAAGCCCCTCCTCGTGCCCCATGCCTGGCCGCTCAACCCAAGCGAGGGCTTTCCCTCTTCCCCACAGCAGCTCCCTTCAGAAAATAACAATATAGCAGGACCCAACCAGCCCAGCCCTGCTCCAGCCCTGCAAGCGAGCCCTCCTGAAAGCTGTCCAACTTCTGCCTCCAGCTCTCAGTTCCGCTCTTCGGCAGGTAGCATTTCCCCCGTGAGTACTTACACGCAGTCACCAGATCATCTTCCAACTCCTGCTGCTCCTAAATGAGACAAGGTGCAAGATGCCGGAGCCCTGCTTAAGCTCCTTCTCCATGCTTGAGCAGCAGGTATTTAGCACAGCCAAGTCCTAGAACCCAAGCAGACGCACCTAGAACAAGGAAGCGCAGGGCACGCTCACCTCACCACCACTGGCTGCAGGAGGCAGGCCGTGGGCCACCGTGAGACCAGCCCTGGTGGGTCTCATGTCCTCACGAGGGGCCTGTGAGCAAGTCCGGAGCCCGTTCCCCGGCCAAAGCTGTGATACACACAGGCCGGATTTGGAGGGCAGAAAAGCACCTAGCAGAGGGAGATTTCTGACAGTGGATAGATTTCTATCAAGCCAAGGCAGGGCGGGGCAAGACCCATCCCCGAAAGACAAGTGGGTGAGTCTTTCAAGACAGCTGTTAACCAGGAAGATGATTAACCCATAGAACAGCTTCTCTACCACCAGTGCAGGTTCTCCAAGCCCAGGCATCTCCTTCCTGAATGCAGCCCCATGAGTTCAGCATGGGTCCAACGAGATGGCCCTGCAGCTCCCAGGGGCTTCAGCTGCCTCTGGCCTGCAGCAGCAGCAATGCGAGAGGACAAGGGTACAGCCCTCGTGCAGGACAGGCAAAACTCTGCCCACACCTGACACCCTTTCTTCTGAGGGAGCAGGGCCCAGCTTGTGTCCCTGCTGTTACGTGGGGCACACGGAGCTCCTGTCGCAGCCTCCAGCCCTAGAGGACATCCAGCAGAGCTAGCAGGAACAGTGGCTCGGTTTGCCCCAGCAGTCTTCCCACACCCAGGGCTGAAACACACTGCTGTCCCAAAATGCACGGGATAATGCGGAGCGGAGCCAGGAGACTGGCAGAGCTCAGAGGCGCCGTGCAGAGGCAGCTGCCCTAGCCCAAGGGCAAAAAATCAGCAGGCATGAACCCTTCCCTGGCTCCAGCAGTCCCACTGCTACCCCAGCCTGTTGCATCCTGATGGGAAGAGAGATGGGCAGCTCCAGGCATGCATCTGCTCTGACGCAGCACTAACAGCACCAGGGGATTAATCCTTCTCCTACAAAGGTGTACTGGCAGCACAGCAGGATGAGGGCCTTCTGCTGGATACAGCAGACTGCAGAAGCATTGGCTCCAGGCTCTCTGCAGAGCGGAGGCAGCAGGACCTTGTTCTTCCCTTCCCCCAAGCAGCAGATGAGCTGCAGGCCCAGCTGTCCACAGCCGGCTTCTCCACGCTGTATTCCCCACAGCCAGGGAGAGGGGAGCAAAGCCAGCACAAAGCATCCCCACCCCTGGGACCTCTACCAGGGCCTCCCTGGGACAGAGGGGCACTGCAGACTGGAGAGCCCCAGCACCCAGCAGCACCCAACCAACAGTCACACAAGGGAGCTGCTGGCTGGAGGACAGCCTTCAGAGGGGCAAAAGCTTTGCTCCTTTGCCCTTCTGGTGCTGCCCAGCTGCACAATGGGTCTACGGACACGGTGTACACTCCCTCTGCATTAGACTACCTGGATGGGAGCCGAAAGGCCCAAACCAGCTTGCGCCTGTGCCTCCAGCACGCCTCGCATGGGGCAGCACCAGTGCTGGCAGGAGCCTGGCAGAGGCAGCGCTGAGCTGCCTGCTGCCTGCTCCAGTAGCCTCCTACCTGTTCCAGGCTGCAAAGTAGAGCTCCAGTGTTCCCACAGCCCCAAGAGGGCAGCCTCTTGCAGGCTGAGCAGGCAGCAGGGTTAACCCCACACAGGGAGGGCACCACCAGGATCCTGGGGCAGGACAGGGGCTTTGCCAGAGGCACAGAGGGGAATCTCCAAGCAAGGGGTCAGCCCAAATCAGCACTTGCTCTCTGCAAGCCTCCCCAGCATGCGTAGGGCAGAGGAAGAGCTGCATCCTTGGACGAGAACCATATTTATTTCACGGACACAGAATTGCACTGGTGGTTGATTTTACACACACCGGGAACACGCAGCAGCAGCAGGGCCCCGCGGGCTGGCCCAGGCTGCTGGGGGCAGAATTCACACAAATTTGTTTCTTCTGAGGGGCCGACTGATCTGCAGGACTGGGCTCTACACAGCCGCACTCCCGCCGCCGGGCAGCTCCCGCCCCAATCAAGGCTAGAAACATTAAATAAGTATATACAGCACCTCTTGGGGCAGGCTGGAACAGGCTGGGTGCGACAGGGCTCAGTTGCCCATTTTTACTTTAGATGTCTAGAAATAAAGAAGAGAGGTTAGGCCGTGCCCCACAAACCCCAGCCCAGCACCCCAGTCCCACCCAAGCACCCCGGGACAGTCCAGAAGCTGCAGACAGCTTATCAGCCCCACCGATAAGACATGAGCATCACACAGGTTGCACCCAAGGTGACACCGTCTGTGACAGTTGCTCAGAGGGGCCATCAAAAGAGTTCGCACTGCTGCAAATAGGCACGGTACGCTGTGGGGAGAGCTGTGCCACCCCAAACCTTGCGAGCAGCCTCCCCATCCCAATGCAGAGGATTGTGCTGGAGCCCAGGTGTGTCTCCCTGGAGCTGAAGAGCACCCAGGGTGACAGGCATCTGGTGCTCACATAAGCCTGGTAGCCCCAGGAGGAAGGTACCTGCAGGATAGCAACGATGACCCCAAACAGCCCTATGGCACTGCCAAAGATCTCCACAATCAGGATCTTGACAAAGAGGCTGGCGTTCTGGGCATCAGCCAAGGCAGCCCCGCTGCCCACGATGCCCACACAGACCCCACAGAAGAGATTGCATAACCCCACGGTCAGGCCAGCCCCAAACATGGAAAAACCTGTGAGAGAGGAAAAGTGCAAGAGCAGGGGGTAAACCCCTTCTACCTGCACCCCAGCCATGCTGCAGCAGCTCTGCCTTGAGGTGACAGAAGACCCAGAGCTGCCAAGCACCAGCAACATCCTCCTGTCTGGGGAGCAGGACCACTCCAAGGTGTGCCCCAGCTCCCACAGCGCCAGCCCAGCAGAGGTGACAGCAATCTGCTGCCACCTGAGGGAGGAGCAGTGCTGCTGCTGGGCAGCACAGCACAGCTGGGTGCAGGAGGGCCTCGAGAAGGTTAACTAAAAAGCTGCTTTTTGGCAGAAGAGTCATATGGCCTTCAGACACCTGCAGCAAGCCACTGCCGGTCAGAAGGCGGAGGTGAGGGTGTGGCAATGCTCACACCGACTGGCACCAGGGACCGAGCAGTCCTTACCTGCGTGGTAGTTCCTGGCTCCAATCGTCTCTGGAGTGACTGCAGAGAAAGGCTGAGAGAAGGAAAGTACAGGGCCTGGGTTAGTGGCAAGTCCCTGGTTTCTGGGACAGGTACCTGTCCCTGATACGGCAGCCACATTTTGGCCAGAACTGGTCCCTGACTCCATGTCCCTGGGTGGCTTCATGACACCTGCCTTGTGCATGCTCCCCCAACCCACTCTTCCAAGTGGACAGGGGCCACCACACAGACCATCACCACAGCGACTCCCAGGGGCACAACAGTGTCCAAAGTCCACACAGGGCCACCGCTCATAACACTGGCCCATGCCCGGCTGCCCATCCCCACCGTAGCCCTGAGGCCGGCGCAAGGCTGGCAGGGCAGCCCAGGTCCTCCCATACCTCAGCCATGTTACTGATGACGATTGCCATGATGATCCCGTAAATGGCCACAGCCTCGCAGAAAATGATGCTGTGGGAGAAAAGCAAAGTCTGAGCACAGTGTCCCAGGCTCTGCCCCGCCCCAAGCAGCCCCCGCCACTTCATGCCCAGCCAGCCAGCCAGCCAGCCAGCAGCCACCCACAGTCTCATTTGACCCTGTCCCACTGCCGCCAAGGGCAGAAAGGCAGTCCAGCCTACCCACTGTTTTCCTCTCAAACAAGGGGGAGCTGCCAAACATGAAAGCTGGGTGCTGGTCATGCTGTGCCACCGAAGTAAGCTGTGATGGCCCTGTGGGAAGCAGGCCCAGGGAGCCCTGCCCTCCACCAGCCCCCTTCTGCTCCTTCGGGGAAGGGCTGTGCAAGGTCTGGCCAGGGGAACCCTCGCCTGGGTCAGGAAGTGTGATCTCAGGGTGTTTGTTTTGAGCACACTGGGCTCATTCACTGCATGATATCACGCAATGACTCTTCAAAGCAGCGCTCTGGCTCCTTTAGGGCTCTTTGTTTTGAAAGCAAAGAGCATCAGCAGGTCAGTGAGGAACGGTCTGCCAGCAGCGCCCAGTTAGAGGCAAGACAGGAGCCTCTGCACTGGGCTGGGACCTGCCCCGCTCAGGCACAGCATGAGCACTAACCCCAGGTCCGTGCTTACCTGACCAGGTTCTTGGTTTTGATCCGAGGGGCTTTGACTCCACCACCGATGATGCTGGAGCCTGTGATGTAAATCCCCCTGTGGCAGACAAGGGTGGTTGGTGGAGGGTCTGGCACTCGCAGAAGGATTCAATAGGGAAACCAGGATCTTCCAGCTGAGCAAAGAATTGGGCATGCAGCTGGGGGACACTGCAGACTTAGCCTGTCCACCCCCAGGGTACAAGTGGTCCCAGGCTCCACCACCTACACCAACAGAACTGCTGGGGCACAAGAGCCACCACTGCACAGCCTGGACTCAGGGGTACAGCTTCTAGAGAGCCAAGGACATCCCTGTCTCTCCACTGCCATTGCAGGCTGCAAGGTGGTCTGCCTAGACCCCCCCAGGAGCCCAGCAACCTGGCCTCACTGCTGTGGTGACCCACAGAGCTCCACACCCCTGCATGGACACGCTGTTCTGCCCCTGCCCTGCTGTGGGGAAACCACAGTGTGTACACAGCTACCGAGGTGGGACAGCAGGAGCCCGCTGAAGAGCTAGCCCCACTCACCAGGCAGCTCCCACCACGGATAGGGAGATGGCCAGGCCAATGCCCAGGTTGGACCACATGAAGGGTGAGGTCTCCGTCAGGAACCTGGAAAAGAAGTGCCCCGAATTAGCACACAGACTGACCCCCGCCCCCCAGTCATGGGGCACAGCCCCAAAACAGGTACGCCCCTACCCGATCATGCAGCCCAAGATGGGTTGGGCATTGCCAGACAGTAGGACACCAGAGCCTCTCTCTGCCAGCCAGCAACCCAGGACCCTCACCCGCATGGACCAAGACCTTCCTCCCAAACCCTCACTGTGAAGGTGAAGGCTGGGCTGGGAGAGGGGGTGGGAAGGGCAGTGATGGCTGCACCAGGACCCTATATGGAACCAGCCACACGGGCTGCATCTATCCCACCTCATGGGGAGCAGAGGCCCTGCTCACTGTAGCTCTTGCTGCTCTACGATGCAGGGACTACTGCCCGTCGCTCAAAAGCGAGTGCTATTCCCTGCAGGCACTACTAACACTGCCCACCTCCTCACACAGTCCTGAGGATGCCGGTATTTACAGGGAACTCACCAGGCCACATCAAAGCGGAACCCCAGGTCAAATATTGTGTAGCAGATCCCTGGAAAGCAAGAGTGACATGGGAACCTTCAGACAGGCACCAGCTACCAGCCCAGTGTTGCCATTTCCTCCCCTACCTGCGAAGCCCCGGGTCAGAGGCCCCAGGGCACAGCACAGTATGTAGGAGGGTTACTGGGAGGACTGGCTCAGGCATGTAGAGCTGTGGGGCAGGGTGCCCCCCCGCAAAGTCCCATCCCAGTGATCCCAGCGCTCCCACATCATCGCAGGACAGACAGCCCAGACTTGTGATATTCCCAGACCCCATCTCAGTCTTTGCCTAGAAGAGGATTATGGTGGTTGTTGCACCCATTTTCTGTTCCCTAACCCTGCTGAGCACGCACAGGCCATGCTGGGCTACAGGGGCTCAAGGGCAACCCACAGCCCTTTGTCCCAGCACCATCTCCATCCACAACATCCAATGGTTCACCTCCACTGGAGAGCCACGGCATCGGATGACCATCTGTGAGGTCTTCTCTCTCACAGGGGAGGTGAGAGGAGCAATGCTGTGTGCCCTGGCTGACCATCACATGCTGCTCCGTCACCATCTCACCAGGGTCTGTGCGGCTCACCAGGAGCCCATCAACACCAGAAGCTGCAGCTGCCCCCCAGCACCTCCCTCTCCAAGGCTGTGGACGTTCCAAGATGTGCCTGCCGTCCTCAGCATTTCTCCCAGAGTTAGTTATTTCCAGAGAAATTTGTACTCCAACACAGGCAGGAGACACCAAAGCGCAGCCCTGAGAAACCCAGAAAAGCCCTTCCTTTCTAGGGAGGGATTACAAGGACAGCTCGCCCTGCTGTACCCGAGTGCTCCTCTCTCTTGTTGAATCACAGCTGGGAGTCACACTCAGCAGCCCTGTGCAGCCCAAGCACACGCAGAGGTGCTCGCACCAAAATCCAGCCTTGCTCTGAGCTTGTGAGCAGGAAACATGGCTGCAGACCAGAAGAGACACTTGCTCTTTGCATGCCTCATGGTGTGCAGCTGGAAAAGAGAGGATGACCTGGCCCTAAGGAACAGATAAGCACAGGCAGTGTGGCACTGTCTGTTTCACACCAGATAAACGGGGGAAGGGACAGGCTCTACTGACTGGAGCCACTGGCTGTGTGACACGGACCCACTGTATGGCTGAGAAAAAGTTGAAAGTGGAGGCTTCTGAAATACTTAAAAGCAGCAGAGAGGTCACTGCACACATCCCGCTGCTCCCTTCTCCCCAGAGTCACAGCCTGGAGGCAGAGGGTGATGGCAAGCCAGCAATGTGCCCGGCAGCAATACGGGGGCAGGACTGCGTGCCCCAGGTCGCAGGAGCCGCTCCCTGCCCATCACCAAGACCTGCAGGAGGACTTATCCTATGGGAGGGCCTCAGTGCTGCAGCGTAGGGAGACCCGCCAGCCTCACAGCAGAGATGTCCCTATGGGATAAACACCTCCGCGTGCAACTTGGGGCTCAGCACCCTGTGTACTGGGAGAACATACAAGCACTGCCAGGCAAGCCAGCCCTGAAATGGGAAGTGGTAATGCTGGTCACTCCTCCCACCCGCAGAATCGAGGTGCCCCGCTTCCCTGCAGAAACACATGCAAATGAAGAACGGTGCCGCCACAGCCAGGGAGCACAGGCCACATCCCAGCCCACACGCCTGGCAACCTTCAGGGATGATCTCTATGGTGCTGGGCCTGGCTGGTCTGTGACTTGTGTTTTGGCTTTGCTGCTTGGCTGGCAGAGCAGAAACTGAACCCAGCCAGCCTCAGCTGCCCCCACTCCCCAGGAGTGGTAAGGAAGAGCTACAACCAGCTCAGGGCAGATCCTCAGGGCACCTTCCATCTCTTCAAGAGCAGGTGTAGCCTTGGATTCATATACAAAAGAAACAGGGCAAAGGACGCTTTCCTGTGAGCTCTGGCTCCCAGCCCTGCAGCCAGAAGGACAGAAAAGAGTCTCCTCTTGCTTCTGGCAAGAAGACCGGAGCACCAAAGCAGGGCTCAGGACAAGGAGGGAAAGCACAAAGAGGCACCACCACAACATTGCGCAGAGTGAGACCGTTTCCTGCTCATGCCTTCCCCAAAAAGGGATTGCAACAGGGCAAGGGAAGTTAAGGGCATCTGGGCTCAGTTTGTCGAGATTTTCCGACAGTCTCAAGTTTGCAGCATGCATCTGCACTGGCGTGAGCCACATGATTCAGAAAGCCCAGTAAGGCAGCCCTGGGCCTGGCACTGGGTTCATCAGGCCCTGGAAACACGAGGGAGTGAGACACCCTTCACTTCTGACTCGGTCTCTCCCCTCACCCAAACGCTGAGGTGAGGTGACGCAAGGTCTCCCTAGCCTCTGCCTGGCTCGCGGTCACTTCACTCTGCGCTGAAAGAGGAAATAACCAGCAGCTCCAGCACAAAATCTTCCCACTACTTCTTGGGCATTAAATCCATCCTCAGTGCTGCTGAGCCCAATGCCATCAGCAGCAGAGCCTGGGCTGCAACAAGCTGCAACATAACCATGCACCAGCTCTGCAATCATCCGGACCAACTTGCACGTTTCCTTATGCTGCCACAGCTTGGCAAAGCAGGAGGGCGATCTCCTCCGTCCAGGAGACATCAACTGTCACCATCTGAAAAACCGGGCGCCTGCCTTCACCTCCCCTGATCCGCCAAATCCAAACACAACCCTTGACTGGCACCAGCACCTTTCCGCTCTCACACACACAGATAAGCAAATCAACTCCTCAAGCCGGACAGGCTCCGAGCGCTGAAAGCTGCACGTCCAATGGCAGCTGACGGTTACACAGCGCTGCTGGGGTTCCAAACCCTCCGAGGGAGCAGCTCAAAGCACCCGGGGGGAGTAACATCGAGGCTGAGGAGCCCCACAGCAGCGCTCCCGGTGCCATGGCAGGCCACGGGCCAGCCCTCTTGCTTCTGCCCGTGAGCAGCTCAGCGCACCGGGCGACCGACAACGTTGCACCCCCTCGAACCCCCGCCTTCCTTTTCCACGCCACAGCACACACACCCCCCCCGCCAGCCCTCCTCCGGCAAGGGAGCAGCCAGCACGGACGCAAGCCCGAACGCCGGTCTCCCCCTCACGCCCACCGCCCCCTCTGCCGGCCCCGTGACCCCCAGCCCCTCCGCCCCCAGTCCCGGTCCCGGTCCCGGCGCTGACCGACGCCCAGCAGCGTGGTCCAGAAGGCGAGGCCGAGCCCCGAGTAGAGCAACGCGAGCCCCGTCATGGCGGCAGCGGCGCGGGACGGAGCGGAGCGAGCGGGCCGGCCGGGAGCGCGTCACCTGACCCGCGCGGGACACGTGAGCGGAACCGCAGCGCCCGAGCGGAAAGAGCGTAACCGCTTCCACCGCGCCCGCTCATTGGCTGGCCGGCCTGACAGCCGCCAGAGAACTACATAGACCGTAACGCACCGCGACGAGCGCTTCTTGCCATTGGCTGCCCTTCCCCGCTCCGCCCTGCCGTGAAGCGCGATAGGCCCCGCTCTATCAGGGGCGGGATTTCCGAGAACGGGAGGGGGCGGTGCGGAGTTCTCATTGGCCGGCTCCGCGCCCCAGCCCGGAAGCGGGCGCAGGGGTACCGCGTGGCGGGCCTGACCTCCGACCCCGCGGCGCCATGGCAACGGCCTTCAGCAGCGACGGGGAGGCCGCGCTGCGGCGGGAGCTGGGCCCGGCGGCGGCGCCGCGGGGGGACCTCGACGGCTTCTACGAGATGGGCCGCGCCGCCGCCTTCGTGCGGGGCGGCGGGTTCCGCAAGGTGAGCGGGGCCGGGGGTGGAGCAGGGCCGGGGGCTGCGGGCCGCCCCTCCCCGCGGCCTCACCGCCTGCCTCCCCTGGTCACCCCCCAGGTCGCCCTCCAGTTCCCCGACGAGCTCCTGGCGGACGCGGCGGCGGTGGCGGCCCGGATGGAGGCGGCGACGGGCGCCGAGATGTACGTCCTAGGAGACACCACGTACGGCAGGTCGGTGTGGGGCCGCGGGGGGTGTCCCGGGGCTCCTCCGCGGGCAGGAGTGGGGGCGGAACGGCCCTGGCAGGGCCGAGGGCCGGAGCTGCCCGGGCTGGGGCCGGCGGTGCCAGGGAGGAGGAAGAGCTGCGGGGCGCAGAGCCCGTCTGACAGTGGGTCCTCCCCGCAGCTGCTGTGTGGACGAAGTGGCCGCCGAGCACGCGGGTGCCGAGGCGGTGCTGCACTACGGCCCAGCCTGCCTCAGTCCCTGCGGAAAGCTACCGGTGCTGCACATCTTCGGGCAGCAGCCCCTGGACATCGGGCGTTGCGCAGAGGCCTTCCGGGAGCTCTACCCCAACCGGCAGAGCCGTGTGGTGGTGCTGAACGATGTGGTCTATGCCCATGCGATGGGTGAGTGCTCTGGGGCAGGGAGGGAGTCTCTGGCAGTGCTCAGAGCTCTGCAGAGCTGCCAGGGGCACAGGCAGCAGCAGGCAGTCAGTCCCCAGCCTTGATTTCTGTCCTTTCCTCTCTCCTGATCTGCTGTCCCACCTTCTGCAGGACAGGCCTGCGGCCATGTTTCGTTCTCACTGCTCTCTCCCTTCAGGTGAGCTGGAGCAGCAGTTGTGCCCTGAGTACCCTAATATCGTCTTCTCCAGGGTGGTGTGTGAGGACCCTCCTGGCCCCACGCCACGTGGGGAGGTGCGGCAGTTTGGTCGCCAGTTCCTGGTGGAGGCACCAGGAGGGTTGCAGGACTGCTCCATGTTCTACGTGGGAGCCGAGGGCCTAGCCCTCACCAGCTTCATGCTGACCTGGAACTGCTGTCCCTTCAGCTCCTTTGACCCTGCCACAGGCTGCGGCCGCCACGAGACCCTCAATGTCAACCGGGCCCTGATGCGACGCCTCTACCTGGTGGAGCGGGCCCGGGACGCCCGTGTGGTGGGCATCCTGGTGGGCACCCTTGGCGTGGTGGGCTACTTGGCTGTGCTGCAGCACCTCCGGGAGCTTCTGCGCCGGGCCGGCAAGCGCAGCTACACGCTGGCTGTGGGGAAGCCGAACCCTGCCAAGCTGGCCAACTTCCTGGAGGTGGACGTCTTTGTCCTGGTAGCCTGTGCTCAGAACTCCCTGCTGGACTCCAGTGACTTCTACCGGCCCGTTGTGACGCCATATGAGCTGGAGCTGGCCTGTAACCCAGCCCGTGAATGGACAGGGAACTACCTCACCAATTTCCGAGACCTGCTGCCAGGTAACAGCTGGAAACCAGCTGCCCAACACCCTCCCGGGGTGTGTCCTGCCCTGCTCCCCTGCCTGGAGGCTGTGGTTGCCCCAGCTCTGCACCGGCTGGGGGATAGACACGAGCACCAGGCTAACGTGACCGTTTCCCCACAGGTGCCTGCGCGCACGTTGAGCTCCCACCGGCCATCCCTGCAGCGGAGGCTGTTCCCGACATCTCACTGATCACGGGGGAGCTGCGCGCCACTCAGCTCTGCGATCCTCCGGCTTCCCAGCTGCCCACCAGCACCACCCTGGCCTGCAGGGACCAGACGTGGGCCCTCACGGAAATCAGCCCTGCTGGTTCGTGATTTGTTTTCATGGTGGGGCTGAGCCCTGGTACAGGGGCAGTGCCGTCTCCCTGCTCCCGGTAACAATTCCCTTTCTCTCTCCTTCCAGCCTCCTTCCTGGAGTCTCGCAGCTGGCGGGGCCTGGAGCAGCAGCTGGGGCAGACGCCCGTCTCCAAGGCTGTGCCGGGCCGACGAGGGATTGCCATTGCCTATGAGGATGAGGGGCGTGAGCAACCCTGATTCGGCAGCAGCATTGGCACCCAGCCAGGAGCAGGGCCGTGTGGAGGCCCAGGCATTGCCTGCCACTGAGTGTTGGACCCGTGAGGGTCTCACAAGGGTCCGGACCTGCCACCTGCTGGCCCCACACTGGCTGCAGCCTTGGACCAGTAGTGCCGCGGTGGGAGAGCAGGAGTTGGGTGTGTGTTCGGGGATGCCTGTGGCACCCTGGAGTTCATGGCTGGGGCAGCAGCCGGGCCAGGAGAGGTACTTGGCCCAGACCCGGCCTCCGAGGGCTCCCCAGTCCAGGGCAGCTTTGGCCCTACATGGAAAGGTCATAGCTTCACAGGAGCTAACAGCACCAGGACTCGAGGCTTTTGTGGGCTACTGCTGCTAACTAACTAAAGTTGAATTGAAAAGGACTTGTGAGTGAAATGTTTTCTAGCATAAAAAACATGGACTCAGGAGCGCAGACAGGGGTGATACCAGGTGTCCCAGAGTGAAAACACAGATCATGGTGCCCACTTGGGGAGTGCAGTCCTGTGCGTCAGCTAAAACCAGCCCGAGAGAACAGAAAACCAGAACTGGGACCCCCAGAAATGAAAGCATGTTCGCAGGCTGGGCTGGGGAACTAAGGCAAAGGGGAGAGGGCTCCGAGCATGAGCAAGCCCCTTGCCTGCTCTGATGAACACGAGTGGGGTGCAGACATCCTGTGCTGCAGGGTGGACCCTGCTTTTGGCAGGTATGGAGTCTGGCCCCTCTCGTGTGGGGCAGGACCATTTCTGCTCCATGCCAGGCAGGAGAGCATGGTGAGTGGGGGGGGGACTGGTTTTTGCCATCCCTCCCGAAGCTGGGGGGACAGAAGTTCTTTGAATCATCCCAACCATGATTTAACACCCTCTGCCGGGCTCTTCCCCAGAGGTAAGGGGTAGACAGAGTCCAGGCACCGCAATAATGACAGCCACAACATAGAAATATTCTTAATATAATTAGGTGCAGGGCCTCCCCCCTCCCAACCACACACATACAAATGAGCAGGGGTGAGCCCCCCCCTGCCCAGCCAGCCACTGCTGCGGGCACAGGGGCAGCCTCCCTGCCACGGGGCACGGGCACCCACGGGGAAGTGCCAAAGAAGGGCTGGTAGCCCAGGCGCGGGGCAGCCCGTGCTGGGTTAGTCCTGCCCAGGCTTCCCCCCATCCCTGTCGCTGCCTCCTGCAGCCGGCACTCCTGTCCCCTGCGAGGGGGGAGCATGCTGGGGGAAACAAAGATGCTGACACCGAGATGCGGCCACCAAATCTAGCTGAGGAGCGTCCCGAGTGGGTTAATTCTAGGTGGAGGGTTATTCTATGAGCCGTACTGCAGCAGGGTGGGGAGGAGGGGGGGACTTCCTTGCGGGGAAGAGCTGGTCTGGGCAAATTGTCCACGGTCCTGGCCAGGTGCTCAGTAGTCTGCTGTGTACTCCGTGCCATGCAGCCCTCGGCACAGCAAGGTGAACTCCTTTACCATCTCCTTCACTCGCCGCTTGTTCACACGCTCTCTGCTAAGACAGAGGGAGGGGACAAACATGAATCGGGAGGGACACGCCAGGCCATGCAGGAGCAGGGGTCATTCCCACCGCAGGTGGGGCACAGCCACCACAAGGAAGGGTGCACGAACCTAAGGATCTGCTGGCTGAAGGTCTCCTTCTGCTCAGGGCTGACACGGGCCGAGGGGAAGCCATCCTGCTGCATGGCCTCCTTGATCCAGACACTCAGGTAGCTGAAGCAGTGTTTGTTCAAGGCAAAGAGGATTTCTGCGAAGTGATCCATGAGGCTGCGGGAAGCCTGGCCACCAATGCCCTGTCACAGAGCAGACAGACCCTACTGAGCCCTGGCATCACCCTGCGTGCACCCACCCATGCTGCCTGGCTCTTTGCCCCTGGGTCCGCAGGGGTGCTGCTCAGGAATAGAGCCCAAAGCTGCCCGGGGAGCCCACGGTCCCGGCGTCTCTCACCTCCAGCACTGCCTGCAGCAGCACTTTCCCGTTCTCATGCACGACCTGTCCCACTGGGGCGATCTCTCCGCAGCGGGGCAGCAGTTCTGTCTGCAACACAGAGTCCAGACCGCTCAGTGCCAAAGCTGGCTCCAGGCTGCAGCACCCTTGCCCAACCTGCAGCCCCACTCCTTCCCTCCCAGCGCTCAGGGGACTGCACGATGCCACAATACTCACAAAAAAGCCACAGGATGCTTTGACAGTTGGGGCCTCGGGGAACTTGAGTGAAAGGACACCTGCAGGTAGGTAGATATTGCTCAGGTTAGCAGCCAGAAACACTGCACGCCATCCCAAATCAGCCCTGTGCTTCCCCAGTTCTTGGCTGGTCTGTGCCTGGCTCTGCAGGAGAAGCAGGCTGGCTTCTCCGCAGAGCGATTTAGAGTGCGTGCCCATGCCCGTGGTACTCACCACACTGAAACACAGCTTTGACATCCAGGTTGCTACACAGGAAGAGGTCCGGCTTCCTTTTCAGAGCCTGCAAGGCACACAGACAGGCAGCATAAACCCAGCGCTGCAGAGGCAGCCAGGAAGCCTCCGAGGAACCCGGTGCCCCAGACAGCCTCTGTCTGGACACACACTTACCTGGGAACACTCATGGTAAACGGCAGATTCACACAGTACAGCAGGAAACCATCACTTTCCCCCCCCCAAGAAAATGTCAATCAAACAGCCAGGCAGTTTACTTTGCTCAGGGACCGCCAGCCCCAGGACCTGAGGATAGATGCCACAGTGTACACACAAATGCTTCAGACACAGAGACAGGACAGGAGCCGCCTGTCCCAATAGAGCAGGACAGGCAGCGGCAGCGCTCCCGGGACAAGGGCAGCCATGCAGGGCCCAGCAGAGACCAGCCACCTCTGTGGTTTGCTCCTCTCCTCTTGAAGATGCTGGCATCCCTGGGGTCACAGCAACCGGTTCGAGCAGTAACCCCACACTGGACCAGCGGCTCGCTCTGCTTGGGCTCCGGGCACAGGTGACAACGAGACGCCAACATTGCTTGGCAGCTCCTGAGCCAAACCTGAGATCAGAAAAGCTTTGGGGTTTTTTTCTGCTGCACAGTGATCCCACCGGCCTCTGTGGGGGTCAAGCGCCGCTGCTGGGGACGCCCTGAGCTGTGGCACCTCATGCAGTGGCTTGGTCCCCCCTGGGCTGGCACTGGGCAGTTGCTGGATGGAAATGTTTCAGCCTGCACCCTCCACTCCATGGGAAGAGTTTCTGCCTTGCCGTGGCGAGCCCTACTACATAAGGCGGTCACATCTGTGCCCTGCCCACCATGCCACCGTGCCAGCTGCTGCGGACCAGCACTGGCGATGGCAGCCATGCTTCCTGTCCTGCTGTCACTGTGACACCAGGGACAGCAGCCACAGCACTGGAGTGGCCCTGCTCTGTGCCTGGAGCTCGGAGAGCAGGATACCGGGCAGGCAGCCCTTGGGCTGAGCTGTGTGCAGGGCCAACTGAGCCTGCTCGCTCCTGGGGATGAAAGCAGGGACAGCTTTCAGCCAGCAGCGCCCAGGATGCATGGCCATCTGCCCACAGCCATGGTCTCTACTTGGAGCAAAACGGACTTATTTCCCACCCCTTCTTCTCCAGGGAAAGCCCACAGCCATCTGCCCAGTGCAGAGAACATATGCTGGAGACCGAGAAGCTGAGGAGCAGGTTTCAGGGTTACCCCATTTCCTTTCTGACCTTTTGTATCACACGCTGCAAGACAGGACTTGGGTTTGGGCACCAAAGGCATCGCTGTACCAGGCAGAGATGGCACAGTTGCAGGGACCTGCTTCCCTGCTAGATAAAAGCGGAGGAGGCCTTCACAGGGGTTATCAGGGGCCACGGTCTACCTGTGTGTGTATATAGACTGTGCACCATCCCTCCTGACACGCTAGCACCAACATCAGGCGGCTAACTAGTGCCTGGGCAATGGTTTAGAAACACGTCCGCTCATCATGCCTGCTGCTGTCAAGTCAGCCCCATACCAGACAAATGCTTGCAAGACATGTTGTAGTTTTAGCCATAGGAGACTATCCCCGCTGGGGCTCTGGTGCGGGCGCCAGAGCGGTGACCACGAGCCTCTCCCCCAGCACCATGCTGCTTGAGGGCAGCTGGCTCCCGTGATACCACCCAGCTGCAGGTTTCTCTACCCTGCCCATCCAAGGGGCTGGTTTTAACCTGAGTCCAGCACACTGCAAGACTGTTCAGCTGGCACAAGAGTCTTCCAACATGCTCAGGTTGCCACCTACCTGCAGGGTGCTTCTCCCAGCCAAACCAGACCCATGGCAGGCAGATGCCCCCAAACTCTCCTGCAGACTTGCTGCAGCATCTGCTACTCTCTCCGTCAG
This sequence comes from Haliaeetus albicilla, assembly GCF_947461875.1. Taxonomy (NCBI): domain Eukaryota; kingdom Metazoa; phylum Chordata; class Aves; order Accipitriformes; family Accipitridae; genus Haliaeetus; species Haliaeetus albicilla. The sequence continues at coordinate 12,304,691 of NC_091490.1, forward strand.
CGCCACAGTGGAAAGCGTGCCAATATTGGAAAGGCTCCTTCCCATAGGACACCTCCACCAAGGGAGCACAGAGCACAAACCCAATCTGGGCACACATGCACATGCCTAATGTAGACAGATGCTTTTTACCCCCATGAGATGGGGCCCTGTGGAGCTTCTCCCATTAGCAAGCAGCACCAGGTAGGTCCAGCTGCTCTTTCCCAGCACCAAGTACCCTGCTCCAGCCCTGGGGCCTCTTACTGCCAGCCTGTCCTCCCCATCTTCTGCCAGAGCAGCTCTGCTCACATGTTCTGGGATGGGGACAGGTCTTTAAATGCTTTCAAATGTCCCGCCCCATCCTCCACTGCAATTAGGCATTGGCTCTCCGGCGAGGGCTGTCCTGCAGGCTGGCATGGAAAGGACGTCTGGGTTCTTCTCCATGGCAGCTGGGAGACCCCCAGGCAGGTCTTCAGAGCAGGCTCTTCTTCTGTGCCCAGCTCTTCAGAGGCAGGCATGGAAGGGACACTGAACCCCACTTCTCCAGCGGACAGGGGACAGTGGGGGGGCTGCATGGCCAGTTCCTGTAGCTGCCCCGAACACACAGACCAAGCCCTTATGTGCGGCACCACCACCTCTTCCCAGACCACATGCCTGGCAGAGCAGAGCCTCCAGCTTTGGAAAGGGCACATGAGCTTGGCCAGACACCAGGGCCAGGGAGGAGCAGTCAGCCCCTGCCTGACGGGGAGAGGGGATGCCGAGCCCACGTCCTCCACATGGCTCCGACTCTGGCTGGAGCAGGAATGGTGGAGAGCTCCAGGACTGCTGCGTGCAGCCTGGACCAGCCCAAGAAGGGAGGGAGGTGGGGAACGGCGGTGGCTGGGCCATCACAGGTCAGTCCTCCATCTTCTGCCTGGCAAGGCCCCACTTGCTCAGTCTGCTCCTGGGCTCCTGGTCAGGGGAGGTCACTGCAGCACTCCCAAGGTCCATGCCAGCATGGAGCCCTGCCAGGGTGGGTGGATGGATGTGCCTACAGCCACGAGCAGGGAGGCAGGCTGGAGAGCCCCAAAATCCTACCTGCAACTGGGAGCACGCACACTAGCGAAACCCACTGGCCAGGGAGCGGGCAAGAGCTCCTGAACACCAGAACCTTCTGCCTGGGTTTGCAGACGGAGACCCAGGTGCAAGCCCCAACCGCCGCGGCTGTGCGGTCCTGGGCACGGGTGCTCCGGCTGCGCGGGTGGCACTGAGCCCCGCACCCCTTCAGGTGGGATGCTCACCTCGGGCACAGCAGCAGCGATGCTCTGCACTATTCCCAGCACACAATGAAGGTGGGAGGGGAGAGTCTGAGGACAGATCTCAATGCAAAGGGTGCCAGCACCACTCTGTGCAGCCTTACAGCAGACTGGTTATTTTATACTTAGCTTTGAGTAGTAACAATAACTCCAGGGTCTCCAGCATCTGTAAGACATTTTGTTCAAGCCAGCATGCTCTTGTGATCAGCCAGCCATCGTCAGGAGTGGATTGCCAATTAACATGGTGGCAAAACGGTCAGCCACACCGACTGGGCAGCCCCACAGGCTGCAACCAAGCCCAAATAAATATACTGCAAAGTCAAGTGAAATCCTGTCACACAGAGAGATGGCTCCCTGTGAGCTGGTGACAGAGGGCAGATGTGCAAATATCAGGAGGTAGGAGCTGCTTCTGAGTTATCAGAAGGTAGGAGAGTACTTGCTGGCAGAGGGAGAGGACAAAAATCACTGCTGGCAAGGAGAAACCACAGACATTTGAAACAGGGAAGATATTTTCACCAAGGTCATCAACCACAGGAGCAGACGGTCAGGGAAGTGGGAAAGTCTCCACCTTGACACACGCTTGGGTCCAAAGTTGCTGCTGCTCTGAATATGCATTCCTTCACCAAGGGCCCCACAGGCGGAGCAGGCTGGGATGAACACAGCCCCTGCCACATGAAAATCGGATCTGAAGGAACTGCAGTTCTGTCCGACTTTAATCCTTGGATCTACAAATGCTCAACAGCATCACCGCAGAGCATGGTCCTCTGGAAGAGGACTGGCTGGACCCACCTCTGCCATCAGACAGCTCTTGAAGTCCTGAGAGCAATGAGTCAAGCAGGGATGGCAAGGCCATTTCTTGATGGATTTCAAAGCACCCCACCAGATCATCAGTCTGGGAAGAGGGGCAGGCCAAGGAAGAGCAGGAACAAGTCCTACACATGAGAGAAGATGGGATCCTTTGGTCTCCATGGGGTTGCTGGAATAAAAAGCCTAGGAAAACATCAGGTCTTGAGTGGCTGTGGGTGACAGCAGGCGGCAGCGGGCTGGCAAGTGCATCAGGCACCTCACAGTGATCCATGGTGGAGCAGCCATGGAGGTAGGAGCCTCTGAGCTGCTCCTGTAACAGGACCTCCAAAGGACGTAGACTGTCTGGAGACCGGCATGCCAGGGACCAGGCTGGCTGCCAGCACGCTGGCCCAGCATTGCCTGCAGATCCTGCCCATGAGGGCAGCGTGTAACAGCTTCCCAGCAGCTGGGATGGGCGGTGTTTGCTCTGACAGCACAGCCCATGGAAGTGCAGCATGGATGCACTTTTCTCTCCAAGAGAGCACAAATGTGCCATGTTCAGACACAGAGAAGGGCCCCAAGCCAGAAAGAAACTCAGCACTTTCCAAAGAAACAACAAATAGCCTTGGAAGAGTCCCTCAGGGTCACCTAATCCCCTACCCTCCCCCAGGAGGATCACCTCTACCTGCCCTCCAGGAGCAACAGGCTTGATGAGTCCTTTCAAGACCTCCAAGCAACAGCAGCTCCCTGAGTGACCTTCCAGTGCTTCCCTGCGCCCTGAGAAAGATCTCCTACTGCCTAACCTAGATCCTGTTCCATGATTTCCTTCCGTGACTGTTTGTCCCACTCTGACTGGGATATCACCTTTTACACAGCCCAAGACTCATGCAGCTCCTCAGGCTCCCATCAGCCTTTCCTCCTCACCATGTGTACAAGGTGGTCATCTTCCCAGATGCTTTTCTCTATGCTCTCTGGTCTGTATCTATGGAAATGTTGTGCCCCAAACTGGGCACAGTGCTCGAGCAGAGGTCCCGCCAGCACTAAGCAGCTGGGGAGGACATCTCCATGAACTTCACGCACAGACCCCATTCACCAATTCTCCCATCATGTTCAAAGCCCTCGTTAAAAGGTCACAGCTTCTAAAACCAGCATCAGCAAAAGCTGTGAATGCTTTCCAATAATCTTGATTACATTACGTCTTTCAAGAGGAAAAGCAGGGAAGAAAACACTGTGATACAACTTGCAAGATGTGATGGGTCTCAGCGGGATCTGGGCATCAAGGTGAGACCCGTGAGGAGCAGACGCTGCCTGGGGGGAGGAAGGTGCAGCCCCCTCGCCTGCTCCATCCCGCAAGACCCTTGCGAGGGCCGAGCTGCCATTGGAGGGGGTCGACAGCTTAGCACCTGGACGTGCCAGGCACCCTTCCTGGGCTGCCGGCAAGGGCAGGATGGCCACAGCTCTGGCAGCTGCTCGGGTGGGTGTCCCTGCACAGCCACCTGGCCAGCACGCGTGGTCAGACCTCTCATCGTTACAGAAATGAAGCAGAAAGCAACTTTGCTGGTCCCTCCTCGCCACCGACCCACCCTTTGGGTAGGTGCCGGGGGATATCGCTCCAATGGGGGCACTGAGTGCATTGAGGACGTCAGGGCTTCTCCCTCAAGGGCCACGGTGGGCTGAGGAGCGTGCTGGGCTCCCGCTGCTCCCAACAGGCGTATAGACACACAGAGCACAGCACCGGCCCTGCCTGCCCACTGCCGGTGGTGACACGAGTTGCCAACCCTGCAGACAGCCCGCGGCCCCTGCCACACCAACGCAAACCGTCCCTGCGTGCCACCAAGCCAGCAGCACGGGAGCACTCCCAGGTTGCAGACACAGGAGCTGCCACCACCCCGAGAGGCTGCCAGGGCAGGCGGCAGCGTGGCACCCTGGCAGGTCCAGACGCCATCACAAGCGCACTGTTCAGAGCCAAACCCTGGCAGCGGCCTGCTACCGCGGGCAGGGGCTTCCTCCCACCGGCCCTGGGCCAAGGCAGCCAGCTCAGCCCATCCCCGCTCCGGAGGACTCATCACAGGGCAGGTAAATGGGTCAGAAAACATCCACTTAATGCTCTAATTTGTCTGTCACCCGAGGGTGACCGCGGCAGCAGCCCCAAGCGCCCCGCGCCGGCTTCGGCAAGGCGAGGGGGGTGGCAGCTGGAGGGTGCCCTGCAGAGGAGGGCACTGCCCTGGGGATGGTGCGAACCCAGAACTAAAGGAGAATGTTTTGTTTTCAACTTCCACGGAAACAGATGGAGAAACTCGATATTCAACTAAAAGGAAAAAAACGTTGTCAACAGAAAGCTAAAAATAGGTTTAAATTGAATTAAAAAGAGAAAGAGAGAGAACAGAAAGTGAATGAATAAGAAACTAAAACACACCTGTGCCAGGAGTTGCATAAATGAATCAACAATATCAGGATGATCCCTGGGCCCTAAAATATAATAAAGATGTAACTTAAGAGAAAAATCATACAAACAGCAACTCAACATCATATAGTTATGTGATACAGAAAGAATTTACAAGTGAAAACAGGAGTGTAAGGGAGGAGGGGTGTGTGGGGAAGGGGATGGGCAACATGAGCAGCTTGAAGCAAGTTAAAGAAACAAAACATACAAAAAATCATGAAACTTGGAGAACCCAAGAACAGAAAGAAACTGCAAAGGAAAGGGTCTGAAGCCCCAGGGTCTCCAGCTAGCACCTGGGTGCTGCAGAGCCAAGGTAGAGATCTTCGTGTCCTTGGGGAGGAAGAGGAGGAGGAGCAGGGGCTAGCTGGGCACCATCTCCACAAGGAGAATTAGAGCTTTTGCACTGTGGGGACTGAGCGGGTGTCTTCAGAGCACCGTTTGGTCCTGGAAGATAACTGCAAGTGAACGACAACACCTCAGCAAACGCTTGACAGGCCCAGCCGGGCTCAGGCGTGCACATGCTTGTCACCAGCTGCTCAGGAGCCCCTGGCACAGTCACCCTCCCACCCCGTTCCCAGATGCTCTCCAAGACCCTGAGTCCAGGACCCTCCTGGAGGTCTCCTCCAGCATTCTCCTGGGAGAGAGCAGCTCAGTGCCCAGAGATCTCCATGCCAGTGCCACTCACCCTACCTTGGCATCTGACTGCGCACAGACGCGTCTTGTCCCCTGTGGGGTCAGGCGTCCCCCTCTCTCCTGCCACCCGTGGGCTCAGCAGAAGGGGCTCGCCCTGCTCAGGGCTGGCCACCCACCGAAGGGGACCCATGAGATGGGTGGGAGCACACAGTCCTGGGCACACAGCGAGCTGGACAGCCGCTTGCCTGAGCAAATCTCGTGTCCAAGCGTTGGCACAGCTCGGGCTCTGTCCCCTCCCCTTTCCTCCTGCAGACATGCCTGCTGCTGCCCGGAGGCATCGCCGCCTCCCCGGGCGACAAGCCAAAAGGGTTTCAGCGTAGACGCATCCACACGCCGCTGGCAGAAGCAGGGACCTGATCTCCGGGTAAGCCCGGCTCGCTTGCCACTGACCCCAGTGACACCTCAGAGCAGCGGGATTTGCTTGGACCGTGCCGTGATGATGAAGCAGGGGTCCTCACGCCTCTCCCACCTCTCTAGAGAGCTCTGAGCCTTGTACTGGGGGGATGGCATCACCCTACCCAGCACCCGGCTGTGAGCAAAGGACAAGACCCCTTGGGGACCACACATGGAGGTGCTGAAGGACCAGAGCCAGCAGCTCCAAGGTACATTTGTCCCTGTCACGGGGCAAGTCACCAAGAGGCTGAGGGGAGCCATGGTGCGGAGGGGCCTGTCCTAATCCCATTCGCTTTTTGTAGGGTGGGCAGCAAGCCGAAGAGGGGCCCCTGCCCTGCGGGAGGATGCCAGCATCCTCAACATCACAGCGGTGACTCGGTGGCCAGCAGTGACTCTGAAAAGGTCATTTCCCAGATGTTCACACACACATCCTCCTGCTCGTGCGAGGGCTTGATTCCTGGCCACTACAAGCAGCGCTGGCCCCCGGAGGAGCCCCGGCATCTCCCGAGGAGCACAGCCTCCCTGCCAAGCGGGACTGGAGCTCCGGCTCGACCCTTGCAGCACGCAACGCCCAGCCCTGCTGCAGAAGTGGGGCTGTCACGGCAGTACAGAGTCTTGCCCAGGGGTTTCCTGCTTCTGCTGCCCTGCAGGGAAGGTACCCACCTTCCAGGGGTTGGGATGAATCCAAGAAACAGAGATGGCCCCATTAGCTTAGCTAGGAGTGAAAACAGCCATTCCTGGTAAGACGCCTCCAGACTCCATGCATGCAACAGCCTGACAACAGCCCCAGCACGAAGAAGGGTTAATCCCACGTACCTTGCTGGAAGAGGGTCAGCGTGACTGAGGTAACGAGCAAGAAGAGGGCCTTGATGGGAGGGAAGTGGGCAGGCTCATGTGCAAAGATGTGAACCAGCTGCAAGAGAGAGAGAAGGACTGAAGCTGCTGCTGGCCCTGCACACCCCCAGCCTCCCTGGGGAGCAGCAGCCCCAGCCCCGAGCACGGCTCCATACCTGCCGGGTGAGGTCGATGGCAGAGGCCTGGGGGATGGTGCTGTACATCTGCCCCAGCATCTCGCACAGCTGAGGCACCATGGGGGCAAAATCATCCAGGAGGGTCTTCACAGACTTCTCAAAGATGGCACAGACAGACTGCAGGAGAAGAGGGACTGCGTGAGCAACGGGCATCAGAAGACCTCTCCCAGGTGGCAGGGCTTGATGGATGGGTCCCAGGGGAGGGAAGAGCCGGCAGTGGGGAGGGGGACCAGCCAGGCAGAGGGCTCAGACCTGCTCTGGTACTGGTGCCCTGCCCTGCAGCCCAGGATGCTCCCAGAGACCAAGGAACACCCTTCCCGCTGCAGCGGGAAGTCTCCCCGAGGGCCAGGGGGAAATAGCTGGTGGGACGCTGCACATGGGCATTACTGGACTGAGCAAACTGGAGAAACACCGGATGACACTGGTCCAGGTCAGAGCAGAGCTATCCTCTTAGGGAACACAGGTTTGGAAGACCCTCATCTCCCACCTCCCTGCTCATGGCAGGGCCTCCGTAACTGGAGAGGAGCAGAGCTGATGGGAGCACAAGACAGACAAGAACGTCTGGACGCTGCTGGTGACAGTAAGCAGCACTGGTCCAGACAACCCAGAAAGACATCTGGCTTACAGGGCATCACCCAGAGTCTGTCCTTTGCTGTCCCCAGTTCAGGTCAGCAAGGACAGGCAGAGCTGCAGGCAGTACACAGGAGGAGCCTAGTTACCTCCACCACCTGGGCATCATTCAGCCACTTGCTGAGAACCTTCTGTATGAGCTGGAAGACTTGCTGCAGAACCACCACCACCTGTAAGGAACAAGAGGCACTGAGGAGAATTGGCCCACACGGCACTGGGGAGGGGAGATTTGAGACTAAGCATGGCCTGGACTCAAACCTTTGGGCACCACTGCCTCCTCCCCTCTCCAAAGCTGGGCAGCTTTCTTCCCTGTTGAAGCAGCCTGGCATGGCTCACAGCTGGCAGGCAGCCCCTGGGCTGTCCTCCAGAGCAGCACCCAGCCAAGAGGGATCCTGCAGGTCACCTCTGCCCACCTCAGGAGCAGTGGGATGAGCTGAAGGAGTTGTTTGAGCTGGAATGCACCAGCACTACCCTCTTCATGGTACATGCTGCATTCCCATTAACCCCCCCTCCTGGCACCAGCAGTGAAGAGCGAGGCTTTGGCCAGCTGTGGCAAAGGGCATCGAGCTACTGCTCTACTCACTGGGTTGGGTCCTTGCTGCACTGGCAGTTTCTTGACCTCGGTGCTTTCGTGGTCATCATCGTGGTGGCTGATGTCTAGGGTGGTGAAGAGGTTGGAGAGCAGGCCCAGGATGTGGATGATGGCCAGCTTGTTGGAGGGATTGGGCTGCCAGGGAAAATAAAGCCAAAGCATGACACAGGCTGCGCTGCTCAATTACAGCCATGCCTTTGGGATCCTGAGGAACCAGGACTGCAGAGGCAAAGTGCCAGAGAGCGGTTCCCTGCACTGCACTCTCTCTTGAGCCCACGTTCAAGAGTGCTGCTGCAACACAGCAACCCCAGGGCTACACCCAGTAGGAGAAGCCACTTCTGGATGGAGGTAGCATGCAGGCACTCACCGTTTCATCAGCCAGCTTTTCCAGCTGCTGGATGTAGGGGGTGATCAGGGAGTGCAGGTTCTTCAGGATCTCCTCCACTTGCAATGCAGAGAGCAGGAAACCAAGAGCCTGCATCAGCCACATGCACTGGCTCGTCTGGGACAGAGAGGACACACAAGGGGACAGGTCACTGCCCAGCCTGCAGCCCTACCACACACATGCTAGCTAAGGCAGCTGCCAGGAGCCCAGCCAGCTAAGCCAGGACCCCAGTGTGCTGCAGCTCCTGAGCTGCTCTATCTGGGTCACTCTAGGTACATCTCACTGCAGAAGAGGGGAGCAGCTCTCTACCAGCATGGCAGAACCCAGGGAACAGGCGCTCTGCCACCAGCACACCTGGCCTCTTCCCAGCAACCTGCCAAGTTGGCGGCCAGATATCTCCATGCTGGCCCTCACCCTACCTCAGCACACCATCCTTTGCACAGCCTGTCTCGGCCTCTGTGGGGTCAAGTGTGTCACCCCATCCTGGTCGCAGGCACAGCCTGGGCTCTGTCCCCACACTGATCTCCCTTCTTTTTTCTCTTGAAGACTTGCCTGCCATCTTGGCATCCTTGGGCTTGGAGGGACTGGGAACTGCTAGAGTTAAGCCTCCCTGGGCACTTCCCTCTCTACGAGGACATACCCCCCAGCGTGACCCCAGCCCAAGTGCAGTGGGAGCCCAGCAGTGCAGCAAGAGGCAGCCAGCACGTACTCCTGGCCCTGCACACGATGGCTGCAGCGCTGAGCTCCCCTCAGGGGACAGCCCAACTCATGACGGCACCCTTATAGCTTCAGCTGAGCACAACTAAGGGGTATGGGGGGGCAAGCAGAACCAGCCAGAGGCGTGAACCAGCCCCTCTTACCTTATGAATCTGCTTCATTAACACCTCCTGCCGAAGAGAAGGGGAGAGAGAAAGAGGGTGAGTGCTGCAGAAAGCCCCTTCCCTTCCAGGAGGCAGGACTGACGCAGGAGGTCGAGACAACCAACAGCAGCGTGGCCACAGAGAAGTGGCACGCACTCCCCACAATCCGCCACAGGCACAGAGCAAAATCCTTGTCCCCTGGTAAGCTCTTCCCTAAGCCAGCTCACTCAGCCACCCAGCAAGGGGAGCCCCTGGCTTGGACAGGCTCTGCAGCAGGACAGCTCGAGGAGCCAACCTCAGCCGGGGCTTCCTTACTCCAATGAGTGTCCCCAGGCTCTAAAAGCAGAGACTTATCCCTTCCACCTGCCCCTCTCTGCTCCCATGCACACCCTGGCAGCTTGCCCAAGCCCAGCCGTCCTCTTAGTGCCTTGGGGCTCTGAGTCCCATCTGCCCCAAATCTTGACAGCCAAGAAAGACCACGGGACAAGCTGCCCAGGCACTGCAGGGACCAGCTCAGTCTCCATGGAGAGGCTTGAACACCAGGATACCCCCCAAGATGCTCAGCAGCGGCACCAGCTGCCTGGCGGGTGCAGAGCTGGCAAGTTGCTGCTCTCAGCAAAGCAAACAAAACCCCGGGGAAAGGATAGACACCCAAGTGCGTACCCCAGTAGACCCCTTGGCAGTCGTGTCTGCCACTGCCTGCTATTTCTGCACTCACAGCAGGGCACAGGACCTGCCACTTGGGTCTACTGGCCTAGGAACAGGGCTGACAACAAGTCTTCCACACCAAGCAAGAAGCCCTGAGCCGCTGCTTTGTGCCCCCCTGCCCTGATCCTTGCAGAGGAAAGGGTGTGCACAGAGCACATCCCAGGTCACCACCACACGTTCATCTGCATCCAGCTCCTACCTGTGACACGGCAACAATGTTGGCAGCGTAGGGTGGCAGGTCGTACTTGCACTCCCGGCAGATCTTCTTCAGGGTGGAGACGCTGGAGATGGAGAGCTCAGGGTTGCCCAAGGCTTGGAGCACCAGCGGCAGCACGTTGTTAATCATGACGGGGTGATCAGCCAGCCACTCTGATAGGGCCCCTGTGCACACAGACGGGATCAGACTGCAGGACTGCACCACGGGGTCTTGCTCCCCGCGTCCCGGGATGCTCGGCTTTGCTTTTCAATGCTGTTATTGCTGGACAGGAGCGGTCTCAGAGGGCATCCCCCTCCCCAGCCCAGCCTGAGCACGAGCAAAGGCCTCACCGATAGTGAACATGACTGTGTCGGCAAGCTGCACGTTGCTGATGCTGATCCGGGGAATAAGGCCAATCAGCCCCGGCACCACGTCGGAGTAGTTCACGTCGATGGTCTCGGCAATGGATTGGAAGCCGTAGAGCAAGGCCTCCGTGTGCTGCCAGGGTGGGAGAGGCACCGTCAGAGCCACACACTGACCCCTTATGCCCACCTCAGCCCCAGCCCCAGGCACTAGCTCAGACCACCCCACAGTGGCTGAGGAGGCTGGTCCCTGTGCAGTGCTAAGGACAGGGAAGCAGAAGACCTGTTCTTCGTCCCAGCAGACCCCAGAGAGCCTGCATGTGTGCTGGCAAGGTTGTCATGCTCCTTGCTTCTATCACATCCCTTTGCTCTCAACGCCCCGTGACAATGACAGGTCCCCAAGGGGCTGGTAGCCATCAGCCTGGCACCTGGCTCCCCTCGCTCACCTGCCACGTGGATGGCTGCTCTGTGTTGGTCAGGAGACGTCCCAGTTTGTCATAGAGGCTGCTCAGGAGCTCAGCACCCAGCATCTCGTACACGTACATCAGCGTGTCAGAGATGTCCACCCTGCAGAGAACATGGGGGCTCTCCAAATGCTGTCCCCATCCCCTGCAGAGCACTCCACCCGCAGACACGTTACTTCCCCTCTCGCTGTCAGGCAGGGTGCCCGCATTGCCTGCACAAGGACACTGCCCCAGCCCAACGCAGAGCGCTCCCAGGGCTTCCTAGGCAGGGCAACTGGTGCCACCCCAAAGCACCAGCTTGTTTCCATAGCACCACCACAGCCAAAACAACTCTCGGTGGAAGGAATCTCCTCCGTGTTTCTCCTTAGGCGTCCCCACAGCACTCAGGCTCCAGGCAGACAAGATGCTGCCTGTGTCCTTGCCTACCTGCCAAGCAAACCCCACCTCCAAGCCTAAATTTGCATCCAGGCAGGGAGCAAAGTGGCCTGCTCCTGCTGCCCAGGGAGAGGCATGCCCCAGGTGTACCTGTATATCCGAAACTGCTCCTTCTCATCCGAAGACCAGAAGCCGTACTCCTCATCGGAGGGGAACTGGGCTTTGTGCAGCAGCACGTCCACCAGCTGGAAGTAGACAGGCCTGTAGACCTGCTGGTACACCGCCTGCTTGTCTGGCTCGAAGGAGAGGATGTCGTCCTGGTGGCAGGAGGAGAAATACATCAGGTGTTGCAGGGGAAAGAAAATGGAGGCAGCACGCCCACTGCACGGGGGGCTCAGGGGCATCTCCCAGGGCTGGTGGGACCTGTCACACCTCAGAGGTTGCATTTCCAGCTCCTCAAGGTCCACCTGATGCCAAGCCCTTCTGCAGCAGCAGCATTATCTGGAGGCAAGATGCTAGAAGCCCCAGCAGCTAGGTGGACCCTTGGGCATTTGAAGACAGCATGGTTACAGCAGGGTGGCACTGCCCTGCCGTGTCCTAGCCTCAGGAGCACGCCTGCTTCGGGAGCACGTATGCCTCAGACCCGCACAAGGCAGGCTGGGATGGGTGCCTGGGGAGCACAGCGCTCTTCTGCCTGCACCTGTATCCTCAGACCCATCTGGGGAAGCAGCGAGAGGAGGTGGGAGCCTCGGCCTGGGCCCGCACAGCAGAGGAGCTGCCGGCACGGTGCCGACATCGCTCCCCTCCCTGCCCACGCTCAGCCACATCACATCAGATTGCGGAGGAATGGAGCTGGGGGGGATGAACGGGGACTAAAAATAGAGCAGGACATGGCAGGGCTGCTCTGTTGGTGCAGTGAACACTGGCCCTGGGAGAGGGAACCCAGGCGGGGCAGCCACTAGCAGCCCCCAGCCCTCTCCTTCCTTCTCCGAGAGACCACAGCTACCAGCCTGGCAGCAGGGTCTAGCCCGCAGTAAGCCAGCACGTGCTCTCCTCCTTGCCTGCAGCCGATGCAGCTGCACAGCAAGAAGCTAAACAACCAGGTCTGCTGCTGGAAAAAAAAAAATTAGCATGAAGTTTTAATTAGTTATGTTAACAAGGCCCTTAAAGGCTGGCTCAGACTTCCAAGGAAGTCTGGGGGTGGAAAAAGCAAGCCATGGGGCCAGCATTTCTGAGGTATGTGCCCTGCAGTGGCTGCAAGTGCATGGTGAAGAGCGGGGGCATGGGAAATCCCTGGGGACCAAACGCAGCCAGGCCAGACCCCAGACCCCGTGCACCGGTGCCTCCGGCCCTGCCTGGAGCACCGGATCCGGACAGGCTGCCCCACGATGGCCACTGACCTGCAGCGTGTACCAGAAAGTGAGCGTCAAGGAACTGGTGGTTTCGTTGACAGGGTAGTGCCCGGGGATGCCAGTGCAGAACATGATCATGTTGACCAGGGCCAGGAAGCTCTGCCAGTGCTCCACCTGGTCCAGGAGGGCCCTGGGGAGCAGAGAGCACGGTCAGGGGGGCACCGCCGCTGCGAGCCTGGCTCCTCTGCCCTGACACGCATCACCGGGTGCAGGACAGGCCCTGGACAAAGCAGCATGTGGGGAACAGTGGGCTGCTCCAAGCTCATTCCTTCTCCTGGGGACCATCCCCAGCACTCACCGGGAGTGGTTCTCCCCCAAGGCCACAGCGATGCGGCAAATCCCATGCGACGTCTCCATGTCCCCGCTCTGGACCGCCTGGCGCAGCTGCTCCTGGAGCCCCAGCACGGGGGGGATGAGCTTCAGGAGGGTGTTCACGTACCTGCAAGCACAGCCTGAATCAGTGCCGGGCATCACCTCACCAGCACCGGCTGCCACGGCATCCATCCCTCCTGATGCTCTTCCAGGGCTCCTGCCCAGCTTTCCCTACTGGAAGGCTGCTTTGTGTAACGGGATGCATCCAGGAGCCTTTACTGCTTATAGGGACTCTCCTCCCAGCCTGTGGCCTCAGGACAAAGGCTGAAGCACCGAATACTCCTGCAGCGGAGCCTCTGCAAGCAAAGAGAAGGGCCGAGCCAGCGGCCATCAGCTCTGTGCAAATCCCTCACTGCACCACAGCGTGGGTACCTGCCTGTCTGCCAGCACCCCCTGACCAGCACTAAATTGTCACCGCCATAACCAGCTCCAAGTGAGTTGTGCCCACATGCCGCAGCATCGGCGGGGATGGGGAGTGGGAGAAGGGTGGCGAGGGCAGATCTGCAGGCTCTTTTTGCCATGCTTGCAGCCCGTGCTTCTCAGCTCTGCACGGAGGCAGCCAGAAGTGCTGCTGGGAAGCCACACGACTCTCCAGCATGGGCACATCTAGATTGTGCTCTCTGGCTGGGACGAAGGGGGCAGCCACCCTCCGGGACTCCTACCCAGGGAGGATGCTGGCCCCGTGGCATGTTCCCCCGGCCCCCCACCTTCCCCGGCTGCCGCAGCCCTGCGCCGCACAGCACTCCCACATCACATCACGCACATCAGCCTCCCCTCCAGCAGCTGCCTGTAAGTGATGGTAACCAAGGCAACGAGAAGGAGGCAGCCAAGGTGAAATGCAGCCCAGGGCCCCTGGAGAGAGGCCGTGCCGGAGGCTGATGAGCAGCCTGCCATTTCCCTGCCCACCAAAGCGCATTATGCAGTGCTGCAGCTATTCCATGTGCTCCCCGCCTGCCCCGCTGCACGCAGGTGTGGGGCCAAGGATGCTCAGAGCGGGAGGCACACGTGATGCCAGCTCTCCTGTGCCCATCGTGGGGAAGAGATGCGAGTGCTGGTATCAGGACAGCCGCACGTCCACCCTGGAGCAGTAGGGCTGCCCAGCGTGCTGGCCGCTCTTGCTATGGCCAGTGTAGGAGCGAACAAAGCCATTGGTGCCACCAGCACAGGGAGAAAGCTGCGCTGGTGGTGGCAGCTTCTAGGTCTGGGTCAGTGGGAGAAGACAAGAGGGAAGAGGGACTCTCCGCCTCGGCATCCCCTCTGTGTGCTGTGTGCTGCCGGGGGTCACCCCCTCCTCAGCCCTCTCCCCCAGAGGAAATCACACGGCGAAGGGGACAGGTATTTGTGTGTAAACCATTTTCAAGCCTCTCACCCCCATGAGTGATGCCCATGGCAGTGTGGGAGTGCTGCGATAATGGAGAATTTGGGAATTCACCAGCTTCTCTCCCAGGGAACCGATGCTGCAATAAGGGTCAGCCCAAGAGAGCTGACAAAAAGGCACAGGGGACGTTCCACTGCTCCAGTGTAGGGTAAAGCCATCCTTCCTCTGCAGCACTGGGCTTACATTACCTTAAAGATGTTTTCATGACTTTAGGAATTTATGACAAGGAACCTGCTTCAGCTGGTTACCTTGAAATACTCAGAGTGCAGATGCCTAGACCTGAGCTAGTCCTCTGGACTCCCTGCACAGCCAACAGAGAGAACCACCTGGGTTTGCTTCCATGCTGCAACTCATCCCATGTTAGTGAAGACTTCTAGAAAAGGTTGGGTGAACCAAATCCTGAGCACCACCTTGCTCTGCTCACTGCCTATGCAGATGTAAGGCTCCACAGCAAGGAGGTGGATTCCTGCTCTAGGTGAGCTGTTTTAACCAGTTGCTCAACAGCCATGGCCAAGCCAGCCAGAGCTGGGCTCCTCTCCTCCACATCCAGGAGCACGGAGCCCCAGGCCACCCCATCTACTTGATGCTGCTTCCCAGCCCTGAGCAACCAGATGGCACCATGGCCCTGATCGGGCACAGAGCTCACCCCAGGAGGCAGACACCGTGCCTGCCAGCCCTGCTGCCAGCCACCACTTCCCACCCACGGCACCCCAGTGCCGAGCAGGGGAGGACAACACCATCCCGGCCCAGGCAAGTCCCTGGCCACCCAGCTGAGCAACCTGTCTCCAGCAGCCGATGACTGGGAACGCCTGTGAAAGAGTATATGAACATGGCAGCCCTATGGTGACAGTTCCCCAGGTACTTCCCTCCCGTGATTTGTGTTAGCCTTCCTGAGCAAGATTTGCTGCCTTGGTATTTAGCAGCTGAGCAAATTTTTCTTCTGTGAGTTTGCCCAGTCCCTTCTCAAATCTCAATGCCCAGTGAACTGCAGCATCCACAGCTCTCTCTGTGGGACCAGCACCTCCTCTGCTTTTCCCACAACCCTCCCCAAACCACACCATGGTGCAGGGGACAACCTGCAGAGGGGAAGATACAGGCAGTTCACATGGGACAATCTCATCCTTCCTAATCTAAAATTTGAGCCACTTCCTGATAAAAAAACCCACATATTAAAAACCTGTTTCTAATGAAGCTCTTGGAAAACTCTTCTAGTGCAACCCCCCTTCGGGGGTTCAGCACCAGGTGCCAAGACCAGGAAGGGATGGGCTGGACACAAAGCAATCCCACCCAGACACCTGCAATCCCGCCAGCTCCACCACTGCAGCAACACCCTGCTGCTTTCAGAGAGGCAGCTCAGTGTCCGATGCCCACGCTCCATAACTCCCACCATGGGCATGCACCATGTGGAGGTCCCTCTCCCCTCCGACATACCCGCCAGGCTGCAGGAGGGTGGCCAAGTGCTGCGTGCCAGCTCTCCCCCTGCAGCACGTGCCGCTGAGCTCTCTGACCAGCTTAGCCGGGGGTTAATCCTCAAACAAGACGGAAAATCCAGCCCAAGCCTCCTCTGCAAATGAGATGCAACAACATTTCCATTCCTGCCCTCCTGTGATTCAGGAGCTTCCCACTGCCCCTGAGAGCAGAGGTGTGTGCAGAGGTGCTCCAGCTGCAAGCTCCGGGCTGGAATGCCGTATCCTAACAGAGCAGCAGCATCCAGGCTCCAGCAATGCCCAAGACACCCCCTCCTCTGGGTGCAAAGGACTCCCACCCGCCTGGCAGGTAGGGAGATCAAACACTTCGCACCCACAAATCTCTGCTGCATCATGTCTAGGAACACCTTGGAGGCAGGAAAGCCAACCGCTGCTGCTTGCAGGCAGGGAAATGGAAGCTGCTGGCACAAGCACCATGGCCAGGTGATCCTCGCCCATGAGGTCCCACCTGCCCTTCTCCACCTGGACACGGGTGGCAACCAGTTGCTCCCAGGGTGAGGAGCTGCAGCGTGAGGGATGCCTTGCAAGGTGGTGCTCCCCTGGGAAGATGACCCCAGGCTACCTAACCCTTAGCGGCAGAAACCAAGCTCAAGAGCCACTAAGCCTTCTGCTGATGGTAGAAGCCCACCTGCACGATCGCCTCCGCACCAATGTCAATGAAGCCAGCTGGGAGGGGGCGAGGAGGAAAGACACAGGGTCCATAACACCTGGGGAACCCGTGGGAAGGTGGGGAGCCCCGAGACCAACCTTCTCACAGAGCAATGCCCTACAAAGCTCTGGAGAGGACCATGTCAGCAGGCCAGCGCTGAGGATGCTCTGAGCTTGTGGCCAAGGGCAGTGGGGAGCCAGGCCCCTGCAGAAACAAAGGCAAGAGATCGTGGAGGAAGAGAGCGGCTGAAAAGCAGCAGGGATCTCCCAGACTGTGGAAATAAGAGACAGAAAGGTCAGGAGACTCCCTGGGGGCTCGGGGAAGAGCTGGACCTGCCACGGCTGAGCAACAAAGCTGGAGGGGCGGGACAGCTGGCACCAGGGGAAGCGGGAGGAGGGACGCAGGACGGAGGACACAAGGAACAAAGGGGAAGAGAGAGCCCACCGGGGCCGGGAAGCAGTGGCTCTGTGAGCTACCCCGCTCCTGAAGCCATCCCAGATCGAGCACAGTCCTGCTCCTCCCTGGAGCAGCTGACACCACACGCCGCCTGGCAGGGCGTCCCTCTGACAATGCCACCGCTGTCCCTGCGCCCCGGGAGCGGGGGCTGTGCCAGGCTCACACACTGGGCAGCCTTTCAGACTGCCTGCCTACCCCGTCCTGGCCACTGCCCGCACGCCTACGGACAGGAGGGTGCTCTGCCATGACCGATGATGCCCCCAGGGATAAGGATGGAGAGCAAGTGTCTGTGATGCTACAAGGGAGCAGCCAGCGTGGCAGGACTGAATGAGGCCAGAAACTGCATGGCAGGGTCAGCATGGGAGCAGAGAGGAAACTCTGCTGTCAGCCACACTCCTCACCAAAATTCACTTTGAAAGCTCAACAGAAAGCTCAGGCTTTTAATGCAACTGAAGAACAGTGCTGCAGGGCCAGACTCCTGCACACAGGTGGGGAATCACAGCCAAGGGACTCCTGAGACTCAAGGGAAATGGAAAGGAGGAAGATAGAGAGTCCAACATTTCAGAACTGCAAGTCACCTTCTCTCACCTCATTTTCTGCACCAACCTTGCTACAAGGGTTTGGGCTGGCCCACAGCCTTTGCTGGGTACAAGGAAAAGCTGCTTGTGGTCATCTTCTGAATGCTAGCAAATGAGGCAACCCTTCCACACACCTGGCAGCGCATCAAAATCCTGATGGGTCCCTTTGCACGCCAGGACTTGCAGTCTCCAGATGCAACCCCCTTGTCATGGACAAGGACAGCCCCAAGCTGCCCTTGAGCCAGGGACTGAGCCTACCCTGAAGCCAAGGGGAGGACCAGGGCTCACAACCGCAGCGGCAGCAGCATCCGCACCGCTGCAGAGGGTCGGAGCCTGCGCGATGCGCAGCGATGCACAGAGATGCACAGCAGCGGCAGCTCAGCCCAGCCTTCAAGGAAATCCTCCTCTTTGGGGGAAGGTTGCTAAGCAGCCAGGAAGGGATGTGGCCACAGGAACTGGAGGAGATGTACTTTGCCTTCTGCGGGCATTGGTCCTGAGAGCTGACAGCAGCTCGGACAACGCGGCCAAGCAGATGAGCTCGGAGCCCTGCAGTGCAGCCCCGGCAGGACCTGCCCCAGCCCGAGGTCCCAGCTCAGCTGCTCCAGGGGCAGCCACGGCCACAAACAAAGGATGAGTCCTTGGCCGGCACGAGCTGTTGGAGCCAGGAGGAGGGAGAAGACCGACAGGTCTGGTTTTATTATCTCTGCATTAAACCAGGTCCTTGGCTGGACCAGCAGCACAAGGCAGAGGAGGGTCTCTGAACTCCCCCTGGCAGGAGCGAGGCACCTGCTCCCTCATCGGGTGCTGCAGGATCTGACACGAGAAGCCAGAAGGGAGCATCCTCATCTGCTTGAGAGGAGGAGGATGGAGATGGGCTGTGGCTGCCCAAGACAACATGGTGCCCAGAAGTCAACCATGGTGCAAAGCCTTCCAGGACCAACCATGTGAAACCAGTAGCCTCTGGCTGCTTTTAACATCTCCCACTTCCAAACCTTGTCATCACCACCTCCAGGGCCGATGGTAGCTAGAAAAAAGCCTGAGGTTCTTCCTCCCCACCCTGTTCCCCCATCAATGCCCAGGAGCACCAGCCCGCAGCGCATGGGAGAGGCTGCCCTTACCTCTGGGCATCAGGCTGGGAAATGGCATTGACAACAGCCTCCACCGCTGTGTCAAAGAGCTCCGGGTCCTGCAGAGAGGTGAAAGCTGCCTGGATCAGGTTCTCGCAGTCCATCAGCGGGATCTCCAGCTGCACCCAGCTGGAGAAGCACTTCAACACCTTCTGCTTGATGAAACCTGGGGAGTCCTGCTGCTGCAGCAGCTGCTCCAGCAAAGGGAAGACAGAGCCGCACTCCTGCGCCAGGACGCTGCGTACCTGGCCCTTGCGGTACTGCGGCAGGCGGCTGGTCTGAAACTCCTCGGGCAGCACTGTCAGCAGCTCCAGCAGCGCCAGGCACCGCGCTCGCCCGTCCACGTTGGAGTCCTCCGCCTGGAACATGCGCACCATGTCTGCCACGGCGCAGGGCCAAGCCTCCGGCATCATGCTGAGCGCCAGGGAGGCCAGTGCCACGCACAGCCGAGTCAGCACGATCTTGGAGCCACTGGCAAAGCGGGTGATGTGGGTGAAGAGCTGCGACTTGAGGCTCTCGTACTGGTCGGCCGGGATGTCATTCCAGTAACGGGAAATTTTAATGTGGAGAGCACTGGCACCGAAGTACTGGATCTCGGGCACCTTGTCCATGTGGAGAAGCAGCCAGCTGAAGTGCCACGCTTGGGGAGAGACCTGCGCCTGCATCAGCCATTTCTGAGCCAAGTTCTTGTTCTCGATGTTTGGGTCGTAATACAGCTGATGGAGAGCCTGGAAGAGAGAGGGAAGCATCCTAGAGCAGCCGAGGGGAACCACCGCAGCTGGTCCTGCCAGGGGAAGGCTCACCAGGAAGGCTCACCAGGACAGAGCCCAGCACCTGGACTGCCCGCCAGCCACTGCCCTGCAAAGCCTGCTCCCCTCCCCACATCTGTCAGCCTGTGTTAGCTGGCCTCCCTCCTTGGACTCTCGGCGAAGCGAGAGCAATCTGGCAGCAGGCGAGGACCTGCAAAGCGTTCTTCCCCTCCTCCTCTCGTGCTGCACTCTGGAAATTTCTTTTTCTTAGTCATCTCCCATCCTTGCCTTCACTCATGCCGAACCCGCCTGCTTCCCTGCTGATGCGCCGGCACTGGGGTGGGCGTAGGACCCCTCTGCCACACAAGGGCTATAAGGGACACGGCACACCGGCACTCCTGCCTTCCATCTGCACACGCTCTCAGAAAGGTGCTGTGGATGCACCGGCTCTCAGAAAGCACAAGTGGCCCAAAGCTTGCATCTGGGAGCCCACAGAACACAAGAGCCGCTGCAGATATCTTCGTCTGTCAGGTTGTACAGAGCCCTGGAAACCCACAGTCACTAAACTCGGGGATTAATCCCTCCATGGAGTCCCTCTGAAGTATTCCCAAAACCGCCCAGCTACAGCTGAGCCAGAAGAGCCAGCATCTAACCCTGCCTCTGCCACCACCTCCCGTGATAGTTCGGGGCTGCTCACTCCATCTCTTCATATGGAGAAAGGGAACATCACTTACCTGCTCCAGCAGCTTTGGGAGATCTAGTTACTGCTTTGCAGAACTCGGATCCATGTGAACAGCCTCACGCAGGCTGCAAGGCTTTATTTGCAGAGGAATATTATATAGATCTTAAGGCCAACATCAATTAGTTACTTATCCTGAGTGGGTGCAACTGGTAACCAGTGATGCCCTCACACATGGAGGGAGAGGGTAACTACCCCTTGCCTGAACTCCATCTTCTAACAGTGAGGTTTTCTGCCTGGCAGAGCGCGTTTCATTTCAAATCACTGACTGCACATGCCAGGAGCAAGGAAAGGCGATGGCATTTGTCAGGCTATCAGGCACGCGTCGCACCCCACCAGCAAATCGGAGGATGAATCCAGCAGGTGCAGAGGATTTTTTGTGTCCCCATCCTAGCTCCAGGTCTCAAATATCATCGTCCTCCCCCCTAAAAAGCTCGATGAAATTTTTGTGTGGCTCTTGTGCCCAGGAGAGGATTTAAACCCTATTTTTAAGCACGCAGAGCTGGCAGCCTGGGGCACAGAAACAAGCTTCCCAAGCAAGTGCTTGTGCCTCCTGCTGCTTCCCAGCACAAGACCAAAGAGCAGGACAAAATGGCAGGAACCTTACAGAGACGGCATTGCCCAGGCCATCATTTGAAACGTTCAAGACTTTGTGGCGGGGAAAAATGAGGATAACCTCTTTGGAAGAAAGAGGTTATGAAGTACGTCGTAGGAGACGGAGCCAGCCAACACAGGCTGCAGAGGGACAGGCGTCTGTCCCACTAAAAGATGTATCCTGACACAGAAAAGCTTAACCCTAGACAAGCAGGACACAGGGAGAGAGAAATCTGTCCCAACAGAGTGGCCAAGGGGAGCCCATGAGTTAGCAGCAGCTAGCTGAAACCTTGCTCTCTTCCCAGTTATCTCAGTCTTTTGCCTGAAGCATCACTCAGCTGCTGGGGCAGAGGTAAATGCTGTCATCCCCTCCCATCAAAGCAACAATTTACTTCACTATCAAGCAGTAGCTGCAGATGTGCTAAAGGCTCAACCACTCCTGGGGGTAGGAACCTGGCTCCTACCCCTGCTCTTTTGCTAAGGACTGAGTCATCCTGCAGCAGGGCTTGAGCTGGAGCTCCAACTATCTCCTCCATTACCAGCTCAGTCTCTTACTTGCCCTCGTCAGAGCTTGCTGCTTATTTTCTTTCCAAAAGAAATCTCACTTGAGATTCCCAGAGTCAGTGACAGCCCGCTCTTTCCCCTCCCCACTTGCTGGCCACCGTCACAAGGCGCAAAGGCCGGCAGCGGTCCCCTCCACCTGCTCCCCAGCCCAGGACCCCTCCCCACCTACTCCCAGCCTCTCTTTTTACACTCCCACACGTTTCCTAATTAATTGATTTCTTCTATTTTGAATAACCTTCCTGCTAACACCTAGAAAATTGTGGGGAGAAAAAAATCCCTACGCATCATATATTATGAGGCACAACGTGTACACATGCCCCAGTAGCCCTAACGTCCAACCCAGTACGAGGTTTGCAAAGCACGGACCTCACCATGTGTGGAGGATGGACCCGGCCTCCAGCGCTGGGTTTCCAATCCACAAGCACCCTCGCTGCTCACCTCCGCTGGCTTCAGGGCTGCGGCTTCATGGTCTCACACTGGGGAGCTGCGCAGGCAAAGCATGGCACCACGCACACTCCGGGCACACTGAAACGAGCCCCTGGAGCGATGTGCACGCAGGGCGAGCCTTACACAGCACCGTGGGTGACGGGGAACGTGGCAGGGCAGCAGAGCGGAGGCTGGCGTACGCAGCCTGCCTGCTGGGAAGCAGCTGCGGGATCATCCTCCTGCCCGGCTGGGGCTGCTGGCTAAGGCCTGATCCTGCCAACGCCTCCAAACAAGGAGACCCCGGTGCGTTCATGAGATCACCCAACTGAAGGGAGAGGAGCGAGCGACCAGGCAGAGCCCAGCGCAAGGCCGAGGTGCGAGCATCCCGCAAGCAGCCCCAGCAGCAGAGGCTCTGGCACCGTCTATGCCAAAAAAACCAGCTGCTGCATCGTAACAACGGCAAAGAGGGAGCACTATCGTAGATGCTCCCCTCGACGCTCACACTGGGGAGGTGTCACTACCACTGCATTAGAGGAACAGCGAGCAATTGGGTTGCGAGACCCCTCCCCAGGTAGGGTCAGCTTTCCAGCCACGCAAATGACTTTCCCACCACCACCATCCCAGCACCTCGCCTGCACCCCTCACGCTCCACCCTGCACACGGTGCCCGCTGTCACCAGCGAGCTCTCCAGAGAGGTGTCCATCGCCCAGCAACACCACTCCAGAGCCCCGTTCCTCCCACTGGGAGCCTCCAGGGAGGTTTCCAGATGAGGGCCCCAGGGACATGTGCTGGAGCCTCCACGGCTCAGCACCTCAGGGAGACAGGGTGAGCGGTGAGATGACAAAGTCTACCAACTACACAAACTTATTCAGAGGATGGAAACAAAGCTGATGCTGAAGCATCATGCTGCAAGCTGCTGGAAGTCAGAAGAATATTCTGGAAAAACACGGCTACTGGCTTTCTCACTCTCCTTCCCCAAGTGCCCTGCCTGGGAGGGGACCAGCCATGGTGGCTCCTGGCCAGAGCACGGCTGTTCCTGCCTGCATGCAGAATGCCAGGTAGAGAGGCAAAGCAGCACATGCCCTGGGGCTGCCGGCAATGCGCCCCATCTGGTGCTCTACAAGACACGGGAGAGCTCTGCAGAGGACCTTCAAGGATGGGCATCAACACTGGGACCATCCTAGTCCAGCTCAAAGCAGTCAATGAAGCGCCTGGGAGAAGACTAGGCTCTCTCCCTACACTACCACACACATCAGCCGAGTACCATCCTCTGCTGAGAGCGTCGGACAGGAGGCTGCAAGGCACCGTGCCCTGCAGAAGGGTACCTGAACACCCAGTACACTCCTCCCCAGCAAGGAAAGGCACCGTCCTCATCCCAGAGGCAGGTGCCAGCACCAGCTGCTATTGGACTTTGACATCACCACGCTGGCCAGCACTCTCAGGCCCATCAGGAAGCACTGGAGATGACGAGGGGAACTCATTAGTGCCAGGAGGGAGAAGCAGAAGGCACGAAATTGGGCAGTGACATCTAACAGGGAGGCTTTGTGCATTCTGATTTGAACGGGTTACTGACACCGGACCTGCCTCCTCTGCAATTAGACCTGTAACGTGAGAGCTGGTAAACAGCCCGGCTGTCAGCTATGCCCTTTGGCCAGGGAAAGAGCTTTCTCCAACATCAGCTCTGCTTGGTTGAAAATAATTCAAGCTTGTTATGATGGCTGTTCCCTGCTCCCAAAGCCTCAGGCTCTAGTCACTGGAGGGGCATCAGCCCCCCAAGAGAGCCAGAAGTAAGCTGCCTTGGGGCAGGGGAGCTTTCCCAAAAGGCACAGGTCAGAGGTCCCACACTGGTCACTTTGGGAGGTGGAGGGGGACCAGTCAAAGGAGAGTTACTGCCAAGCAAAGTCACCTGATCTTAGGTTGCACTCCCGTATCATGAGGGAAAGAGCTGCTACGAGCCCGGAATCTCCCAGCCCTCACCTCTCAGAGCTTCTGCAGGGAGCCCACAGCCAGCAGGCTGTCTCCCTGACCGCACCTCATAAATACATTGACACAGGGTCACCAGCAGAGAGGCATTGCATCCATGCCGTTTGCAGGTTGACAAGAGGAGCCCTGGGCACATGGCTCTGGCCCCACAGAGCCGGACCGAGCTGCCTGCCATTCTTGGGGGCTCCATGGGGAGATGGGTCCCCTCCAAGGGCCAGTCTGCTTGAGTAGAGGTGACAGCGGGTACAGCCCTGAGGTCTGCATCCCGACAGGGGAGACAGCAAGCTGCGAAACATATTCCTGTTCTGCTCCTTGTTCCGTGCCCACAGCCGTGGCATGCCGGGGGCAGTGGCGGCCACAGCCCCTCGGCATCCACCAGCCTTCTTCCAGCAAGACCCCCTGGGATGTCTCCCGCTGCAGTCTCTCGCTGTCCTTTCTAGCTGAATGCACCGGCACCGCCAGCGCTCCAGGCCTGCAACAGCACAGCCATTACCACGGCCCTGCCGAGCAAAGGGAATGTCACCCCTGCCTCCCCCCACCCCGCAGCAGCCGTCCTCCCCCTGCCACAGCAGGGCAGGCTGAGCAGCCAGCAACCCCGGGAAGGCGGCAGCCTGCCGAAATGCCGAGGATAGCAAATGGATGCAAAATAAAGCCGTGTGTGTGCTGCCAGGCGTGCTGCTCCTGCTCAAGGCACCCACACTTTGCCAGCGCTCCCAAAGAACGTTTTTTTTTTCCCCTGTCCTAGTGAGGGGTGCTGCCACTTCGCAGCCCCTCTTTGAGCCCAGCTTGCCCACACGAAGTCCCCGGCTGTCTGGAAGGGGCTGCAGCCCAGACGCAGAGTGGCAGCCTCAGCATCCTTCCCACTGCTTCACTGCCAGCAGCCCTTTGCAGAGCACGGCGTGGTCCCCAGCAGGGACGGGGCTGCAGGAGGGAGAGGTGTGCGCTCTCACCAGTGGTGGCCAGGGGCCTGCACAGGCAAAGGGTGAGCAGGACCAGAGAGGAACCGTGGGAGGGCAGAGCCCGGGATGAGTTGCAAGAGTGACCCAAACGCCTGCTCACCATCTCGTGTTTCTACCCATCACTTCAGTGAACGAGTTCACAAGCATTTTGAGAGAGGAACCCCCACTGGCGCCCAGGCACCAATCCCCCCCATTCCCACTCTATAAGACGTCGGAGCTGAGATGAGGCTCCAGTGATGGCCCTTGTAGGGCACAGCCGAGCCCTGGCAAACACAAGGTGTTGCCCTCTCATCCCATCACCACCACGCCACAGGAAGGAGCGAGGTGTTCAGCCAAGGCTGGCTGCGGGTGGAATCTGCTTCTGCAGTGAAGATCTGCTTAAACGCTAAACAAGGTGACTCCTCGCTTCCCTCAATTTTGCAAGAATCTCCCCTTCCAAGGCCCCTAACTTACCACCCCCAGCACGGCTGCCACATCTCACATACATGGGCTGCCTCTGAGGAAGAAGCAGCCAAGCTGCTGCCAGCGGTGCACCAGACAAGGGAGGCCATTCCCCCCACCCCGATGTATCTGTAATTCTCTTGATCAGGTTTCTGAAGACAGGCAATAACCTTTTTCTGAAGAAAGCAGATGCACTTGGGTTTCTCCTCCCCATCCTCCCGGGTGGAAGGCAGCCCTGGCAGCTGCCACATCCCCGAGGCTCAGCATCTCCGAGGAGTGGTGATCAAAGCCACCCCTCTCCCATCACGGTAGGCTCCGGATGTCAGCTCCATGACACCCCGCCTACCCATCCTGCCAGAGAGACTCTGAGCATTCATCAAGCATCTCCAGAGAGGCAC
Source organism: Haliaeetus albicilla (assembly GCF_947461875.1). NCBI lineage: Eukaryota > Metazoa > Chordata > Aves > Accipitriformes > Accipitridae > Haliaeetus > Haliaeetus albicilla. Next base: position 12,330,192 of record NC_091490.1, read on the forward strand.
ACGGCAATCTGGAAGGCCCAGAGATGCCAGACCGCTAATGTGCTAGGGAAAAGATGTCAGTGAATATTACAAACACCCCAGAGGATGAGAGGCAGGCCAAGGGAGGAAAGACCTGGAAGGAATCAGACAAAAAAAGAGGGTGAGAGCAGGCACTTGGGAAGTTCACAGAGAAACGGCACTGCCTTCTTATTTCAAAAAGGAGGATACTGCTAGAGCAGATTCAGCTGCACCGAAAACGGATAAAGAGGGTCTCGCATTCCTCTTCTGTCTAACACCGCAGTGTTAGGTGCTGCCACCCTGACCTGGCGGAGACCAAAAACGCAAGGCACAAGCCCTGCTTGTGCAGTGCTCCTCCAAGGCAGACACAACCAGCAGGGACCGAACGTCTGCAATCCATCTTCACCGGAGCAGGGTTCATACTGCAGCAGGAGCATCACCTCCCCAGGGCAGCATCACCCCATCACCAGGCTGTCAGTCACGCCGGCGACAGCCCATGGGCACGCAAAAGTGCATGCAGGTCATGAACCAGTCTGCACCGTTTAGGCATGGGGAGGCCGAGCGTCCTCAGAGCCTGAAGCTCTCGGCTTGCCCAGCCTTCCCTTCCCTCCAACCGGAGCAGCAGAGCCCTGCTCAGCAGCAGGTGCAGGGGAAGCAGAGCCAGCCCAGAGCTGCTGGCCGCCCAGCAGGTCCACACAGCGTGGCCACGCCAGCCTGCTCTAGCTGTGCCAAAGCCAGAGCAGCATCCAGGTCAGGCTCAGAAGAAAACAAAAAGCAGCCGAGCAGCCCTCGGCTGGGACCGGGGGACACTGACACAGTAACCGTACCGCAACGGCTCAGCCCCAGTGTGACCCAGCTCCTTCCCTGTGTCACGGGAGAGCTCCCTATGGAAAAACGGAGCAAAAAACCACAGGGAGCAACTTTCAGTTGGCCCCTGAAGTGCAGCACCTGAACTTGACACTTCCTCAGGAACAGAGGCAGCTGCCTGCCTGCTGCCCGTGGGCTTTCAGACCTGCTGGCTGGCAAAGGGCAGCGTGGGCCCAGCCTACAGCATCCACACCCTCCCACCTCCCTGCAACTGCTGGTCACAGCTGGAGGGATCTAACTGGCTCTCTCTGGCACAGGTCATGCTGGATAAACACAGCAATGATCCTCTTCAGCTACACGGGCACCCAGAGCCCTGCAAACCCGCGAGGGCATTTGCCCAGCCTACTGCATAATAAACAACAGTGGGGGTACAGAAGGGTCTTCCAAGGATGTGAATCCTCTCCACGAAAACCATCAGAAGAGTGTGATGGGCACGGTCTCAGCAGAGACTTCCCTGGCTACAGCTGCCACATGTGATGACTTCCACTGCGGGTGACCTGGAGAGGCATCGACCCTCTGACTTAAGAGATAACCAGCTCCTTATGCTGTTCCTAACCCCAGCACTTATCACTAACTGACCCAGAGTGCAGTCAAACCGCAGCTTCGATCAGTATTCAGTGTTATTAATAGAGCCATGCACAAAACCTGGCAGGCAGAAGAGCCCGGGCCAGTAGAATCATCGTTTATCTGTCAGCATCACCTCTGACAAAGCAGCTCTACCCACCTGCCTCCCACCAGCCCAGCCCCCAGCAAAGCCCACCTTTCCTTCGTGTTGTACCAGAAACACCCCACAGCCCTCCCTTGAAAAGACAGACACAGGAGGGCTCCGAGCTGCTGAATCTCTGAGTTTTTTCTGATCCCACCCCACATTTCTTCCCCTAGGCAGGGACCGTGCTGCTGTCCCCAGCCAGCAGCTCAGAGCCCCACCGCGGTCCACAGCCACACCTTCAGAGGACACCACCGAGATGGCAAAGCCTGCGGAGACTGGGAGAAGCCGGGCAGGCTGGGGGAGGGGAGCCAAAGCATCCTAGAAGGCATCTTTGCCTCCTCCCAGGCGGCAGGAGACTAAAATCCAGAGCAGCACGGTGAGGGCGAGCTGTCTCTTGGCACAGCCCCACCTCGCCCAGCCAGCACCGGGCACCCCCTGCCCTGGCACTGCCCACCCTTCCCAGGCAAGTGTGCGCTTCATTGTTGGTGCAAACAAAGGAGCGGTTTGTGTCTGCTGAAGAGAAAGGAAGTCGGAGGCAAAACCATCCAGCAGCCCTGGATATATGCAGATTAAGCTACAGAAGGTTGCATTAATGTAGCGTTTTCCAGACATCACTTAATCCCCCCCGGCTGTGCTGTCTCCATCTCCCTGGCGGAGGTGGGCTGCATCTCACCTGCGGCCACAAAGGCAACTGGCACCCAGTTACAAACCTGACGTCCCTGACCCGACACCTCCCGCGAGGCCAGGCAAGCTGCTGGGGAGGGACGGGTGCGAAACACAAGCCGTGTACCCACCAGCATGCCCGTGGGCATCACTTTGGCAAGGAACTCTGTCTATTCTTATCGAGGAAAAATGAGGACACTGGGATTCCCACTAGCTGTCTGGGGACCGAGCTACAGATCGACAGGCTGTCGGTCTCCGAGCAGATGTCTGGCTACAGGGTGAGTGGAAGGGAGCAGCGCTCTCTTGCTGTTTGCCCTTCAGGGATGCATCCTCCGCTGCCCTGCCCCCATCACCTCCAAGCCGGCCCAAGGGAAGGTTTTTGCTCGGCTGCCTTCCCCGGCACTGGCTGAGGTGCCCTGCTCGGTCTCCGTGATGAACCCCAGGTCACGGCGGGGGCTGCTCGGGGCTCTTCCCAGCAGTAGCGTGATGCCGGCAGGCCTCGGTTTGCCACGGCCGTTCCCTGGATCCCAGGTTTCGGCAATCACGACCTCGCTCCTCTTGCCCTGCAGCTGCTTAGGAGGACCTCGAGCATCAGCAGGAGCGGGGGAGCTGGACCCCAGGTTTAGACAGGCACCGCCGGGCCATCTGCCCTCTGAAGGCTTCTCCCAACCGTAACTCCCAACAATTCCCAGCACCTGGCAAGAGTCCCTTCCCGGCCTGATGGGGACACTGATAATGTCGGGCTTCGCACAGACGCCCCTCGTCCAGCGGCCAGGACTAGATCCGCAGGCTCTCCCTGCCCGGCGCTGCAGCACGGCGACCCAGAGGACGCCCGTCGGGGACACAACTCCTCCCTTCTGCTCCCATTTCTGCCACATCATTTTCCCTCCCCGGGCTGCCCCGGCGCACAGGAGCCGGCGGCTCCACCTCCCGCGCCGCGCACCGGACCCCCCCGGGCGGGTCCCCGCCGCCCCCGCTGCGGGCAGGGCGGGCAGGACAGCGGGGATGCCGCCCCGCCGCTCTCCCCGGGCCCGACACCGCCGAGCAGGTGCCCCCCCCCCCACCCCGAGCCGCAGCCCCCGCACCCCCGCGGCAGCATCAGCATCCCGCAGCCGCGTCCCCCCCGCCCCGCCAACGCCGCGGGTGGGCTGGGGGGGGACGGGACACGGACGACTCGGGGCGGCTCGCTCACCTTCTCCACGTTCTCCACGGTGAAGTCGAGGCCCTGCGGCGGCGGCGCCTCCGCCCTCCGCTCCATGGCTGCGGCGGCGCTTAGGAGGCGGCGGCGGCGGCGGGCGGGCGACAGCGGCGGCGCACGGGCAGCCGCATCGCGGCGGGACCCGCCTCCCCGCCCCGGCGAGGGCGGCGGCGCCGGGGCCGCTCGGCTCCCCTCGGCTCGGCTCGGCTCCCCTCGGCTCGGCTCGGCGCGACAGACAGCGGCGGTGGGGCCGGGAGGCGCCCGAAGGACGCCCCGAGCGGCACCGCCGCCCCGATCCGCTCCGGCACCGCCTGGCCCCGCCGTCCCGCAGGCGCGGCCGGGCAACCCGGGACCTGCCGCAGCGCCGCGCCGCACGCCGGGAACGGTAGTCCCGGCCCACGCGTGCCCCCTACCGGGCACCGGCACCGAGCGCCGCCCCTGCTCCGGCAGGAGACCCGCTTCCCACCCTCGCGCTGCCAGCCCACGGGTGGCAAAGACGCCGGGCACCCCTCGCCCCACCCCCCCCCCCCCCCATCATGGGCACAGGCAGGGGCTGGACACGCAGCCCATCGCTTTATTGCTACAGGAAAAGGCGACTGTACAAAAATAGAGTTTATCCCTCAAATTTTACAAATAATAGAAAAAGGGGGCTGGGGGCACGGGGCGCCGGGGTGCTGCCCAGGGCTTCACAGCAGCGCTGGGGTTAAATTACACCCGGCCCCCGGGGGCCCAAAGTCATAAATAGGAGCTGCCGCTCGAGAACAATAAATAAATAATTTAGAGTAATAAATAGTTTAGTGCCGCAGCACCGCGGGGGCAGCGGGGGCACCCTGCCACCCCCCTGGGAGCTGGGCAGGGGTCCCGGCGGGTGTCCATGCCCTGCCGTCCTGCAGAGCACCGGGGGCTGCTGTCAGCCCAGGTGTGGGGCCCTCACCCCACGCTGGTGCAATTTGGCCCCGCTGCACCCCTGTCCTTGGGGACACCCCCTCCCTGCAGCGCAGCTCCGGCCACCGCCAGCCCAGGGTGCCCAAGGGGACAGGGGGGTTTTTGCCCCCTTTCTCTCCCCCTCTGAAGCTTGGGTGACACTTGGCCCCAGCTCCCCTAAAGCAGGGGTGCGGGAGCACCAGTCCAGGCAGGGCACAGGCAAGCCAGGCGCTGCTGGTGGACACCGGGCTGGCAGACCCCTGCGAGCAGTGAGGATGCTCCATACCCCCTCCAGCTCCTCTTCCAGGGCTGAGCTGGGGTGCACCTGGGCAGGACCCCAGGTAGCTGTCGGCACTAGCTGCTTGGCACTGAGCGGGAGGGGGCTCAGCCACCCAACCCCCCCCCACCGTTCACAGCTCCATCTCGCCTCTGTCCCTTGTGGCCATGTAAAACCGGGGGCACCAGCCTCTGCCAGACCCTTCCTCTGAGCGCCGGTGCCACTGCCTGTGGCAAGCTGGGGTCTGCTGGCGTGCGTCAAGCTGGGGCCGAGCCGGCGGCCCCCTCCTCAGCCGATGCAGCTGCACTCGGCTGCCGAGAGCTTCTCCACCGTCTGCCACGTGTTCTGCACGTCCATGAAGGAGACGGCCTCGTAGCGGGTGGGCCGGCAGCAGGGGTGGCTGAGGACCCGCTCCTGCGGCCCTGGGGCGATGAGCTGCTGCCGCAGCAGGCTGCCCAGCGTCAGGTCGTAGTTGCTGCGCGCCCGGTGGCAGGACCCGCTGCAGTACTTGAAGAGCACGATCTCGTCCGAGTTGAAGCCCAGGCCCAGGTCGCGCACCTTCACCATCAGGTTGCGGATGTGGCAGTTGCGCCCACGGGTCCCCCGTGAGGGTTTCCGCATCCCTTTCTTGCCTTTGCCGGCACCCGGCGGTGAGCGCTCGGCACGCAGCAGCAGGTCCTCCGCCAGCTCCGCGGCGCCAGGGCCACCCGTCGTCGCATTGTCCCCTGCACGCAGAGGGGACGGCACTGTCAGACCCCATCCCGCACCCGCCACCCTCCTGGGGCCTGCCTAGCCTGCCTGTCCTCCCGCTGTGACCTGCAGACCCCTCCTGACCACCCACCACGGCACTGGCCGGGTGGCCGTGGGGCAGTGGGGTGGGTGGGCACCCGGCCAAGCATCTTCTCATCCCCAGGGCTCTGCCACCATCCCTGGTATGAAGCAGGGGGCCCCATGTGTTCAGTCCCCCCCAGCCAGGCCCCGATGTGCAGAGGCAGCCCTGCACAGGCTGGGGCTCACCACAGCAGCTCCCAACCCGCCCGTGCCCCACACTCAGGGCTACCGTGCCCAGGCTGGGGGTCCTGCCCCAACACGCACCGTACAGCTGGCTCCAGGCAGCGGCGAGCGGTACCTCCACGCCATCCTCCACAGCTGGGCTGGCGGTGGCCATGCCCCGCGGCGTGGGGGCCGTGTCCAGCGTCTCGTTGCAGTGCGGCGTTCGCAGGTTGCCCGCGGCCAGCCCGGCCAGCAGCGAGAGGATGGCGAGGAGCCCCCACAGCGTCCCCTCCTGCGACAAAGCACAGCACAGCGGGGTGAGCCCTGACCGGGGTCCCCACACCAGGGACGAGGCTCCATGAGCTGGGGACGGGGACGTGTGGTCCCAGCCATCGCGGCCAGCCAGGCCTGGGCTCACCTTGGGCTGCGGGTGCGTGGTGGGTCCTGCAGGTCTCAGCTCTGGTGGCTCTGCTCGCTGCTCCATGCTGGCTGCAAGTGCAGAGGTGTGGGTCAGCATCCACGCAGAGGGGATGGGGTAGACATCGAGCTGGCCGGCTGGGAGCTGGCACACCTCTCCCCTGCCCCTGCCAAGCATGCCATCCTCTCCCTCACCCCCCAGCATCCCGCAACACCTCCTGCACCCCATGCATGATCCCCTCCCCCATCCCTTCCCCACAGAGCCAGGCATCCTCGCCACCCCGCGCACCCCTTCCAAGAGATTTGGCGGCTGGGGCGGCCCAGCCTTTGCCCAGCACCTCTCCTCAGGGGGATGCAGCCACCGCCTCATGCGAGCGGCCCGGGATGCCAAGCTGGGCCGTGAGGCAGCGGCTGGGGCTGGGAGCGCTGCGGGGGGGGCCCTTTTCCCATGGCCCTTCCCTGGGAATGTTTTTCTTGCTCGCGGTGGGAGCCTGACCTTGGAAACTCCAAATCCATTAGCGCAGGGTCCTCGGGTGCAGCCACCCCCCTGGCCCTGTGCTGGCTCCCCAGCCCACTGCCTGCGCCGAGCTGGGACGTGCAGCCCCAGAGCAGCCCGGGTGAGTGGGGCTGTGAGGGGCAGGCAGGTCCCGTGGGGCCATGGTGGGGTGTGGGGCACCACACTGGGCTCGCTGTAGTCATTCACCCCAACACCACTGCCCAGCATCCGCTGCCCCCACACACACAGGGGAATTTGGTCCCCGCCATGCATGGTCCCAGTGGAACTGCAAGCACGGGCTCAGGGGAGGGATGTCCCCCAGGAGGTGCAGGGGCAACTCCCAGTCTGCAGCCACATGTTGCACCTCCTTCCCCAGCTCCCCCAGGGTGTCCCAAGCCAGGATCCCCCAGAGGTGGCTACCAAGGTGGCTTGAACCCTCCTTGGCCCGTCTGCTGCATTCCCTGACTCTTGGGACAGGACTGTCCCCTCGGAGCTCAGTGGCAGTCTGCAGCAGGGAGTTCCCCCGTCCCCTCCATGGCTTTGCCCCGGCACGTCCCAGGTGCTTCTGTAGCAAAGCTGGGATGGGACACGCTAAGGAGAGTGCTCCTGGCCAAAAAATGAAGGGACACGGCTGGGCACTGCTGGGACAAGGAGACAAATACAGTTTCCCCAGTCCCCCCAGCATCTCTGGGAATGGTCCCCAAGTCCCCGTTGCCGCATCAGATGCCACCCTGCACTCGCCGTGCCGTGGCAAGGGGCTGCGATGGGCACTGTCAGGCCCGTGTGCCTCCTCTGGGGGTCGTGCACCAGGCAGGATGCGTCCCCGGTGCAGGCAGGGCTGGCACCGGGCCCCCCGGCCCCGCCAGCCGCCGCAGCCTGGCCAAGCACAGCCCACGCAGCACGTCGCTCCCGTGGCGGCCTGTGGCCCCCTGCCAGCCGCTGCCGCCAGGTCATGGTTTTCCCAGGCCGGCACCCTCGAAGGGGCCAGGAGAGGGTCCCCGCGCCCCGCTGGGAGTGGACGGACCCCCCCCGCTCCCCGCTCTCGCGGCCGGCCGCCCCGCCGCGGGCCCTCGGCCCCAGCATCCCGGCGGAACGGAACGGGACGGGACGGGACGGGATAGGACGGGACGGGAGGGAGCAGCCGGTGCAGTTCAGGCTTCTCCCGTCCGGCGGCAGCACGGCCCCAGGCTCTGCGGCGGGAGCGCTGCCGGCGGGGCGCCGAGCGAGGGCAGCCTCCCCTCGCCCCCGGGAGCCCCGGAGCCGGGGCTACGGACGTGCCCCGCCAGTGTCTCCGCAGACGCGGAGCCCCGTTCCCGGGGGCAGCTCCCCGAGCGCGCAGGACCGCAGCCCACGCTGGCCCCGCAGCCCCGCTCGGCCTCTGCTTTCCCCCAGCGTGGGCAAGGCTGAGTCGAGCTCCTGGGCACCCCACGGGGGTGCCAGACCTGCGCCCCCGACGGCAGACCCCCGCATGGGGGGGGATGTGGCTGGGGTCTGCCCCTGCCACGGCTGCAAGAGCCCAGCTGGGCCATTAAGAGGCGCAGGAGCCCCTTCCAGGGTCAGGATCAGGCCCATCCATGGGAACCGCCCCCCGCCACATGTGTCCCCTGCCCGGGGGCTGAGCAGCAGCGTGCTGGGGTAATCCCTGTGCGGGTCACCCCACACCCACTCGCGCAGAGCCCCGGCGAGTCCCGCTGCGCACAGGGCGCTGGGGGAGGCGGGAGCCGCTCGCGAAGCGCATCCACGTGGGGCCAGCGGGTGTCCCAGCCCCGGGGTGAGGGTCTCGGCTCATGGAGTGGCCGCTTTTGGAAGGGGGCTCTGCTGGGGCCTCGCTCGCCGCCGCTCCCCGTGCCGGCCCTGCAGCCGCCCGTCCTGCCCGGCAGCGCGGGGGGATGCCCGGAGAACCCCACGGGCACCTGCGGGCACCGGCGGAGCCGGCGGAGGCCCGGCATCCCACCGCGCTGGCCCTGGCAGAAGGAGTGACGGGGAGGTGGTGGTGGGGGGATGTCAGAAATCAACCCCACGTGTGACGCGGAGCTGGCACCCGCCCCGCAAAGCCGTGGGAGGCCGGAGTCGGACACGTGGGGCACACGGACGAGACCACACTCGGCCCCGGCCCGGGGAAAGCAGAGCCGGGGGACACCGGGCGGTGCCGGCCCGGGCACCCCGACCCCGGGGCTCTCCCCCGCCCACCGCCCGGGCAGCCGGGACACAGACCTGCCCGACGTGCCCAAAGGGCCGGGGCGGGAGCCCGGGGAAGAGGCGGGTGAGACCGTCCCCGTGCCCCCCGGGCACCCGCGGTAGGGTCCCGCCTCTCCCCGCCCGCGCAGGGAACCCCGTCCCCGCCGCAGCCCCGAGCTCTTCCCGCCGCCGGGCCGGGCTCGGCACCCCGGGAGCCGCCCGGCGGGGACCTGCCGGGGGGCGGCCCGAGCCCCCTCGGCGCCCCGCGGGTATTGCCGGGGGACGGGCGGCGAAGCGCCCCCCCCCCCCCGCCCCCCCCCCCACTCTCCCCCGCAGCCCCGGTACGAGCCGCCGCCGAGACCCGGAGCCGCCGGCAGGCTGGGGCGGACGCTGCCGCCCGCCGCCCCGGCCCGCACTCACCGTGCCCGCGGCGGGGACCATCCCCCGGGCCGCCGCCTCCCCGCATCGCCTCCGCTCCCCGCCGCCCCCCGCCGCCCGCCGCCGCCGCGCCGGGGCGGGGCGCGGGCGGGGGCCGGCGCTGCCCCGCCGGCACCGGCACCGGCTCCCGCCGCTGCTCCCGGTGCCGCTCCCGGTGCCGCTCTCGCTGCGCCTCGGGGTGCGTGTCCCGGTCGCGGTGGGCCTCGGGGTGCGGTGCCGGTGGCGGCGGGCGGGCGCGCAGTGCGGGGCAGCGGCGGCTCCATCCCGCTCCCGCCGCCGCCGCTGCCGGTGTCAAATTCCAGCCGCCGTCACCTGACCGGTGGGGCGGGCACCGGCACCACCACCGGGACCCCGATCCGCGCCGGCACCAGGATCCTGACCGGCGCCCCGACCCGCACGGCGGCGGCACCGGGACTCCGACCCGCACGGGCGCCGGGACCGCCCCGGGACCGCTCCGGCACCGCGGCGGCACCGGGATCCCGTCAGCAGCAGGAGCCGCGGCCCGACCCGCATCAGCACCGGCTCCGCGCCGGGGCGCGCACCGCCGCCGAGCTCCCGCGGAGCCTCGCACCCCGCCGGCAGCGGCAGCGGCACCGGCTCCCCCGGCGGCCCCCGACCCCCGCCACCACCACCCGCCCGCCCTCCGGGCCTGCGGACACCTCTCGGCACCGCCGGGCAGGCGGACGGACGCGCAGCCCGGACGGACGGACGGACAGACGGACGGACGGACGTCCCCCGAGCGGGGCTCCCTGCCTCGACGGCCCGGCCACAGCGCCGGCAGGACGGACCCACGGACAACCCCCGGGGACGAGTTCAGCCCTCCCCGGAGCGCCCCGGGAGCAGACCCCCGCGGGGACCCCACGCCCGGCGGCGGGCGGGCAGAGCCCCCCCCGGGGGTCCCCTCGCACAGAGCGGGCCGCCCGGGCCCGTGGGGACCCGGCGGGGATGGGTTTGGGGCGGCGGGGGGGGGGGGGGGCAGAGCGGAGGGCCATGCGGACAGCGCCTGGGCCGCGGCGGGGCCGGCCGGCGTCCCACGCACCGCGGGCCACCGCGGGCCACCGGTGCGCCTGGCGTTCACGTCCGGCCTCGCCGGAGGAGGAGTCCGGCCTCCCCGCCCTGCCTCCCAGCCCGCCCGCGCCCCGCGGCCACGGCCCCACGGGCGCCCCGCGGCCGGGTCCACCCCGGCGGGGCCGCCCGCCGCCGGGCTCCTTACCTCCGCCGTCTCCCTGCCTCCCTCCGCCGGGGCCGTCGCAGGCCCCGGGGACATGGGGGCCGGCTGGCGAGCGGAGCCGAGCCCGTGCGAGTCCTTACGTCACCGCCCAGGGCCCTCCACGTCCATCCCGGGGCTCTCAAGTGCTCCTTGCAAACGTGCCAAATCCCGGGGCCGCCTCCGCTCGGCCCCGCTTCACACGTGCTCCCCTGGCCGGAGCCGGCCGCCGGGGCGCAGCCCGGGCCGGGCGAGCCCCCCCGGGGCCAGCCCTCATGGCCCGCCGGCCCCCCGGGCCCTGCCCGCGGCGGGGTCCGGAGGCGTTCGGGCGGGCGGCGCGCCCCGGGATGCCGCCGGCCGTGTCATCTGCCCCGGCAGCGCTCGGCCGCCTCGGCGCAACCTCCCCGGGCTTATATAACTCCCCGGCTGGAGCCGGGCCAGCGGCTCGATCGCCGGCTGCGCCGTGGCTGCACGCCGGACCCGGGTCGCCCGTGGGGTCTGCCCCGGCACCCGGGTCCGTCCAGCCCCGTCCCCCCCACCACCACCGCGTGGCGTTAACTGCTTCCCCGCCGCACGGCAGGCCGGACCCCACGGTCCTGCGGCAGGGAGGGCCGGCCGGCGCGTGCGAGCCGCCGGCGGAGCCGGCCGCCTCGTCTTGTCTCATCTCGTCGGATTATCCGGCGCGGGGATGACAACTCCCGCGTCCCTCCTGCGGCATCACCTGCCAGGGAATGCGCTGACACGGGCGGCGCCGGCTAAGCCGTCCTCGCTGCCGCTGGCGGGGACGGTGGAGGTGGCACGCGGCCCGGAGCTGCTGCCCCAGCTCTGGCGTGGCACCGCGTGGTCGCCCCCCTGCTCCCAGCACTCCCAGCGCGGGCGGCTTGGCCAGGCCTGCGGCCGTGGGTGGCTTCACACCTGCCAGCGGGACCGCGTGGGAGGGTGGGCTGTGCCGTGGGGTGCCATGGGGCCGCGCTGCCCCACGGCCGTGGCTTGAGGCTGCTCCCATCCGCGATGCAGCTGGCAGAGGTGATGCCCCGGGGGCCTTGGCCCAGCAGAGGTTTGGAGGCCCAGGAGCACCCTTGGCGCGGGGAATCAGCCGGGGCAGGGGACGGGGGACAAGAACAGCATCCTCTGCTTTGCCGGGCTGCAGGCTAACAGGGCTGCCTGCTTGGAAAGTTTCCGTGCAAGTGGCATGTCCTGCTCCAGGTTGCCTGGCTGTTGCTGGGGGCTGGGACCGGCCACAGGCCTCCTCATGCAGGGGGAGCTGCCCAGGAAAGGCTGCCTCCCCCATGGACAGCCCTCGGAGCTTGGAGGCAGCCCCAAGTGCTGGCTCACCCCAGGGGTTACCCCATTCCCTCCCACCTTCCCCGTGGGTTGGGCTGGTCCTCATGTCCCCAGGGCGCAGGCGGGAGCTGCTGTGGGTGTGCTGGTGGTGGGCAGCGGGCTGTGAGGGGCACGGCACAGGGGGATATCCAGGGGACCCCATATGGGTGGGCCCACGGTGTCCCCGGTCCTGTGAATGGGGTGGCTGTGCAAAGCCATGCAAAGCCTGGCGTCTGCCCTATTCCAGGTGTGCTCCCTTCGTGGCTGCTGCCCCAGACACCTGGGGGCCCTGGCTCCCCCCTCTGCCCCTGCCCCTGGGAGATGTGACCCCGCTGCTGCTGTCAGCCCCGCTGATGTCCTGCCAGCGGCACCTCCTCCCTGTCTACCCGAGATCACAGTGGCACGAGGTGGCACAGCCCAGTGCTGTGCCTGTATCTGGGCACTGCTCTCTCCCCTTGGGCTCTCACAAGTATCGGCTCTGCCCTGGGGAGTGCTGAGCGTGGGCCAGGCCCCACAGGGTGCTGGGGTGCAGGGCAGGGTCCCCAGCCCCACAGGTCTCCAGACAGATGGGTGACCTGCTCCCTGGCTGCTGCTGGCAGCAGCTGGCTTGGTGCCTCCCAAGGCACCACCTACATCAGCCTGTGCTCCTGCACCCCCAGGGCTGGGATGTCCCCGTGTCCCTTCTCTGGTCTGGAATGAGCCTTGCAGGGCCAGGGCCCGCTGTGACATCTGTCCCCGAAGGTGCCACCCTTGCGTGAGGCGGGATGGAGGTGATGTGGTCCACTCGGTAGGACTGAGCACACCGTGGCTGCTGCTATGCCTGTGTGAGGCTGTGGCTTGGTGTGACAAAACATGTGGGAGACAGCTGTGATGCAGACAGACCAACCGGTTGCACCGTCCCCATCTCAGCAGTGACACGGCTCCTTTGGGGACACCTGCTCCAGAACAAGTGTCCTTGTCTCTGCTGACCTGAACGTCCCACGGGCCGTCCCCATGTGCCCCAGTCCCAGGCTGTGTACTCTCCCCTTCCAGAGCCCTCCCAAGGCCAGGACGGGGCATGGGCCACCCCCGGGCTGGCCCAGCCCGATGGCAGCGGTGAGCCTGCTCTTTAACGACTGGGAAGAGAGGAGGGCAGGAAGGAGGGTTTGAGCAGCTCCAGCATTTCCTCTCTGGGAGGGATCTGGAACTTGCAGCCAGGCAGCGGGGAGGGCTGGGCGGTTGCCTCTGCAGTGTCCCATCGGTGCTGGCAGGAAGCCACCCCTTGCGTTTAGGAGCTGGCGGGTCTGGCAGACCGGTCACCCACCTGGAAGCAGCCACCCCATTCCCCCGGGTGATGGGACTGTCCCCGACTCGTCCTGTGGCTCCGGAAGCCCTGTGGCATCGCCGGGGTTTGCCGTAGGAGTTACGCTCCTCCTGCTGGGACCTGGCAGGTGTTGGAGCCAGTCACAGCCTCAGCCCCCGGCTTCCTAAAACGCTTCCTTCCTGGACGCTGCGGCGAGAAGGTCACTTGGCCGGACACCTGCCTTTGTTGGGGCCGCACCCAGCCCAATTGCTGCCGTGACCCTCGGCAGAAAGCCACCCCGCTGGCAAGGAGTCCCTGAGAGAGTGGGCAGAGTCGCAGGCAGCCCGATCCCGGTAGGACAAGCCCCCACCCCTCTGCCCTCTGACATGACACTCGCCCAACCCGCGAACCCCTCTCCCACCCCTCAGGTCACCTGCAAGGAGGAGCACAGCCCTCTCCTGTCCCCAGCACCAGGCCAGTGGCGTCGGCCAGCTGCAGCTCCCGGCAGCTGCCTCTGGGTTACTGTGCTGGAGGAATCAGCAGTGAAACCAGGCTGGGGACAGCCCGAGCAGGGGAATCCCTCTGCCTCCCCTAAGAAAGGCCAAAGGCAGCAGAAGAAAGAGGCCAGCCAAGCTTGTTTGATAGCTTTATTGCTTCTGTGATATGACTGAATTGATGTGACATAAGCTGGCTTGGAGGAGCCTGCAAGACTCTTGCCCTCCCTGCCTACAGGGGAAATTAAAAAAAATCGGAGAAACTAAAACTAATTTTAAAAACTCATTGAGTTCTTGCATCTCAGCTTGGTACAGTACCGGCGAGCGCACTGGCCTTTGGAGCGAGTCCCTGTGCAGGCTGTGCAAGGAGCCAGTGCCCGGAGGGGCTGGGTAGTAGCTGGGTCACCCGCACCGAAGGACACATCTCGTAATACTGCATGTGATACACGCTTGGAGTGATGGCACGTGCTGTGCTGGTGCCGGTGGAGCTCAGCGTGGCGGCCAGGCAGTCTGGAAGCCCTTGTCCATCCCTGCTGCTGCCTGTACCCAGCCTGCCTGCCCCTGTTCGCTACAGACAGACGGACAGCCCTGTCCTGACACCTTCCCCCTCTCCCAGAAGTGCCCACGCTGAGGGGTAAAGCAGCACGGCAGGGCGTCCCTGCTGCTCCCTCCCAGGAAAGGCAGATGCTGGAAGCCCAGAGATGCTGGGCTGAGGGATGCTGGGCCACAGAGGATCCCACAGCTGGCTCCTGCTCCCTGGCCATGGTGCCTCCGTTTGGCACATGTGAGCTTGAGGCCACAGCACGGCCAGCCCTAACAGGGTGAGCTGGTGCAGGGAGCCCGATGCCAGGGTGGTGGGCCCTGGGGAGGGCTGTACACCACAAATGCATGAGCAGCCTGTGCTCATGGTGTGGTCAGCGCAGCAGCAGCTCTCTGGCAGCCGCTCTCCCCCGGAGCAGCATGTGCTGGCTGGCCTGCAGCTCCCCAGACCTGCTCTCGGCACCAGCTGGAGCAAAACCCCGCTGCAGTAGCTGGCTCCCCGACCTCCCTGCACTCCCCCGGCCTCTCTCTAAGCAGGTTCCCTGCCACCCGAGTGGCCTTTCTGCACCGCAGCGCGTCAGAGGCGCCAGGCAACCCCGCTCTATATTTAGGCTGTGGAGAATTCCCCTGGGCTCTCCCTTCTGAGCTGAAAAGGTGAGTCACTGCGAGGGAGAGGCCAAGACTCACATCCGTCCCACTGACCCTGCTCTGACCTGCGCGCACCGCTCTGAGCTGGCAGGACTGCAGCGTTTCGGAGGGCGGGAGGTGGCTGCAGGTGCACACGGGGAGGCAGCCAAAGGAACGGCATCCAGGAACGAAACCCAGCGCTGCGCGCTGCTCCCGGGGCTGGGGTGCACACCCCCATTGCCCGGCCATAGGGCTGCTCTGTGGGTGTGCTTGCCCCACCGCTGTCAAATGGGACAATGAGTTAGAGGGGAGCCTTTGGCCCCCAAATAACCCCCCATCCTCTCTTTCCTTCTACTTGCAGGTGGTCCTGATCCACCACAGTCACCCTGGGCCATGTGCTCATCTATTCAGCCTGGGCACTTTTGCCCGGAGGCCCCCGTCAAGGTGGAGAGAAGGGCTTGGAGTTACCTCCCTGGACTGCAGGGACAGCTTCCCATCAGGACCTGTCCTTGGCCGTGGTGGGGAGCTGGGACACGAGGGAAAGCAGAGCAGTGGCCATGCTCTCTCCTTGGACCTGGAGCCAGTGAACTGGAAAATAAAGGTGCCCTATAGCTTTGTAGTGTTCAATAAAGCAGACTAAATCAAATTAATGCCATCACAAGCCTCTGTTGCGGTGCTTCACCCAGGGGCTGGAGAGGAGGCCAGCACGGACACCGAAGGCTCTTCATCCCCCTCCTCCTCCTCCTCCTCCTCCTCCTGGCTTCAGCCACCTGCTCTCTGGCATCTCAGCTCACTGTAGTGTATGGATGCAGCTCATCACCCCATCACTGTCCCGGGGCTCCCACAGCAGCTGGTTAAAAACCCAGTTCAAGCACCAAGGTGGAGGGCAGATGCCCACCTTTCCCCAGCCACAATCTTGGCCAGGTCCAGCCCAGGCACCCCCACTGCCATCGTGGCAGGGACTCTACAGACGACGGTCCCAGGTCCACGCTGACACACAGGAACTGCAAAGGGAGTGCCACCTGGCAAGAGCCATGGAAATCCAGTCCCTTGGGCTCCTTGAGCAGGAAAAACAAATTGGGGGAGAATATTCAAAGGAGTATCTGCCACAGCATATGCTCAAAAACCTGCTGGAAACCTCAGCTCTCCAAGCTGGAAACTTCACGGAGCACCCTGGGGGGAGGCATGTACTGGGGGGAGCAGGGACCACCTGGCTGGGAGGCCAGAGGGACAGCAGAAGGGACATGGGAAGGAGGAAAGGGAGAGCCTCCCAGCATCTGTCTTCTGCAGCCTGGAAGGGGCAGGCAAGAAGCAGCCATGACCAGAAGCTGGACAGGACTTGTCCCTGAGCAAGCTCCTTGGCTATGGGCACACCACACAGGAGAGGCTCCTGAGGGTCACATCGCACACTGGTCTGTGGGCAGCACCCAGCACCATGTCCTGAGAGCTGCCTCTACCTGCTGCCTGGTCTCAAACCATTCCATACAGTTTGCTCCTCTGCCTCACACCTGAGTCACTGCCTGCCCCTCCTGCACATCCCCTGTGGGGTCTCAGCACCAGAGCCACAGCCCCCTGCAAGTCAGCGGGAGCAGAGGCGGCCCAGGGGAACCATGCGAGCCCTGCTCTGAGCATCCCTTGTCCATGTTAGGGCCATGTTCGGGCCAAGTTCTCCCTTGAGGTCAGAGCAAGGCAGACTGCAATCCTTGGGCTACGTCAGATGCAGCGCCAGGACCATAAGCCCAGCCAGCATCTCTCCGGGATCCCCCTCCGCTGACCCCAGCACTGGCTGGCTGCACGCTGGTGCCTCAACACACAGGGACTTGGCTCAGGACAGTGCCCATGGGTGCAGTCCAGCACGCTCCATGCTAGGAGAGTGTGGGAGCCGATTTCCACCTGTAACCATTCCCCTCGCAATCCCCCTTCTGCCCATGCTCTCCAGGTGGATGAGACCACCCTGCTGTCCTCACACTCAGCTACGTTGCTCAGTTTATTTCAGCTCCTCTGAAATACGTATACAAATCAAATGTGCAAATACTGCATCTCGGGACCAAGACGGCAAAGGAAGGGATGCACTCCTGAGAGCAGGAGGAGCAGCAGTGCTAGAGCAGCACGGGAGGAGCTTGGAAACGAAGTGAGCAGGGGTCGAGCAGAGAGTGAGGGTTCCCAGCAGGCACCCATCTGTGCCAGCAGGCTCCATCATCACTGAGGTCACACGTCGCTTAAATAGGGAACATGATCGAGTCTTGAACATAAACATCTTCGGCAGCCTGCTCTCAAACTGTAAAGCTTCAGATCTCTGTGCAAGATCTGACCTCCTTCCAAAGAATAAATTACACATTTCCCACACAAAAATAAAGCGAGACGCTGTCCAGAAACGGTGACACCAATCTGCACGGACTCCACGGGGGCCCTGCACAGCAGGCACAAACTGAGAGGCCTGAAAGCCTTGAGCACAACGAGGCAGGCTCCTCAGTGCCATGACAGGCAGGAAGGTGGGGAGGGTCTGCTGCAGGCAGAGAAAGCCATTCGCTCCCTGCTCCACCTTGGGGTCAGGGCAGAGGCAGAGCAGGGCAAATGGCTATGGAAAAGGCAGCCAAGTAAGTGGCTGCTGCTGCCGCCTCTACGCAGGAAGCAAGGAAAAGTGCAGAAAAACAAACCCGTGCTCATCTCCATCCAGAAGCTCCAAGTGGAGAATGAGGGAAAGCCATTATTCTCCCTTCGAATTACAGCAGCACCAGCGACACCAAAGTTTTGGACGGATTTGTTTTCCTGGGGAAAGGTCTGAGGCCGGTGACAACGCAGATGGAGCATGGAGAGGCCGGGCTTTTCGCAGGGCTGTGCACAAGCAGACTTTGCCTTGCACTTGGTATTTCTAGTATGATTCCAGCAGAGTTTCTTTTAAAAAATAATACTTTGTACATTCAGGCATTGCTGCCTCGGGGCAGCATCACCTCCCATTTGGCACAATCGTTTTATTCACAAACCTTTCTTCTCTCTCCTGAGTCTTTCCTGTTTTAATTCAGGACACAGAAGATCCGTCTGCAATGCAGAGTTCAAGAACTGCCCACTCAGCCCCTTGCCCACCTCCTGTCAGCTCTAGGCCTGGAGGCAGCAGATGCAACCCTCGTGCAAACTGGCAACGCGAGAGGGTCTTCCCAGAGCACCTGGGCATCTCTGTGTGTCTTCAGTGAGGTGGGATTCTTGCGGCGGGCTGCCAGTGCCTGCTCCCAGAGCTGCAGCGTGCGTCTTCGTCTCCTCCCTTGGAGGCAGTGGCTGCAGCCACTCAAATCCCACTAGTTAGGTCAGTGATAACTCGGGCTTTCACCAGCTTCCGCAGGAACTCCTTCTCCCGCTGGATGTTGTGCGTCCAGGACTGGAAGGAAATGGGAGAGACAGGAGGTCAGCAGCTATCCTAGCCAAGCATGCTCCCGTCCCCCACGTTGCGGGAGACTCCAGCTGGGGCAGGGCAGTGGCTTCTGCCAAGGAGACAGACCCCGCTGCGGACCAGAAGAGCCCTTGCAGACCAAGGGCCTTCTCTTATCTAAAGCCGATGCAGCCAGCAGGGTCAGACCCGTGTACCTGAGGTAGGAGGTCTTGCCACGGGCTGCGTGAAGTTCTTTTGGCACGGTGAGATCGGGGCAACCCAGGTACCTTGGGCAGATGTAGCTGGTTACAGTGCCCTCCCAAGCCACCGCACACAAGAGTCCAAGAGCGCAGAATTAATGGTGATGTATGGCGGGGAACAGAGCTGGCAGAGAACACGGTGGCAGGACATGTTTGTACACAGCTCTCTGCCAAGGGAGGTCTCTGGGGAATGCATGGGGGTGCATGCAGCTGAAAAGCCCCAAGACCAGCCCCATCAAGGCCGGCTCTTGCCTTCTGCTAGCCCTATCAAGAGGAAATCACATGCTAAAGGTTACACTAACACAATGCGAAGGATGAAATGGTCACATCTCCCAGCCAGGCATTTCAGGGCAGTGAGTGATTGCTATAGCCGGTGTCAGCCCATCCAGATGTGTTCCCTGCAGCAGGCTTTAGCTGTGATCACAGCATCTGCCATCACCCCCTGCACTTAATGCGGGCGTGCATTAACGAAAGTAGTAAGTGGTTTGTCTCCCTGGGGAGACCAAGGCACAGCAGGGAAAAGCAACTTTCCCCAATATCTCCCAACAGCACAAGAATCCCAGTAAATGAATCCAGTTCCCCAGCACAGTGCTCTGGCCAGTAGGTAACCTGAGCTCTAAATAAGATCTGGACCATGATAAAATCAGTCTACAGGAGCCTCCCTGAAATGGCCTCAAACCAACAAAGCGCCAGCCCAACAAGCCCTCTGAGGGCACTCTGTCATAGGTATCTAAACCCAGTTTACCCACCGCAAACCGTGGGCACCTGCCTGCAAAGCACTGGTTGTACCCATCACACAATGTGCATGTGGCTCTCCTGTCATCTGCTGCTTGTCCTGTCCTGTCCTGTCCAGGACGAGGAGCTCTCAGCCACAACTGCTGTGTGGCACTGACAGCCCTGGTCATGGTGTGCAGCCTGCTGCCAAGAGGTCCAAGGGACTGGAGGTCCCTCTCTAGATCTCCAGCACATTTGGAAATACCTCTCTTGCTGCTACTATGCGTTTACAAGCCACTTCCATCCCCTCAATGCACAGGAATGATGACAGTTAAAGCTGCTAAGGAAAGTTCAGGCAGGTCTTATCTTGTAACCTGTGTTCAAAAGAAGTCTTTGAGTTCCTCTGCTTCCACTGACAGTTACCTGAATGCTGCAAAGGGTGCACCAGCACTGGGAACAACAGGGCCACATGTGGTAAACTGTGCTGGTGCTCTTTGGGACTCTGAAAATGCGGAAGACCCCATCTCTAAACTGAAAAGATGCTGCGCAGAAACAACTCAGTGCTTGGCTTCTGCTAGCATAAAAGCAGAAACTGAAAACTGGCACTGGGAAGAAAGCTGGCTCGTAAAAGGAAAAAAACAGGAATTTCAGAAAGCAGCAGTGGAAGCGACGGTGGTGCAGAGCAGAGGGAGCTGGGAGAACAGGGCTGTGTGTGCCTGTCACTTGGAGCCAGAAAGCCAGGATCCCCCAATGTGCTGGAAACAGTCCCACATGTGGCATGTCAGCTGGGGGTCCCGGGCTTGGCCCCCACCATGCAGCAGTGCCTCTTCTGACAACACAGCCCCTTGCTAGGAACGCACGGCACCGGCAGAGGCAGCCAAGTGTGCGTGTGTGCTCCTGCCAACAGGCAGTGAGCAGCTGTCTGCTGGCACAGAGGCCACGCTGGGAACACCAGGTCTCAATGCATTTACTTACATCTGGCTGGGCTTGTTGTTCAAAGCCTATCTGGAGCACCAGGGAGCCTGATGTGCCTGATACATCATAGCACAGTCTGATCCCTCCTTCACGTCTTTCAGCCTCATCAAACAGTATGAGAAGCCAACCGGTTTCACCCAGGGCAACCTGCTTGCGTCCCTTGGTAACTGGGGAAGCAGCC
Organism: Haliaeetus albicilla; assembly: GCF_947461875.1. Classification (NCBI taxonomy): domain Eukaryota; kingdom Metazoa; phylum Chordata; class Aves; order Accipitriformes; family Accipitridae; genus Haliaeetus; species Haliaeetus albicilla. Next base: position 12,350,316 of record NC_091490.1, read on the forward strand.
ACTTCCAGGCAAACTCAAACCACCTAAAACGTCACCTCAGGCCACATTCAAGTGCCTCATCTGATGGCAAGAGGAAATCTGCTTTGCGAAAGGTGCAAGTGGAGCAGGAATTTAAGTACAGGAGGTGGATAATAAAACTTTGGGTGATACAATTGCAATCTCTCACATTACGGCTAGGTCTGGCTCCAGCACCGACTGCAGGGCTGCTGGCAAGACCTATAAACCTCTGGCTGTTCAGCATCCAGGCTGCTCTATACCCTGGGCACTGCAACAAACTCCTCCCTCCAAGCAGAAAGTCACATGTAAGGGAATTCAGCCTCCCACTTGATTCATGAATCTTAGTGGTGTCCGGGGCAGTACTCTCAAATGTTTTGTGGCTGAATGTAAGACCACAGACGAAAAGGATTCCCTGGTGAGGATGGGCTTTCGTCCCTCCCAAAAAGAACTAGCAGGGTGCTCGGTGTGGTGCTGCTCCCCCCACGCCCGACAGCAACGCAGGCAGGGGGGATGAGGCATGTCTTCAACACCAGCTCCAGTTACTGATTACAGGAGAGGGACTCACCCCACTGACAGACAGCGCTAACCAGGTGAAGGAAGCTGCATTCCAGCACCAGCGGCAGCAGTGGGGAGAAGAGCCGGAGCAGAATTCTCAAAAATGCCAGAGAGAGGCAGGCACCTCACTCCCATTGCCCCAACAGGGGAAAGGCAACAAAATACACCCTAAACTCCAGCAGGTTTCAGGGTGTATACACCCTAAATAGCACCCTGGATAGCACAGCCTGGGTAGCACACACTGCCAGCAGGACTTGGCAGGCGAGAGGGCTCTGTGAGCTGGCTACAGGGTCTTGTGAAAAGCCAGGTCTTGGCAGGCTCAGGTTTGCTTTGGGGCCAGGACCACATTATGGCTGTTGTAAGGGGAAGTTCTCTTTTGCCACCCCTCACTGGGTATGCCGAGGTGCTCTGTGTAACCAAGCTTGCAGGCAAGTTGTCCTGGAAATCTTTCAGCTGACGCAGTGTCCTGAGCTGCATCAGGATGATAAGAAAGAGGCAACGGTCTGGCCACCTGTGTCCCCACAAACAGGGTTGTGCTGTCAGAGTGCTCATTTTGACATTTTAAGCAGAGGATTGTGAGCAGGACCTGTGCCTGGAGGATGATTACATGAAGCAGCTGCAATGTTGGTGGTTTATTCCTGCTACTCCTGCAAAGAAGCCTTTTCCTGCCCACGGATGCTGGATGCACTTTGGCTGCGCTGGCAAGATGCTCACTGTCCCTTCTGACTGCTTTGACCTTCTTCCCGTGCACACCGAGCCATTACTGCCTCATTTCCTATTCCTGTACGTGGGATTGTTCACATTCACAAACCTCCTGCCCCAAGTCCTGAAGCTAAACCTCAGCATCACAAGCAGAAAATTCCAGCTCTTCTCTCGTGAATCTGCACCTCCAGACAGCAACGGAGCAGCTTGGAGCATTCACTGCCACCTCCACCCTCTTGTCCCTGCACGTCACCACCACTGCTGCTCCTGCAACCTGGCAGACTGGCTCTGCCCTCTCCCTGCTCCACTGCTCGCATCGAGCAGGCGTCAGTACAGCTTCCACTTGTGCAAACAAAGGGGCTGCTTGTCTGAGCCCACAGCCAGAGTAATGAACTTCTGGGAGTTCCAATAGGAACGTCGCAGGAGGCTCCAGAGCCCTTCTTGTTCTTTGGGGATCAGGCCGGGATTTTTTTGCTTTGGGTCTTTCTCTGTGTAGTGAATGTTTGCTCTTTTCAGCAGAGAGAGAGAAGCAGCAGGAGGAGACTTTGCCCTGCAAGCACATGCACTGTTATGGCTGTCCATCCCAGAGAGGTGGCAGTGCGTCTGATCATTTGGTCACAGTTGTTAGATCAAAATTTATCATCAGTTAAAGCCACCTTTCAGGGTTATGCAAATGCAGCAACCCCAAACCACCTGTTCTTTTTTTCTTGACAGTTCCATGAGGAAGCACACAACATTCTTTGTCCCTTCAAAAGAAGGCAAGTAGAATATTTTAAGACTAGGAAAGTGTTTCAGAGACCAACCCAGGAGGAAGGAAGGTAAGCTCCCCATCTGTAATCAATTACAATCAGGGAATGCCTCAGCTTCAGAGCACATTAGTCATATCAAGTATATTGCAATATCTTAAAATACAGGAAGATTTAATCAGAGAGAATGAAGTCAATGAGGAACGCATTCAAGAAAAACAGAAAGTTGTAAAGCAGGAGGTTTCTCAATTCTGTTACATCCTCTGTATTTCTGCAGGTCAGCAGCATTTCTCCCTCAAAACCTACACAGAAATCACAGCAGCAGCAAGAAGTGCTACTTCAGTGGTAGCAGTCGGTTTCCAGTCTCCTCCAGTGCCAATTTATCTCTGCCTTTAACCTCCACTGCCTTGTCTCTACAGCTGCCTATTTTTCATGATTCTGCTGTGCCCACGCCCTTGCTCTGGTCCCGGCATGGTGACCACTCACACTAGGTGTTTTGTGGCCACCCAAGCAGCAGTTTCACCTCCCAGTGCACCTCCTGTGACCCCAGTGCCCTGCCTCGTTCAGGACCCGTTGCCCCCTCCTCAGTCCATCACCCCAGACTGCCCCGTCCGCCTGCACCCCCTCGGCAGTCACAAGTACTGAAACAAAAGGGAGGGCTGGGCACCCTCCTTTTTTCATGTTTAGGAAATTTACTCACAGCTCCTTTATGCCCAGTCATTCTTATACCAACCTGAAAATTTGAACAGCTCTTTTAGCTCCTGCTTATTCTTAATACATACAGAGAGAGCAATTGTATCTCTTCTCAGTCTTCATTTTACCAAGCTAAACAAGCCAGGCCTTCCTTCTACCAAAACAGGCTGTTCATTTCCCCTGTGAAAACTGGGAAATTTCCCAGAAGTGTAGTAGCTCCCTCTGTCCCTATTTACCCCAAATTTACTTCTCGTGAACCAGAAAAAAGGCTCACCATTGCCTCATGCAGAGACAATTTTTTCTCTCTACAAGAGTCCTTTCCTCTAGTCTTTCCAGAGCTGTATTTGCCTTTTTTTCCCCACAGTAACAGCCTGGCATCCTGAATTATCCCGTGATTTATTTGTACCTGTCTAAGCACTTTCCTTCTCCACCATTGCCAAATAACGCTATCCCAGCTTTAAGTCAAAATTTCTGGTATTGCCCCAAACAGCATGACCTTCCATTCATACTCTTAGGTTTCATGCCACCCAGTTTACCCCTGTTCTCAAGGTGTTCATGGTCTTCCTGGATGGTATTTTGATCCTCCCTTGTATTGACCACACCTGGTTTTGTCTCATCACAAATTCCACTTGCACACCATTGCCTTCTGTGCCAAAAATCATTAAAGCAAACACTAAACATGACCTCCTGTGGAAACTCCCAGCCGTCCGCTCAGAGCTGCTCTTTGTGTTCTTCTTTAGAGAGACTATTCACATACAGGTGTTGCACCAAACCGTAGCTTCTGAAGCTTAACCAATAATATCTCATCTCACATGGCACAGTATCGCACGCCTAAGTGAACTTCAGACAGACTGGGCTACCACACTTCCTCTGTCCCCAGAATGATTTTTTTTTAAATCAAATAAAGATATTAAATTAGTTTTTGTAACCTGCCTTTGGTAAATCCATGTTGTGTTTGCTTTCAGGATTTAATTATTCTTTCATTTAAACTTTGCTCTGAAGTTCTAAATAGTACCTCTGAGGTCAGATTAAGAGGTCTGAATTTGACAAGATTACTTTCCTTGCCTCGCTCCCATCCCCCAAAAAAAGAAAGGAAGAAGAGGTATTATGTCCACTACAATCTAATCCTGTGGAACCACGTGTAACCTGATAGATTTATTGAGGACCTTTTCCTCTGGACTTGCAGCTTAATTGGCTCAACAGCGCAGCAGCTGGAACAGAGATCTCCCAGGCTCTCACACCTAGTGCATTAGCTTCAATGGCTTTTGCCTTTCGCTGCTGACCCGGTAATTTTCTGTTTCTATGAATTTCTCACCATAAGCCACCCTTTCCCTCACGTTCATCGTATCACCCTTATGGAGGTAATATATTAATTCATGTGGTTCCCATTTTGGCTCCTTAATTCCTACGACTTCTGCTTCCTTCACCTCCCTGGATGCTAGAGCCCTGGTAATTCTTTCCTTGTTTCCATATTATTTGTTTGGCAGTGGGACTGTCCAGTGTTTGTTTATTTTCCTTTGCAAGATCTAATTCAATTTTACTTTTGCCAGTTTCCCCTTTATCTCTGTCCGTTCCAGCCATCAGGGGTGAAGTCTCCTGATGCTCTCCCCCACTTCTCTGTTACTTCTAACACCACCTTCGAAGCAGTTATTTATGAAGTTATGCCTACAGCCTTTCCCTGCCAGTTCCCCCCTTGCTGCAAACATGAATTGCAGATAATTTTTGCACTTTTCACAAAAAAGATTCCAAGTCTACAATGAGTCTGTGAGTTCTTCAGTCTCAGTTTTGGTAGCCCATTCTCCTAGTCTAAGCCTAAATCAGGGAGGTCAGAGTCTGCACACACGTCCCAGTTCCACTGAGCACCCCACCAGTACTGCTGAGTACCACCCCACAGTGGGGGTATAGCCCTGCTTATCAAGCTCCCTCCTTTTGGAAGAAAAATCTGAGTTATAACATCCCTTCTGTTGCCTTTCCATTTAATTTAACCATGAAGGCACTTGATCAAATGCTATTTCCTAAAATGTCCCTCTGCAAGGTCTTCATGCCTGGTAAAAACAGCTCTGAAAGGCCACCAGCTCTTCTTGCGCCCTCACAGTTGGTGAGAAGAACTGTGCTAGCTACTGCATCTGGGAATACTTGGGCTCTCCCCTTGACAGTACTACTGGTTCCTACTGTACATCCGTGACAGTGCGATTTCTGGTGGTACCTAGCACCCCTCCAGAGGTCTGTGTTCAATGTCGGGGTCAGCAGCTGGGCTCTAGCACACCCCTGTAAATCTTTTACTGTCTTTTCCTACAGAGATCTTGTCGAAATCCTAGTTCTGTTTTTGTCCATCCTACAGCCTTACCTTCCTTGCTGTTATTAGTGCAGAGTGGTACCCCACGAGTGTTACCATACTTCTGTCCTACTGAAAGAGACAATACCTGTGCTCTGGTCGTGACTGCTATTCCATCAATCTTTTCTGGATTTCTACTCCATAGACACACAGTCCTTATGCACAGGCACAGCATGTGAGGCCTTCGTTCAGCCAAAATGCTGTCAAACAGGTGGCTTTTAAACAAAGACAAAAATGTATAAACCTCATCAGTCATCACTGCTGGCCCCAAGAAAAAGCACTGCCCTTTCAGAGGTCCCCCTGCCCCAGCCCCTAACCTCCCTCTCCAAAGCTGACCTCCATTTCAGTCTGCACCATTCCGTGTACTCCAATTGCAATTCATCAGCCAGGCTCGAATAGCTGTGTTTTTAGTCTATAAATCACCAGGCTAGACATCTGCCCAGCTTTCAAAGGAGTTTTGTTCTTCTTGTTGGCTACCGCAAACTTTAAGGTACTTGGAGGCCTGAAGCAGCCCAACAACCCCCTCCCAAGCAACTTGTGTTGATTTAAAATGCAAAGGACGGCTTCACAGAGAGAGCCCAGATGATGATAAAGCGCTATTGTTTGAGTCTTTATGGGCCGAGACTCCAAACTTGATGTTTGCGGATTATTCTGAGAGGTAGCTGCTGGCGGGGAGAGACAGAGACAAAGCTGTGTGTCACTGCGTGCTGCAGGCCACCTCCCCTGGCCCTTGTGACAGCCCTTACACAGGCTGAATAAGAAGTGTTACAAGATGGTGTCCTCCAGCATCCCACAAAGACCTGCTGGGGAAGCGGAGCCAATGATCAGAAAGAAGCCATCAAAGGCAGCCGCACCACCTCCCCCTCGGGTCAGGCAGCAAGTCACTGAAGTGCCGGGCACAGCTGTATCAAAGGAGCTGACACCTCCAACAACATCGGCGCTGGCGCTTGATCTGCTTCTACAGCGACAAGGAGACAAGTCAGCAGCTCCACCGAGCGACACAAATGCCACAGAGGGGCTCTGGATGGATAAGGGTGGCTTTTAACCACACATTCTCCATTTTTACCAACTGCAAGTGTGTGAGGCAGTCTGCAGCCAGCTGCCGAGAAGACACCTCGGGGCGTTCCCTCTGTGGCATCTGAGGTGACTCCTTGCTTGCATTCTTGCTCCTGCAATAAATGACCAGGAGACTGAAGCCCACCTCTGGATTGCGAGGTTGGGGAAGGCTGTGTGCTAGGGCAGGGCAGGTGGAGGAGGAATACTGGGAGCCAGTCTTGTGCTTCCTTCCCATGATTTAGCACAGCCTCCTGCTCTCTCAGTTTCATCAACTCATGTTTTCACTATTCTAAACACTGTCACCTTCCCATCCTGCAACAATTTCTGCCTGAAACACTAGCCTGTTTTGCCATTAGCAATGAAGGTCTATTGTAATCCTTACAGGCAGGTACATTAATTTTTTTATCCAGAAAAGCCTTCACTCTATTTTAAAATTATTCCCTTTTTCCTCACCTCCATTTCCATGTTTCCTTTGCTATGTTTCCAGTGGATCTGACACTTCTGCATTAACAGAAGACAGAGACCTGTGATAAAAATACACTTGCATGGAGTGCTTGGGCAGGAAGCATTACAAGACCTGAGCAAGAAATAAAAATACAATAAACTATCAAAATTCAGCTCTGATGGACTCACTGCCACAAAAACAGAAACAAGTGAGCAGACACCTTGGCAAGGACTCAATCATTTTCTGTACAGCATTCCTGGAAGCAGCCAAGGGTTGAAAGCTGTTGCAAAGTTACTGGGAATAGGGAAAATAGTAACTGAAGGGGGATGACACACTTGGACATTCTGCAATTTCCAAGTTAAAACAAAGAGGCGGGATCAGAGCTGAAAAATCACTGATGAGAGTTTACACAACAGCACGGGGTCTATTGGGCAGCCATCTCCCAGTAACAGACCAGAGACCAGTAGGCTGTCTTCATAGTACCCAGAACCCCCCTGCTGGAGTGCAGGCCAGGGACTCTGCACCCCTGGCCCTGATGGGGAGAAGACGAGAGATAGGGGAGAAGGTGCTGGGCAGCAGAGCTGGGATCGAGGGGCGGTTTTGCCCTGCAAGCATTGATCTTCCAGCTCACAGCCTGAAACTGAAAGCACTGCACCAGTGTGCTTTCAGCTCTCCAGAGCACACTTATGAACAGAAAAGGGTCCTCTCCACTAGGTCTGCGGGTCCTCTCCACTAGGTCTGCCTGGATGTACCGTGGCTGGAATACACTGAGCTACGCAGGACAGAGGGTAAGGAAGCTGTCCAGGACTAAACTGGAGAAATTTACTCTCATGAACATTCACAAGCACAGAAGAATCCATATGCGTTTTGCAGCCATGCTACTGACCAGAGTCCCAAGACCATACAGTTCCCCTTGACTGGTAACACCGATGAAGTTCCAGAGCATCTGCCTCATCGCAGAGCCTTTTCCTTTGGGGCAGTAAATGCCTGCCCAGCCCTCGGGAGTCGGAGATACTGGAAGAGGCAGCGGAGGCAGCTGCCTTCTGTGGTAGCCACAGCAGCACAATCTTGGACCTCGAGGGCTTTTACCCCCGCAGGGAAAGCAAAGACTAAGCAAAACTATACACTGGGTCTGCCTGTTTCTCCTCTTGGAAATTCAGCCACCAGGCCCACAAGGCAACAGGAAAAATCACATTCATTTCCACAGAGATTTTATCACCTCAGTCTTGGCATGGGAGAGGCATCTCCGCCCAGCTCTGAGCAAGAAAGTGCATTTTGCTGGCTTTTTTTATGTAATCAGAACAAATTCCTTGGAGATGAGTCACACAGTTTCAAGAGTGTCCAGAGAGATGTCAAGCAGGCCGCAAGTGTAAATCAGTGACACACCTTGCTGAGAGGGTGCATGCTCGCTGGCAGGCTCTTTGCCCCTGTGGACACCAGGCAAGGGAAGGGGCTCAATGGATGTTCCCAGGGACGCTCCCACGAGCCACACACACACATGTGGCACCTCCAGACCCAGGACACTGCTGGTGTTTACATTCTCTCTGTAAAGACAGTGATGGTTTCAGGGTGGAGCTGGAGTGCTTCCCTGCAGCTGCTCTCCAGGCTTAAACACTGCAGATTTTTGGTTATTCAGGCTGGAGGAGCCTGGCAGTCAGGGAAAAGATTTCAACTTCACAAACAGAAGTTCTGCCCCACCAAAGCCTCGTCAAACTGCAGGGGTTCCTGCCTGGGATGTTTGTTATGGTGGAACACCTGCATCCCATGGCAGTTGTTTCAGTGCTGTGATGTTGCTATGTTAAGCAAACCCGTTCCACTCCCTTGTCCGGGAATGAGTACTCCAGCCTCCACGGGTCTGCAGGCCAGACAGAGGACAAAGACGATACCTGTGTAATTTCAAGGCATAGCCTGCTTTAGTGTCTCCTTTAGAGGTTGAAATGTAGAGGAGGACCAGGAAGAACTAGACTCAGACGCAATCCCAGAGGTCCAAAGTAACACTGAGGAAAATGCTGTGGATGCTTTTGGGCCTTTAGGTATCAAAGCAGATGGAACAGACAAAAACATTGGTGGATCTTGGCTCTGGGTCAGTCTTCTTTCACTAATGCCAAGGGCAAGGCTTGGCACAAGGTACCAATGCAGGCCAGCCTCCCGATTTGGAAACCACATGCGGTTGTCTCTTCAAGCAGGGTGTGCAGGGCGCTGCCAATGTAGAGTGGGGCAAATATCCATTTGTGTGTTCTTTGAGGGCAACTGCAGAAGACACAACCCAACTATTACACCCTTCACCTTTCAACTTCACCCTCAGGTGACTAACAATTACCAGCTACCATTAATATTAAATGGGAGAGAAAGAAATGCAATCCTCTCTCTGCTCTTCACATTCCACAATATCACAAACAATTTGTCATATTGGGAGGGGCAGAGGCAGGAGGAGCATTAATTATTGATACTCGGGAACAGATGGCTTTTCTTGTACCAGGGCAGCGAAATGTAAGAGGAGCCGGTGGGTAAGGATGTGAGGATTAAATGGGTAGACACATATCAGATAACGAGCCTTCAAGTGGAACAGGAACCTTCCTCCTAGGACCAGCTCCACTGGCCTGCAGAGCTCTCAGCAACAGCCCCGGCTGCAGAAACAAATCCAATGACATCTGAATTAGTGAGGCTTCACCAGAACCTTTCAACGCTCCCTCACTTCTGTACAGAACATCCTGGACATGATGACTGACAGCTTCCAGACAGCAGAGGCTTGACAAACCAGACACCAATTGGTCTCTCTAGGAGACCCTACTGGTTGCATTTCACATGTTCATCCTCATCTGCTGTCCTGTGCCATGCAAGGTTTATTCCTGAGACCACATAAGGTGTCCAGGAGTGACTCCCTCCTGCCTTCCACTGGCTTCTACATCGAACTCAGGGTGCTGGGCTCCAGAATCAGAGATCCAAGTGATCTGGGCCAGTGACTTCAACCAGAGACTCTGTCATCCAACTCTTTTTGCCAACTTTTCCTATTGATCCATATAAGGATCAAGAGCAAGACAACTTCATTCTTGTCAGCTCCTTTGTGGGTGTCCTTGAGGTCAGAGACATTTACCAGGTTGCAAAACAGGCTTGGCACAGGACACCCACTGTGAGTGTCCCCATGTCCAAGAGCAGACCATGGGACTGACATCCTTATGAGACAGGAGGAACAACGGGGCAAGAGTGATTCTCCACCAAAGGCAGCCGATTCACCAGAGTGCAAACAGTGGCACTACAGAGACAAAAGCCTTTCCTGAAACCTTCATCGAGAGTCTCTGTATCCACTGCTGGAGCCAGGCATCTACATCCATTTTCACTTTGGTGTACTTGTGTGTTTGCTGGAAGACTAAGGAACCAGCTGTACTGACTCAGACCTGGGCCTGGGTAGCCCAGGGTCCTGTCTCAAGCAGAGGTTATAAGCAGATGCCCAGGGAAGAGTCAGAACTGGGCAAACCAATGGTGACACCTCCTCTACTACTGCAAGAATGATATTCCTCAGCTATTTTCCGTTTGGAGATTTTACAAGCCAGACACCAACTCTGTACATAGTGACTCAATTCAGTCTTCCTCTTTGGACATACTCTTTAAATCCTGTAAATGGGCACACACTTTCCCAGGCAGGACTGATTAAATCCATGGTTATTCCACTGAGCAAGGCAGACTTTCTTGCTACCTCCAGAGGCCCAGAAGGCACCTCAGGACCACAGCGTCCAATCCCTTGATATATTGGGGACCTCCTCACAGTCTTTACCCAAACTCAGTTTGTTCTCTTGGCCTCTGCTAAGAGGTTGTTCCAAAGCCTCATTATTCTGATAATTAGACATGCTATTCTCATTTCTCAAGCTGACTAATCACTCATTTCCAACTTCTCTCAGTCTGCCTGGGGTCATGCAGCCTGCAGCCTGTGAGAGTCCTAAGACACGTACAATCTTGTGATTTGGAAAAACACAACTTCCCAGCTTCCCTCCTGGCCTGGATCAATGGCAAAGTGCTCAAGGTGAACAAATGCCAAATGCCAGGAGACAGCTACTGTCCATGAACAATACAACTTTTCACAATGTGGCGTAGGATGGAGAAAGTTTCCCTACCTAGGTGCCAGTGAAGAGGGGGAAGCAACCTTAGAAAGACCTGGGCCACATCCGTCCTGGGAAAGATTGAGCTCTACCAAAAAAGCAGCAAACCTTCCCACTATAGAAGCTTTGATCAGCGTCCAAGTTTGCTCTAGTTTAGTATGGGAAATGGACAAACCTGAAAGAGTGTCTTTATACTGCTGCATTATACCAACACGAGAGCTTTTGTTCCTCTAAAAATGCTGTTCATCTCACTGTGATAGTACCACAAAATGTTTCTCATGTAGATCTGGCTTTAAAGAGCAGTCTCCACAGAACCATGATGTGTTTACACTAGCTAACTGCTGCTGAACAGTCAGCTGAGAGCTAACGTGCATGGGCTAATCTCACCTCCCCCACATTTCACAGGGGCTAAGAAGTGGATCATCTAGCAAAAGAAGCCTATGGATTAGAGAGCAATACAATGGATCAAAAAGCAGGAGGAGGCCACATCTTTTCAACCCCAGAGCAGAATTGCTCCCTTTCACCCTACTCAAGTTAACATTTACGTGAATCTTTTCTCCACTGCTCGAAGAAGGAATCACATTATATACACATTCCAGAGAACTTTTCCCAGCAGAAATAACCATTTTTAACACACATTGCGCTTGGGAGAATGTCTAGAATTTTACAGGCAAATGCATGGGTGGAGCTGTGTTTTGACCCATACAGGAAAGCGTGAGTTGACGTCACCATCCCAGTCAGGCTCTGGAGTCAGGGCAGTCGGCGGGCTTGGGAGGAAGATGTACTTGGCAGGAGCTCCCTACCTCTTTGATGGCAGACATCTTGATGTTCTCATAGTAGTGCAGCGGTGCATTGGGTGAACTCATGTCATAGCCAAACCCAGCTACCGCCACCTCATCACAGTTGTGGAGCGCCATGGTTATTGCTACGCTTCCCAAGGTGGGGATGTTCTGAGAGGAGAGAAAGCAGGAATGGAAGTCATTAGCAGGTTGCCATTTCTATAACCAAAGATTTCCTCTTATTGTCTGTGCTCACAGGGGCACTGCTGCTGCTAAGCAGAAAATCAGGAACAGGGTATTTGGCTATATCGGCACATCAGCTGCCCAGTGCCATCTTGCAGGGTCAATACCCTCCCAACTTATAGAGAAAATCATATGTTAGCTAGCTTCCTGCAAAGCATCTAGCACAAAAGCAGCGGCTCTCATTTGAGGGTCTATGACCTGACTCTCCAGGGGAGTATTGCAGGGCAGAGGGATTAATGCAAATGGTCAGACTCCCCTTCCACAACTTTGCTATCCTGAGAATGGGGCAGCAGATGACCTGGAGGATGAATCACAGCGGATACGTTAGTTTTCTGAAATGAAAACAGACGTAGATACTGGGTTACAATTCTGTGCACGTTGCTGGCTTCCCGCTAGGCTAAGGAAGAATACTTATCCCAAACAGGCCACCACAAAGGAGCAGAAGTGAGGAACAGTACAAACTCTTTATTTTACTGATGGCAAAAGCAGTTTAAGGAGGCTGTTAGACAGCTCTGGGAGATGGAGATCAGGCAGACCCAGTCAGCGGTGTGCACTGAGACCCCTTCCTTTGCTCAGGAGCACCCTCCCAGGCAAAGGGCACTCTGCCCTGTGCCATATCCACCCTTCGTAGCCACAGCATACTGGGAAGCCAGTCAGAGATGGGTGCTAGCATTCTGAGCAGGGACACCCCAACTGTCCTCTCCCGTCTGCTGACCAGCCATTTGCACCGAAGTCCAGCCTCAGCCCTTCCCATTTCATATGGCTTCTGCCGAGGCCCTGTGACAGTGGTGCTGTACGGCTGCAACTCCTCTTGTGCGTTCAGGTGAACATGACCGCTGTGATAGATGAGTGCTTCCAGTGCAAAACCCTAGCTCACAGACTGTTCTAGCTCCCCTTTAGGCAGACAAATCCAGAGGTAGTGTTACCCCAGGGGCTAGGGAGAGGCTGAGAAATCCACCCACATATTTTATCTTCATTTGTAGAGCATCCAACATCGGCCATATCAAAAGTTTCACGAATTCAGAGGACATGCTCAGACAGTCACCAAGGGTGACAGCCTCTTAGCTGAGATGTAGAAACCAGCTGCACGCTTATATTTTGCATTTAAAACGGTTTACCCTGAACCGGTGAGCAACGCTCTTGCATGTCACCTGATGTTTGTAACAGACTGGGAACACAATGTTTTGAGTTTCTGCCGCTCATTCAAAGGAACCAGCTTTTGGCAGCACACTACCTTGCTCGCTTCTGATCACCTGACCAGTCCCAAGACCAACATTTTCCAAGCAAAGAATGCCACCCATACCCTAGCTGAGATGTGCAGAGCTGGGAGCACAACACATGTGCTATGGAGAACTCCAATACAGTGCACTGGAATTACACTAATCTGAAGACAAACATGCAAAAACTGCTTGTGGCTAAATCAGTGAGACATCAGATTAAAACATTTGCAGTGCAACTGTGACTGTGCACATCTCAAATGAAAAGACCTTACTACATCCTCCTGTGCCAGCTCCAGATGTTAGGAAAAACAGCAGAGTCATTTTGTTCTCACTGCTTAATTTCAATTGACCCATACAGGAGAGCAACATTCATAAAAACAATATTGTTTTTATTCTGGTTACTTTAGTTAATTATTAATTCACTTGTAGCCATAAAATATCAAGGAGGGGTTTAAAAAAAATTGAAAAAAGGTTATTAGGCAAGGATAAGAAAATTCCCCCAAATTTCAAAATATGCAACAACATCCTGTCTTCCCAGGCATGGCAGCTGAAATTCAGATATTCCCAGCTTTATGTTTTACATAGGAGATGACATTCGGATGTCACTGGAATTGCATCAGCTGGTAAGTGGACTTGCCACAAAACCCTTTCCCTCAGCTAAGCTGTAGTTACAGTGTCCAAAACATAGTGAGTAAATGGTTACGTCCTTGAGAACGTGTAGTTGTTGGGAATACGACAGCGTTAACACCACCCACACTTGCACTGGGCCCATTCCCACGGTACAGCTCAAGGGAGACACAGGGTCTTTGCCTGGAGGGAATTTCACTGGCCAAGTTAACATTTAAGAGCTAACTTTCTAATGTGAGTCTTAACAAACCACAGAGAATTAATCATACTCCCAACCTTATGGGAGGACTGCCAAACGACCATAACTTTCTTTCAAGCATATTCTTATTTCTGTTTGGAGAATAAGAGATTACAGAAATCAAAAGTGAACTTTCCTTTGGTCACCAAATATCTGCCTGATTTTATTCTACATATAATACCTCCAATGGCCTTTATGGAAAAATAGGAGATAATTTTCTCATCTGCTTCTGTTCTTCAGTAGTTCCTGACATGCCAGTACCTCAGTACTGCCTGCTTCTCTCTCAAAAATGATTAAAATCCCAAGGACTACCAAAGACTTCCTAATCTCTCAGATTGTAGTAGATGTATCTGGTTTGGCTCCTACGACTATCAGAAATTCACATGCTGTCCTTAGCAAAATAGTTTTGTGTTGCCCTAAAATCACATTCAGAAACTGATGATCTGATGGCAGTTTTTAATTAAATTATGCCTTATTTATGTTAGCACCCTCCAATACTACGGTAGCTACAGCCTAATGCGTGTGTCCCCCTTGAAGACAGAGATCAGCAGCCATTCACACCTTCACTGCTGAGATGCAGCCTCACGTCCCACTGCTGCAGGCAGAACCCTGTGGGCTAGAGAGGACTGTCTAGAAAATATTTTAAAAATTATTATCCCTGCTATTCACTGAGGGCAATAACTGTTAGGGCAGCACGGGGGTGCCTGCAGAGCCCACGCTTAGTAAATGGCGTGGGTAACAGCACCTGCTAAGAGAAGAACATGAGTACAAACTGTGCACCCACATGCGCCTGGATCAAATACACTTAACTGGGCATTTGTTCCAAACTGCTTACGTTAACAAAGCAGCAACTATAAAACAGATTAAACAGTAACTGGGGAATTAGAGAGGCTTGAAAAAAAAGGAGCCAGCTTGAACAGAAGTATAGAAGAAGCATGATTGCTGGTTAACTACATGTCATTAGTAAGTCAATACAGTGCTTTGGTCCTGATTTGGTTTAAACTATAGAAACTGAGTGGTTTTCTCCTGTCACAGCCTGCTGAGCTTCTGCTACTCCTTCCCTCTGTTGAAAATGAAGCACTGCCTCATGTCCAGCATGCAGCACAGGAAAGAGAAGGCCCTGTAGGATCTAGGGATGTGTCCCAAGCTGTGCTGCAGAGAAACCAACTCAGCAGCATTCTCAGGTCCGGAGGAAAGGGCTCTCCTATCCTCTCAGCAAAGAAGTGGCAAATGAGAGGGAACATGTATCAGAGAGAGGAAACGGGTTAGAAGTATTCTCTGGCTGCATCTACACGCTTCCAAGCTCTCCTGATCGTACACAGGCATATAAATTTGTTTGCTGCTAAGCTCTAATCTGGACCTAATGAATCATGTACAACCTTCAGGGCAAGCTGGGGGACAGATCACTCCAAAAGAAGTTCGGCATCATGGACATGGCTGTGCCAAACCTGGCTTGCTATGCCCTGCACAATGCGTCAGTGCGATCTCACCACACACACCCTGGTGCCGTGCCCCAAAGACATACCAAAGCAACCACCACACCTCTTGCATTGAGTTATGAAAATAAAACTCTCTCAAACAACTGAGCAGGCCTCATGTTATTCTAGGCCATTGCTAAGGAAAAAAACCAAAATCCCAACATCCTGCCTCAGGAATAATAATCTGGGTTTGGACAAGCTCAAAGTCTGTCTTCCTGCTCATGGCCCTCTATGTGCTTGGGTATTCCTGTACCACCAAGCAATGCTGCTTTCAGTGAAATGATTGAAGAATGGCAGCACAACAGTGGCCAGTGCCGAGGCAGAAGCCTCCTGGGATGCCTCCCAGCTGCACGAAGACTGGCCAGTACAGGCTAGGCCACGGCATGGGGCTGCCTGGAGTGGTCCAGGAGGACCGCTGCTCCAGATGTAGCCATGATGAGTTTCTGACCTCAACTGGTGCCCACCAGTCAGGGAGGGCTGGGAATGGCAAGACCCCAGAAAGCATTGGCAGTTCCCTGTCACAAGCCTAGAACTTGGCTTTCCAAGCTCTGTACCCCCTACTGTGTCTCACAGGTTTCTGTCCCAGCTGGGGCCCACGGTGGGTACCAATTTTAGCATCCCCTCCTCAGCACTGGTAAACAACTACAAGGGCAACCTCCCTGGATAATGTCGCCTGAACTGACAGTCAGAATTTCCAAGTCTGGGCTGCTTGTCTAAGCCCAAACATCTGGAAAATGTAATACCTAATATAATGCTCCCCAGGGATCAGCCCTTTGCCTGGTCCCATTTGAGAGAACGCAGCAGACTGACAGATGAGCCAGAGACAACACCAAAAGGCCATCTGACAAACTGAGAAGCTGAGAAGCAGCAAACATAGTGGTGAGCAACATGTCATCGTAGCAGTACTGGGCAAAGGCTGCCTGTGCATCCAGAGCGTGGGTCCTTCCAGGGGCCCACTGGCACGTGTCCTCCATGGGTGAGGTGAGCACATGCATGGTGGATCCCGAGTAAGAACAGCGTGAAGACAAGAGAGGCAAAGATCTCTGGTCTTGTGCTGCGACAGGGATCACTGCAAGCTCTGTGTGGTGCAAACACAGCCAGTCTGCACCACCAGGTCAGGGGATCAAAAATGCCTTTAGCAGTACAGACAGACATAGGACAGGTTCTTCTAACTCCTACGCTGTTTTCTGCTGCAATAAAAGATAAAAGGCTTCCCCTCAAGACATTGCTGTTTCATGTTCCATTGGTCCCCCTGAAGACATTTTTAAGACTGACTTCTACTCACAGAAGCAGCCAGTCAGCAGAAATGAACACCAGCCCTCCTCTGGACTTAATGGAGGCTGAGCATCATCACCTCATGGGCTTGCGTTGGAGATCCAGTGCTGGTGACTGAACCAGGGGACGGTAACTGCTCTTTGCTTGGTGCATGTGAAAAGCCCTTGCTGCTTTTC
Organism: Haliaeetus albicilla; assembly: GCF_947461875.1. NCBI lineage: Eukaryota > Metazoa > Chordata > Aves > Accipitriformes > Accipitridae > Haliaeetus > Haliaeetus albicilla. Next base: position 12,366,975 of record NC_091490.1, read on the forward strand.
ATTCCATGCCCGGGTCATTCCTGTGTCACTGCCTGCTGGACTGGAAGGAAATGACTGCTGTAAATCTGTTTTTAGAAATATTTGACTCCCTTAATATGTTAAATGAATTCCAGTTATTTATGGGATTTTACTTAGCTCAGGGTAAGACATATTGAATTGTTCAGATGATTCCAGTTGTTACCTTTTTCACTAAAAGGGTAAGTATTGCTAAAGAATAAATTCCCTAAAAGCAATAATACAACTAGATATTCAAATTGGTTTGACTACTCTATGAATTTTTTTGAGGGAAAACTTGAAAAACTGCTCACCTAGGAAAAATTGTTACCTTAGTTTTATCAGTTACAGACTTGACCACCTAATGGCAATAAAGACAAAACAAAAGAAATACAGAACAAAACTATAGTAGCCATCACACGCTATACACAACAGTCACTGTATTTTTTTTTGTTCATTTACGTCTGCACAGGAACATCTCCAAACCTACGCTTTGCTTCCCTTAGTGGGCAAGTTTGGAAATATGGCATAAAAAGCAATTTAGCATCACTTATTGTGAGCAGACAAGTGCCTGGCATTCTGCAGAGCGGTCCCTGCCACAGGAGCTTCCAATCTGTAAGTAAGGTGTGCCTGTAAGGTACTCCCACAGCTACCTCCATCCATGCACTGAGTCAGCTGCAATATTGGGCTTCAGAAGACAAAGCAGAGCATTTCCAACACTCTTCCTTCACCTCCCCTAGTTATCCCTTGCTGTAAGTGGGACAGAGCCTCCAGAACTGGTGGTCTGCAGCAGAGCAAAAGGCCAGGGGCCTGTTGCTGGTGGCATGACAAGCTGCCCAGCAGGTTTCCATCCTGCCATTTAACTGCTGAGCTCCTATATGACTTAGGCCAAACCAAATATCTTCCACCACATCTAACCTGATGCACAAGTTCTGATTCACCGTTTGCCATAGAGCAGATTCCTGTGCAATGCAGGGAGTATTTCTTAAGGACCTAATGATTTAACAGAGAGCAAGCAAGGGCATGACTTTACTAGAAGCTAGCTGCTCTGTGGTAACCATGTATATGCTTCATTCTGTGCTAAATGGGAGTTCATGGCCTACTCTTTCATTGAAAATAAACTCCCTTTCAGTTACTATGCATCTATCACGTGCAGAAGCACGTGGTTGGGCATTTACTGAGAAGCGGCTGGTAGGCATTTATCTGCTACCCTATAATGGCTTATCTGAGTGTCCATTCCCCAGCAGGTGATGGACTGATCACACTGCAGTGGTAATGGATTTAACAGTCCAGCCCATGAAGTAGATGTCCTGTCTTGCAAACCCAAAGCTTACAATGACACTAAGTCTCTATATAGTGGCCCTTTACCTGTCCCTCTACCTGCCTTAGAAGATGCCATCAGAAAAAGGAGGAGAAGCACTCAACTGGAGGGATGGGGTGGCAGACTGCTCTGCTCCTGCCATCCCCCACCTCTCTTCTGCTCCATAAAGACCCAAGAGGTCTCAAGACACAGCCTTCACACAGTGACAGTCCAGCAAGAGCAGCCCAGGAGACAAAGCTTATGGGTACCACGGCAACCCAGTACTAATGACAGAAAGGGTTGTTATGACCAGCCAGGGGAGCTGAAAAGCTGCCTACGCAGCAAAGAGTCACCACTGGCATCTCCAGAAAGGCTGCCCGCCCACAGGCAAAACCACATAACAGCAAAGAGAAGCCCTGGGGCGGGATGTGCTAACACTCCAGCATCAGAGGTTAATCCCTGAGTGCATGAGGGCTGTCAGCACTCTGCAGAGGTGCTAATCCATGGCCAGGTGCCTGACACAGCCTGATAACACCTCCTGCACATGGCTCCTCCTTCACCAAGTTGGTGCTGAGGCTGGGTGAAGTCCAGAGGAGGATGCTTTATCTCTTTAGTAAGGGGTCTATAGATTCAGCCATTTCTAATACACAAACAAACCAAAGGCTTACAGTTTTGGGCAGCAGAGCTTAATCTCAGAAGGTAAATCATAAGCAGTTCCATGGATGCACAGCACCAGCAGAGAGACAGAAACAAACACCACAGTCCGCACTGGAGTCCTCAGAGTCCTGACAATTTGTGCCATCTGAAATGTTCTCCTGGCCACCCCACATCATGCTCAGGGCTCCCAGAGGAGCCAGAAAGCCACTGCTCAAATGGCTCTGAGCACTACTGTGTAGACAGGACTATTCACTACACAGTAAAAAGCGTCATGGCAATAACCATCCCTAGCATTGTCCATGCAACAGGCAATGACACCTCTGAACCGATGTTCATGCTTGACCCCCAGTAAGCTGTCTGCAGTGTAAGATAGGTTATTGCATGCCTGAATTACCAGCTGCAATACCAGTGATGTCTGGTTTCAAGCCCAAAAGACCTGTATACACAGAACTTCCACCTAAACATAAATCACATACATACACCTTTGTCTAGTGAGACAGCCAAGCCTGCGCCCACTCCTTAAGAGGATTCTTTAATCAAAGAGAGGGTCTTTACTAGCTCCTTTCTTTCATGCTAAATCATCTTCAGGCATTAATATTTAACTTTCCCCAGACACTGCTAGGATCCTAAACTAAAGGGGTTTTTTAATCATCAGCTTATCCCAAGAAAAGAGTAGTCCACATGTAGTAGGAAATAGCTCTCCCTCTTCTTAGGACTTCAGTAAATGGACTGAGGAAACTCCTGAAAAGCTTGACCTGTTCCAGAGAGAAGTCACTGTTCATTGTGGGTGACCAGTTTTGCTCCTTGCTCAGACTTTCAGCTACTAATGCCACAAGTGCAACCAAAATGCATGTCCGAGTTGTACCCCTCTACTATCCTCCAGAACCATCTGGCCCAAATTATATTATCAAAGCAGAGGATGTTACTACATTCACCCTTTATTGAATCCTGGGAAAAACGCTTTGAGATCAGCCCCAAACTATTTTGCTAGCTCTCCTCAACCTTGCTGAAAAAGCCCCCAAATTACAAAGTTAATTGGCAGCACATTGTTACCATATGTGGTGTGCAAGAGAAGCACTGAAGTTTATTTAGGCATCAGAACCAAAGAAGAGTGGAATATTACTGCTCTTTATGAGGATTTCAAGTTGGCCTTGATAGCTAAGGCACCCCCAGCCTTGATCCTCCTGTGTGTAGCCTGTCCAACATATCACAGCACACTGCAGCATGGGGGCACCAATCTGCCCCCATGCCAGTTCCCCCTGAGAAACTCAGGACACATACTGTTTGCTGTGCTTTTGCTTACTAGACCTCAGCATTTTCATTTTCCATGTTCATATGCTTCTTTCCTGAGTAAAGTTTTCCAGGCTGTCTCGCATCTCTGAAGCATGACCCTGAACCCAACCAGCTATGCTCTGCGGCTGCTGGGTCACACCGTCTCTTGTGGAGCAATTCTCCTTTCTCTGCCTGCCTTGCTCATCTTGCTGGATCTCTCTCAAATCTTTAATGAGAGTTGGATTCTTGGTCTAGATGCTTCGATTTCCACTCTTCACATTTGAAGTCTCAGTGAAAAAAGGTCTATAGCAAATTTGTATCACTGGGATCCTACTCAGACTCCTCCCTCTTTACACTGGCAGCAGTACCTTCTGTTGAAGCATTTGCACAGATGCAGCAGCATTCAACTAAAGCATGAAGTCCCAGCAGCTCCATGACAGCAGTCCATAGTTGATGTCTGTAGCAAAATTTGTACCCACAGGCTAGAAATACACTCTCCCTATTTTTAAACTCTGACAGAATCACTGTATTAGAGTGTCCTTGCATAGACAGGACAGGGTATACTAACCTTCCAGCCCCACAGATGCACCTGCAGAGCTTCTGCTGCCCCATCTGAAGGAATGAACTACAATTAACACAATCTAGCAGGGGTCATGGGCAAAGACTGCTTGCCTTGAAGCTCCATAAACTATTTTTAAATGCTCAAATGGACTTTCATGAAGTGAAACATCAGGTTTCAATTAAGATGCCTTCATTTCCCAACCTGATGTGTGTTAAACAACCTATCAAAACCTCATAAACTTCAGTTCACAGCATTTTCATTTCCGGATTCTCTCTCCTTCTCTCAGCTTAAGTAATATCTTGTGTATTAAAATAACGTGTTTAAAAATAAAAACAAATCTGGAGAAAATAAAGGCAAAAGTCTTGATAATTTCTGTCCTTCATTGGAGCAGCAGTCCTGATTTTCTGGAAGAAAAATCAAGACCACATCCTTCTAAGGGTAAGTTCTGGAGAATGCAGAGAGGTGAAGTTACTTCATAGCTGAAGGGAATATTTGGGATAAGATACCTTCAGTGCCCAGGGCAAAAATCCAGTGGTTCCAGAACCCCAAGACAGCTTCTGTACATACATATGCAACAATGCATTTCACAAAAGACCTATTCTGTGTGGCTGAATCTGTCTGCACATCTTGCACACCACAGTTTAAGAAGTGAATGTCTCACCTCCAGGCACCCACCCATCCATCTGACCTGTATAAAACAAACATCTCTAATATTTCTGAAGACTTTACGATATAATTAGAGCATGGAAAATGAGGCACTATTCTATCTAGTCCAAATCCATGCTGTGACATGGCAAATCTCCGGTACTGGTAACAATGGAGGGACAATGGCAGGGGCAGAGCAAACAGACCTTGTCCAGCGGAACTGCTTCTCTCTGGGTTTGTCAGCTGTGCTAACGTGCCCAAAAATGTCACGTGTGGTCTCTATCAACAACTATATCACATATGTACATGAGTAATTTACCCAAGTAATACTTTCTCTAATGGTTGATACATTAGGTAGAGCAAATATAAATAGGTTCTCAGACAGTGTTGCAGTGTGAGATAATCCAGAAAACCCAAGTCACCACCTACTCCACGCTAACACTCCAAAAAGCTGCACTGGGGATGACAGATACTAGAATGACCATGGAGGTATTCTGTTAATAACTATGACCTAAAACTGTGGTTTACATTGTCTTCTTTTGTAAGCTTTTACATCTAAAACTTTTCACTGTAAGATCAGAATTTCTTACCAAAGGCCTCATAAAACAAACCTTTACCCTCTTTTACTATAAGCCTGGGATACAGGATGAGATGTGCAATATCAGTGATTTTAGGCTGCAGTCTCCATGAGGACAGCAAATTGTAAAACTGTAGCATGACCTTTAGGGAGACCTGCACTGCTTTCAGATGCACTGAGGGTGCAGAGAGCAGGGTTCCTTCTTCCTTTTAGGAAGGAACCCCCTCCACGCACACAAACAAGTGCCCTTCTGGCAGGCTGCAGGTGACAGGAAATCACCCAGCTGGTGTTGGCAGCCTCAGAGCTGCCTCCAGAAAAGGGGTTCTCTGTAACAGCCATTGCTTCATACCAGAAAGGAAGGACCCTGCCTTGGCCTTAAGGAGGCTGAGCGCTGCCACCATAACAGCGTCAAAGTCACTTCCCTTCAATGTCCAACAGCGGAGGCCCAAAGGAAAAGTAAGAACAGTGTAAGCCTACTCTGTTGTTTCGTCTCTCATCCTTCCCCTTGGTTTTGCTTGTTCTGCTTTATACCTACCCCTCTGCCCATCAGGCCGTTGTTGAAAGGCAGTCCAATGAAGCTGAAAGCTGCCTCCTGGATGAAGTAGGGATTCAGGATACGTATCTCATGAGGTTCTCTTGGGACACGGGTTGCCACTGACTTCCAAAAGCCATCAGAGGCACTCTGGTAACAAAAAGAAAAAGGGAAAAGATAAAACAACACATACAATTATATACTAGAGATAGCAGATTGCTATTATTCTTAAAAAAATAAACCCCAAATGCACTACTGGCAGCAGTTCCTGCTATCCCTGCTCACTGCCACAAGGCTGTAGTGGGAGGGTGCATCCTGGACGGGTGACAGCAGCATGTGCAGATGCACTCGAGCTAGTCTGGATGCCAAGTGTGAGGAACACATAGAGGCCTGGGCTTCAGCACAAATGACTCCCTCCCTGGTGCCATCTTTTCACTCTTATTGGCACTTCAGCTAGTTCCGTTAATGGCTTAAGCGTTCCAGCACACACTGTGACCACTCCCACCTGCCTCCAAGGGGATGTTCCCTTGGATAGCAAATGCTTTTAAGAACATTCAAAGAGCTAAAAATGACCATACAGCTCTACTTTCAGTGTGAATTACATGCTTCCCACTTTATCCTAGATTTATCCTCTTCTGTTAGGTTTTATGTAAATTAAGTTGTAAGCTTATAAAGGTGCCATCTTGTCTTGTGAAGAGTCGTGCATGTTCACGGTACAAAGCAAAAACCAACTAAGTATGTCCTTTATGTTTACCCAATAAATTGTTTTTTAATTAAAGTCTTCACCCTGCAAACATGGGAGAACACCGGTCTGGAATACTGCTGCCCTGCTAGACAGCCCTGCCTAGAGGGGCTTGTGCCTCTCTGCCACATTACTTTATATCATTGCTCCTGCTGGTCCAGATGTTAGTGGGTATAGCATGTACTGCCCTCAAAATAACCAGAGGCTCCGTGTTCACAGGACTTACAGAACAATTATGTTCTAACATTTCACTTCTGTTTGGGTTAAAAATTGAGAGCAAGGCACAGGGAGGATGGCAGGAATTTTAATCTGCTAACCAACAGCTTTGCCAGGGTAATCTGATTGACTACCTCCTTCTCGAAGCATTGAGCCATCTTCTCTGCGATCTGCATGACAAGCAACAGAGGCAGACGTTACACTCTACATAAAAAGCACAAGCTTTGGAAGTCATTATTTACACCAGTTTTGGGTTGCTTGCAGCTTAACAGTGACTTTACAGTTGCTTTCAAGGCACTGCTGAAAATGTTGATGGTCCCCTGCAAAATCCTCAGAAGCCTCCTCTGCCCAGTAGTGATTACCCCTGTAATTACTGACAGTAATTCTGCCACAGCCAACGCCTGCTGCATTTCACACACTACTTGAGCTGCGCACGGCTCCTGTGAACTCTCATGCCACGTGGTGCTAAACACCTTACAGAGGCTTCTTTATGGAACAATCCCATGGTTATCTTTAGTTGCTGTATTTCAAATCCTGAAGAATGAAACTTTGGTAGATGGCTCTTGCTACAAAAGGCATTAACACAGTAAACTCGATGAGGATGCACAGTTATCCAAACCAACAGTCTAAGACAGCCAAATGCCATTGCTATCCTGTTTTGATCCCACGTGCCCCCTCAAAGCTGCCCAAACATAATACACTTTTGCTGACCAGGGCAAGGATCCTGTGAGTTTAAGTTTGCATTTCAACAATGGCGAAGTACTCTCAGGACACTAAATGGAAAAAAATACTAATTAAGACTCATGTTCTTTCACCATAGTTGAATTAGAAAGAATGCCTGGTGTCAAAGCGGTCTAACACCTTCCATTATAATATGGCATTTTCAGCCACTGAGTGATCCCACCGTTTAAAAAAAAATTAGAAAAAAAAAATCAACTTTATAAATGTTAATAAAGTCCAACATCCATTTGACCAAGGGATTTGAGGGATTTGGTATGTCAGCTGAGTTTTGCCTCCTTGTGAAAATTCATTAAAAATTGGATAAATATTAAACCTTTGGAATTTCCTAAAGGCACATGTAAAGCAGAGGCCTTTCAGTTCCAAGGAAGGAGGGGGGGGGAAATTAAATAAAAAAAAATTACAGATTCCACTTGCATTAAGCACGCTCCAGGTCTCACAGAAATGAAGATGATAAACAAAAATCTTGCACAGCTACTCATCCAGTGAAACCATCTTTCATGGCTTTAAGCAGGCACACCCTGGAAAAGTAGTGTGTGACCTTGAAACTAAAATAAATTTATAAGTTCAATTACGATTTCACGTGCAACTCTAAATATGGTATTGCCTAAATTCTGCAAACAATTCAAATCAAAGGTCTGCAAGCTATTTAAAGTGGACAAAAGCTGCCTTTTGTTTGGACTCGCACTCCATAGGAAATTTTACATAAGTTCTGGGATTTAAGTAGGTTTTACATCGCTTTTACATTACACAAAAAACATTAAAGGGAAAAGAAAAAGAAGGAAGATTACAAACATTTGAGACTTTTATTCTTTGCTGTTGCTCGAGCTGTTCAGAAAGAGGTAAGTACACACATCACAGTTGCCCATTGTCCCAGTGCTGTGTGAACCACGAGGACCATACCCTGGGCTCCTCTCAGCTAGTTCAATGCCAGTGCAAAATAAATGTGGACCCTATCCTTAGCCGGGAATACAACCTGTCTGCTTTGGTTCCTTCTGTGTGGCTGTTTCTCCTGTCATTCATCCAGACTATTTCCCTAAGCATTTTCCTCAGCTATCACACTGCTCTGAAATTGCTCTGGTTTCTCCTTTCTGTCTCATTTCTATTTGCTCTGTGTTCTTCCCTGTAACTTATCTGGGCAGTTCCCCTGAGATTATTATTGAGGGATACCTGGGGTAATCTTTCATTTTGGTGTGCTTTCCCTCTGTAGTTTCTAAAACAATTGTAGGGAGAAATGTGGAGTCTTGGCAGACAGTTCTCATACTTCCACCTATACAGCAGGCAAAGCCCCATATAGGGCTACAGAATCATAGAATGGTTTGAGTCGGAAGGGACCTTGAAGATCAGCTAGTTCCAAGCCCCCTGCCATGGACAGGGACACCTTCCACTAGACCAGGTTGCTCAAAGCCCCATCCACCCTGGCCTTGAACACTTCCAGGGATGGGGCAGCCACAACCTCTCTGGGTAACCTGGTCCAGTGCCTCACCACGCTCACAGTGAAAAACTTCTTTACATCTAAATCTACCCTCTTCCAGTTTAAAGCCATTACCCCTTGTCCTATCACTACATGCCCTTGTAAAAAGTCCCTCTCCAGCTTTCCTGTAGGCCCCCCTTTAGGTACTGGCAGGCTGCTATAAGGTCTCCCCAGAGCCTTCTCTTCTCCAGGCTGAACAACGCCAAGTCTCTCAGCCTGCCGTCACAGGAGAGGTGCTCCAGCCCTCTGATCATCTTCGTGGCCCTCCTCTGGACTTGCTCCAACAGGTCCATGTCCTTCTTATCTTGGGGGCCCCAGAGCTGAACACAGTACTCCAGGTGGGGTCCCATGAGAGAGGAGTAGAGGGGGAGAATCACCTCCCTTGACCTGCTGGTCACGCTTTTGATATGGCTCAGAACTAAAAACTGTTTTCCTGGCTTATAATTACTGAAATTGTCAGCCTTGTGGTTTGGCTCTACAAACCTGTAGTTTTGAGCTACATCTCAAGCCTTGTGGTTTTGTTCTGCAGCTTGTCACTGGCAAGCTACAAAACACAGCACCACCACAACTGCAAGCCCCGGGAGGCTGCTCCCCTGATGCAACCCCCTCAGGAGCCGCGGCGACGGGAGCGCAGCCCCTTCCAAGGCTCTGCGCTACCGGTGATGCTCGGCCGTGGGCCACCGCTACGCCTGGTGTGGATGTTCAGTCTGATGGGACACAGATGTTCCGTGAGGTTTCCAAAGCAATTACTTCCCATCGGGGAACGCTGTCCCTTTTTAGGCTGGGAGGAAACAGGCAGCCACCCGAGGAGCAGCAGGCATTGGGAGGGAAGGCACGCTTCTGCTGCCAGATTTGGGAGCTCAGACTAGCAGTTTTGAGGTTGGGGGCATCCCCTGTTCTCTGCTACAGTGACTAAGCCTGCAGTGCTTAAGGGTGGGCCTCTGAAGATGTAATATCTCCCTTCCTGATTAAAGTCAGAAAATGAGTCTGAAAAGTGCGTAGGCAGTGTTCCCACAGTACCTCATCATCTCCTGGCATAAAGGTGGAAACCATAGGGTCCACGCTGGAAATCAGGCTTCTCTGTGTTAAGTTCCCACCTTTATTATTTGTTGGTATTACTGTGCACCTAGAGCCTCAGTCACAGATCAGTGCTCATGGTGCCAAGGGCTGCCAAAAAGAGCTTACAGTATAAGCATAAAGAAACTAGCAACACAGAGAGGCAGACAGGAAAACAAGACTGAAGAGCAAGTCTCTGAGAGCCACAGCATTTTGAAGCAATCTTGGGTATTTTCAAAATTGTATAACTGTAAAGGACATCACTAAGGGCTTTAGAGGAGACTATTTAAAAAACAGAAAGAATTTAGATGGGCCAGGGCTTTCAGGCCAGTTTCTTGTACAGCTCTCATCCAGGGAGAGAGGCAGAAATAACCCCTCTAGAGACACCACTCAAGGAATAAACAGGTATAGACATGATGGACAAGAGATAGCAGGTTACGAGGAAGGGATAAAAAATGGCAGGGCTCACCTAATAGCTACAGCCTAGGTATGCAATACTCTGCTGCAAAGCAACAAAAAAGATGAAAAGACTGGAAAGAGAACCTGTGGTAAATGGAGATTATTGCTCTTTCAAACTCTGACAACACCAGAAATGGAGAGGAAGAAGGGCATGAGGGAAAGAAAAAGCAAGGGGATGACATACCAGTCACAAGACCTCTCCATGCCTGGGAGTACATAGTTCACTGGGATCCCTGCCCCCACCTAGGCTGGAATGTGGTTTATTCTACACCCATCATCCATAAGCACTCACTGTCACACAAACACAGGGTACAACAGGACCACTGCAATCCATCTGCAGAGGCTTTTGAGAGGTTTCTGCTCAGGCATAACTGGATTAGATGTGGAAGGTGTGTTTCCACTAGAAAATAACCACCTTATCAGTCAACGCTGCACTTCTCAGCGGTCAAGTAGACACGGAGGCCTAGAAAATGCTCTTTCACAAGTGGTAATATAAATGAAGTTGCATCATTTGCACTGATTATCAAAGCAACAAGGCATTTTTAGCAACAAGAACACAGATGCTGAGAGCCTGCAGTCTGGGTTGACGGTCAACTGCCAGACCCACTAGCCCACACTTCAAATATATTTACCTAACCTTTTCAAGGTGATGGAGAAACCCTCACCACCCTCTGTACACAGCTCTGATGGCCAGCACTTGTTCTGAATTTCCCTATCTTCAGTTTCAAGAGTCTAGAAATGCTCTAGAGTCTAGAGCATCCCCACTGAAGAGCTTTTACTCTGCCTGAAGCAGGAAGGTTGCGGATTGTGCTCAAGCCTTTCCCTCATCTTCTCTTTCTCCCACTGCCAAAAGAGATGCAGCTTTTGGACTACCCAACAATATGATACTTCTGATCTTTTATAATTTTTGTTTCTTCTCTCTGAATACCCTCCCACTGACCAAGTCTAAAATCAAATGGTTGTAATTTCCCAGGCCATTCCCTGTTGGTATTCCCCATCTCCCAACAGCCTCACAGCACCCAAGACAACTCCTGACAGGTTGTAAACCCCCCAAATTTAGCTTTTACTAATGCTTCCCTGTGTGAAACCCAAACACATTTTCTACCCAGTGTTTTCAGTGGCAAAGAGCAGCAAAGCATGATGGAGACAAAAGCACCTCTTAATAGACGGTACTACTACAGCTTTTTTTAAAAGCAAAAATCTAACTATGTTTCTTCATTGGTACAGTTGAGCTAATAATACTTCACTACATTGGCTAGAGATTAGTTTCTTTAGGCTTGATAACCAGGTTGAAAACCACAGGAGAAGGGAAACTTAATTCCAAGTAGTGGTTGCGGACTTTAAACTTCGTGCTAGACATATGAACTATATGGCACCCTGGCTACACATGAAACTGGAAGCTACCCTGTCCACCGACACCAGCTCAGAAAGCAGCAACCTCAATGGTGACAAAAGCCAGCTGGGACATGAGGGTGGCACTGGTGCGTTACACACCAGGGCAGTTTGCTAAAACATAGCAGTGTGCTCTTTCCCGTGGCTGTCAGTACAAGTTTCTGCCCTGTTTACCTGCAAGCATACATTATGAATAAGCAGAAAAGCATATACAAATAGGCCTACTGAATTTCAAACTTCATTTGGCCTATATAACTTTCTGTGTTACAGCTAACCTACAGACAGACGTGGGTCTCTTGTGTTGCTGGTCTAATACCAACTGTTGTCTTCCCATTCACAGGACTAGGCAGCATGAGGCCAAGACCAGCTCTAAAGAGTCAGGAGAGCAAATTTATTTTTATGCTATGTTGTAAATGCAAAGGAATTCCTTTTTCTTAATGTATTTCTATGGTTTTATCCACGTAACTGAGACCAAAGTACGGTTCACAGTTGTAAGATAACAAAACACTGTTGAAAAAGAGATTGTCCTGTGAAGTAAATGAAACTTGGAACATGTCAGATAAGCTGCAGAAAAACACTGAAGATTATTCTGATGAATACTGTGTTTCACAAGTCAAAGCATAAATGATAGCTCACATACGGTGCGTCAGAAGACATGTTTGTACTGTGCGCAAACAGGGTGATGGATAGACTGTACTACAGATACTTTTGTTCAAAATGGAAGATGGATTTTGAGCCAAAATTTGAAGAAATATTCCTGTTTTGAAATAACTTTGGAAAGATGGAAATTTTTAGTAAAAGGAATGGATTTTGATAATTTATGTTTCTGTTGTGTTTTTTTGTCTGTGAATAATAATAATCCTTCAATGAAAAAATATCTAGTTTCAGAATAATCCTGAAGAACAATAGGCCCTATAATATCACCATTATTTACAGGATATTTTATTTCCATAAAGGACCAGCCCCTTTACTTTACTATTATTTTTATGACATAGTTTAAGAAATACCATACTCACATAACATCTATTAAAAGAATACCATGGCTGAAAGGCCAAATCCATGTGTTTGTAAGTGCTTAAGCAGGACAACAGCCCTGCAACTTTAGAGTTTCAGCTCAGGATTTCTGTTGTGAACAGTGGCTTTCTACTTTTCCCACAAGATTTTTCTTATATCACCACATATCTAAGTGTTTTACAAACAATATTTTCATATTTAGAGCATTTCTGTACTATTTGGCATGTATTACACCATTTTACAGGGGAGAAAACAAAGACGAATGCCCACAGTTTCCATTGCCTCCTTATGCTCTACTTCAGACACCTTAAGCTGAATTTTCAGAACATTTGTTAAGCTCACAGTACAACTCCATTGACTTTGCTGCTGCTGAACACCCAGCTCTACTGCACATCCACCCCACGAGACTTAAATATGTTTGGGAAATTCTGATGTAACTTGCCCAGCACCACATTGGTCAGTCAAAGGCTAAAGCACCTTCTCAAGAGTGTCTGTAAGCAGGAGACCATTCTTTCACCTCTCCTTTCCTCTCTAGTACCCACAACATGTTCTACAGCTTCTGCAACTACTCATACCAAGGCTGAATGTCTTGTATTACAGAAATTAGTCTAAATCTCAGTCTTCCCGCTCCACTAGATAGACAGCTGTGTTCTAAAAGAGCCAGGATGTAATTATGTAATTAAGGATAACATCTGCACAGGAGAACTGAATTAATGTTGAAAATGCAATGGTATTTTTTCGCTTTTCCTAACTTCTGGCAGCTTGATTTTTATAACCATAAAGCTCTTTAGAAAATCTTAAAGGGTAATTTAATAGGTTTTAAAAAAAAAGTCAACTCAAGAAAAAATCCACTAAATGGAGCAATTAAACCCAGGGTACAGTCCCCTAAGTGCAACTACAAGCTCCAGTAAGCTCTTGTATTCTAGATCAGCTGTTAGAGGAGAAAAAATGCACCCTCTTATAGGGCTCCTGAACTATTTACACCTAACAAACCTGCAAGTGTTTGAGGAGTTCCCTGCTGGGTGTAAACCCTTCCTTCCTCTGCTGTCCCTGGTACCCATCACCCTTCAACCTCCAATACTCCTGCTCTTGCCATGCACCCGACCCAGCTACTGCTCCTTCACATTGCCCTGGTGGCTGGCAGGAGGAGAGGGGGGGTCCTGAGAGTCCAGGAGAGATTCCCTGCTCCCAGGTCTGCTGTCCATGCCCCAATCTCTTTGAGAGAAGCAATTGAAGGGAAAAGCCTATTTGGTTCTTACATCCCTGGAGATGCTGCATCCCGACTAACCATACAGGGAGGGCACCTGACCAGCGCAGGCAGGACAGGTAGGACAGACGGTGTCCGGTGCACACAGCGCTGCACCGCCAGTGGCCATCAGCCCCTGTGGAACATCAGACCGAGCCACAGGATTTCACAGAACAGGCTGCCGTGCTAACACAGCCTCACCGATTCCCAGCCACTGCCCTGAAGAATTAGCGAATCTCAGCAAAATAGGGTGGGAGACTATTTTTTAATTTTTGTAGGTTGTTTTTTTTTTCAGCAGGGATAAAATGGTGCATTTTCAGTAGCCTCACCATGAGAGACAGCTAAGTTATTTTAGCTGAACTCTCCAGCTGTGCCAAACACATGGCACGGAAAACATCAGCTCAAAGATGACAGTGTAATAAAATGATAGAGCATTTTCCCTGTTGCTTATACCAGAAAGCACAAGGTGATCCCAACTATAAGCACAGCTACCTACTCCACTTACAACAGCATGCCTGCACAAAAGAAAAAAGAAATAAAAAAAGTTTAAAAAAACTGTCTTTGCAGGCTTTGGTGACAAAGCATGAGGGCATCCCAGGGCGTCTGAGGACACCCATCAGCGAAATCTTTTTTAGGGAGCTGAACTGGTTCGTGAGCTTGAATACAAACAACAACTCATTAAACAACACATATTTAGACTAAACTCTTGGCACATTACAACCAAAAAAAACCCTAAAGGATCACCACAGGAAGAATTATGGCCTAGAAACCCTCGTTGCTTTCCGAAGTTATCTTAAAGTGAGTCTCTAGGGAAATTTTTACATTGTTTTTACAGCAAGAGTACACAGAAAATCTGTCTTCTCCTATTTTGGCATCTTTGCTGAAACAAGAAGCCAAATAATTTGTATGTTCACTGAGTGTTCCTATAGAATATATACAAATTGTTCAGCATCCTTCAGAAGGAGAAAGCAGAAAGGTCAAAATAACAAGAGGCTGTGAAGATGCCAGGAAGCTCCTGCCCTACTTTATTTTCTAGACTTCATTAATAATAGGTGCTTTATGAAAGAATAGTTTTTAAGTAACATTATTTAAAGTATAAGAATTTAAATAAACTGTAATCCAAACAGAACATTTACATTTAAGAGATTTCCAAATAGTCAAAGTGCTGGTTGCCTGGGCCAGGCTTGGTATTTTCTGTACTTGTCAGTTGTGGGCAAAGTTCATTTCATGGAAAATGGAACACAACTGATGGACCAACTGAGGAAAACTTCCAAGTAGGCCTACCAAAAGCCTTGTGCACCCAACAGCTTGGCCATTTTCCTTCAATTTTATGTCTCTGATTAAAAAAAAGAATAAAAAATAAGATACTAACACTTTTACAAACCTGGTCTTAACTAAGAAGAGAAGAAACACCTTTAACATCCCATAAATTTGCGACTGTAAGAATACAAATACTACAAAAAAATGTGAGGTCTTCCCAGAATCTTTCCTGCTTACTACCTTCACGTGGCTTGGTTTATTTTCACTTCTGTTGTCAGGAGAAGTGTTCGCATTAAATAACTGTGAGCGTTGAGATAGGAGAGAAGCTGAATCTAGAGGGTGAGGAGGTCAGGGATTCGCTCCCCATGCACGCAGGAGCATCCTCCTCTCTTGCAGAAAGAAGCTGCCGTTCTTCTTGGGAAGAAACCAGAAGCACCACACACAGCTGGAGCACAGGGGGAGAGATAAATTTAGGAAGATAAAAGCACACGGGGAGTTTAGTTACCTCAGTATTTATTATAGCAAACTGGAGATAGAGGTTAACCCCTGTCCTGGAGCCCTCAGTGCTTTGAGGCAGAGAAAATGTTACCAATCGCTCAGACAGCACTAACTATGCAAGTAATCCATGGAGCCCGCCAAGGAACACATGTGTTTCAGGCATAAATCGTCCAATCTATTCCTTTCTGAATTAACATCTGTCATCATGACACCATTCAAAACGACTGAAGACTGGATCATATTAACAACCACACATCTTGGATAAATATTTACTGTTCAGAGTGGTTTTTTTTCAGTTTAAAGAAAAAAATGCAAATAGCAAAATTCCTGGAGCTGTGAAAGGGGAGTCTCTTTTCACCCACTGATAGAAAGCATGTGATTTTATATACAAAATCAAATCAGTGTTTTTCCCCTCCTCTGTGAGTCTTCATACTGCACATGGGTGAACTCACAGCATCCTGTGGTGTTGCAATGCTTTCTGAAGGGCTCTTCTGGGGAATTTTGTTATGCTGGAGGTTGCTCACCTCAGAGACTCCATGAAGCCTTCTCCCTCGGGATGCAGAAACAGATCTGGCTAACTGTGCCCCAGGAAAAGAAAATTTTTGCTGTGACCCTTGCAGACAACTGAATGAAGCAAATAACTTACTTTCATGAAAAGCTGTCAAGGGTATTACTGGCTTGCTATCCTGCTCCTCACAGTCAACAAACGGGTCATAGAAAGTGAGGACAGGGGTTCCCAGAGTCACAGAACAGGATGGTGAGAAGGCAACACAGGAGTGCAGCCCCATCCTGGGTACTCCTATGGAACAGAATTTTCCCAGATACTGGATTAGGTCTGTATTTCAGAAAAAGGTGTCAGCAGTCAGTGCTCACCTCTGCAGGTATGTCATTCAAGTATTATAAGTGCAGATTTCTAGGAAATTACAATCTGTCCAGGGTGATTTTATCTAGCTTCAGCTCCTAGCCACCACATTCTGCTATTTCTTATCAGCACTGCTCGAAATGCCAAGAGAGATCCTGACGACGTCCTCCTGGACATCCTGCATAGCAGGGAGCAGTATTCCCTCAATCAGCAACTTCTCCTTCCAGTTCTTTACTCTCACGCTACTTGAGCAGAATTTTACCAAGATATTCAGTCTTGATTTTAAGACTTCAAGAGCAAATTCATCAAGCCTGTTGGGCAGATGTAGCAAAAATAATTATACTGATATAAATGTGCTGCCTTTTTTGGTCGTTTGCCTAGTTCAGATATACTTCTTCCCACTAAATTAAAAAGTCTTCTGAGAAAAAAATGTTCCCTTTAGGTAGATGGAGTTACACTACAAGTAAATCTCCCCAAAATCTCATGCATAAGCTAAATAAATTGAACTCAAATCTCTTAGTCTAAGGGAGGCTTTGCAGACTTCAAATAATTCTTGTAGTTCCTTTACTGAAGTGTTAACAGAGAGCATCTTTATTCTACTAACACTTGCATGAATAGCTGATACCCTCTGGGCGACATCTCAGTTTCACTGTTGATGATGTTCTCTGACTTTTTCCATGTGCTGGATTCACAAAGCACTGCTCCAGTATGGAGGAACATCTGCTGCACATGTGGGCAATGCAATATCCTCAGCAGGCATGGGCCACACTGGTGGTAAAGCCATGTATGTCTGGATGGAAGAGACACCTGCATGTCTGCATGTGAGGCCAGGTGGAGATGATGCCAGATGAGCTCAGCACTTACCTGGTGCCCAGGTGCCCAATCATGCACACGTGGGCCAGTGAACATGCACGTCTTGGCCAGCATGCAACCACCAGGCAGTAGTGAGGGATAAAAGGGAGGATAGAGCATACTAGGTATTTATGAGGTGGGGGAAATCTGAGAGTATTGTGGTGCAAGAGGGAGCAGGACATAAATCCACAGTGATCAGGAATTTCATTAGCTCTGCTGTTTATGGAATCGTGTGTTTCATTAAGATCAGCATCAGATTTGGAATGAATTTCTTTACATTACCTCAGATATTCCAAGCCTATCTTTGATCAATGCAGCTAACCAGTATAACCTGAGTTTACATGCACTATGACCTTGAAATGCACCTACGATGATTTGCATAATATTGATGTCTGAATATTGCCAGAGCCTGCCAAAGAGGGAGAGTGCAACACGAGCACCTTCCTGATGCTTTTTCAAGGCAGCTGCATTAGCTCTTCAGTTGGCCCTCACTCCTGTTCGCTTTTCAAAATCATAGAATCGTTTAGGTTGGAAAAGACCTTTAAGATCATTGAGTCCAACCGTTAACCTAGCACTGCCAAGTCCACCACTAAACCATGTCCCTAAATCCCACATCTACACATCTTTTAAATACCTCCAGGGCTGGTGACTCAACCACTTCCCTGGACAGCCTGTTCCAATACCTGACAACCCTTTCAGTAAAGAAATTTTTCCTAATATCCAACCTAAACCTCCCTTGCCTCAACTTGAGGCCATTTCCTCTCATCCTATCTCCAGCCACCTGACAGAAGAGACCAGCACCCACCTCACTACAACCCCCCTTCACGTAGCTGTAGAGAGCAATAAGGTCTCCCCTCAGCCTCCTCTTCTCCAGACTAAACAGCCCCAGTTCCCTCACCCGCTCCTCATAGGACTTGTGCTCCAGGCCCCTCACCAACTTGGTTGCGCTTCTCTGGACACGCTCCAGCACCTCAGTGTCTTTCCTGTAGTGAGGGGCCCAAAACTGAACACAGGACTCGAGGTGCGGCCTCACCAGTGCTGAGTACAGGGGAACAACCACCTCCCTGCTCCTGCTGGCCACACTATTTCTGATACAGGCCAGGATGCCCTTGGCCTTCTTGGCCACCTGGGCACACTGCTGGCTCATATTCAGCCGGCTGTTGACCAGCACCCGCAGGTCCTTTTCTGCCAGGCAGCTTTCCAGCCACTCTTCCCCAAGCCTGTAGCGCTGCATGGGGTTGCTGTGACCCAAGTGCAGGACCCGGCACTTGGCCTTGTTGAACCTCATACAATTGGCCTTGGCCCATCGATCCAGCCTGTCCAGATCCCTCTGTAGAGCCTTCCCAGAGATACGGAAAACCTGCAACTCTTTAAATTATCCAACTTCCTTGACTTTGGTTGAGTCATGGATGAAGAAGTAAGAAATGATCAAATATTTAGGAAAGGACAGCAACTGTCAGTTGGATGGCAGCAGATATCAGAAGAGATTAGAAGATGACAATTTTAAGAAGAAATTGTCTCAGGATAAAGCGGGATGGTGAGGCAATCCCAGAAAGGATGTCCTACTACAGCAATGATTCAGTCTCTTTGGTGGGTAAATTCTGCTTGGGTCTCTTGATTTAAGAATGATGTGAAGGAAAAGGAACTGAAGAAGAATAAAAATCTGACTAGAGTTCTCTGATTTTCACATCGCAGCTACGATTACTGAGCCAGAAATTAAGATGATGCTGTCTTGGCAGATGTGGGATAAAGGTTCTTTAAGGTCTACCACAGCCTAGCATGAGTAAATGCTTCTCATCTTTTAATAGGAAGTATAGCGCAAGGAAGACTGGAGTTAGGTAACAGCAAGCAAAGCAAGGGACAAAAAAAAAAGAAAAAGACAAAACCCATGCATGGGAATGACTGGAAGGGCAGGCACAATAACAATTTTTATTTGAATTTTAAGGACAAACTGTCTAAAATTGGAGTAATCAATGATGTTATTTCTACAAATATAGATACTTCACAAACTTTTGACATCTGGAATTCTTTCATCCAGAAAATAGTGTAATTATGGCTATTTTTTATTTTCATCATCTGCCCCAGAAGCTTAGAATGTGGCTACAGACTTGTGGATATTGATGACTATCCAATCCAGATGTACAAGTTTTATTGTCCAGTGTGCATCCATCTGATAATAATAAATGCTATGAAGGCACATTGCAACGGCATCAGAGCAGCCCCTGTCACCAGCTGATGCTTGATGGTGTACTTACAGACACACTAAATATGCCTGGGTGGGAACAGCTCTCAGCTATGTAGTGACCTGCCTAATCTTATTATGTTGTTGCATGCAGGTATGTACGAAGGGCAAGCTCCAGCCTGCACTTTCCATACCAACAACCTTCCTTTGGGAATCTGGCCAGGAAGTCTCCCCCAAGGCCCATGTTGCAAACTGGGTCACTCGTCTACTGAGGTTCCTGTATGGTCCTCACCACAGTGCTACCCGAAAGCTAGCTTGTTAAAAGCTATACAGTAAAGAACTAAGGTCTTCTCCCTCTTCTGGTCAGCAGGGACAAGACTATATCTAGCATATCTATGTATTTCCAGCCTCTCTTCTAACCACGACTGGAAAAAACACTGGCTCACCTTCTCTCATAGTGTTCATACTTCTCCTTATGTCTTCTGCAAATGGCTCTAATCTCCTAGACCAGTCACAGAGGATTTATTTTTTCATATACAAGTCTTCCTTGGTTCCCTTGTGCCATTCCCACCAATGCACTGCACTGGGGGAGCAGGTCCTGACCATGGGAGCACAACCCCTCAGGCAGTACAGACTAGCCTTCTGCACAGCCAGGGAGAGATCAAAACCTAAAAAAAAGTCAACATTGTCCCAAGAATCATCCAAGACAGACAAACTAACTCCCAGCTACTCTCTGTCAAAGGAATATGGAATATTCTCCACAGAATACATTACACAGATTCTCCCACCTCTTCTTCTCAGTCAGAGACTTGGTACGAGCCAGAAGAGTCTGCCTCATGTTTACATTTTATTACAAGGCATTTTCTCTGCTTCAAGATTTAGTAATGGTGACCAAGGCACTGAACCATCCTGATGATGTGATAAGGTATCTCTGCTATCAATTCCTCCTAAAATCTAAAATGCCCCCACGCTCTGTGAGTGGAAACGGCCTTTTGCACTGTGTGCTAGGACCACAGGACAATCATCACTGAAAAGGCTTTCTTGCCTCTTCCCCAGTGCAAGCCTCATCATGTCCTTTATGCACATTGGCTGCCTTACTCACCAGCCATGCCTTTCTATATTATACTTCTGAAGGGATTAGTTATAAATGGCTATTTAGGTGAAAACTCACATTTGTGAAAGAAATGGGACAACCCTTAAGATGACTTCCCAATTCAAAAGCTTCTTCTCATTTATGAGGGAGCAGCAAGTCCAGCTTCTGTCCCCTTCCACCCGAGGCCAAGGAGAGCAGAGGACACAAGGCAATGCCTACCCAGGCATATCTCTAAGCAGATGGGCTAGAGCTCTGTCTCAGCACAGGATCAGGCATCACAAATCTGTAACCAAGCTTTGCATTCATAATGCATTAAGACAACTAGTGGTGGATTTGGAGCTCCACCAAAACCAGATCATGAGTCTTTCTCACCTTTAAAAACTGAAAAGACCAACCGTATACAAAATATTTTAAGGCAACAAGCCCCTGGGAGGAGGAAAGGGAAAGAAAATATTTGCAATCCAGAAGCAGACGCTGGCGTGAAACTGCCAGTGGCAGTGGCCACTCCATTTGTCACCAAAGGCAAGTGACAGCATTGGAAAAAGCAGGTTCTCCCTCCCTAGCCCAGACCCAGAGAAACTGCCTGCTCAAGTGCTGGGCTCAAGTTCCAAACAAGCTGGAAATACATGCATATGGATGAAGCTTTACTTTGGGTTGGACAGGAAGAACAGATTTACAGCCTCACTATTTTCCTTTAGCCAACAGGAGGAGCATGGTGGCTCCTCAGGTTTTCTTCAGGGATGCAAAACAGCCCACATGCAAGGCTATTTCAGAATCCAAGGAATCCGCAGTGTACTACAAGGCTGTGACGTTCACAGTCTGCCCTAGCAAACACATAGCATGACAAGGCCATTAACTAATGGAAGAAGAGATGCTCTAAACAAAAGCTCAGCAGACAGCGAGGGCTCTGGCAGCAGTCTGGCCTTGGCTCTAGCACAGTAACACAGGCTAATCAAGGCAGGAAGGTATCATAACATACATTTTAGCAGGACTAGAAGTAACCTGTTGACTTAAAGCAGAAACGTAGATCCCAAATAAAAGGTTAAAAAAAATCTCCACTGCTGCCACATCCACAAGATCTCCACAAGCAGCAGTCACACTGTGCCAGAGGAGGGGTTATGTTGTGCCCACTGCTGGAGTCTCAACATCTGCTGGAAGACGACTGCTTTTGAGATGCCATCATTGCCATGTGCAAATTGTCAGAGGCATGCCCCTGCAAAGGACAGACAACCAAACTTGGCCTCACTCGCAGGCAGGTGCTCACTCGCTCCTACGACTTTCACTATCAAAGAGACCTTCAAGGTGCCGCAGGCACTTACTGCACAAGTGACGACTCCTGGCAAAGGCTGCAGAGATTCCTGCTGGAAGCGTCCGCAGGCTCATTACTACATAAGAAGGAAGCTTGTGAGCTGCCAATTTCTAGTGAAACCTTTGCCCTCACTTGGCTGCTTTACCACCATGTGCCAGATGTTCAAGGAAGTGAGCCCTAGCAAGCAAGAGAGCTCCTTCTGATTCACTAATGACAGGCAAAAACCCACCCTGGAATCAGCCTCAGTGCCAGGCTGTGGTGGCTGGTTTGCATAACTGGCACTTGTAAATTCCTCTGTTTGTTTCAGGAAGCGTCTACTCTCCACGCAGTAGAGAAACCTTCAGCTTTTGACCATTATTTTAATAGAGAAGAGCAGTATATGGCCAAACCTCCCTCCCCTTGTAATTCCTCTGGTACTTCGGGTATTCGGGAAGAGCTTCTGTCACTGAGAGACCCAGGGTGATGCAGAACAGTACAACAGTGGGAAGCAGGCAGGGTGGATCACAATACGTATGGGTTATGTCTCTTGGCAAAAAGAACAGTCCAGGAGAGAGTGTAACTGTTCTGAGTGACTGTTCACGAGTAATGCACCTCGAGGGACACACTAGCAGCAGCCGTTTCATCAGAGGAAGGGTGCCTGAAAGTGTCAGCAGGCTCTTGCAGCATCGACTGCAAGTCAGCACTGCCAGACCAGTCACCACAGACGCATGAACAACTGACATCTGTGACCCTTCTGCAATAATCATGGGTTCATGCGACTACAGGCTGCTGGACTCCAACCCACTTCGTTTCCACTTGTACATTGACATATTAGGTCAGTATGGTGCAACACTCCCCTCTGCTAACCATGTCACCTTTCTCCATCCCATAATCCCTCTCCCCCCCATTTACTTGCAAGAGGTACAATTATTATCTCCTTCAGGTTATTCTAATGCTTGTCGAATGACTGAAATCAGATTACCAGGGTTTTAGTCACTCAGATTCACCCACCTTTCCCCTTCTTAAAGACAGGTCTATACTCTCCAGTGATACAGCACTGCCCTAACTTGCTACAAGACTTGCAATTCTGAGTGCTAGCTCACCCAGAACATTATGATGGAGACTACCTTTTTTTTGCTGCTGATGTTGAATATTTAGCCAAGCCTGTCCTTTTTCTAGATTAATCTTTTCTCTCAAGTTTTTATTTGTTTCCAGATATTTCTGTTTTAGTGTGAAATAAAATGCAGCTGAGCTTTTGCTTTTTCTTTGGTCCATATCCCACCGCTCCTCTTTCTGGATATAGTGCCTCCCAGGGCACCGAGGCATCATGCAGATCTCTGGAAGGCTGTTGCACCAGACTGTAACACATCAAATCCTCTGCCTCACCGTTCTGCTGCTGCTTCTGCATCATACTGATTCTTCTTCCTTATAACATCTCCTGAAAATCCTCCTCTCTACAAAGCACTTATCCCTTCCTCAGTATGTAAGTGCTGCCAAAAGACTAACATAACACAGAGTAAATCCCTCTCAGCTGCAGGGAGAATAAGCTTATCTGACCACTGACCCCAGCAATAAATAGCCATTCACCTTTCATTTACTCTTTCTCAGATAAACTCCCTTTGATTTCACTTACTCGAGAGAGGACTAAGCAAGGATCCTAGTACCTGGCCCAGATTCTCTGGTCAAGGAGGTCCAAGCAGCTCCAGGTCTGGTGTCTGAAGGAATTCAGAAAGTCTCATACCCCACCTGTGACTGTACCATGGACACATGCAGTTGCCATCAACATTCAGGGGCAAATGAAACATCAGAAGGTAGAGTTGGGTCTATTTTTTTGAGGAATGTGTCCACCTCCACAGCAGTCATGTTCTTTAGCAGGATGTTTCCATTTCCCTTATCTCTGTCCTGAGGTCAGATTCCTGACTGTAACCACTGGTTTGCAGCAGGGATGAAGTCTTGCAGAGGGACAGGCCTAATGTCAGATAAGGAATAAGCAACAGTGGCATACAGAGCTCCTGTGACTCTAGATGAATCCAGGAAAGGAAGAAACTCCCTTTTCTCTGGCAAATCAGCTGAGAAAAACAGAAACTGTCCACAGAGAGCACTAGGCAGGCATTTGTCATTTTGACCTTACCACACACTGATAAAAATACTAACACTCACTACCAGAACAAACAGACGCCTACGTCTTATTCCCATAGCACTGTTAGTTCTCCATCAGGTCATTTCTTCTAGCTAAGAGACAGCACTTTTTGCATCAGTTTACACTAGAAAAAGCAGCTGTGCTAGCCACCTGCTTGCAGCTAAAGCCAGTGACAGCAAGATCTCAGCCTCGGAGAGAGATCAGATTAGAGAGGACAAGACAAATGTTTTCCAGTCACCTGGACTGCATCCTAAAGTATTCAATGAACTGGCTCAGCAGGCTCAAAAACCAGCAATGATTCCCTTTGGGAACTTGTGTAGAACAGGTAGGGTGTCAAAGGATTGAAAAATGGACAAAAATAGTGCCTAGCCTTAAGAAGGCAAAAAAAGTGAAGAGAGTTGATTTATGATTTCAATTCTCAGAATAGCAAGATTAATTATTTGTAAGCACCTGAAAAAAATAACAAAGACTGAGTGGCAACCCAGGTGGATTTGTCAAGGGGGAATCATTATTGAAAAAAAAAGTATTTCTTTATACAGGAATAGAAGTATCATAGGGGAGAAGCAAGACATAAACTGGAATTCAGTAAGGCTTCTGACATATCACTTTCACAAACATGCCAAAAAATGTTATTAATACTACTACTGTGATACAAGTTCAGAAATGGCCAAAAAACTATCCAGGAGGAGTTCTCAGTGGGCTCACTGTAGAAATGGAAGTATGCTGTTACTTTGGGGTCTGCCTAGGAACCAACTTTGTTTAGTGTTTTCATTATCAACCTGGATGATGGAGTAAAAAGTACGCTTATTAAATTGCAGAGGACGTGAATCTGGAAAGAATGGCAGGTATACTGGAAAGCTCTGCCAAAGGAACTTGGCAAACTGGAGAAGTGTCCTGGAAGAAAGAATCAGTAGGGTCAAGTGTATGGTGCTGCTCTTTGGCAGGAAGAGCCAATGGCACAAGCACAGGATGCAAAGTTGGGAAGGTAGCTGCTCTTCAGTTCTTCCTGAGACCTGGAGTCTCAAGGAACTGGACACTAACCTTCAGTCTCATGCCATTGTGGAAAAGGCAGTCAAAACAGCGGATGTATAAAGAATGAGAAACACGAGGCTAGTGAAGTAGTTGTTTGTTCCTCTCTATTTGCTGTACTCTATACAGGCACTGCTCTTCAAGAAAAAGATGAATCAACTGCAGGCATTCAAAAGAGCAACAGGAATTAAGAGATCTGGAAAACATCACCTATGAGAACTGAAAAAAAATGGAGTGTTTATTCCAAAGAAATGAAGGATAAGGAGCCAACCACAAGAGTGCTGAAGTAACACGCAATGCAAGAAGCTTGAGTTCTTTCTGCTCTCTGCCAAGCTGGGCACTGAAGTGCTCAGCTAAGATTACTGCAATCACTCTCCCCAGTCTTCTAGCAAGTTTTAACAAACTATTTGCTGCATCTTTCCAAAAGCAGGGGATACCACATTAGAATCTAATGATGACTGCATGACTGTAAGCATCAGGTGGAAATTAAATTTGTTTTGAAGTAATCCATCCTTTGAACTTCACGCTAAACACTAGGAGTTGCAGGGCACTGACACTGCCAGGGCCTTCCCTTGCCCAGAAAGAAGAACAAGAGTGTGACATAAACCAAAGAAAATTACTTTTGACTCAATTATTCATGTTACGAAAGCCCACTTATGCTTGCCCAGAGGCTGACAGGTAACTTCATCCGTCTGGTACCAGGAAAATAATTGCAAGTTGGTGCCAGTGTGAGACAAGAGCAAAGCATGAGCTCTTAAGGCCATCTATGTAACAACCATATACAATTATATTCCCAGACTGTTTCATTCTGTATATGGTGAGCTGCCAGCCTCTTCTCTCTGTCTCTAAACACACGATATAACATCCCGTCCTTTGAATATCAATCCATTTGTTTGGTTATTTGTCGAAAAATTATTAAAGAACATTTGAAAACAGATATATAAGATTTGTAAAACAAGAACTATATCCAAATAGAGCGCATTTATTCTGGCTTTCATAACAACAGATAAAGACAAACCATCCACTGAATGAGAAGTCATTGATTACAACCTGATTCCATTTAGGATGGGTGAATTACAGAAAACAACCCTGACCAGTAACAGGTCCATGGTACTTCAGAAGGGTGCTAATGCAACTGATTGGGACAAAATATTTACATGGGGAAAGCAGTGGATTCACCATTTCAGTGTTTTAAAATTAGACTTGATACTGTTCTTCTTGGGTGATACTTTAGCCAAATACAAATAATGAATCTCAGTACAGCAATAATGAGCAAAATATAATGGCTTGTGCTATTCAGGTCACATTAAGTCTGTGGATTGTAGCCTTTTCAACAAGTTGTGCTGCTGCTGTCTCCTCCTCCCCTCCTGTGCCATCACATCCTTATCTCCAAACTCCCATTTCTTCCCTTGTCATTGCTCTTTTCCTTCCTCTGCTCTTAAATCCAAAGAGTCCATAAAATCCATTCAAAAGCTGGTCCTTTTATATACTCTTCAAAATAAATAAAAATTAACTCATTGTTCCTAGTACACACTAACATAATCTTGAATAGAAAGCCTCATCTGTGATGCAAGGTCAGGTTACAGAGAGATGTCTTTGTAAAACATATTTAATTAAAGCTGAAGTCCATGGAGGTAAAAAAAGCCTTCACTTTAATGCAGCAGGACACACAGAGGAACTTTCCTCAGACCAAAACGTGGCAAATATGACTGTGATATCATGTCTGCCCACCATTTCTAATTAGGTGACCTTCACAATGTCAGCTGACTGTTCTTACCACTTTCTCCTTGTAAACAATGTATTTCAGCCACTTGAAATCCTGCCATTTGAATCCCGCCAGAACAAACAGGGAATCCTTCTCATACTGCTCCATTTTCTGGATTGCACCTTCAGGATACGTGATCCGGAGAGTTGTCTTGCCACCCACATCTTTTTCAAAGCCCTTCACCGGAGCTGAGTTCAGCCTGCAGGGCAACCAGAGAAGACACTGTCATGGATTCCCACTTACACTCATGCATGTTGATGATACAGCAATCACTGCTGAGCAAGAGCTCCCTGTACACAGCTGTTACAGCAGCAAATGTTAACTCCTGCAGTTCTTCATCACAAACATTTATGAAGCTTTATACCAAGTGACAACAGTTTAATTAGAAGCTATTGAAATTATTTCATTGAATATAATGCAAACAATTCCTGCATATCCACTCTTGTGATTTAAATTGGGCTGGAAGCTTTGGAAAAGGAAACTGAAAAATATTGTCCTTGCTAATTTAGAGTTACAAACTAAGCATTAAGATTTTAACATTCCATCACTCCCAGCATATCTTACTTGGATTCTGCAAGACTGTGCTGAAACAGAGGATGCAGTTCCATAGCAGTTTAAGCAAACCGAAACTGGTCTCGTGCTCCAACCCCAGTCCAGAGCTTACACTGCTCATCTTACCTGCAGTGAGATTGTTTAGGGAACTAAAGCCAGCTAATAATTTTCAAAAAAAACCAAAGGAACAATCTCCACCTGGTTTAATTCCCCAAACTGGCTATCCAGAAGGCGAGCTGCACTGCAATGCCAACACAAAGAAAGAGGCTGGGCTGCGCAGCTTGGGTAAGGCTCAGCAGCACTGCAGTCTCACTGACTCAGAAGAGTTTTCTGCTGTGGAATTGCATCCCACCCTGAAAACACCCGAGTAGACACACAGCTTTGCTCTTGGGCACACCGATTTCTAAGGGAATGCTACGTATTTAGCTGTGCTTTGTTAAGACACCCCTCAGGGACAAAGTTTTTTCCCTTCAAAAAACAAACTGCTCTGGTGTTAACAGCAATGATGACTTTCATGACATTAAAGTTATTCAGAACTTCCATTCAAAACGAGAAAGCCAAAGCTGAGGAAATTTCAAGTAACTTGGAATACAAATCTTGCTGACATCAAACAGCAGCCCCTGATTGAACAGCATTGCCTGCTTGAATTACTGCAGCCTTCTTGACTTGGGGTAGTTCAATATACTGGAAAGTGCTTATGGACTGCAAATTTTGCCATGTAGGAATGTTAATGAGGATCTGGATTTGTCTTTTTCAGCTCAAGTAAGCATTTTAGGTGGGAAACCTTTTAGTAGAAGAAAATACAATCTGAAATTCTATTCAGAATTAAGGAGAATAAATTACTGTGTATTTTTAGTAAAAATACTTAATCAGTAGGAATAAAATATTAAAGCGAAAACAACTTAAGAATCAGCACCACCCACAATTTATACAGGAGATGAAGCCTTTTTTTTGTGGTTTACAAACCCTCGCTTTGTACCCTGACATTGAGGTATCTAGACCTGACTGCCTGCAAAAACAGTGCTCCCAGCCAGCCTGATCCCTTGCTTTTTCCTCTGTTGCTGACGCTGTGTTCACACATCGCTCACTTTTGCTATGGGCATTATTTAAACTTCAAGGCATTGCGTCTCTTTAGGGTAGATGACCCTACATAATGTAAAAGCATGTGGCTCTAAATGTAACAGAGATAAATGCTATGAAGTACTATGTAAAGAAAGACACTTATACATATTTTCATCTGTCTTCTTGAAGTTGAGGGGAAGGGTAGCATCTGCAGTAATTTCAAATGTCAATGTGTAGCTCTTTGGCAGGGTTTTCGCCACCCCTCAACTGCTGGGTTCACTGTTTTGCCGCTTACCTTGTTAAAGCACCCAAAACTTGGCACCCCTACTTTGTATTTAGACAAGAAACAAAACAGTCCATTTCCCCAAGTAAAATGAACTCAGGTATTCAGCAAAGGGCCAGAGTGTGAGTTGCTGACGGAGTCATAGTGATGGAGTCCTGCTAACGAGCCAGCACTGTCAGCCCCACAGTCAGTGCCCCAGGGGCAGCGCAGGCAACGGAGCAGGAAAAGTTCTAGCAGCCACCACCTGTGTTCATGAAGGTGCATACTACACAGTCCAAGCCCTCTCCCAGGCAGGACGTGCTGGTGGTTATAAACACAGCTAAATCTTAGAAAACCTCAGTTAGGATGCCAGGCCTCCTCCTAGTGCCCATGGACAGGCAGTTTTCTCCATCAGAAGTTTGAGTGTTTTTCTGTCTGTGTCCACCGATGACATAGGGAACTTAGAGACACTAACTCCTAAACTTGGCACCATGAAGACCCTCTCAAATGTCACTAAAGTATCATCATCAGGTGAATCCCTATATCATTCTAACCAGGAATTTCTGATATACACTTGTTTTTCCCCTGTCTACAATCTATTCTAAGGAGGCATTTCAGAGCACCGATGACTGCTGCAAGAAGCTCCTGCCAGGTAAACAGCGTGACAGCTGGGAATAACGTCTGCACTGAAATCTGATAATATCCAGTTAAAGAAAAAACAGTAACTAACTCACTCCAAGCTGTTTTAGAACTGTCAAAGCTGATCTGACTCTCTTCACAAGATCAAAATTTCTTGCTGCAAGTAGCAATCCTCACATGGTAACATGAGGCATCAAAAAACTCCACATACTGCTGGATCACTCCTTTGTCCACAAATGTACCACATTTTTCCCTTTAAAATTCACCTCCTAGGTCCCAAATCTGATCCTTCAAAGGAGTTTTGCAACCCATGAAAAAGGATGCTATAACACAAGGGACTTCCCCAGCTTCCACCAGAGTAAAGGAAGCAGTTGGATACATTTAAGAAGACTGTTCTCACCTCCTCAGTCCCACATCCAAGCACCTGGCTTCATTTAACCTTTACAGTTGACTTTTCTCTCCTTTATGCATCCCACAAACAGCACAGGTGCTTAGCTGCCCTCTTATCCTCTCAGCTTGCAAACTGATTTAGATTTACTGATGTGGAGAGAAAAGGTTGAACTTTTCATTTGGAAATTAAATAGTGGACTTTCTGATGTAAATCTTAGTGGGTGGCTTAGTCCAGATGGATTGAAACTGTTCTCTTGCTACTTTTTGAACAGTCTGAGCCCAAGAAAAGGCTGTAACTGAATTTTAATTCGGCTCCAATAACTGCAAGTCACCAGACTATGATGAGTAGTAAGAGCTCTTTGCTAACAACTGATAGTGGGATGAAATAGGAGAAGGGCTGTGAAAGTTTCATCCTGTTCTGAACAGTCAGCCCTGTGTCCAGAGCACTGCCAGGGAAGCAGGGAACCGTTCACAGGAACGAAGCACTGAAAGGGATCTTCTTGGTCTTTTTGTCCAGAGTCAGAGGGTATTTATTACTCTGTGTACGTTCTATTCTTTCCTCGTGTGCCCATTACTAGCACATGGGAGAGAAAGGAGACCATGCTAAATGATACCTTCACTGTGCCTTAAATTCTTTTACTAATCCCTTTCTTTCTTCCACCTTAGCTAAGAATTTGCTATTTGCCACCACGTCTCATGGTTGACTAAAATTCAGAGAGATGATATCAGCTACATTCCCTTTAATATGAAATCAGTTATCTTACTAAGGAAGAAACATACCAACTTAGAATACGTTAAACCAGTTTTTATAAACTTGCACTGCAGTTTTTCCTATTTTTTCCATTGTAATGGAAATGGAAAAACTCCCACTTTTCCTATTTACCATTGCAATATTTTGTTAGTCATGATTCAGAACCTGCTAAAAAGTTCTGCATTTTTTTCAAGTCAGACTAATGGGTCTGTAGCTCCCCAGAGCACATCCCCCTTCCCTCCTACACACACTCTCTGTCTCTCACTCTCCATTAGTACAGGTATTGTGTTTGTTAATCTCCACTCACCCAGAACACCTCCCTGACTTGACAGATTTATTACTAAGAGTTATGACTAGACCTGTGATTTTACATATCAGCATGTTTTTCAAGCATTCTGAGATGGCAGTGATCTGGGTTCTCAGCAAAAGCAAAAAGTCCTAACTCTGACTGCGGTCCTTTCCACTCTTATGCCACTCTGCTTCTGCTCCCTTATTCAGCATCATCATCTGCAGTGAAACAGAGGCAAAGTATTCACAGTTTCTAGGTTGCACCTACAGGTGTTTAATCATTACTGGGTCCTCACACATGGAGGCTTACTACTTCCTAAGAACCTATGCTGCACCATTCTTAGTTCTTCCCATCCTAACTGTGAAGTGTAGGTCCTGGGGAATGCTACACATGTATGAGCAATAATACTTCCCTGAGCTACCAAGATGACATATCTGGGAGCAGATCTAATAGAACGTTTTACTGCTTCCCCATTTAAGGGCATCACAAAAGCAGCAGCTTTTAGAAAGGAGCTATGAAGAGAAGGTTCAAGTGGGATCATAGGAGAGACCACATTCCCAAGCAGCTGTGGAAAATGGAATGCTTGAGGAATGCCTTTACCTTTTGATGTGATCACCATTTATAAGACACACTTATATGGTCATTTTTTTTCCCCTCCATATTAGTTAATGCTTCCATACAAATGGATATTGTCACTAGTGTAGGTTTAATGTTTGCCTGCATAGCACATGAACCAATACAGAAACTTAATATATGACAAGAAAACTGTGATGCCAAAGACTCACCTGACAACAACGTCATAGTCATCAATTTTTAACCCCAATGACTTATTTGCAAGTACTCCACCGTTTCCCACAATAATACATCGCCGGCAGCTGAGACTGTGGAAGAAACAGAGGAAAGAGGTGATTTTTGTAACATAACTTTGAACACACTGAGCTGCACATATTCAGTTTGCACCTGAGAACTACAGGAAACCTTTTGGAATACTAAGAATTAAGAGGAGGACAGAGATACACTTGATCCCCAGCTCACCCCATCATGCCTAGGCATTACACGTGACAAACTGCTTTCAACACCTCGCACCACGTGTGGCCTAATGAGATGAGCTGTCAGGACAAGCAGGTCCTCTCCCCCCACACCTCTGCTATGATGGGCTTGAATCAAACCCCTCTGTTTACTTAAACGTTCTCATTATTCATTTAGCACTGAAATAACAATAAACCAAAGGCTTAGTGAGGAAGTCCTCTCTTCAAGCATTTTTCTGAATGCAGGCAGATCTTGCCAGGTTATCTGGGGTGTGCTCACCTTGCTGAGTGCAAAATTGCTGCAGTTGGCATGAGACTTCAAGAGACAGAAAAACACTAAATGGATAGAAAAAGGACACCCCCCTCCCCCGTCCAGTAGGAAACATATATGGAGACACAATGGGTGAGGAAAGGGAAGGAAGACAACCTTAATTAACAAAGAAACAGGAAAGAGAAGGAAGAGAAGAGTTTCTCGTGGAACTGCAAGTCACGAGAACTCTCTGCAACAGATGTTAAAAAGTGATTTCGTTTTGAAGACAGAGAGAGGACTTCTTTCCAGCCATCTAATCCCAAATGCAGCTGGCTCTTCTGGCAATGCGCCTCCAACTCTGGTAGTTCACTGAAAGAATACGTGTCTGCAGAGCCCTTTTCGGAAAGGTTCCAAGGCAATCAGTTGTTTGGAGGAGATCTGTGGGCTAGGCGGCCTTCCTAGTCCCAGGCACAGCCAACTGGTCTCTTCTAGGCTGTCCTCGCTGTGATCAGTCTAAAGAGCCAGCATGAGGAAAGCTCTAATTATGTGGGGTCTTTCTTTGCAGAGCAGGGCTGGAGCGCGCTTAAAGACTCAGCTAAACCACTGAGGGTTACCCCGCTGACAGACCCATTAGCTGGACATATGTGGAGAATTAACAGCACCAAGAAACGCTCAGAAACAGCTTTCCCAGCCCAGATACAAGTTTCACTGCAGATCCCAGCTTTTCCAAAAGCAAAAACCTCCTCAAGAAGATGGACATATTAGCCGAGTGCTCGTGTCCCTAAGGGCCGAAGAAGTGTGGATGTTCGTGATAATCAAATCACAATAGAGAAAGAACTTTACAGACAACGGCACAGAAAAAAACCACAGTTCTGGCGACAAGGAGAAAGCAGAGGCAAGATCTGGTTCAGGCAGTATATTGTGTCAAGGAGGGAAGGGAAAGAGTCAGCCCCAAGTACACCAACCGAGTGACAAAGATGTTAACAGCTCTGTCAAAACCTTTACGGAAAAGGTGCTGCAGGAGGGAAAAAAGACGTAGTTCAGTTCTGGCCAAGTGAAATTTCAGATGAAAATATGCTCTTTTGATGATTATAAGAAAGTTTGACCTCCTAAACAACAGACTGCTGGGTTAAATACTGCGATTTCTCTACCTAGTTGTCTCTGACTTTTCTTAATTTTATATTGTGAAGAATGCTACCATGCTGAAATCCAAAGGCTGCAAGCTATAGACACTCCCCTCTATCCCTTTCCCACTTACTGTTAGGATGCTAGCTCTTACCAATTTTGAATACAGATGTGTTTGTTTCAGCCTCAAACCACTTAATTGCATTCTTCGCTTTTCTGCTAAATTAAAGCACCATCTACTGTCAGCAGTCCCTTCCACATCTGCCTGTGATCCACTTACTGACAAACCACTGCGCGTAAACATCTGCCTCTACATGGATAATCAGTCACAGGTCAGACTGGTGAGCATGAGCCGCTACACATGAGATAAAAGAACCAGTTCCACCAGCCAAAGCTGTTCCAGCAGCCTCTCTTCATGGCCCTGTTCCTGCACAGTACTTGTAGACTGATCAAAGCCCATTCTTAATTTTCTCTTGTCCATACAAACCGGAGTGAGCTCATCACATCTCTTACGGTATGGCAGCTCTCCTAGATCCTGAGTCACGTTTGCAGTACCTCTCTGAACGGTTTTCAACTTCTCCCCAGATCTCTGAAGTGCTGACTCTGGAAGACCAGCATGCGGAGCTCACGCTGCTCAAAGCAGGGTCCCTTTTACACAGAGATTTTACGTACATCATTCCAATGCTCTTTTTATAGTCACTGGTTTGCAGAATACAATCCTCATCTTGTAAGCACAATCTGCATTGTCACCTCTGAGATGCCTGACTTCTGATTAGGCTCCAGTAAAGACCTGTTCAGAGAAGGGCCCAACGAAAAGGTCTAGACTGACCTGGCCCTCCTACTCCTTACTTCCCTAGTCTTTGGCTCTGGCAAATTTTCCTAGTGTAATTTTACTTTTCCTCCAGATTGGTTTTAACCACTGCAAACACCTGCCAGTAGGATTACACTAGAAGTGTCACTAAAGGATTAATTCTCAACCCTGACAGTAACTTTTCGAAGCTGTGTGACATATCCCATTCCTAAAAAGGATATGTCTGCAACAGCGTTGTGTAGAACCAGAATATAATGGACCAAGACAAATAACTAATGCCTATCTTTAACAGGTTACCTTTACCAATCAAGCTTCTAGTTCATCTAAAAAATATATCCACTACATGACAAGATTTCATTTCCACAAACCCCATGGTAACTCACATCAATTATGCTGCCATCCTAGCCCTGTCCCAGATCTAACTTTCCAGGATTTTTCCTGCAAAACCGAGCTAATCAACTTACAGCCACCTCTGTCATCTCCCATATTTCCCCAGGAATGGCACAACATTTGCTGTTCTAACCAACATTCCAAGAAGGGTTAAAAAACAAACAGTAATAACAAAAAGAATTCTTGATTTAACTACAAAAAGAATTCTTTATTTAACTCTGTAAATACTCTTCAGTGCTTACTGATTTAAAAAGACATATGATTGTCTTTTAAAATCCTCATAGTTACTAATAAAAATACACAAAGTATTTCATTGTTGCTGTAAAATGGGACAACATCATTCTATCTTTACCCCCCAAAATGAAACAAATACTTAACTGAATGGTTCTGCCTTTACTCATCATAACTGATAGGTTAATCACCTTTACCCAGCTTCGTGTCTGAACCATTCTTATATTCTCGTGGTCTTGACATATTTAAATGCATCTTCCTTTTTCCTTAAGTCCGCAGATATGATTTTTCACTAGTATCTTTCTGACACTAAGGTCTAATCTTTGATCTTCTAGAAGCTTTTTCTTAAATTTCTTTCAAAAGTACTCTGCCCACTCTCATCACAAAGCTGGAAGTTTCTGTTGCACACTCAGAAGGCAGTATTCAGATGCAGATTGCTTTCTTCAGGTGTACGTGATGAAGATATGGCGAGTCTTGGACCTTGCCTGGGTTCTGCACATCAGGCATGTACATCAAGTCTGGGCAGCCAGGACTTTTTTAATCAAGACAGGCAGAAAAGTGATCTGGCTTGGTCTCACCAGCTTTGGCAATCACACTGTGGAACAGTGAGAAGACTGCAGGGCCACCCTGATGGCACTGTGAAAGGGAAGCATTCAGCAAGGACATCAGGCACCTGACCTCCCATCCCAACCAGAAGTTGGGACACTTTGCACCAGCATAGCTGGGCTCCTTCGCAGCCAGCACTGACTGATGGTGCCTGAGCATGGGAAACCTGCAAAGTCACTGCTGGCTCCAGGCAAGTTTCTGGCTGAAGAAACACGCCATGCAAGCAGCATCAGTTACAGCTCAATTGTTCCTCCACAAAGAAGTGTGCAAACACCTTTTTGTTTGTTTACATAGTATGTCAAAGCTGTGTTTCTTTTCCAGAAGAGCTCAAGGACTGAACACACCAGACTGAGCCCAGGTTCCAGTTTGCTACCAGGGCGGTATGAAGGAGGGTCACGGACTTTCCACACCAGACAGACTTTCCCTAAAGCCCTAAGTTGGGAGCTGCAGCCAGATGTACAGCCTCTTGACACAGATGCTCAGGGGTTGAGTTAATCTACAGCAAAACTGGGATTCACACAGATCTTCTTGAACAATATAGCACTGTAAACATATGTATGCATTGTAGCAATTGCTACTTCCTCTTTTATCGAAGCGCTTTAGGGATTTGTCAGGGGAGAAAAACCACAAAGCCTTCCTTTGCGCAACTTTGGAACTAAAGGCTTTGAGGAAAGATATAACAGAATAATTAAAAAATACATCTTTAGGGTAACTGGTGCCTAGGGAGGCTTAGCATATTCCGGTTTGATCTGGCTGATGCTACTTAAACTGGTACTATCAACCTGAGCCAGAGGGACACACCCATCTCCTGCTCTACCAAATTCCTTCCTCGCTTGTTAGTTTATATACTGCATTAGTAAAGACTGTGTTAGTTATAAGTTCAAACTCTCAGGTTGCCTTCATTACTACCTGGAAGCAATACAAAAGGATCAGTCAGGTTTTTATATTTATGTCTTTTCATAGGAAATTTACAGGGCATTACCACAGAGATTTAGCCCCAAAATCCACTGAAGTCCAGCCAGCAGAAGAGCCACAGAACTAGAAACCAAGCCCTGATCGATTTGCAGAATGAGGGGCAGGCCACTGGAGGAGCCACTAAAGCAAGCAGTGAAAATGTCAGTGATGTAAATGGGCCTGGAAAAGCCAACAGAGGGCAAGAGAACTCTGAAGCGTCAAAGCCAAGGCCCACCACCACCTGCGTTAGGGAGAAAGACATGCCAGCTCTGAAGGAAGAGGACACTGCTTCTAGAGAAAGTCCCCTGAATCTCCAATCTTTTCCAGAAAAGCTCAGAGCTGAGTTGCAACTGCCCTCACAAACACAACTGCAGCTTTACCTACCTCCTGCCCTGGAGCAGGAGCAGGTTACTATAAGCAGTTCAACAAAAAGGTGCCATAATAAGGAGTCCCAAAGAAAACTAAGAAAGCATGGCACCACTTACACTATGTTACAGGTGTGAACTACGGCATTTGTTCACATGCCCTCCAGCTGCTGCGAGCTATTAACACAACTGTACTCACAATGGAGGGATTAGTTGAAGCGAGTTGGCAAAGCTGCTTTGGGATGATGAAAGGTGTACGTGTACCCGGAAGGATCGAGTTTGCCTCATATCAGCACCACGTCGGTACATTGTTTCAGGAAAGGTGCATCAGGATGCCCTTTTGGCACAGGGATAATCAAACAAACAAGTTCATTTCCAGGGTTACGGGAGACAAGTGAAGGTAACATCTCAAGGGGCAGCTTTGTGAAGGAGGACAGAAATGGAGAAGCTTGGGTGGGGAGAAGACCAAAGGCTTGGTGTAGATCCTCCACCATACAACTCTAATCCCCTCTTTCCTTCCTATGCTCTCATGCACTGCTCTGACCTCACCTCTCCTGCCTCTCCCACCCCTCCCCTGGGAAAGCTGCGTTCAGCGCAGGGTTCCATGAACACTTGCTTCAATGGGCCCGGCAGCCCTCACCCTCCCCACCCATCCCCAGCCCGCTGCCTCCTGTGCTGCCGTTGCAGCGCCGGGCCAGTGCAACTCCTCAGTGGGAGAGGAACCCGGAATGACCCGGGTTAAGGGAAAAAACTTTCAAACTGCAATCATTTCAGTGACCCACTTTAAAGTCCTTCTTCAAACAACAGCAGCAGCCCAAGG
This sequence comes from Haliaeetus albicilla, assembly GCF_947461875.1. Lineage (NCBI taxonomy): Eukaryota > Metazoa > Chordata > Aves > Accipitriformes > Accipitridae > Haliaeetus > Haliaeetus albicilla. The sequence goes on from NC_091490.1 coordinate 12,404,345, forward strand.
AGAAGGTAGGGAGCTACAGTCTGAGAGCAGGCAGCAGCAAATACAGCTCCTTGGACTGGCTTTGCCAACAGAGAAAATGTTGGTGCAGCTCCACCCCGAAGAGAAGGTGAACCTGGAGCGTCTGCCAGAATCAGCCCACTAGACTTCTGAGAGACTACAAGTGGAAGGGTTCGCAAGACCTCCTAAGTCTGACCCCTTGCACCTCACAGACTTTAGCTGTGTCTCTTATCTCTTTCACAATAACGCGTTTTTTCAGCCCTTAATCATAGAATCATAGAATGGTTTGGGTTGGAAGGGACCTTTAAAGGCCCTGCTCCCAGCACACTGGAGCTGCCACAGAGAGGAACTGTTGGGCTGCGCTTTGAGCTTGAAACAAGATGAGATAGTAGCTAACCTTCCCTCATCAGCCTGCTCCATCAGCTCTTCTGGAATCCAAAATGGCAGATAGCCCTTGCTGCCAGGACTGTAATTCACTGACAATCACGGCTGAAGAACACTTCTGGATGCATACCCAAGTCTTAATCCATGCCCTACTCACCAAGCAGGTTTCCAAGAGCAGCACTGTGGTAGCCTTAACACCTCCTACGGTACCCAAGCGCTCGCTCGTAATAACCCCTCTGTTGCAACTCCATCCACCTACTGCTTTAGGGTCTCACTTTGCAGCTTGCTATCCCAAGCCTTTCTTGTCCCTTTCTCCCACATCAGCTTTGATTTTTATCTTTCCTAAGACCGGCTCACTTGGAAGGGCTCTGGGAGGTATTTGACTGTGAGGCATATGTACTACACAACCAACATTGACTGCTTTGCATTTATCACAAAAATTCCCAAGAAAACAGTACTTCCCCCAAATATCTGTGTGTTTACAAGCATACATACCACCAAATCTTGTTACTGCAATACTACAGAAATACATTTCTAGCTTGTTCCTTAGGTCTCATTCATACTTGATATCTCAGGGACTTTGCATACGTTTCACGAAGGCTTAAGCGTTAGGCCTTTCCTAACTGCACCAAACCCACTATAAAGAATGTAAAACCAAAGTGAGCAGCTCATGCTAGAGTGGCTGTATTTCACAGCCTCCTGAGAAATGACTTAAAAAACCTGAAACATTCCACTCTGCAAAGAACAGGTGAGCAGCACAGGTCACAATTACATTAACCTTCACTGCAAGAATCTTCCACCTGCCCTCTGTCATTAACACCAATTTCCCATGAGCAACCTTCTGAAAGAGTCTATATGTGGATTTTTCAACAGATTAAAATCTTAGCTCTCCAACCAGAGCCGAGATAAACCCCAGATGGGTGAGACTCAGTTGTGTGCAAAATCTCTAAGAAGGTCATATGTAAAATGATTTTGCCTTCTGGACATCATTTCTCAAATTAATCCAAACTCTGAAGGCTAACCCTATCTGGCATTGCTGTGAGGCAAGGCAAACTTCAAAGCAACCTAAATTAGCACACAGACTGCAAAAAACTAAGAATCAACTTTCACATAGAGAGTAACTCCCAACTCTAACTACAGCAGGCAAGCTCTACAGTCAACATGAGAGATGTGGAGACTTACAGAAAGGCTGGAAAAGCTTACAAACTTTGTCATGGAAAAGCAGGCAGAAGGGGAGCTGGGCCAGGAAATAAAACCAATGTGTTTAGAAAGCAGGAACTGTGTTGTTAGCCTGGATTCAAGAAAGTACCACTGTTTGGAAAGAAGTAGTACCAGGACTTTCAAAAGAGATCATGTCCCAATAAAAACCTCTGACAGCTTCTGAAAGAAACTACCTCTAATCCAGGAGGTGGCACTAAACCAAAACTGCAAGGCAAAGGGAAGGAATGACAGAAAAGCAAGGACAGGAAAGACTAAAGGACTATCACTGGGAAGCTGATTGGAAACATGCCAGTGAGTTTCAGAAGCAACCTCTACAATAGGACTGAAGAATCAAAGGAGCTTCTTCTAAAGGCATCAACTCAAATACCACAGGACCCAGGAGACTGCTGTCGCATCCTGGCACAGGCTTGGCCAACACAATCACACATTCGTGCTTTAAGGGTGAGGTATTAGTGAATGAGGTATTAGTGAAACATTGTTAAAACAAGCCAGTCCCTTCTTTCCCTCAAAGAGTTTCTTGTGATCCTATTGCTTTGTCAGAAAGGCTGAAAGAGAATAATGTGTTTATTGAAAACCTACTATTTACTTATTTGAAAAAGGGGCAAGAGGGTGTATTGTAACACCATATGAAACAAAAGATTAGGAAATAGTCAAAAGGTAAATGCTTTTTTCTACTCATGTTTGACTTAACAGAAGTCTCCAGAGTTTACAGATTTACTGGAAAGAGGACACAGTTTCCAGCTCCTGATCTACCTCCAAAGCACAGCCACATTTACTGGCAATAATTTCTGGCAAAAATATCTAGTGAAATTTATTTAGGACATGTGGAAAATAATCACTTCTGCTCCTTCTATTCTAAAAGGTCTCATCTTACCTGTCAAGAACTGGAGTTAGACGGTAATCTTTGGTTGCTGACAGGATGGCTTTGATCAGATTATCTGGGGAGAAAGGAAGACGACATTAGGGACAAGTTCTCACTTCTAATGGAAATTAAAAACAAAGTGATGTAAAGCATCTGAAGCGGTTACTCGGAGAAACTGAAATAAGGTTCACATTAGGAATAAACACTTTAACTTGCATATCCCCATATTCTCTAGACAATGACCTTCATGCACTGGCTGCAAAGAGATGTTATGTGCCAAATTCTGATGCAGTGTGCAAATGCCTTGCACAGAGAGAGTGACAGGGAACAAACACAGTACAGTCTAAGGCAGTGGTTTCATACTCACTTCCCTGAGATCGCAGTTTCACAAACACTTCAGACATGAAAAAGCCAGTATCACTGTCAATGCTTGCTTTCAGACAAGCTTTTATGCAGCTGAGCAGCGAACTGGATGCAGGAACAGAACCAGGTTAAAACCAATGCTTTATTTTCCTGGCTTACTTTTAGTTTAGGTTCAGCTCCTCAGTCTGGCTTTCTTCATGGCAGAATCCAATTAAACCATCATAGTTGCTTAAAGAAATGCCCACGCAACCTCAACCTACACTGACACCCAGTGAACGCTGCAACAACTAGATGGTGTAAGTTATGCAAGCGTAGACACACACACACATTAAACGTATTAAATTGTAGAAGCACAATGATTACACGTAAGTAATTCTACCGACTATAGAAATTTTTGAGTCTGCTTCCTCCTAGATTTTGTCCTTTGTCCCTGGTTTTTCTACCTCTTTCCCCCATAAAGGTCCAAACTCCTTTACTATGACCCATCCAGGGCCAAAAAGCAGCAATGCTTTGGCTAGTCTGGACTTATAAATGCACCAGTAACTTCAGAATGGCTGTACTGGGTCTGACAAACAGTCTGTCTGTCTCCAAATCTTGACTGTAACTGTGGCCTTAAAAAGATGCCTAAGAGGAGCATAAGAACAAAGCAAAGAGACATAATATTTCCCTGAAATTCTTTTCCACCATTTAATTATTTTCAAATCAGGGATTTCATGTGTCAGGTATAGCTTCTATGTATCTGACAACCACGATGCTCAGTGATTTCTCTTCCATGAGCTCAGAATCCTCCTGGATCCATATGGACTTTCAATCACTTCCCTTTCCTGATTTTGAATATGGATTCCCTGAGCTTCACTTATACTGAAAAAAATTGTGAACAATTAGTCCCCTTCCACTTTCCTTGGGAGACTGTAAATATCTATCATATCCTTCCCTTAAATATATCTGTCAACCAGTCAAAAGGCATAAGTAGGTCTCATTTCTTTATGAAAGATTACAAATGACACAGGAACACTGAGAAGACTGACATCAAGCAATTGTTTACAGTGAACTTAAATAGTTTTCCTGATAGACACTACTTACTGCAATCAGCACAGTTAGGGGAGTCCCTTTCAAGTAAAGAGTTCTCTTCTTATTTACTATATCCCTCTGTAGAAACTACAGGACAAGGGTGTGGGACAAACACACAAGCTCAAGGCAGGCCATGTGCCAAACACCTTTGAACCTGACAACAAGCTGGTGAGACACAGAAGGCAGACTAAGGTGATAAACAGAAAACTCTGATGGTTATTTTTAGATTGAGGAAGTTTTTGACATGGCATTACTGATAGCCCCTGCCAACCATTACAAGCTGGGAACTGTGATTACTTTCAGAAGATCTTATTTTGGAGCAGAGTAAGGAAAGTGGCAATTTGTAGGGTAAAAGCAACTTACTTTGTTAGCAAAATCGTGTTTTTGTTTAATTTTCCTTCATCTGAAGAATTTCTTTTAATACATTGGCAGCAGCCTCCCTCTCCAACAGGAATGCTATTTCCCTAAGTCTGCTGCAACAGCAGTAGGTTGTTGTGACCTCTAATGGTACCATGCCACAGTCCTCTCCTTGGTCTGTCTCATACGTTGACTTTTACTGGACAGTGTATGTTACATTGGTTGTATTCCCACACTCTCAGAAAAGAGATCAAGGATTGCATGTCAAGGGCTGCAACCTCCCATCTACCAAGCTTTTCTTATGCCAGGTTTGCTCTACCACCCACAAGTTAACACCCCGCACTACTTGGAGGGCATCCGTTACACTATGTTAAAAAGCACATTAAAGGAATGCACTCAAATACTCAATGACTAATGCACTCAAATAATTCTGTTTTTCTCATCTTACCAGCTAATTAGTAATGCCTTCATAGTGAATGCTCAGGAATGAAATACAACTACTTTAGGACTGGATATGGCAGCATTTGGGATGAGGATGTTCCCCATTCCCATCATCCAGAGAGAAAACAGGAACAAAACAAACAACAATATAGGACATTCAGTACAGATTATGAATGGCCAAATGGGACATATCTCTTCAGCAGCCCCCACAGTCCAACAACACATGGCATCCCCGAGGTCTGGAAGTTGCACAAATCACAGTGTTACCTTTTAAAACTGCTGAATGAAGCTCAATAAAAGACAAAGTACTTCACTGCCAAGTGTTGATGCACAGCAGGAATGAAGGTGGCACAGATGCTCTCAGTGCCAGTTCGTCTAGTCTAGCACCCTCATCAGAAGCCAGGAGCAGGAGCCACAAGCACTACAAGGAACAGCTAATTGCCTGGGCAGGGGAGAGGCACTAGATCTTTTTGATTGAGCTGGGACTCTACTAGAAGATGCATGATACACTGCTGCTCAGGTGGACACTTGCATTTGGCACCTTGCTCACTAGCACCAGGATGGGAGGACAGAACCTCCTTCAGTAGGAGCTTCTGTATCTTATTGGGGCAAGGTTTGAAGGATGCTGCTGTGGCTGGTCTGCAACCTTCCACAAGACAGTGAAGATACTTACAATAGGGAACCACTGACTGGATCTTTTACCACAGCTGGGTCAAGGTGGAGGGCCACTTGAAATCACCACTGCAAAGACTACTATCAATCACAGATAGCAACCTGCAGGACACAAAGCAGTGTTCATCTCCAGACTACGACTAAAGAAAATCAGGCACCAGGAAAGCAGGTGCACTATGTAAAGTTAATTGATAGAGCATGCTTTCTTCAGGGTAAGTGAGAAACTGAAAGGGTGATGAGCACAGTCTGCCTTATATACCGATGTACTGAGTGAAAATAATGGATGCAAGTACATGTTACAAATGCTACAAAGAAAAATTCCTTCCTGTTTCAAGTAACAGGATTTGTGTACAGTCACTGGCTAAACACTTATCTGTCAGGGACTAAAAGCAAGTTTTTCAAGGATAAAATAAAGGCCAAGTCTTCAAGACCCAAGCCACTGAGACTGCACCAGTGTATGCACAACATGATTGGTACCCCCATGATCTAGGCAATAACTAACATGTTCTATCTTCATGCCATAGCTTCTGGGCAAATTCAAAAAAACTGTTCTACAGAACAGTGGCAGAAAGGCTACCAAACCAGTTTTGACGTTGTACACACTGATGCTAAACTTCTGAACAACTTGTACTAAACCATTACCTGATTTAGTAGCAAATCTGATCAGCAGCAGATCTGGTATGCTGCACCTCAGCCACTGAACCCCTCCATTGGGGTGGGACGGCAGTGGGAACAGTCAGCACCCAGGGCAGCAAGTTTCTCTGGAGTAGGCGTATTCTTAAGGGAGAGGGATAGAGCTCATGATTGGGACCTACTATATTGAACACAGCAAAGAACAAAGAACAGAGCAACTCAAGATCAGTGTTTCAGGGGAGCACATTTTGTGCCTGGTAACTGTCAGCTTTTCTCCATTCATCCATCGATTTTATTTTCTTTCTTTTTTTTTTTTACTAAAGCACCAGCTGCATACAGCCCTTGCTTTAACATGAACCCATGCTTAAAAGAAAGATTGTTTTATTAGGGTAACAGCTATGCAAACAATTTGTTTTGATTTTTTTTCTCCCCCAGACGGTTTACCCAGGTTGCAAAGAAACCATGGCATGGATGCAGACACAATGCTAGCCCAGGCACAACTTCTCTCTTGCTTAGCAAGTGAGAGGAACAGACACAGTGCTGGCTGTGCTCTGCCTTGTATATCTGTGCACCAAGGAGGGGCCAGGAGGGTCCCGAGTATACATGTTCTAAGTACTACAAAGGAAAAAATCCTTCCTGTTACAAGCAACAGGTATGCATACACTCACCTCTTGCTTCCAGGGCACAGGCACACAGCCAGCTCAGGTATAACAGAATTCATTAGCTCAGACACATCCCCATTCAAACAGGTCTCTAATTCTGTAAGGGCCATTTCCAGTCTGGAAAAGTTTCAGCTACTTTTGTTCAGTGCAGAACCCCAGCAAATCAGCCCAGCAGACATGTCTCAGCACCATATGCCCAGAAACGTGAACCATGGAGACCATGTTGCAGAGACCTGCAGGGCTCCATGGAAGGTCAGCTCAGATCAAGCAGAACTTATTATCTGCCATTCATTGCTGGCACAGTGGCAGCTCCTGCAGATTCAGCAGCTGTATGTCATGTTTACCCTGGACAAGGAGGGCTGGCAGCACTGTACCATGGCTACCTCGCACTCTCCATGGGATTCTGAGCAGGGGATACTGAGCAGGCAGGAACAGAACAGCTCAGGCAAAACCATGCACTTCTTCCCTGTCACTCTCCTCCCCTAACAAGTATGGATAAAAGATGAATCCATTTTTGAGAAGCAGTTAATCTTTGATCTCTTCCCAGCTGCCAAAGAGGCAGCCCAGCAGGTGCTAATTAGCTGCACGTTGTGTGACATACGAACTTCCCGCTGGAAACTGAATTCAAACACCAAACTCATCTGATGCAGATCATCCAACAGCCATCCAGTGGCCACAGTTTTGGTAACTGCTTGAAGGCTGCGTAAACCCAACAGCAATATCGCTTCACATGTACTGTTGCTCCTACTCATCCTCACAAGATTCAAGGCAGTCGTTATCAATAATAAATCCTTCCTCAAGGATGCTGCTGTTTAAACAGCAATGGCAGTGCCACCATCCTTAAGGCTACAGATGTGTGCCACTCCCAGGACAGCTAACATCTCCACAGCAGCTCACTGGCAGCCCATTTTTTATTCCTGTTAGCTCCAATAGTTCACGTCAGAAAGAGCAAATTACAATGCAGTGGTTCTGCTTACCTGAAGCCATCTGTATGGTAGGCATAAGAAGATAGTGTACATACATATGTTATATATAGGGAGGAACGTTTGTGCTGTTTAATTCTAGCTGAAGTATTACGCAAGTGAACTTTTATTCCAACAGTAAACATGTGGCTTTTACACAGCTCCTTCAAGTCGAAGGCTATAAGGTGATACATATACACACATATATGCATATTCCTGAATTTACCCTCTCAGGTCCTCCACCTGTTCTCCTAATTTCTGAAAGCAGGAAATGTTTTCATACTCTGAGAGAATCAAACTTACTGAAGGTCACAAGGCAAGTAAGTGACACAACTAGGAACAGAATAAAGCCTTTGACTTCTAGATAAGGAGCCCTCTGCAAAGGCTTTCATCTTCAGTTAGCGCTCTGGCTTACATGTTCTTCACATGGGTCTGCTACCATCCTTTAATGATAAATTCATGGAAATGAACACCAATATCCTGCATTTTCACCCTTACTTTCTCCCATTATTAAATAATGAACATATCACCAGGGCAAGCAATCTACTGCAGTCTTCTGCAGCCGTAGTTTGTTTATTATATTTTTTTCTTGTCATGGAGAAATCAGATTACTGGGGAGAGTGGGAGATTATTTAACCCATTCATCTATCAACCACTATGCACACACTATTACTATACAAACAAAGCAAGAAGCCTCTGCACATTTTCCTCCCATCTAGAGGAGTTGTTGACTACATTTATCTAAGAATCCTGAGTTATCATGACATATTCTATCAGCTTTCCCTTATAACATCAGAAGATTCAAAAGCAGCTCAGGACCACGTGATTTCTCTGAATGCAAGTACATCCTGACTTCAGGTTGACCCTGAAATTTTCAGACATTTCGAAAAACTAAAAGTAAATAGTTAGAAATTAGGCGGGCAGTGACCACACAGTGAGAACCAGCCTAAGTCTCAATCCTAGCTTTTTTCTCTGTTATTTATGTGGAGGAATGGAGACCTTAACTGTAAATGTCAACAACACTTAACATTGTTGTTTCTACTGCATAAGCTTCTCGCTTGTATCATTAAAAAAAGATGGGAGACCTTTCCACTCCACAGGGCTTACTGCAGGCATCTCACAGGGTCTACCTTCTGCCTGCCCCGAAAGCAGGCAAATTGGGCTGTTCATGCACTCTCAAATGGCGAAGAGAAGAGGCTGTAATTTTTCAAATGGTGCATACTGGCCATCTTCCTCAAAACTTAGCAAGTCTACATGCCCTTATTGCCAGCAGTAGGTATTTGAATATCATGCATTAGGTCAGGGAACAGTGTACTGCTGCAGTTCTTCATGTTTGCCCTGCAAGCCATGGTCAGTGCCCATCTCCACAGGTAGTCACCCAGCTGCCACACCTTTAGCTAGCACTTCTGCAGGACACGGGGCATCAGCTTCAGCTTTTGGGAATACACTGACTAGAGTGAGGTTGATAGACATCCCTGAAGCATGCCAGTCTCCTCTGCATATGGGTCCCTATCCCACAATAACAGAATGCCACATGTGTGTCAGCTTCATGGGGAGAGTAAACTAAACACTACCAATCCTATGGATTAGACAAATCGCAATATTTACAAACAAGCTGTAAGCACAAACCCAGTGCATACTTTTTTTTTTTTTCCACTATCCAAAAGTTCAGCTCTGTATAAAGTTCCTTCTCTGACATTTTTTTCCTTAAGATCTCGCTCCATACGGGAGCTGAGGAGTGATCTTTCACAGATGGATTTGCCACCCTGGTGCCCAGCACAAAGCCATGGACCCAAGCCTTGCCACATATTCTGTCTTCCAGCTCTCTCCCAGAAACACCATGTGCAGCTGTAGACATACAACATTATTTGTATCTTAGTGAAGCTGGGAATCCAGTGACTACAACAGGTCTCAAAATGAGTCTGACATTCCCTGCACCACTTCTTTTTATTATTGATCAGCTAACTTTGAGAGGTCTATGCAGGAGAAAGCAGCTACAAAGACTTCCAGAACTTTGAAGCAAATTGCAAACGTGTGAGCTGGCTCTCAAAGACAGTGAACTACAAACTGCAGGAAATGTGTCCCCAAATCACACCTTGTGTGTAAATGCAAGAGAATGGTTTCTTGAGGTCATTAGCTGTCCCAGATTTAGGTGGTTTACTTATGATATACCTTACTAACAACAGGACTGAAAACTGCCACTACTTCCAATATCCCACTGATGATTTTTAATGGTATTAAGACAAGAGGCATATAGTGTGTTGCATAGACGCAAAACACAAAGCAAAAGAAAAAAAAGAAAGACTGAAGGTACATGGTAACTCCCTAACAATTTTAGGAAAACCAGGCATGTGTTAAATGTAAGCTCCAGAAAGCCCTTAAGGCCTCTTTTTATAACAAGATATAAATAAAATACATAACATTTGGACTCTTCATTTACATCGTAGTTTTGAACCCTTCAGGGATTTTTTTTTCAAGCTTTTCTTCACAACCAAGAGTTTGTTTTTTCAGAATAAGAGCTTAGTTCCCAACATAATCCCAGGGCTTGGAAAGTTGGAACATTAATTTAAAAAACAATTATGCCAAAAAAATGGGCAACGTTTTGCAATAACCAAGCATTAACCATTTTGATCCAAACTCAAGTTTGATGCACAGGAAGCAATAAAGCCTGTAGAAACAGGCTAATTCATGTCAAACGAAAACAGTCCTTGAAAGATTCACAATGTGCTGTCCAAAGACAAGGGGGGAAACAAATACAATTGTTATGGAGGGCTGTTCTTCCCTTTGTTACTGCATTTTTGATGCCCCTTCACAGGTGGCCAGGCAATGTCTTCAAGGCCAAAAAACTCAGTAACTACTACGGGGATTTCTAATTCTCCCGACCCTTGCAGAAGCATTAAGATGTGGCACTTCAAAACAGAAGAGCCAGAGGAGACCCGCGCTTCCTTTTAGGAAGTAAAAGATAGGAATAATGTCCATGTCTCAATTGCACTTCAACACTTCTAGGAAGAACTCCAATATGGAGTCACCCAGTTAACTGCAAACTTGGGGTTTGAGATCTCCCTGAGGCACCTTTCCCTTCTCAGTGGGTTGGGAGAAAGACTATTCTTTAAGCACATTCAACAGCAAAGCATCGACTTTGATTGAAATAAGGCACTGCACTGGAAGGTTGTACTTTCATGAAGAGAGCTCAAGAGTGAGAGTTGATTTAAATTCAAAATTCACAATACAACCTCCCTTTAGACGCTTTATTCAGCAATGAAAAGCTGATCCTCTACCTCTTCTGAAACTTTTAATTTTTTTCCCTTCAACCCTCTTATTTAATTTCTTGAGGCTATAAAATCAGCTAGATTCCCTGGGGAAACAGCAATATTTTTATAGCTATATTCCCATGTGATAATGGCAACTATTACCAATTTTGGTCAAATGTAAAATTCTAATGGAAACTAGTTCAGAAATTTGCTTCAAACTCAAGAAGAAACAACAATCTTTTGTTAATACCTACTCTGAACAGAACTAACAGCTATACATGCTTGTGCTTCTTGCGTAGTTGTTAAAGGAAGAACACATGAAGAAAAAAAAATGCTCACAGTAGGAAAATCATCTGTACAACAGAGTACAGCTTACAAAATAAGGACAAGGTTGGAGAATTAAAGCAGAAAAGAGACACCTCATTATCAAGCAGACCCAGTCAAAAGTAGGGAAGGTGTCTGCATGTGGTAATCCAGCCTCTGTAAAGAGCTGGAAGAGTAGGTTGGAAAAGACTTACTTTTCTAATAGTTTTTCTTTGGGTCAGCTGTAAATTTCAATTGTGGTGTCCAAGTGACTATGTTTTCTCAGAGATAAAGTATTGCTCATGCCAAGAAAGTTGATGTGGAAGAAAAAGCTATGCAGGAAAAGAACACGCATGAAAAAAAGAAGAGATTTTCTCCCGATAACATTTTGATATGCCAACTTTTGCACGCCTCAAAACTCAACATTTTCACTGAAGATTAATGACCTCTCCCCCATGAGACTAATGAAACCACTAAGCAGCACTGAACCATGGTTCTTCCCAGAAGCACTAACACAAAAGAAAACATCCAAATAAAATGAGTACAAGAACAATTAACCATTGCACAATATATCTATTAGCACTAGTGCTCTGTGCAAAGACTTGATTTCTTTGTCACCAAACATGTCACCAATTCTAGGTGCCCTTCTTGTAAAAGATGAAAATACAAAGCCTCCTGGCCAGTAGTACATACTATATTTGATAAAACTGTAGCACTTCAAACATGTTCTTAATATTTTCTTATCACCGTGGGGGAGATATTGCTGCCTAGATTCCTGGTGGGAGGCAAATTCTGAGATGGTGACAAGACAGTCAGTCCCTAAGAAATAAGTATCACCTTCAAAGACAAACTGATGTAGGGCCAACAAAGCAGCCTCTCTGCTTAAAACAATCTAGCAGGAACAAAGGTAGAAGACCTATAATTACTGCTAAGCAATGACACAATTACTGACTAAATGCATGGAAGAGGTATTACATGGATCATGTCTGTTTAGTTTTTTTAGTGTATGCTGTGCCATATGTTTTCACTTAAGTTAAAAAAAAAAAACTGCAGCAACTCTCCCATCCTCATTACACAGAGAGGATGCCAGATACTAGCTACTCTTTCTTATGAAAGCCTTTTATATTCTTTAAGCCACATGTACTGAGCAATTCTATTAATAGTCAGGTATTTCTCCAGTCTTGTTTGTTGCCCTTCTCCAAATAACTCTTTCCTTTTGCTTTAGCTACAGAGGTAAATTTGGGGAGGAGGCCCTCTGGGATTAATAATCTCACTAACACTATAAACAGTTTTTCCATTGCTTTTTCATTGACAAATTTAACCCTGAAAGCAGTGCATACGCTAGAGGATCTCTGCAACAATATGGATGGTATGTGCATATTCATACCTCTGCAAGTTCCACTGATAGAAGCACTCCTAGAAAAGGGTGCAAATACAAAAGAAGACATTTCAATTTCAATTAAAAAAATAATCTCCATGTAACTAATTTAAGAGCCTGAGATTGCTGCACTCTCCTTGCTCTTCACTGAAAAAGCTGCAAGAGCAGCCTTGGTGGGTGCTGGGAAAGAAGAATTCCTACAAGCAAATTAGAACCTCACAAATGGTGAAAAGTGGGAGGCACTCCAACACCCCAGCTAATGACAAAACAATAGCCTGGGACACTGGAGGGTGCTCGGCAGCCTGAGCTGTCCCCCAGAGGACATCTTGACATTTGTAGCTTTTAGAGTTCCAACTTCTTGTTACAGTTTGATCTTCTTAACAACTCTTAAAGTTGACTAACTTCATTGTGTTCCTGAACGACATCCCTTGCTTTGGCTACATACACACTAACAAACAATCAGCAGCAGGGCACGGGCCCACGCTGTCCTACACGAGTCCATTCTACTTAAATTTTAGCACAAGCCCCGATGGTTTTCATCAGGGCCAAAAAATATCCTCCTCTCTAATTCTCATGAATTCATGGGGTCACAGGCTAATACAGGCCAGTGACCTTTCTTGATAGGAAGCCTAGATATAGTCACACTCTTTTTGGGGGGTGCAGGGAGTTAAACTGTTTGAACAATGAGCTCAACTGCCTTCAGGACCACAGGACAAACATTTTATTTATTAATAGAGATGGAGTCACCATTTCCAAGCGCTCACAGTGGCACATCCCTTTTCTAGATTCTGTCAAGTCACACAGTAGAGACAAGCTCAACATGGCACTAAAAGTCTCATTTTTTAAAGTAAGTGCAGTCCAGTATGACACTGGCCTGTTTGACATGGTCATTCTTCATCATTTAGAAAATCTTGCTTCAGATTCTGAAAGATAATCTCATACGTTCATAGTCAGCTGCAGAAGTCACTGGGTGAAACCTAGAGCCACTGTTACACAGAAGGCCAAACTACATACTTGTAGTGACCCTTTGGGGTGTCAAAACCTAATATACTTACACCTCTTCAGAAATATGACATAGCTATGACTTTCCCTATTCTCTGCACACAGAGAAAGCTAGAGTTCCCACAAAGGGCTACAGACATCCGTGATGAATGCAGACACCTTCTGACCTGACACTGATCTGATGTATTGGCTGCAACACTCCTGACGGTGCTCAGCTCTGCTTTTGTCCCAGGTCACTGGGGATTAGGATCAAGTAATAAGGATCAATCCTTGGTCCAGATCTTTGAACAGAGGCAGAGTCAACAAGTACAACATGTACTAAAACTCTCCACCCATTTAAGACAGTTTAAGAAAAAGGTGCAACCACTCCTCATAAACTCCTCTTCATCTATTTCTAATACCTTGTAGAGGACACTCAGAGACCACTATTCAAAGAATTTGCATAAGACTTCCTACTGCATGCCTCATCTCAGAAAGTCCTGTTCATAAAGCAGTAGGGTCACCACTTGCTTATTCCTGTGCTTCTTTCATTTAGCAGACAAGTAATCACTCAGGTGGTTAACTAACAATAGCAGCAGCAGTTTCCAATCTGAGATGTGCATTATTCCTACTGCAATAGTCCATTTTGGAACCAACATCATTGGGGGAAAGTCTAGAAACTTGCATATTCAGAACCATATTCACCTTGAAGGCATCTACACACAAATGCTCTTGGAGAGAGTGGAACACTCTGATCAGAAAACCCCCTTGCATGGGCTAATGGCCAAATCAGAAAATGACCAATGGAGAAAAGGAGCGAGCATTCTTTCATGAAGAAACACAGTTAAGCTTTCTACATTACACTGAGTACTTTTTAGCATCTGGAGATGGAAGAACTGTCTTTGCAATCAGATTCTTTTTTAAGAAAATGAAGATCCCTGATGAACTGTGTCAAAATGATCAGCATACTGCCTTCTGCTTGATATGATCGCCTTTAAAGAGCAGTAGTCCTGCCCTGAAAATTCCTGAGCCATTTCTACTCTTTCACATGTAATTTATACAGATGTGTTACTCCAAATTAGTGCAGCTCAGTAGACAATGCTCCTCAAAAGCTGCTTTCCCCTAAAGATTGCAAGACTTGGTCTTGTAATCTTGGAATTGTTCTTTCTTGGACCAGTAAACACCAAATGATGGATGAAAAAGGACTTCGTTCAGGTTTTTTTTCAGAGACAAAGCAAAGAAAAACTTAGCTAAAAGTCTGAAAAACAGAAAGAAACTTTAACAAGAGAAAGCAGAAATGGTGGATTAGCCTCCAGGCTGCTAAGGATCTCTTGAATTCTAACTTTAGTAGTGTCAAGCTACCACAGATTATTTTCTAGAAACTTGCAGCACTGCTGAAAGTGAGCTCATCCTGTAGCTATATTTCACACCAAAAAAAAAGCCATTTTGCACTTGGACTAGACCACAGTGACTTGAAAATGCTGGGTGATATTCACTGAAGTTCTCAGCAAAATCTTCCCATCACCAGGCCAGCTACAGTCAGTGTCTATAGACGCCGACCGCCTTTCCCAGCATGATGCTCGTCGGAAATCCCAGCTGATGGTGTCACAGAAGCGCGTAGAGCAAAACTCCTGCCCCGTCTGTTTCAACACAAGCACATCTCTCTACACTTTCTCAGTCACCCCGACTACTCTTTTTCCCATGCACATCCCAGCTCTGATAGTCTTCATCTCACACCAGCAAGTGACTGAGCTCCACGCTGCCTGCCTGGGTCAGTTGTTTGGATATCATTAGATTGCCCTGACTGAAAGCCCTAATGAGGTGCTGATCCCATCATCCAATCACTCAGCTGAGCCAGAATGCATCCCGTGGGACAGCCAGAAAAGACTGATGCAAGAATTCCAAGTGATGTGTAACATGAAAGGGCGCCATTCGCATCGCTAGGACTCACAGCCTGTCAGCACGGCCATTAGAAATCCTGGGCTACAGAGATTTATAATTCAACCCTCCCACACACAGAACTTGCTCCAGACTGAAACTTGGCACAAAATTCAGTCCCAGGAGGGCATTAAAAAAATAACCCATTCAATGGTTTCCATCCCATGGCTTCAGCTCACAGCCATTTAAACAATGGCAATTTCTCATTTCTCTTTTTAACTGAGGAAATCCAATATAAAATACCAGATTTACATAACATTGCAGTGGTGATACAAGCTGGCAACAAACCCAGAGAGAAGGCTGCCAGAGCCATTCCGTCATCCCCTTTTGGTGAATTTCTCCATTTGGATTCAGTTTAACAGAATGATTTTTATTAGGTCTAGCTGACATCATGTGTAATCTGCAAATCCCACCTCCACATTGGTCGGGCAGCTTGCCCTAGCTTTGTACACCTTGTATGCCTGTTAGAAGGGGACAAGCCCTCCTGTGGTCAATGCACCCTTCCACTTGTGCTGCCACTGTTACTTCTTTGCTGCAAACTCTGCTGGCTGATTTAGAGGACAGTAATTAGTTGCCTATTGAGCTCCAAAAGACTGACTGGACAAGGAATGGACATACACAAAACAAAGAAGGGAATTGATGCAAGCCAAAAGAAATTTGTCAGTAGGGCCTTTGATTTGATCAGAGATTGTTCTGACAACTACCACACACCTGCTTCCAGGGAGAGAGACAGACCCAAGCCTATTGTGGGTGCAGTCCTTTCTCCACCAGGTATTTCAATTCCTATGGGGACCATCTGTAGTCCTGAGTTTGTCAGTGGAAAAAAAATCTTGGAAGTTGATGCAATGACACAAACACTTCTTAATAAATACATCAGACTTCAGGAAGTCTGCAGCAAATCACTGCGGTGAGCATAAGCTTTCTGCTCCACCACCACTCACCCAGAGAGGCCTTTTTGGTGGCACATGCGGGATAGCAAGGAGCTTGTGTCACCCACAAAATATACCATTGGTTGGGTGGGCTACTGGCTTCCATCTCATCACCACCAGAACCACTCCTGCTCTCCCACAGCACACCTGAGATGCAGCCCTTGCTGCCACACTCCAGGTGGAGGACAGGGCATATTACAAATCATCACCAAAGCATCTGAATAGATTTTTCATGTTTGTTATACAAGTCAACAAGTAGCACAACTATAAAATAATTATATGACCAAATGCTATGGGAAGAAAATGGAGGTTTGTATCAGTGGTCAACCCCAAGGCTCCAAAACTCAGAAAGAGGAGTCCTTCTTGTTCTTTAGAGAATTACTGACTTAAAGGTACTTTAAACCAGTTTGGACTCTCTGCTGCTGTCAGAAAAGATGCTACAAGATGCTATGGCAGTCAGTGTCAAAATGTTTCTTCCAGAAAGTGGTGGTAGGTCTAAATTGCCACTGTTGCATTGACTCTCCCCATGTACTAAATCATCCTCCCTGAGACCACCCTCTGAGGTCCATGTTCCAGCTGTGAAAACCCTTCTGGGTTTCTGAGAGCTACATGTGCAGTATTTCTCTTGAACAGGGGAAAAAGGCTGACCTGAAGGGACCACCTGAGCTTTCAAAATGGGAAAACAAGATGGGCAAGCATCTGCAGAGCCACCTTCTTTTCCGACAGCTGCACAGTTTTCTCATACCTTGTCCTTTAATTCCAAAGGGGGGTACAAAGTCCCTGATACGTGCCCATTTCCTGAAGGAATCATCCAAGAACATTGGTGCCGGCTTCGAGAACCTGAGAAAACCAGAATGAGAAAGAAATTAACTCCTGAACTAGGAAGGAAAAAATTCTGTAGGGAGGTTGACAGAATCCATACCTAAGTGCTGATTCTACATTCTCAGTGGCAATACAGTAACATGGAGGATTTTACTTTTACCCAAAGGCGGCTGGAAGTGGAACAAATCTTTCAGAATTTGTGCCATGAAGACACTCAAATCACTCAAGTCGTGAGCCTGGCAATCACTTCCACTCAACAATTTAGAACATCCCCACTACTGCTTGGCTACTAATTTAGCTACAATAAGATGTAAATTGCAACCAGAGCTTAGACAGTTGTACTTCTAGCTTTGTAAGCACAAGCCAATTCATGTGCTGTCTACGCGAGTGTGTCAGGAAGGGGTGCCGAGTTGCCTTTATATTGTTCATTGCACATAGGAGTGCTGCTCTGCACAGGTGTGAATGCACTGGGCAAATGCGCGTGGAAAGCAAGGCTGGGGTTATCTGCTCTCATGGCTGCTTCTGCCTCACTCACACGCAGCAGCTATCATAACACAGGCAAGAAAGGAATGGTTCAGGAGATCATGAAGAAGCATTTAGTTTACAGAGAATGGAAATTCAGTACAGATGTAGGTGTTTTCTTCTGTATTCATTAACATATAAATGATTCAAGAGAGGTCCTTGCCAAACCAAACAATTGCAATCTATCCAAAATCACTTACAAAAGAGAGAACTACTCCTTCTTAACCGTGTCATTATGGGAATACATTATCCTAATTACACCGCCAACAGACAAACACAGCAGCTACTAAAAATTTGTCTCTTCTAGAAAGAATTAGTACAGCGGCCAGATAGAAGGAAGCAATTAGCAAAAGAAACTACAGAAATATTAACTTTCATATGGAACTGTTTCTGAGTGTATTGTATCAAGATCACTGCTAGAAAATATGCTAATACTATTACAAATCTGTTCATTCAATCTTATCACAACAGCAGCAGGGATGTTCTGGATCAAAATCAATCACACTATGCTATAGAAATGAAGAAAGAAATGTATTGCATGTTCAGATTCAGAGAGTACATCTCCACTACAGCCATACTGCAAGTGCAATGTACACGTATCTGAAATAGATACAGCCGGGCTAACCTAGGTACTGGTAGCAGGATAGATGTAAGGCACCAGTTTAACCCTCCCTTCAGGCTGTTTTTGCACTCAGCATGCAGCTCCATGCTATTGCAATCAGATAACTTTTGGGCTTGAACTACCTGATTTAAGATAAACTCATTTACACTATGCCACAGCCAGGCACAGAGCAGCAATTTCAGACAGCAGCACAGTGAGGAAAGGACGGTATAAACTGCTCAAAGTACAGTCCTATCACAGATGCCCAGTAATTTGGAGGTTGCAGAAATCTCTGGGAAGGGGGAAGAGAGACCAAGAGTATTTAACAAAACAAGAAGACTCAAACTCACCCATGCATACCGCTTCACATCCACTCATGCAAACTTTAATAAGATCATCTATAACCATAAAAGCAGGATGCACAGATTACATGGCTGATCTAGAAGGAAAGGAATGTTTTTCCAGAGCTGAGGATCCGAAAGGATATATATAACTTTATCTGGGAAAAGGTGGGGAAGATGTGTTAGATATATTAGAGCTTCTGAAGATCTTAAGTAAAAAACAAAAACCCACAGGCCTATTAAAAAAAAAAAAAAAAAACAGGATACAATAATACTCTGAAAATACCCTAAAAACTTCAATAACCTGACAAATTAGTTCAATGTTTTTGCAAGCATCTTGGTGCACTGAAATGTAAGTATTATGTTACACTGCTGGGTCTCCAAGGAGTTCTCTCCACCTCCTTCCAACATCAATATGAGGAATCTTTGCAGGATTCTCATACAACGCAAGAGCTTTTATATAACCTGAATGGCTACAGCACAGATGTTCACAGCTCTTCCTCTACAGCTACCACTTGAAGTAATGGCAGAAGCCAGGTCCCACAGAATGGTCCCCATTCTGCCCAAGCAGCAGCCGCAGTGAAGGACGATTGCATTGCCTAGGGCTCACCAGCACCTTTGGGCTGGTTTGTTAGGTCACTGAGCTACTCCGTGGTTGCTGCTGTGGCATGCCATCTTCAGGAAAAACTTGTGTGCTTCAGAAAATGCATATATGAGCAGGTTTTATTCTCCTCTCAAGAATCAAGAGGATTCCCTACAACAATGCTACAAAGTAGTATAGTGTAAATAAAAAACTTAACCAGTTCAGTTCACCTATTCAAGAGCACTGCACGAGAAAGAAGGTACAGGCTGTAAGGTCAGGCCTAACTCAGAAGTTGGTATTATTTATAGATGCAATTAACTGGCCTATTTGCAAGTCATACACCACGAAAAGACAGTTCATAGTAGTCTGATATGGAGTATGGAGTGTCTCTCCCTAATGCAGATTGCCCCTTACAAGGTGCCTAGTAAAACCAGGAGGAAGGTCATATCCTCCTGGGACTCCCTGGGCCCCGAAGTGTGGTGGTGCATTTCTTCCCCCTCTCTGGGTTGATCTATGAACTTGGGAAGTCTTGCTAGGCCTTAGCATAAGTGTAATGAGTTGGGCAGTTAAGCATCCCTTGACTGTACCAGAATTCTTGCATGGCTAAGATAGGGAGCTGCACTGACTGTACCAAGGACTCCTGTTGCCTGGCAGAGGCTGGGGACAAGAGGAGGGATAATTTCCTGACAACCTTGTGACATCTCTCGGTCCTCTCCTGACAGCCTTGGAGCATCCCGTATCTGAATCTTAAGTCACTCTCTGGTAGCCCTGGAGCCTTCCTGATCTAAATCATAACTCATGTGAAAGTACCAGCGCAGCCGGGATCCCGGTAATTTGCTGATGACTAAAACCAATCATCTCACAAACCTGTAAAGAGCGGTACTAAGTGAGACCCTTTGAGCTCTCCTGGACCACAACAGGCTGTGACCAGCATCTCCCTCTGAGTGGGATGCCTCTCAGAGCTCGCAAACTCTTCAATTTGCGAAGATCAGAGGTCTGTCCCCAAAAGCCGACGAGACTTGGGCTGATTCTCTTTGCTCCTTGAGGCTCAACCCTTTGCCCATTGAGAAAGATGCTGAAGCATTTGATGTGAATATTGTCACTGAACTTGACGGGAATTTTTAACAGGTATACCTCTTTTACTTGCTTATGTGTATCTCTTAGTGTCTTTGTCCATATGCGTGTGTGTAGTAACCTGAATATTCTACAGCAAGTATATTACAGATATTGCTTTTCAAATCTATATATAAGTTACTGTTGCGAACTTTATTTGACTGTGAATGAATCTCAGGCTGCTAGTATACTCATAATCCCTTTAGATATAAACCGTTGACCAAGTCTGGGACTAGGAGTTGATCCATCTGCACCTAGACTCCAACAGGAATTTAGAAAGCAAGGGGGTCTTCTCTGAACCTTATGACTCAACGGGAGGGTCTGCCTTACCTTTTTACATTCCTGACCTCTGTACCAATCACAATAAATCAGTTCTAACCCAATTTTCCTTTGCATTTTTCTCTCTTAACCTTTTGCATTGTCAGTTTCATAGTTTTAGTTTGATTCTAACTTAATTTTCCTTTGTACATTTCATCCACGTATTAAGTAAGAGTGAACCTTGCCATCGAATTCTGTGAGGTCACACTTTTATATAAATTCCTATTAAATCATTTTTGCTAATACCCTTGATGGTGGTTCTTTAAGCGGTCCAAACCACTCCATTTTGCAACATGAGGGGAGTTCCCATAATCAGCTGAAGCGCTAGCAGGACTGATCTGAGGTTCCAGGGTGTCCCTTCTGCATGTGACAACCAGGGGACCAAAGTGATGCCCAAAGAGAAGGGTGAAATGACCACTGGCCTTTTTATTTTATTTGTTACAAGTCAATGTAGAGATTTTTCTAGCAGAGAACACAACAGCCTTAGACCACCTACTATTATTTGGTAATATTTAACACAACTGTACACAGAGCTAGGGAAACTGACTCATACTTTTGCTTCATTTAAGAGGGGGACAAACAGTTTTGGGGGAAATATTTTATCCATGTGGGGAAAAAAGGAGCAAATTAGAGGATATTTAGCTCCCATAAATCTTGAAGGTAATTCCATTTTTGAAATATTAAGAAATCATGAATGCTGTAAGCTCATGATTTATGAAAGCGCTTTGCCATCTCAATAAATCAGAGCAGGCCAGAACCGATGTCCAGCAGTGACAGGGAAACGCTGTCTGCCAGACCTCTCCAGGAGCATGGCTGTTCTGTCTCAGCTCTGAAGCGCATCTGGCATATTCTAGGACCCTTCAGGAAATATCAAGATATGCCTCAAACAGGCCATGGGAATGTTCTCTACAGAGCACCTAAAATACATTCCAAGGAATGCGTGGGAGTTTGTCAAACAGAAAAAGTAAATGTTTCTCAATGATCTTAAATTTTGTATCTACTGAGCAGCTTGCATACAGGATGCTGCATTTTACCCAAGTCATCTCTCACAGCTACCTAAACGCAGGTTAGCTTCACCGACAACCACAGCTCCAGAACTGAAATACGCTTGTGCTCTATGGGCAAACAGCACGTAAAGGGAGAGTTTTGATTTTTCAGATTTAAATTTTAAGCACTTTCTCTACCCCACCCCAAAATCCAGAACAGACATAATGCAGCCTCATAGCACAAGACAGCCATGAAAAGATGAGACACTGGCGTGCTTGTGGCACATACTTATGACCTGCATGATTTGGGAGACAAATACCACGCATCTAAAATCTCTAGTTTGAATGGTATACCCCGATAAAACAGCAAATGACATCTAAATAGACTAAACGCTGGATATGATAATTACAAGGTATAGTCAAATCTCTTCCAGCTCTCAAGCTTGTATTCCTTATACAAAGATATTAATAAAATCTCTAACACAATTTGTCACCGCACACAGTGAAAGGAAGTGTACTGCCAGAAAACTGTTCTTAAACAGGAATCTATACACATAAGAAAGTGGGATATATATTTGTACCTAGGGGATTCCGGCTTATACAACAAAAAATTACCTTTCCAGTTATTTTTTCCCTGACAAGTAAGAAGAGTTGTGACCCCAAAACATTCTACCTTGAAGGCTGAACTAGCCTGCCAGAAGCTCCCCAGCCAAGTTTTCTGACCATTTGCATTCTGTCCTTGACACACAGATCCATTCACAGATACTCCTCTTTGATGTATGCTGAGGTATTCAACATTGGCAGCACTAATTTCCCAAAATATCTTGCAAATCCTAGGCTAGCAGTGCTGCTATTCAAGGTAGCTATTGAACAATTTCAGACACTCAATATTGACTAGAATCTGCTCCCTAGTCCTACCTGCTGCTTTCAAGGTAATACATGTGTAGAAGAGAGTAAGCCAGAGCAGACAGAAAGTAAAATAAACAAACTGATTTATAGCCGTTGGCTTTAACAAGGAGGAAGAAAGACATGGCCAAGTCCCTGAAAGAGAACAGGAAAAGATGGCACCATGTTTCTAGAAATCATGACACTAAGGAAAAGCAGACTGGCAGCCACTAAACTCCACTGTGGGCTTATTTCTCAGGTATTTCCTCCCCCACCTCCTCCTTTAAGCTGCCCGGCCCTTTTGTTTCTTCTTTAGTTAGGGAGAATCAGTAGCGAAGGAAAACTGGAAGCTGAAGAAAAAAACCCAAACAGTGCTAGAACCTAATTTTGTACATAACCTGCACATTGCATTTGTAAAAGGGCATGAACAACCTTGGGGGTTTTTTTTTTGTTTTGTTTTGTTTTTAACCACACAAAAGAATAACTTATTTGTTCTGGCATGACTTCTATCTTTTGTTTGCTTATGCTCAAAAGCATTCACAGTTAGACAGAAGGCACAAAAATCTACCACTTTTATTAATAAAATGGCTGAAATTGGCTGAAACCAAAGCACTCTAGCGTTGAATAATTAGCTCTGATAGAGGCATTTCTAAAAGTACAGAGAGAACATCTAAACTAACCTTTTCCTTTTTCCCTAGTGAGACCTAGATGTATGTTCTCTCCCTTGCCTCCCTTCTCTGGGGAACAGCATGGTGTGATAGCATAGAGAATGAGGAGGTTTGTGATGTCCTGATTTCACATTTCTTATTGACATTAATCCTCTGTCAAAAATCCAAGCAGCTCAAAGATTCCTCAAGCAGCTGCGAAATTTAAGAAATCGCATTAATAAGGATTAACCCCATCCTACAACCAACATACTTCTTTTCCTAAATCAGCAAACAAACGAGCCAAAAAAATGGATGGCTGCAAGAAGAAAATCTTCAACAGTAGAGATCAGGCCAAAAATCAAGTTGGTCTTAGCAAACTGCAGAAATGGTCTAAAATAAAATCAGACAATGTGGTAAAGACAACTTAGCACTGAAGAATGGTTGGTCAGTGCACCCTACCACTGCCATTTGAGACCCCTAGTTCTTCTCTTGGAAGTGACAGTGAGCCACTGATCCCTATCCATTTTCTCCCATGCTATTCATGCCTACAGACCCTGAGTGTACCTACAGCTGTCCCTTTCAGGTTGAAAAGTACTCAAGTTCTTGGGCATTCTCTATACAGATGCTACTGAATTATGCAGCGGTACAACACTGTTTTGCTTTGTTCTCTGCCCTTTCCTAATAACTCTACCATTTGGGTTTTGTCCATTACTGAGCTGGTGTAATCACTTGTTGCTTTGCAGGTCTGCAAGAAGGATCCTGAGGTGCAAATCACGGTCCTTCCTTCTGACAGGAAGGGGCAGTAAATGCCACAACCACTCCAAAAAATGCCTTTGAACAGGCTTTATTACATAAGCAAAGAAAAGGAAGTGCCAGGTAAAGTCCACTAAACAAAAAAACCTCTACCCGCCCATAGGCCACGTAGCAGTTATCCCAGGTATCCCAGCCTCCGCCCCTGGGAATGATTGCTCTGTACCTTTGAGGCACTCTGGAGCATCATCAGCCTTCTTGCCCTCTTTGCTCTCCATACCTAGTAGGTTGTTTAAACTCATCGGTGCAGGCATTTTCCCATTGCCTGCTCGCTGCTCTATTTAGAGCTGGACCAGCTGCTCCAACATATCTTAAAAGGCCTCCACACTCTGTGCTGTGGTTCATACACAGAACATTGTCATACTATTGCAGAAAAGATAAATATCTTACCATGACTGAAAAATGTAACTACAACAGCTGTAAAACCTGTTAAATACTCCACTTTATTCAGGATCAGAAAGCATCAACTCAAGGACCGTGCCCAGTTCTGACCCTCAGCAAAAAACATGAACAAAGTGGAAAAAGGCCGTAGGAGAGCTGTGAAAAGGATCTAAGGTCTAGAAAACATGATCTCTGAGGAAAGCTAGAAAGAAATGAATTTGTTTAGTCTAGAGAAGAGAAATTGAAAGAGGACATGATAAGCCATTAAATATTACAAGGCTACTGCAAAAGAGAAAGGTAGTATCTCCATATCTCTGGTAAATAGAAGTAGTAGCCCTGGGCCTAAAAATGCAGCAAAGGAAACTTAAATTAAACATTAGAAAAAGGTTTCTTATGCTTGGGATTATTACACATTGGAAGTATTGCCTGGACATGGGTTACAGCACTTGCATCAACTAAATTGGTTTGTGATTTTACTGTATTATTTTCAAGAACAAGTTTACATCTATTAAGCATGATCTAGCCACAGCTGTACCTACTTTTAAGAGGGAAAATTAAATAGATGATCTTTTGAAGCTCTGCACAGGTCTATTTCTTTTAAAACCATTTTCACACTGGGCTAACATTGCTAGGAGGTGACCAAGTACCCAAGCTCCAGTCTGCTGTAGTTGGGAAACAAGAGCTACCCTTCAGACTCTTTGTGCTTCTCAAGTATTTACCTTCATATATGGTAATCAAATTTCAGTACAAACACAACTGTAGATAAGCAGCACATGGATTCTGCAAGCCTGTTGCCTGCCAAGACTGCTTTCTGTTTGTACCCTGTACCTTTGTGATAAACAGGAAGACACGTAAAGTTTAACCTTTCTGCAGTCGTTAATATCTTGGGCTTATGCACCACCAAGGCACAAAATCAAAGACTGATTTAATATCAGCTCACTCCCTCCTGCTAACTGACTACATTCTGACATGTATGAAGTCCAACCAAGTGTCCTGAACAGCTTACCTATGTAATGCAAATAATCATTATGGGGACTGGAAAGTTTTGAGATAAACTTTAAAGACAAAAAGAAATCAGTTTGCCTGCTCTAACAAAATCCTCAGACTTTCCTACTGGTTCTCCAAACATTTCAGACAAAAAACACACATGCACACAAAAAAATAACTGGCTTCCTTTTTTTTTTGGGGGGGGGGGGGGAAGCAGCTATAAAATTCAGACAAGGCAGAAACTTTGTCCTGACCTGCCTCATGTTGCAGCATATGAGACAACATGCAAAATTTGTCATTGTTCACCGAACCCTCCAATACCAAAACACAATTATGCAAGGGTGAAAAGCTGACTTCTAGACAGCGTAGAATGATGTTAGTTTAAAAACCAGTCTCCTAACATAATTTTAATGTCATAGTTTGGTTTTTATGTGTTATTGTCAAAGATGCAAGATTGAATTACAGCTAGTTTTTCCTACCGAAAGCCAGGTGGGGTGTTCAAGGCCTCTGAGGGAGCACTGAGCCAAATAGATGAGATTACATGGTATTTGGAAACATGACGAAGGTGAGCAAAAGCAGACTGTAATTACTGCCTGAGTTTTCAAAGCCTTTTGTGCAAATAAAAAATGAGATGAGGAGGGAAGGAGAAAGGATCCAATCCTCCCTAGCAGAAAGAGTTAGCTCACATGGAAGATGCCAGCCAGCAACTCTGCCAGTTGGCCAAAGTTTAGCACAATTATGCTCCTGCTCACATTCCACTGGGACAGCAAGGAGATTGCTGTTTCTAACAAAAAAGAATAGGAGAGCAGTCATCTAGGCTAATTGCTTCTGTGCAACATTGCAGTCCCAAAAGGCAGGGTATCTGTTTTTTCTGGTGAAGATCTAACATACACTCCAGAAGACTGCAGATGATGGGCACAGTTCCCATCACTGACCTGTTGTCTTTTGTCATAGATACTAATTAATTAACCGTTCTGTTAAATGCAGTGACTGCACTTTGCTTTTATAAAGCCATCTTACTGTTCTCTTTATTCTACTTGCAGAGAAAAGTTAATCCACAGCCACGCCATTGCCAGCAATCCTCCTCCCCACCCACTGCTCATTCCTGCCACCACTGGCATGTTTGACTGCCTTGAGCTGCTGGCAGCCTTATGGGAGAGCACATCAAATCGCACTTCACTGTTTCAAAAGCCTCTGATCTTGTTTACTCCTACCACATTATTTAACGTACATATCTATCTTGATGTTATCCTACTGTATCAGACCAATTTTCAGATTTCAAAGCATTGAAGGGAATAGTAAAATTTTTAGTGGCCTTCATAATGAGTAATAATGCCACTGCAGAAGGAGCCTGGAATACTTCAATTCCTCCATCTAGAACAAAGAGCACATACAATTCTTGTGACTGTATGTCAAGAAAGCTGAAAAGAAATTGGTACATATGTAGGGAACAGGACAATGATGAAAAAGAGCCTTCCACCATCAGCTAAACCAAAAACGCACATATTGTTTAGCACTGCCAAGCACAAGCACAGAACAGATGTGACTGCTCTGTCCACATACAGCACAGGGGATGCAGCATGGAAAGGAAAGAGCTATTGAAGCTAATGAACAAATAGGCACAAAAGACAAATGAGTATTATCGTGATACAGCCAGCTGAAGATGAAAATAAGGTCACTAACGTTTAAAATGGGTAAGCTCCAAAACAGCCTTGTGATGGAAGCCGAAGAAGACAGGAAAGTACAAAACAAATGACTTGAGGTGAAGCTTGGTAAGTTTATGAAAGGGCTTGTATGATCTGGTGTCCGCACAGGCAGGGGATTGGACTTCATAATTCATTCGGTTCCTGAATGCCTGATGTTCCTTCACCTCTTGCTCTTATCCAGGTCAAAAATCTGCTTGGGGCAAAGATTTCCTGCGTTAAGTCTTACTGTAGTGAGGATGCTGGCAGAAGAAAAGTCAATTTTTCAAGCATTGTTACTGAAAACAGATAGGTTGTTCTGAGAGAAAAGAGTGTTAATTTTTTCAAGGTTCATATACTTCCAAAATGATCAATGCCATTTCAGAACCTAGACAAAAAAATCCTATTAAGATGATGTGGAAATCATTAATCTGCTGCAAAGGACACACTATGACATTAACAGAGGTATCGTCAGCTCTTCTGATTTTCTTACACGTAGTGCAATATTCTGAAAAGTTCTACGCGACGCAGTTGCTTGTATCACACTCCTGGGAGAATCTCAGGATTCATGTTAAAAAAAAACCCAAAGCAAATAAAAAATATTTTCCTAGCCTTATAGTTGGAAATGAGACCTCAATAACTAATAAAGGCTCAGAAACTTGGGGAAAAATAAAAAGAAACCATTATTTTCAAACTGTATGCATTTTCTGTCCTGACTCATTATTACTGAATATTTATAGGTTGCAATTCTCATCAGTGCAACTCCCTACAGTGACTTTAAGGTGTTCCAGAGAAAGCCTCCCCAGTGAAAATGCAGGCAAAGGACAAGCCTGCTTTCAGACACAAACAGGAAATGAAAGCAAAACAGTAAAAGTGAGGGGAAAAAAAGTCTGTAGAAGCTATTGTACCAATAGTTGCCTACAGCACACAAGACAGGCAGATAATTAAATGCAAAGAAACAAAGACAAGAAGTAAATTGTTCCGCTTCTTTGTACACTATATACATTGATGCTCAGCGACGATCACACACAGTCCATTGTGATGTTTCTTACAATTTTTTGTCAGTTATTTTAATTTTATTTTTTTTCAGTCATCACAATCTGGGTTTGACATAAAAAACTGGCATAGCAATGACAGTATCAAATCAAGTCTACGGTTTTGTTGAGAAAACAGGAAGATATGAGCTAGAAACAAGAATGAAATCTGCAGTGAAAACAAGAAGGGACTGAAAGCATGGGAGATGCTGGCCAAGCATGGGAGATGCTGGACAAGCACAGTTCTCTCTGAACATTTTGAAATTGGACAAGGCTTTTTGGTTGGAATCCACGCCATAATTTGCACCATTCAGAAGATGGACACCCTAACTAAAAAAACAGTGAGGGTGGAAATGTTCTCCATTGCACCAATTCCTAATGCCTAAACAATTTACCTTGGCATGCTCCTTCTTGTAGGAAGTTGTTCAAGAAACAGTTGTGTGATTTTCAAGCTTGCCTAGTAGTCAAAGCAGTGTAATTCATCTGGCCAGAGAATAAGCTTTTCTTCTTCTATTAAGTGAAACAGGATAATATAGTTTTAGGTGCCGTCTCCCAGGTACAGCCACCTGATGTGCATTTGTACAATATATACACAAAAAAATCACTACTATAAGAATAATATCACTTACTGAAAAACAGTTACAGATAGATTACAAAACTGCTATTAATGAGATCCGTATCAATCCTGACAGGAAAAATTCCAGATGTGTTTCTGTTACTCTGCTGCACAATAGACTTCACATCGTAGTGCAGGACAAACTGGGGGCGGCCAGTTGTTACTATTTAAGGTTTAGAGAGAGGCTTTTTTCTTCCTTTAACCGGATGCAAAAACCTCCAAGGATTTTCGCATCTCACAGGCTTGCCTGGGAACCTAGACAAAAAAAGGCCAAAACACGTACCCCAAGTGGAAGGAGTGTTTTCAGAGGGGTCTTTTCCCCCCAGGTGCCAGTAGATCTTTCTGTAACTGGACAGAATGTTTGATATGGGAGACATGGACCCTGCGCTCAGTTTCATGTAATCTTTGTCTCTTCTGTCACCTTATTAATTCCAGCCCTTAGCCTAAGAGTGATCTCTAAAGCAACATGCATTAAAATCTTCCAGATAATATCAGCACTGTTTAATATAAGCCTCTCTCCTTTGGTCCCATGGTTTTAAAAATAAACAAGTATTTTAACAAAACAAGGGTAAAAGACTGAGCTTGTAAAACCTCTTTCTGGGTACTGCTTCCGGAGATAAGGCAGAGACTGGACACTGAAGAAAGTTTCCATGTAAGAGGCCACCTGACAAAACCATAAGAATTTACTGACTCAAGGAGCAAATGGATGCAGTGGAGAAAACTGCAAACAGACACCACAGACAGCTATATCCTTTCTTCATCATCCCACACAGAAAGTGTCTGGCTCAAATTAGAGATTAGGCAGGGAAGAAGAGACCGGAGGTGCGACTTGACCGCTCTGACAAATAAAAGAACCATTGTATTGGGTCTGGCTGAGATGGAGTTAATTCTCCTCATAGCAGCACTTATAATGTTGTGCTCTGCATTGGTAGCTCGAACCACACTGACCTCCAGTCCTACTTGCAAAACAGGTGCAAAAAAATAAGACCTATCCTTCCAGCCGGCACACTTACTGGCCTCCTCTGCCCAGGGTCCTATGCCCTGTTGGGTCCCCAAGTCAAAGTTCAACATGCATCTGGCAAGAGACTGTGCAGCAACAACGGCACCCACGGCAGTAACATTGAAGGACTCTGCTTCGAGGCTTGATGGATACCTGAAGCACAAGGTAAGTTCTTAAAAGCTTGCTCTCCAAATGCTATAAATCTTTTGGAAGAACTGATATCCTCCCTGATTCACTAATCAAAGCAGAGAGACCCTCTCAATTATTCTTATTGCATCACATGAAGAATGGTACAACAGTCCTCCTCATTCCAGGAATGGAGCTTTTCAATAAGAGTTCATTTCAACAAGTTCCCACAAGAAAAGGCAGTAGAAAAAAGGATGATGCTGATTTATGCATTTGAGATTTGTGTAAGTCACTGAAATAAATACTAAATATTATTAGCTACTAAAGGAAATGGTTATGGTGAAGATGAGGGGATAAAAAACCCACACAAATATGCCTTCTCTTTCAGTACCCTTGATAAAGAAAGCGCTTTTCCTACAGCTGTGGAAAAGAAAACAAGACGTAACAGTGAAAGTCAAAATTACATGTCTTTTGGCTGTTATCAAAGGGAGCCATAGCACACAGACAAAGCGCAGCCTGAGTGATCCCAAGTTCCAAATCAAAGAAATGCTGCAGGCATATTCATCATCGGCATTTGTATTTGCTCCTGAATATTACAAAGAGCACTGAACATTGCTGATCCACTACTTTTGTCCCAGTAGCAATGTTTAATTGTGTGAACTACGTTCAGCCTTTGTAGAAAGCATCAGTAAGTTCACTCCTACCATTGATAACTCTCCCAGTGGCCCCCTCAGGCAACCCAGTATTAAGTAGTTTCAGTGTGCTGCACTGCTAGTTGACACAGAAATCCTGCCACACCCGGGAGTTTTCCATACCCTTAGTGAGTGGGTGGAACAAAGTATAGAGAGTGACCTTGTAACCCAGCATCTCCACAGATCCATCAGGGAGGCACAAAAGAAGTAACTTACTCTCCGCCTCAGCCTGGAATTCAGTCTATTCACTGTACTTTCTTAGCATCATCCGGTTTTGGTTTATTTTCTCATTCTTTTGTTTGCCCACTTATGCCTGTGTAACCACTTAGATGGCCTACACAACCATTACAGTATTCAAGCGCTCCACAAATAATTACTTACAATTTACATCTGTCAGAGAAGGCGTTCGTGTTTTCATTCCACTTCTTGAAAGTTTTAAAACTAATTCCATGAAGGTATTAAACTTTTCACTCCAGACATTTTGGAAGTCAACATGCTTGGTGTGTCAGTGCAAGAAATCTCTCTGTTACAATGACAAATTGCAGTCATTTTGTTCTCGTTTAATCTTACTTTTAACAAAACAATCACCTTGGTAAGAAAACCTGGAAAAAGTCATGAAAGCTCACAGCCTAAAAAGTGAAAGCTTTGGAATGCACTGGCAAAAGAAAACGAAGACCATAATATAAATAATGAGTAATCTTAATCACCAGCTACTTCTAATATCTTATCATCGTAAGTACTTCTACCATCCAATAAATCAACAAATACTTAGTCACTTTTTTGAACTGACTGAAGTACAATAGAAGAAATAACAAGCAAGCTATGGTTCAAGCTACCAAATAAAGTTCCTTAAAAATAATAATTTTTTATTCAAAGCTGTAATAAAATCCCAGAAAACATTTTGACTGCCCTTCCAAATTTTTCCCAAATAGTTATTTTTCTAAAAACAATTTCCCCAGATTAGCTTAGAGTAGTTTAAAAAAAGTTAAAGCCCACAACCCCATCTAATTCAGTATACTCTTAAATTTCCCTGTCTAAACAGAAAAGTTGAAGGACTACTTTAGCCGAGTATCCCTTGATCTCAATGACAAGAAATGCAGCAGATTTTCATTAGCGAGCAAAATAGCAACGCTGTTGGCCGAAAGGAGAACTTCCCACAAGTATTTATGGGTGCTCTTTGGACTCCAGACAGACAACCATGGAGTGAGAAAACAGTACAATATCATCCCACATTACTCTCTCTGCCTCTGTAACGCTCATGCTCAGCCCTCCTGAATTGTACCTTTCCTTTCCCTTGGACATTTTGCTTTTCCTGAGTTGCAGACGAAGTGTACTTGGCAGTGAAGTTCACAAGCAACACAATTATAAACCCTGCAGATTGTCATGTCAATGTTGTGTAAACATCAGTGTCTAACCTTAAGCCTACAAATGACTGAAGAAAAGATTTTCAGAGACGACCAGCACTTTGTTGAATTCAGCAGAAACTGCATAGTAACCTGTCTTCTGAACAAATCAGGTCACTCATGTTACCATACTTATTTTCTAGTAATTACTTCTGAATATTCCCAGTGCACATTTTTCCACCGCAACAGCCTGATACATGCTCTGCAGCAATTTCAGTATCTTGGCCTGTCATGAAGTGAATCAAATCGACAGCCCCTCTGGTGATACCAAGCTTTAGAGGCAACAAAGCAGGTCCACTCCTGCCAACTTTTATCAGCAAACCTTTGAAAAATGGCATCCCTAGTTACAGGGATTAGTATCTCCCATACTGAGAATAGGAATTAGGAGTAAAATACAAGAGCAGCTCTAGTAGAAACAAGTACAGGCTGATGTGCAGCAGTATCAACAAATTGCTTCCAAACCTGCCTGTGGCCAGCGCAGCTTTGGAGAATCTGTAACAGTTAGTGTGAGCTTTCATTCCATGGCTACTTACAACTTCTTTTGCTATCAAGAGTGTGCTTAATGCTGCAAAGCACAAATCTGAACAAACTTTGCTTGCTTTGCTTACTGTTGTCACCCACTGAAAGCTATCGTGGGCATTTCTTGAAACGCACATGAAGAGCCTGGACTCTGAGGGCAGCGATCTTGAGGCACTGAGCTGTGCAAGCGTTGACCATCAACACTAATCCCAGAACAGAGGCACGGGGATCAGAGATGTGTGCTTTCTTGGCAATTTACCACATCAGAATTGGTTGTCTCTGAGGGAGGAAAAAAAAGCGTTGCTTGATTTTTAGCTTGGGATTATTTTTTTAAGAATTCATCAGCTTGTTTGCCCAGCAGTAAGGTAAATCCTACCTAAGGATGCGAGTGAGACTGTGCTGGGTCAGATCAGAGTTCAAAATCTCTTTTCCAAAAATGGCAATAAATGGATGTCCAAGGTAAAGCAAGAACAAGGCAAAGATAAAATATTTACTCCCTAACATTCACACAGCTTTCCAACATTTTCAGCTGAGTGGATTTCCTGAGGTTGATGTGGTTTGTCTAATCGGCAACCCCCCTTTCCCTCCCAGCAATGGATCTCTCCTCCAAATGTTTGTCCGGACTCCCCTGGAATTAGTAGAGACATTTTGCAGCTGTCACATGCTTTGGCAAGGAGTTGTCCAGGTATATGACCT
Organism: Haliaeetus albicilla; assembly: GCF_947461875.1. Taxonomy (NCBI): domain Eukaryota; kingdom Metazoa; phylum Chordata; class Aves; order Accipitriformes; family Accipitridae; genus Haliaeetus; species Haliaeetus albicilla. The sequence goes on from NC_091490.1 coordinate 12,437,514, forward strand.
GATGCACAAAGAACTCCATCTTTTTTGTTCTGATGTAGGGGAGTAAAAACACATTATGCAGAAAGACTGTATCAGTGTTTTTTCCCTTCTACCTTTCTTCCCTGTAGTAAAAGCCAAGGGAGAGTTCAGTGCAGCTCAGCCAAAAGACCTACCACAGAAGATCAGATCTCCCTCTGCTCTCATTTCCTTCCCCTCAGACACTAACAGGGACATATGTTTTTATCCCATTTGTTACACATCCAGCTGCCTCAGCAATCACATCGCCTCCTACCTCTCAAATCCCCTTTGCCCTCAAGGTCTTCCCTTATTCTGCCTTTGGGATTTGATGTTACCAAGCTTCAAGAAGTTTTCTTTCATGCAGCTCTCATATGGGAAGCACAGTATATCTCTGTGCAGTAGAAGCCTTTAAATCCATTTCTTATGTTCGTTATGTGTTCCTCAGACTGTACCTCCCAAAGCTCTCAACTGGCTTCCCCAGTGTCTACCTCAGGCCACCTGCTCTCACCTACTAGGTGAGCAACTACTCCTTTTTGGCCTGGCAGACCACTTCACAACTTTCAAGATCGGGGAGTAGTGCGGGCAGTAGTCCCTCTCCCACCACATAAGGAGTCCAGCCTCCTCCTCTGTTCACACAGGACAGCTTTCCCTAAGATGTTTGGTAGCTGTAGATGCCTGGGAAGTTTCAGATTTACTGCATGTGACTGAAAACATCTCTCTGCGCAAAGTAGTTCCCGACAGGAGCACCAGAAATGAAGTATCTGTAAAGGACTGAAGGGCCATACACGTACAAAGAGTCCCAGCTGCCTTCTGGGAAAGAGTGCACAGGCGCAGAAACCATGGCACGCTCAGGAAGCGGTCTGGGCTTCCAGCCGGTGAAGAACATGAAGTCACTGCATCCACAGACAGCACTGAACAAGAAGTGGCAGCTATGGCAGCTATCAGCTGCTTCAAGGAGATCTTCTCTTGCTCTTTTGAGCCGGCCAATGTTCTTCAGCAGCTGTACGCAAGGAGTAAAACACTAGCTTTCAAAAAGACGTATTTCATAAGGAGATGAGGTCTGTCCAGACGCAAATGACAAACAGTCACATTACTCCTCCTGACCCACTAACTAGCGTGGGAATAAAGCTCAGACACAGGAAAACCGCCTCTGTAGCAACGTCCTACAGCTGTCAAAGAGTTGGCATGTGAACAAGTCAGGCACAGTGAGAAGAGATGTGCTACTGCAACCCTGGCCAACAGAGCAATTTCAGAGTCTCAGCATGACAGCACAGAAGTAGCTGACCATAGACACACTCTCCCATTCCACCTTCTGTACAGCTTTGCCTTGGACTGTGACATGTTGTCTCTACTGACCTGTGGGAAGCAATATGTACGCTTTGATCCAGCGATACTGACTTAAACCCCAGTCTTGCATGGGATGTGTTGAAGAATTACCTCTGGTAGACACTGAAATCATTCAACCAATTAACTTAGATTAGATTACCTAGTAGGTTTGGAAAAATGCTATGAATAAGATGTATGCAGCTGCACATGTTTTTACTCAATTGCATGACAGTAGGACATGTATTACTTCAAGCACTAAGGCTATACCAAATCAGATAAGCAATCCCACCTAAAAGAAAAAACAGCAACATACTTCCCACAAAAGTAAAGTAACTTTGTACTAAGACACAGTGGAATAAACTGACCAGAGATACAGTTTCTTCCCAACCCCAATCAGCTTCAAAATCAAAGCCTTAAAGAGCAAGAATTCACATTCTTACTTTTAAAAAAAATCTACTGTTACTATAGGTGTTTTCTTACTTCTATTAGTATGTGATGATGCATCTTTTATTCAGATCCTGTCTCAGTAAAGTCTATAAGGTTAGACCAGTTTGAAACATGGTCTACTTCCATTTAATTGAGAGCCAAGAAGGGTTAGTATTAATGCAATTTACTACTTTTCTGTCATTTACTAAATTGCACTATGGTATTTTCTCTGCAAACTAAACACATCACATTTTCACTCATACAGAAGCCATTCTTCCTAGAGAGACAGGCTACGATTTTATTTTCGAATAGCTCAGAAAGCAGGTCTGAAGTAGGTGTGCAGACATGCAGGTCTTCTCTACCACTACCTCTTCTTAGCAAGGAGTAAAAGAGGAAGAGCAGAGGACCAAGGCCTGAGCTCTGTGGGCCTCCTCCTAGAGGAAGCTTGATAGAGCTGGGTGTGAAAGAGCTTCTGAAAGACCTGTGAAGGAGTGCTGCAGTGACAGAACAGGAGGAGACAAATGAGTAACGGAAAAACCAACATTTTGAGAAGAGCCAGCTTGATGGTAGTAAAGGCTGTTGGCTGGAACAACCTAGAAGACTACCAGTTTTAGGCAATCGCTTGTCACGCTGCTGCTTCTACCCCTTCTGGTAAAGTCACGTCACATCAGCTCATCTCCAGAAACTGCCTGAAACACCACCTACACACTGCAATTCCTGTGGATCTGATGGTATCTACCAAACTACTACTGCATCAAGGCAGTTCCTGCTGTACCACACCTCAGCAGCACTGAATGTCATGCCAGAATTTGCTCCTCCACATAAGGAAAGGGCAAGAGAAGCTTGGGAGACAGGGAACAAGGGCCACAGCTGGGAAAAAGTGGAAGGTACTGGGAAAGTGCAGTGGAGAAAATGTGCTCATGGTGTTAAGGAGTGTGGGATCAGGATGCTGGTCTGTGCAGGTCATGGTACATAACAGGGGAGAATACAGAGGTGCCAGAGTATGGTACAGTGACAAAGGAGGCTGGGCACTGGTTTGTGATTTGAAGAACTAAGAAGATATAACGAGGGAAGTGGTAAACACAAGATTACATAGACCACGAAATAGGGTCTCTGGTGACTGGGACTAGAGAACTTACCTTTTAAAACCGTATTTCAGTCGCACCTCTAAATTCTGCTTGGAACCCATCTCAGACCAGCCCTTGTAGCTTAGCAGTGAAGAAGTCAAAGACTCTGCCTACAAAGAAGCCACTAGAACCTCTGTCTAAAAGCTTCCAGGGGCCTTCAAAAGGTGTAAGCTGCACTGGAAGTAACCTACTGTGGAACTGGAGGAGAGAAGCTCAAGGACATGAATGGAGTGTTATTCTTGAGCATAGAGATGAAGGGAGGAGGGCAATTACTAGTGCAATGGGATAAAAGACAAGTATTCTCTAAGGTAGAGAGGTAAACTCTTCATATCTCAAAGTACTCTAAGGGAGCAGGCAAGCAAGCAGAAGAGCAGAAATTTCAGGAGAAGACCCGACAAGGAATGAGAAAAAATTTGTAGAAGAGGAAAAGAAAACAAGTTAGGGGACAAGAAGGCAAAAACATTGTGCTAAATATTGTCATTCTCTCTCATTTGAGTGGAGAGCAGTGAGACTATGGGCAACAAATACTGAAGAGGGCTTGAGGGCAAGTCACAAACAACATAAAGCATTTATCTCTGTGGCCATGGCAGGTGGTTAGAGCAGTTTCACTAGGAAAAGTACAAAACCGAAGGAAGGGAGAGTCTATTTGTAACATAAGACTGGTCCCAGACTTCTGGCAGGGTAAGAACAGCAGTACACTGAGGTGAGCCAGGGTAGACCTGGTGGAAGACAAGAGAGGCAAAGGAATAAGTAGCAAGTAAAAAGAGGATAGGGAGAACAAAACACCTGTCAATGGAGGAAAAGAAGCTGATATAAGGGAATATAAGGAAACCAAATGAGTTGTCATAACTGATGCAACAGGTCACAGAAAAAAAAAGGGCAATGAATTGTGATAATTGAGGCTTTACATACACAGTAAAACTTCAAATAGGTTCACACTGCATGACTTTCAGTTATAGGAGTTGTGTTCTCCTGTGTTATACCATGGTCATCTAAATGTTTAGAAGTCTATTTTTAATATTCTTTTTAAAGAGTTTTCCTGGTAGGCAAATTTATTGTGTTGTGGTTTCTCAAGTCCCTTTGCAAGTTTAGCTAATATATTTGCTCCTTCCATTCCTGCAGCTGAAAGTCCGATTTTAATGAGAGATTGCGCATTTTGGTTAGCAGCTCAATCATTACATTCTTAAGCCCCTTTAAAATTCCTAGATGTATACAGTCCAGGACGAGTGATTTAGCACTCATTGGTTTAGTGGCGAGAGAGACCAGAGACGCTGCTTCAGAGAGATTTTACTGTTCTGAAGTTGGTTCCTAAGTGTACAGGGCTTGAAAGGAAAAAGGTAGGAGGGCAGATTTACAAACCCACAACACGGAGGAGAGCTAAGGCTTGAATGGGATACAGTCTATCCTCTACCTCCTTCCTGTCTGTACAAATGAAACCAAAATGCCTCTATTTAAACTAACTTTAAAAAAATACTTGCTGCTACTATGGGCACAAACATGCAGAAGAATAAGCCCTCCAACTAGTTTTAGCGATAGGACCCATGGTACTTTACCTCTTGATCAGTGGTGCTCTTTTTAAATGATTGGCAAGGGTGTAATTAAGGAAAATGAAGTAAGAAAGATAACTCAAAGATGAATGAGGCCTTTACTCAAGGTATCTCTGAGAAGGAGCAGAGACTTTAAGACAAGCAAAGATGAGGGTCCTGGTAGACAAGTTGAACACGAGCCAGCATTGCGCCCTTGCGGCAAAGGTGGCCAACAGCATCCCGGGCTGTGTTAGGCAGAGGGCTGCCATCAGGGCGATGGAGGGGATCCTTCATGTCTGCCCAGCACTGGGGAGGCACTGCTGGAAGGCTGGGTCCAGTGCTGGGCTCCCTGCTACAAGAGAGACATGTTGGAGCAAGTCCAGCAAACTAAGATGATTAAAGGATTGGAGCATCTGCCATATGAGGGGAGGCTGAGAGCTGGGATTGTTTAGCCTTGAGCAGAGAAGGCTCAGGGGGCTCTTATCAATGTGCATAAATACCTGATGGCGGCAGTCAAGAAGGCAGAGAGACTCTTCTTAGTGGTGCCCAATATACAGGGCAATAAGAAAAACCTGAAATATAAGAAATTCCATTCAAAATAAGAAGAACAACTTTTACTGCAAGGGTGGTCAAAGCCAGCAACAGGTTGCCCAGAGAGACTGTGGAATCTCCATCTGTGGAGATATTCAAACTCAACTGAACATAGCCCTGAACAACCTGTCCCAGGTGACCCTGCTTTGAGCAGGGGGTTGGACTAGACCATCTCCAGAGGTCCCTGCCCACCCACCTCATCAGTGATTCTGTGGTCCTTCTCCCTACAGAGCAAGGAACATTAAAGTTGCAAGAGCTCAATTCCTATGCAGGTCAAATTTCAGAAACAAGGGTCTGCTAAAACTCCCATTGAATACAAATGCTGTAATTCTTGCTGACCTCAATCAGCCTGATCAAGTGATAAGATTACAAAATGGAAAAAAGGCATTTAATTTGATCAATACCAGTTGCTATTCCACTGAGCTAATGCTTGGCCAGAGAGGGCTTGTGGAAACTAGATTAATGCATATGACTACAGGATTTCATCCTCTGGAAATCACAGCTTAAATTTGCCATTCAACAAAACTAGAAATCTGTAGCTTTAATGTCATTCTGTTGCTAATGAGCATATTTACCTGGCATAAAACACACAAGGATAATTTGGCCAATCGAGGCATGTGTGTAAGTGCAAATCCCTAGACTCTTACTCTGAACTGAGGGTGCCCATACAAATTTGATGCCTCCTGCAGAACAGATACAGGGAAAGCAATGAATGACTCCTTTCAGTTGATGCCGAAGAAGAGAAATTAATTAACCAAAATGGGGAAGGGCAAGTCTCAATATTTTCAGTTTAGTCAAATGTCTCCTAAGTATGCAAATGCCCCATGTCGACCCACAGCATTTAACACCTTTGCAGTTTAAGTGAAGCGGTAGGACTGATAAATAAGTTAACATCAGAGTTCTGCGACACAACAGTGAACTGTGTCAGGAGACTCAAGACTATCATACAGCCAGCAGTGCTGCTGCAGGCAAGGACGAAAGGACAGTGACAGAGCAGAGATTAAAACAACAAGAAAGCCCAGCACGTCCAGTGAGAGCGCACATTATGGCACTGCTATAAAATGGTAAGTTGTAAAGGAAACAAATAGTATAAGTGACAACTATTCCTCCCTATTGTTTTGATTTTTATTTTTGTTTTAAGTTACCCTTCAGCATAGTCTTCTGACAAACTACGGAAACTGTGCAACTTATAAACTAATATAAACCTATAAACTTATACAACTAATAAGTATAAATAGGGAAGCTGCTTCACTTTTGTCCTCAAGTCAAATTAGTAATTCAAGAATCTGTCGGTTCCTCTATTAGTCATAGCTCCCAATAACCTTATAAAACATGTAGCGATTAGCAGAGAGCTCAGAAATTTGTCAACGATGCAGCTCAGACATGTGATCTGTTATCATAATTTGTACCCATGAACCATCTCGGCCAGCACAAAGCAGGACATTTCCTCAATCCAAACACACCACAGGAGCAATAGGGACTTCAGTTTATCTGATTTGAGGTTTCATTTCTGCATCATTTGAGCATCAAGCCAGCTGATCTGACAAAAGGTATTAAGCAAGAGACTAGAGAAAAGAAATAGCACTCAGCACTTGGGTTACACTGGCAGCTAGATGGCAGGTTTTATTCTCCATAAGTACTACCAAAGCCCGAACCCAAAGCCTGTGGACATCCAAAAAGTGAGTAGCTCACTTAGGACTGTAACAATCCCAGGCAGAATCCTTCTGATGAAGCCAAGGTTCCTGACAACACAAACATCAAGTTTCAGTGATTTGGCAAAGGCTGTCAAACCCACGAACTGCTCCTGCTTCTGTAATTCACAGGGCATGGAATTGCCCTTCATCCAGAGATTTGCTCCTCCTGCTTCCCAACAGCCATCCCAGAGCAGGCCCTGTTACCTTCTTCTGGAAGCACCGTAGTCTGCTTAGCACTTACTTCATCATCTTTCCCTATCTGAACGAAGGAAGAAGAAAAGCTGAAGTTCATCCTTTACCTGCTTCTGAAGTAGGCAAGTCTGTTACATTTATTCCTAAGCCATCTATAACTTTCTTGGACTATTTTCTCTTGAACAGTCCTATGACAAGACTGACTCAGAAATTATTTTGAGATAAGTTTTATCAGAACAGTTCAACCATTACCCTGTTACATCATTTCAAGGGACAGGCAGCATGAAGGATGCCTTTCCATCTCCACATGAAATTTTGTGCTTTAGTAACTTTCAGTGATTGAGGTCAACATTTTCAAAATAGGATCCCCAGAGTTCAGTTTTCTAAGTCAATTTAAGTAAAATAAGTCTAAAAAACTTTGGCCTAGATTTCAGAGGTATTAAATGCATTCAGCTCTTACAGCTCTGTAGCATATATAGCTAAGAAAACAGACTTTAAGGTACCTAAAACGTGGATGCAGACTAAACTTTGGAAATGTTGGTTTAAAGTCAAAGATTTGAAACTGATCACAAAAGAAACCAGAGTCAGCTTGTGAAAATATTTTCTATGCATTTTTTCATAGCACATTTATGCCACGGCAGTATAAAGCATCATGTATACAGCAAAGAATTATTGAGTTATGGCTTCATTGGGCACATTCTTCTCTCTCTTTTAAAATAAATTTTAAGAACTAACATTAATATTACATTGCAGTGGGGGATCTATGCCCACAAACGTCCCCTTTTTAAAGCATAATCCATAATGGATGCGCTTTTAATAAGTGCCTTAAACATTGCGGAAATGTCACCAGAAATACTAATGGACTATTAAATGTCCGCTATGAAATACACTGACTGCTTCCACATAGCTGTGCTAATGCCTATTTTCGTACATAATTCCTAGTGCTTGCAAGAGGGTGACACGCGCACTTTGAATATTGCTCTGGTACCTCAGCTGGCTTCCTTTCTTCTATAACTACTTTTTACAACACTTGCAGGAGATGTGCTCCTTTAGAAAGAAATTAAAAGAAATCTATACTTTTCTGTGGCACAGGTCCCAGCAGGCAGAGCTCTTATGCTTGTAATTGAATTATTCTAGCTTCCCCTTCAGCCTTCCAGATACCAAGCTACAGACATAACTACTTGTCTTTTTTTTATTTATTACCCCCGCACTGTAGGCAAACCAAGACAGTAAACTCAGGGTTGCATCAATTAAACGCAGATGGTACAAAACAAGCACCACAGAAAACACCGACAAACCACATTAAATTAGCACCTTACATGAATTCCCATTATTAGTATTTTAATTTTCTGCCTAGTTCCAAACTAGAGGACTAAAACACTATGCTTAACCGACACAGGTGAGAAGAAAACCTCTTCCCTTTTCCAGTTGTCTGTAAATTGAAAGACAACAAAGTAAGATCTTCTCTTCCCTCCTCATCAGCATCATTCAGAGCATCTGTAAATGAAAATTGTAAGAATAAATAGAAAAGGCAGCAAAGGATTCAACATTTAGAAATTTCCCATGAAGCTGATCCTTAACATTTATAGCCTCTATTATATTAGTACCATGGTCACGTTACAATGATTTCCATCATTGTTGTGCATTTCTGTTATTCGTTAATAAAATGTGGTTTTACTCTTCCGCAATGCACAGAGCTGTCCTTCAGGATGGTCACAACTGAGAAATAAAAACCGATAGATGCTCTAACCTACCTTGAGGTCAGAGACCTTACAGCACATCCACATTATGTAACACAACGTTCTCAAGGACCTCGAGCTACTGCCAAGACAACTGGCGTGCACGCACAGTGGCATGACACGCCGAGGTAAGAGCTTGGTCCCAAAAGCAGTAGAGCCATATCGGAGAGAATAAAGCTACCCACGAGGCCCACGAACTCTGGCACAAGAGCCACAGATGAGCTCCTCCTCCTTCCAAAGGCAGGTTCATCTCCACCATTTCATGCCTAGTGTATGCACTACATAACATGCTGCTCAAACTTAGCACATTCAAATTCGCAGGGTAGTTTGCGGCAACATCTTGCAGACAAAGAGTATGCAATTCAAATCAAGTTTCTTTTCCTTCTGCCAGACAGATGAGGTCTCTTCTGTCTCATCTTGTTTTTCTCCCTAGTCTCAGGTACCCAGACACAAGGATTAAATAATTCTGAGTATTTTACAGGAAAGCATTATCTAATAATTTATCTTTGCAATTAAATCCACTATAGGCTTGCAAACAGCTTGTATGAGCTGTCAGAATGTTCCTAGATTTGTTTGGAAAGAAAAAAGATTTTACATTTAATTCAGCTAACAGTGAAGTGGTTGGCAGTAACTATCTGCAGAGTCCTGCAGAGGCCAGTAGGTCTGAATTGAATAGAGTGGAGAAGAGAGAGTTAGTGAAAGGAGGCAGATCTTGTCACTGAAAGTATGACAAATGAGGAGGATGAACTCAACAGCAGTTTTACAAGAGACTAAAAGGAGCAATAGAAGTGTAAACATGAGGAGAAAGCAGCATATTACTGTAATAATACTAAAAAGAGAAAGTCCCAGCTCAGGGCTCAGCTATGTGCAGAAGAGGCAGCTTGATGTTTTTTGTAGATCAATTTTGGAGCAGAATCCCATGGGTTATGCCTCTACATGGGTATACTATTTGGGTTACATTTAGCAATCGGGTCTTGTTATTTAGCAACAGAGATGTAGGACTTGCTGATTCATACAAGCCAACCCAGAACACAAAGTGTTTGGGTTCTCTTTTCCTGTTAAAGTCTTTGTTATTTACTGCCTGCAAGATTGCACTGAAGTTCCAGCCAAAACTCATTTCTGCTGTTTCCAATGTACATTCCAAACACAAAAAACATGGCACCACATCAAATGTTCAAGTAAGATCACTATCATCCAGCTGCCAAACAGTTCCTACAGGTTCAGAGGCAGAGAGTAACAGAAATCATGAACAGTGGTTCACCAGAATGAGCTGACAAGTGTTTTCACACTTGTATTATCAAGTATAGTATCACAGCATAGTGGGAGACATGGTGGTCTAGAGGACAAATAGATTTTACCATGAAAGGAAAAGTCTGGATAACACAGTGGCTCATAACCCCAGGGCTACCCAGAGAGAACAGCATGCAGAACTGCAGAAGAGGCAGAAAGACTCAGCGCAGAAAGGGCAGAATAATCTTTTGCCAGCAGAATAATCCAGTAGCCTCCAGAAACGTTACCACAACGTCAATCATGAGGTCCTATTGTGCTATGCAGCATAAAGGCACTTACAGGCCACTAACCAGGCCATGCAAAAACATCTGTCGTTCATTTAGACAGATAAGGGAGAAGCAATACAAATCTCACAAGCAGAGGGAACTACACAATGGCAGTAGTTATTTTAGCTCCAGAATTTGAGAAACGGGTTTAGGTCAGAACGACATGACACAGTATGAGGAAACTAAGGCAATACTACAGGATAATTTTATTGAAATACTATAATTTAAGAAAACCTGGAAAGTTCTAAGGCAGATGTAGGCAGTAAAGCCAGGAAGACCTTAGAATACAGATGTAAATGAGTCAGTTTAGTAATTTGGCAAATAGTTCAGTAATTTGGCAAATTTAAGGAAGCTCAGACTGAAAAGCTGAAAAGAATTCCACAGTCCAACCACCTTCAGGATTTGTTTGAATTTCTTGTATCTATTTAGCTGTTGCAGCAATTTAAACTTTCCTAAACCCAAGGTGACCTTTAAAAAAAAAAAAAAAAAAAACGAACAAAACAAAACCAACCCACCCCGAAAAATTTGCCAGCACATACAAACATATTCTAAAACATGCTGTCCGGAACAAACAGTCTTCAGAACAGGGCACCAAATAGTCTCTATAATAAACCACGAGCAATTAGTCTGCTGGGAAACAAATTAGCTCATTTCATTTCAGCAGAGTAAAGGTGGCTGTCATGCTCCAGGGTTGATGTGAACTGTGGGGTCTTTTCCTGACCAACCCTTACTGGAAGCCCACCAGTTCGTACCTGCCAGAGGGAACAGCTGTTTCCAGGGCCTAGGAGGCAAAGCTACAAATCACCGAAGTACTGCCTCCCTGGTACTTCCTTAAAATGCCCCCGAGAGACAGAACTCCCTGGTCCACCAGCACATGCTCTCTTAGCCTTATCTGCTGCCTCCGAGTCTGGCCATTACATCCCAGTCCTCCTGTTCCTCCTTGCTTCCTGAAACTAGAGAATTCGTAAAGTGAAAATTTATCAAACTTGATATAAAGTCAGGTTTTCAGGTACAAAGCTAGAAACATAGAACGCACACGTAAATAAACAAACATAAAATGTAACCCTAATCTACACCTCCCAACATAATCCTCTCCTGGCTCTTTTCACCACCACTCCTCTAAAATGCCCATATCCAAAATTAAACTTGAAAGCCACATACCCATGACTCAGTTACTTCATCTTCTAATACACCTAGTCCTGCCATCTTCAACTTCCAGGGAGTTCAAGACTGGAAGTGACTTTCAGATTTTTTAGGCCCTCTTACATTGTTTTCGACCTAAGGTTTGGGTAGGCACATGCTATCTAGAAATAGCTGTTTCAAAATAGGATAGCTGGAGATCCAAAATTCCCCCAAAAATTTGAGAAGGGAGACCTGTCTCAGGTTTTCATCTGCACCACTACTGTGCTTTGGCAAGTCCACAGACGGTCAAGCTCAGCTAGGAAGCAGTACGACTAGGACATATGCACACTAAACACGCTTCCTGATACAGGATTTACAAAGTGCTGTAGAAGACTTAAAAATGCTGTGAGCAACAGAAGTTACTATTTTATTTATAAAAAAAGTAAACAAAGATGTAGCCCAAGAGGGCCACATCCCACACAATCTGTGCGCTCCATCCACATGGAAATGCAGATGAGATGGAGCCAAGAGGAGAGCTCTGAGGACAAACGGGAGAGAGAGGGAAGTGATTGTCTTGCATGAGAGAGAAACCAGCCCAGGGCTGCAGCATGGAGCAAACCCTGGAAGGTGGAGACAGGGAATAAGTGTCTTCCTCCCTAGGACTCCTAGGAAAAGCAGCATTATGGAGTCAGAGTATTGAAGAGTTGAGACAACTTCCACAGTCAGGACAAGCCTCCAAAATCTTCTAGCAGCTGATGAAATGAAAAGATCCATGTCAGGTATATTCAGAAGTTTTGTGTCTGGTTAACCTTATGCTTTTGGTTTGTAGCTACTTCCAAGCTACTGATCACAAATTTAAACTGTGATTTGCTAGAGAAATTGGGTTGGTATTTTAAAATTTTGTTTAGTGGTCTGACATGCAGAAGGTGCATTGTAATCTACAAAAAAAACCCAAACCCAAACCAAAATAAAATGTAGCAGACAAACCCTCTGAACACCTGCAAAGTAGGACAAGTTTGGAAACCTCCACTCCTGCGTGTCTAATCCTTTAGACAGGCTGACATGCCAGGTCTTAGGTATTAGGAAGAAAACTCAGTAGCAGCTAAGAGTCAGTGCCATGCTAAAAAAATAACTTAAAGAAGCAAGAGTTTCCCACAACTCTAGAAAAACCTTAAGTACCCTGGTACTTAACACTGATTTTCCCACTTAATTTTTTGCTCCTTAACAGCTGCAGAGTGGTCATTGCGAACAAGCTATTGAGGGCTCTTCCTAGGCCAGATATCGTGGATACATATGGGTCATCACCCCTACCAAGGCAGAAAGTCTTGTCAGTGATGGCTGCTTCACACTCTCCAGATACGGGCAACTCTGATCATTACTCAGTTATCAACTGCAGACAACAATGCCTTGTGCACTTCTAGACAGGCCAGACAACTTTGTTAAATAAAGTTAGATCTAGTAATAAATAATTTTGTCTGTGGGAACCTTTTCCTCTTCCATTTTCTCTCATGCTTCTCACCTCTCCTCTGCCTTTTATTGGGGTTCTTACATTTTCATAGAGCACAATTTCTTTAAATTAGCTAAAGACAGGATTATCTCAGAATAAACTGCCCTCCTGGTATCACTTTATTTGAATTACGGGATCTTCTAACTGTTCATCATAAAACAACATTCAAATATTTTGAGATCTTAACTGAATAAAGACAGTTCTGTCAGTGAAAATATTTACAGTAGCTTCACTAACTGAGACTGATTTCAGCTTCCTGAATCTCATTATGGTAAGCTGGGCACTGCTGTGAAAAGGAAACAAAGAGGAGATGAATCAAAACAAACATTTAGAAACACAAACAACTGCTTAGAGTGACATTAATCATTACAAAAAAATCTGTCAAAAATACCCCTCTGACTGGCATCTGTCAAAACATCTCAGCAGTTCATCATCACACAGCCACTGTTCAGATGGAGACAGAATGTGCAACAGCCAGCACTCCAAACCTCACATAGCTCTGAATTTTTAAGTGAATTATTCTGTATCTTAGAGCACTCCAGACACGGCTTGTTTCACAGGATTTCTGTCCTTTATCTCCTGCACGGCCTGGAACCATTACTGTTCCCTCCTCCTCAGAGGGCGCAATGTCTGGCAGCTAATTATGCAGAATGAAGTGCTGCTTCCCCTCTGTGTTTTCTGTCCAACAACCCACAAGAGACGGTAAAACACTGGAAATCAAGTCCTATTAATACGAAGAGGAAAAAACCACCCAAACTATTAGCCCTAATTCCTCTCATTGCCTGTCTGGGCATTATTTAGGAGTCTCCCAGCTATAGCAAATTCTACTAATGCAGTACTGATGAATGAAGAATCTGCTTCTCGGAGAGGAGGCGGAGGAGGTCGGCACTTCAGACCCACACCTGCCATGAGCAGCAGGTGCCAGACCTGGGAGGAGTGAAGCCGAACAGTTCTTCCTTTCCTCTTAGAAAATACGAGAGGACTACTTTCCTGCTAGAATACCTTCCTTACTGAGCACAGGTGGAAAATTCTGCTGGCCGAGTAGGACAGATCTTCTGCCAGGACACCATGGCAGAGCAAGGCCAACTACTTCTTTACAGATGTGTCTACTCAGCCAAGTTTCTCTACCCATGACAGATGAGGAAACCCCTATGTGAAATGAGCAGTCACAGAGCAGAAGTAAACAAGCCTAGTGTTTATAAACTGTTTGGTATCCTGTTGTTCCATAAATAGTTATTATTACCCAGGAGATCAGATCTGTCCAAAGGAAAAGAAATGCCTGGTACACGTGCTGACTAAAATCCCCAACAAGGGAAACAAAACAGAGAAAGTTTGTGGTTTTCCTATTTTAGTTTTCTTTGCTTACACCAGGACCTGTAAGCATATTTTGCCTCCTTCAAATTTTGGACATCCTTTCTCAACCGTTCCAAGAGCAGCAGGAACAAGTCCAGCGATGATGGATTGCGTGCTGGCCTGTTTAATCAGAGCCTTGGGACCAGCATCTTCCTCTGCAAATGCCTAAACTCCACAGGCACTGTTGAAGAAACAAATCAAAAGCAAAAAGAGCTGGCCACCGCTGGCTCTAAGGAGTTTCCTGTTTTGCCACAGGTTACATTGAGGCTGTCTGGTATGCTGTAGCTTTAAATACCTACCCATCCATCAGGTTACACATTTACAAACAAATTCTTAAAATATAAACAAAACTTGCAGAACAGATATATGCTGTGCTACTTATCCCTAATTCATTGCCTGGTGAAGCATCTGGTATGGCTTTGAACACCCCTGAGACCATTCCAAAGTTGGTGGTGTCTTTCCAAAATGGAGCCGGAGACTCTCCCAAAACAGCTGTTGTCCTACAGACTTGCTCATACTGCAGGTTCGGGGCCAGCAGTGCCCAGCCAGCCCAGGACAGCACATCACAGACCCCAGTGATGGCTGCAGGGACAGGGAAAGCCATCATGTCCCAAACAGCTTTCCCTTGCTTGTCATTTTTAGGTGACTGAACACTATTCCACCTTTCCTGAAGCATTCATGGGAACTGCTTATGTTTGGAAGAGCTCATCCATAGGCCAGTCTTCATTCTCAGTGTAAACCTTTTGTAATAAAAAAAAAAAAAAAAAGAAAAAAGATACAAGCCCCGAAACGAACACTTCTGGTGGCTAATTGTCCTGGTTTCAGCTGGGATGTAGTTAACTGTCTTCCTAGTAGCTGGTACAGTGCTATGTTTTGAGTTCAGTATGTGAAGAATGTTGATAACACTGATGTTTTCAGTTGTTGCTCAGTAGTGTTTAGACTACAGTCAAGGATTTTTCAGCTTCTCATGCCCAGCCAGGGCACCTGACCCAAACTGGCCAACAGTGTATTCCATACCATGGGACGTCCCGTCTCGTTTAGGAACTGGGAAGGGGGGGGCAGGGATTTGCCGCTCGGGGACTGGCTGGGTGTCGGTCGGCGGGTGGTGAGCAATTGCCCTGCGCATCATTTGTACATTCCAATCCTTTTATTACTACTGTTGTCATTTTATTAGTGTTATCATTATCATTATTAGTTTCTTCTTTTCTGTTCTATTAAATCGTTCTTATCTCAACCCAGGAGTTTTACTTCTTTTCCTGATTTTCTCCCCCATCCCACTGGATGGGGGGGGAGTGAGTGAGCGGCTGCGTGGTGCTTAGTTGCTGGCTGGGGTTAAACCACGACACTAATACAGCATCACTTTCCATTAAAGACAGCAAAGATTCTATAACAGAGGCAGGCCCAAAGTAAAAGCAGATGCACACACACCTTTTTATTTAGGAGGGCAACAGGTAAAGCATTGTGGTTTTGTGCACTAGCATATTTATGTATTCTTCTGGTTTCAGGCTCTCTGAGACCCCAGAGAAGGTCACAGATATTTTAATCTGTTTCATTCCCAAATAAATTAATTCATTTCTCAGGAATCTCTTTATCACACTGACATCACTTTCAGCAGTGAAATTCTACATCTATTCCTAGATATGCCCTGGTGTAAACACCAACTTAGGCTGGCACAGCTGATAAATAGATTAGAAACATGCTAAAATTGGTACAACACGTATCAATTTAGAAAGAGGAAACCATATAAATCTCTGAAATCTTTTTTTTTCTTTTTTTCCAAGAACAGTACAAGAAGTTATTTGAAATGTACACAATTCTGAAGCTTACATCAGTTGTTTAAGCTTGGAAGAATAACAAATTAGCATGGCAGATGCAATGATTTTCAGGAAACTCACAATGAAACACTTAAGAGAGCTAGACACAGTATTTCTGGTTTACAAGCTGGACACTGGAGTAAACTACAGCCCTGTCTTGCACACAAAAAGTTCCTGTGCAAGTAAATCAATGACTCAAAGTGCTTCAGGAGAGAAGATGACATGATCATTCTTAAAGGTATGGCAGATTACACAAAAAGGAAAAAACTTTTTTCTGAATGCATAAACCTTCAGAATTTAGCAAAATAGAAGCAGATTTAAAAAACACAGTAATACTAGTGAAATATGCTACCCCATTGCAGTCAGCTTCACTGCAGTATGTGGTAATGCTCTTGCCTTGGTTTCCAGCATTACAAGTGATTTGGGTTGGGTTGAACCAGCGAGCAAGAGTCCTCGGGAAACTACAGGAACTTCACTAAGCTACTGTGATCCCTGACTCTATTACAACAGTTACAGCATTGCTTCTATAGTATTTAGCAATTAATTTATGGATTTTATTTTGCTGCATAGTTAGCTCAGAATTATATTAAAAGGTACCAAAGAAAATAATTGCCAAAGGAGCTTACACTGTTCACACTGCAGTGGAGTGAGAGCTTCTACAATATTATCCGAACAACATTCTCAAGTGACTTTTCACATTGCTACAAAGAGAATTTTTAATCTTTCCAGTTTTTACCTTCATTTGCCTAATGTAGAGTTGGAGGGTTCCCCAGACTGTTTCTAATTTGGCCTAATAATCTTGCATAAATTATGAGACTTGCTTTTCATCCGTATTCTTAGCCAATGTACACTGGCTCAGTGACAGCATTTGCATGCACTGACACTCCTGAAATGTTTCAATAATAGAACAAAGTGTGACAGTAAGAGAGGAGGAGGGAAAGGTAGAAGAGGAAAATAAATTGACTTGAAATCTACCCAAAGATAGGAAACTTCATGAAAACCACCAGTAGGGAGCTCAGAAGGAACAATTATCCACTCTTGAAAACAATTCAGAAAACTCTGAGGGAAGCGCATGATTTTCTATGGCAAGAGGAAATCACTGGTGACAGACAGAGCCTCAGAGATGCCAGAGAACTTCTTGGGGCTCTGCGGCAACGATGGGCTGGACCAATAAAGATGAACCTTCAGAGAGTCAAAGTCAGAGTTTTAATAAAAAGAGAGATACCCAAACACACTTTCATAGGGGGATCTGAGAAAAAGAAAAGGTAAGACATATATATCAAAACAACAGTGATATTACATACACTGCTTAACTTTCATGCTCACTGATATTTTTCATTCATTTCATTTCACGCTCACTGCTATTTTCATTCACTCAAATGCATTTAGATCCTCAAGCAATCTTTGCTGCAAGATTTTTCCTCAAAGTTAAACATTCTTATTGGTGTAGCTTTAGACCAGATGGGCCACAGCAACAGAGCCTAAACACACATGCACAATAAAATATGCTTATTTGTTGGCACAGATTAAGTTTATTATTTCTATTACAATCATCATGCTCACGCAAATACAGTTAGTTACTTGTACATTTGCAAAGCTGTCCCTTTTTTTTTTTTTTTGTTAAAGTTCACAATTTAGAAATAACTCTAGTATTCTAGAAAACAAAAAAAAAATGCAAAACAAGACAAAAACCCCCATCCTGTTCCCACTACGGCATAAGATGCAGTGTACTCATACTGAAGCAAGAGTGCATATGCTCTGCACCTTTTTTGAAGCCAGAAAGGCACACGCTCAGTAAGGTCCATATGTCCATATTCCAGCTTTCATCTAACAGTCTCACTTAATTCAGAAGTCACGAAAAGGAATCTGAAGACAAACTTTTCAGGCACAAAGCCTGCACATCACATGGATTCACATACTTTTTTTTTTTTAAACTCTTGAGAGAGGTTAAGCATGAGAGATTTCAGCTCCAGAAATGGCTCTGATGTAGAACCTACTGTCATGATCAGCACACAGGAATTGCATGTACTACTTCGCACATTTTTTTAAAGGTTAAAAATTCAACATGGGATAGAGAGAACAACCTGCATGAACTGAAGGTGAAACCAGATCCCTACCTCCTGAGCAACAGCTCCTCATACCTCTGTTCTGGTGCCCAGGCTGGCTTACAGAGTTTTTGCAGTCCCATTACCTTAGCTCTTCATTCCCAAGCTGCACCCTTGGTGGGGTTTGTATAACGATTTGGTAATTCCATAAACTGGATCAGTGAACTCATCTGGATTAAAAATAATCTTGCACAAATCAAGTAGATGGATGGGGGAGAGAAAACTCATGTTCAGACATAAGGATTATTTTACTTACCCAGTTTATTGCACTGTCCACAGGCAGTTACGCTAGCTCAGGTAATGGAGCAGCACAAGGGGCAGCACAAACTCCTTAAGCAAACAGTGCCACAGAGAAAAGGGGGTGCAGACACAAAAACCCAAGCCTTTTTTTTTTTTTTAATCTACTCTTACATTATGACACATCTATTGCAACCTGACACAGCAGCATGCACATCTTCAGAGGCTGCCAGAAGTGAAGAAATGAGCTGTTGACATCGAAGTTTGTTTTGAAGTATGAGCTCCAAGCTGGTTAATCGGTGCTATGAATTAAGAGCTAGCAATGAATTTCTGTATACAGTTTCATCTGCTCATCTCTGGAATTAACGTTCCCAATCATTGCTCACTACAAAAAAAATGAATGCAGGGAATCTATCACAGAGAAATCAGCTATTTGACCACGCTTTAAAGGGAGCTTTGGTTACTACCACTTTGGTACCGGAGGTTTGCAACACTGTGAACATGGGTTATCAAATGTTGCCTCTTAATCCCAGCTTCCTCCTGCAGACAAGGCAGGTGGAAGGGACTGAAGCAGTTAGGTTGTTGTGAAGATCAATCCAATTGCCCCAGTTATAAATAGCAACAAGAGCTCAGACAACAATCTTAGTCTGAACATTAAAAGCAAATATCTCCTAACAGACTGTGCTGTATGTTCACTGAAGTATAGCCAGCTGTGACAAAATATTTTGTGAAATAACATACTTTTCACCTTTAGGCAGAAGTGTGAGAGATTTAAGTCTCTCAAATGAGCACATGACAATAAAACATAGGAATTATTCCTGCTGTATATTCTGACCAATTCTGCCACTCAAAATCTGCGTTAATATGTATTTTAAAAAATCATCCTCTTTGTAAGTGCCTTCAAATTGTATGTAATACCCAACACACTAATTGCAGAGATGAAAAAGTGAGAAAATCTTCACTCAAGAACTAACATATAAGGAAGAAAAAAGGCACTACAGAAAAATCACAAGGAAAGAAAGGTAGAGCAGTGCAAAATGTTCCCTTTGCCAGCAGTGACAGTGGGACAGCAGCTAACCACATAGGAAGATATATTACTGGAAAAGCCAGGGAGCTCTGGGTGGGCAGCTGCTGCCCAAACACCAGAAGTAATTTTAGGAGCATGCATTTTTTTGGCTCAGATGTTTATTTAGCCTGGGTTTTACAAAACACTGAGTAAGGAGGTGACAGGAGGCCAATATGAGCAGCAGCATGCTCTGACATCCCTGGCACAAGCCAGGCACTGAACAGCTTGGAGCTTGGAGAAATGGGAAACACCGATGGCTTAATCGACCAGGGCACCATCAATTCCTCTTTCATCTCTCCTTTCCCCTCCTGAACTCCTTTAGCCAGAGTTAACCAAGGAACTGAGGGAACCTAATGATGTTCAGCACTGCTCAGGAGAAAATACACCTGCATAAACTTGTCCCTGCAAATTCAAACCTCAATAATGCAACAAGAAGTATTTCCTTCGTCTTTGCTGTGGGGACAGGCAGAATAAGCAAGACACAGGATCTGAGGGGAGTTGTGATAAAGACTCCAGGTCAGCCCTCTGACACCCTCAAACACACTTTTGGGCACTGGCACATACCAATTTCCTTACAGAGCAGTGATTACAGCAGTTACCAGGACACCAAATGTAACTTTGAGCTCTGAAACAATCTCCACCATCATCATACACTACTCCTGAATGCACTAGCACAGACCAAGAGACTTAAAGAAGGGATTGGGGTTTGAGTACTCCCTGTTCCTAGAACAGGAGTAATCTTTGTTTGAAGGAAAGCAAAAAGTCTTTCTCACAGCAGTGTCTACGACACAGGGACCCTGACTTCAGTGGGAGCCTTGAGAAATCCCTCTTTCATTGTGCACAAGATGCTTTCACAGTTCACATTAACAAAATGAACCACTTGAGCGTATTTCAAAATGAGATGTACATTATACATATGTTTAGAAGACAAAACCAACCCTACTGTCAATAACTAATTTAGCATATATATACAATTTTATGTATCTTAAAAAATAAGAGATACTACCCCCTGCACCTGAAGAGACTGCAAAATATGCAGTAGATGGATCATGCTACAGTCAGGGAATAGTTTTGAATTCCCATAGCAATCCTCAGTGGCAAACTAATTAACTAGCCTACTTCTGCAGTGAGCTCTCGTGAACCACGTGAAGCTGCCGTCCTTTGGCTTCCTCTGCTCTCCTTAAATAGTTAATCACAAGGAAACAGCCATCACCTGTGCTGACAGTCTCTAAGCACTGAGCTCATGCCCTGTCACTTCAGCACAAGTCCATGCTGGGTATGGCACTAATTCATGAGGCACTGAGACAGCCCAACATGAATAAAGTTAGTTCTAAGCAGAGGGTTAAAAATTCTCTTTTTAAAATATTTTTTTCTGAATACCTAAGTAACAAAGCAGGAAAGCGTGGAATGGAAAGATGCTCTTGTGTGCTTATTATAATAGGCACAGCTTCCTGGAAGGGGATATGGAAACGAATGGGGAAGTATTTCGGATGAGGGGACTACATTTTTAAATTATCCTGACCCCTACTAAAGCCCTTGCTAAAGCCCCAGTTCCACCTGAAGCCCCTATTGCCCATTTGCATATAAGAATGCATGTAAGAATGGGTTTTTTTCCTGAAGTATAAAACCTGCATAAACTATACCTGCAAGACAGCAATGGGAAAGAAATTTTTGCCAAGCTGTGTTAGCAAGGAAACAGGAGTCTACCCTGTAGACTTTAGAGAAAGGCCTTCTGGAGCTGTCCCAGCTATACACAACTGGCCTGTGGAAGTGGAGAAACACACAGGACTCTATGACCTACAGTATCAAGGGGGAACTAAACATCAGGAAAAAAAAACCCCAAAAACACAGAATTACTTCAGAGGCAGCCACTGAAATTTCTACAGCTGGCATAAATCTGCGTCATACATTCTCCACTGATATGAAAGCTTAAAAAATTTTGAACTTAATGTACAAAGAAACAATTCAGCAAGAAAATAGAAACCTAGAAGAGTTTACAGGAGAGCTGTTTTTCCTCGGAGTGAAGAGCAGGCTGCAGTATTGAAAAATAAGGAAACAAACAAACAAAAAGACTGAAGAAAATGCCAGTTGTTAATTGAGACAACACTTGCACCAGAATAATCAAACAAACAAAAGTGATTTTGTTTCTTAAGTGACTTAAAGAAGTTTGTGATTCATATAAGACTATTTCTTAGCACCAACTGACTAGGAAGAGATGTTTATGATCATATCCTTGGTGCTAAAAATAGTCTTATGTATCTGAATCACAAATGTTAAATTCACTATTTTGGTCACAATACCTATTGATTTGTTGTATATTGAATTTCCCCCTTCCCCCTTATTCTGAAATCCTTTCAGATACTCTTTATCTTTCTTTAAATACTTTTTTCTCCACGTTCTCTTACCAAACACAGATTCACAAGTCTGCAGGCTGCAGACATTCCCTCTCCATTTACCGCCTCCTCTAATTTCTAGTATTAGCTGCCAACTTACAAGAGCTTGTGGTTGGAAAATTGTCAGTAGCTGAACTGTCCCGGGCTGGCATGTCAGCCGCAAACCACGGGCAGAGGTCTCCTTTCTCATTTGATAAAGAATAGGGCATAGAAAGAACTGTAGACAGGCAGCATCGTTTCCACAGTAAGGCCAGACATGCAGGAGACTGCAGTGTTACCACTGCAAACACAAGTTAGTGCCTTCTACGAAAAGGTCAAAGCATTAGCTCCAGACTTGTAGGTGACCTCAGACCTACTAAAAATAGTCTAATTCACTGAACATAGTAGTTTAATTCACTGACCTACTGATGCCATTTTACCAAAGATGCTTGTCATTTTCTTTGTATCATTCCGAAACCAGTAACCGTACTTCAGGCACTTTGAGTCATTATCTACTGTTGGGACGTTTGCAAGAGGCAGAGTCGTATTGTCCTGGAAGGTAAAAAATTAGATAACTCCTTCATTTACAGTGAGCAGCAGACGCAGCCCAGTGAGCCAGCTCCTACACTGAGATGCAGTACTGAGATCATGCATCCATTTCTCTTCGTGGGAAGCCACTGCCATGATTCAGATTACAGCATGTTCTTCTGAAGCTATGCCAGTCTGCCTTTAAGGCATAATAATTAAAAAACCCAGAACCAAACAAAACAAAAACACAGGCACAGGCACAATAGATTAGACCAAACATCCATTTTGCCCAATACTTGATGTCTGTGTCCATTGACCAGTATTTCAGTAAAACGCCTAAGAAACAGGGAATATATAAAACTACACCCTGCCCTCAACATCCATTTAGTTTCCAGCCTCCTCTAACTTCAGGATTTCCGTGCCTGTTTCTGAATCCTTGCAGTCAATAGAACCTGACTGTCAATCTTTTTATTTTTTTTAATCTTTTGCCCACGAGGGACCTCATTCTCAGAAAAACGTAACTGGAAATAGCATGAAATAGCACTTCCCTTTGTTTATTTTAAACCTGGTGCACAATATTTACATTTAATACCCCAAAATCTTTTACTGAAAGAAGCAACCACCTAAACATCTCCATACCATTCACTATGTTACACATACTTCTGAATAGCCTCTGCTTGCTCTACCTCAAACTCGAAAGTCTAAGTCTATTCAATCTTTCTGAGCATGGAAATAGCTCCATGTTTTTGTTTAGTCTTTCTTACCACTATATATACCTAATTCTTCTAGATCTGTTTCAAAATTAGTTGAAGAGAATTAGATGTGTTATTGAAGATAGAGGCACAAGGGGTATTTATACAGTGTCATAACATATTCTTGGCTCTTCTGCATTTTATCTCCTAATATGCCTACGGTCTTTTAACCATTGCTGGTCAGTAAGTCACGGAACCATCCACAGTTATTCCAAGATCTCTTTCATGATTTGCAAGACATAACTAAGTCCATCATTAGGTATATGCTGTCAGATCAATCTTCTCAACAAACACTACATCTATCAGAACTGAATTTGGCCTGCTATTTTGCTGC
Organism: Haliaeetus albicilla; assembly: GCF_947461875.1. Taxonomy (NCBI): domain Eukaryota; kingdom Metazoa; phylum Chordata; class Aves; order Accipitriformes; family Accipitridae; genus Haliaeetus; species Haliaeetus albicilla. Next base: position 12,460,878 of record NC_091490.1, read on the forward strand.
CCCATCACTTAGCACTGTGAGATTCCTCTGACATTCCTCACAGTCAACTTTTGGTCTTGCTACCTGGAAAAATGTGTCAGCACTTTATTATTAATCATCTGTTCCAAATAGTTCATGAGCACTTGGAACAGTAGAAATCCCAGCACACATTCTCCAGAGGACTCCAGGGGTAACGTCCCTGTACTGTCCAATCTTCTTATTTTTTTCCATACAGTTTCCAATCTTTACCTAGTCACTACCTAACCACTACAGGATTATACCAGTTTAATTTCCCAAAAGTCTTTGAAACACCAAATGTTTGGTTGGTTTCTTGGTTTTTCTGTTTGTTTGTTTTATTTTAAAGAAATCTAGACATCTTGTATTAGTTAAATCACCGTTTATCAAATGCTCATCCAGTCATTCAAACAACGTGAGCAGATTTACAGGGCAGGACTTCCTGCTGCAGAAGACAACTTGACTCCTCTCTATCATTGCCTTTATTCCTGTGAATGAACACTAATTCTATTCTTCTTTTATAGTTTCTACCGAGGTGCCTAATACAGAAACCAGGCTCACTATTAGTTTCCAGTTTCCCAAACGCTCCACTGGCCCCTCTTGAGAAGCCTGACACGTTTACTGCTTTTCATTCCTCCTTCTGTGGCCAATTTAAGCAATGATTATACACAACTGCGTGTAACTCGGCAACTTCACCACCGAGTTCTTCACAAAGTGAGAACTTTTCCTAGCAATTCATTGTGCTGATTTGTTCCAAAACGTCAACCTTCTGTCAGCTTCCCCCAGCCTGTCCCCCAGAAAGGAGGGCTCCACGTGGGAACTGTTCTCCAGTGAATAGCAATGCAAATAACTTCTCTGCTATGGCTTTACCTTCCCTTAGCTCACATGTAATATTATGATCATCTATCAGCCCATCAGGATCTCTGGCAGGCTTTCTGCTTTTGACAGTTAGACAAAAAGCTTTATTTTTTTTTTTATGCCTTTATAAAGTTGTTCCTCAACATTTTTTTGGCCTACCTCATTATGGTTTATATTTAACTTGCCAAAGTTAATGCTCTTTCCTATTCTCTTCATTTGGATACAACTCCTGCTTCAGAAAGATGACTTATTTCTAGGAGCTTTGTTTACTTTACTGTTTAAGCCAGTCCTTGTTCATTTTTGTGGCTTTTCCTTCAATCTCTTATTTCCCCTCCCTTGGACTTTCACCATCAAAACTGGACACGGTATACTAGAAGTCTTGGGTTGGGGGGTTGGGGGGGGGGGTGTTTAATTTTAAATCAGTGCTACACATAAAATTTCTCAACTTATGTGTGTACATATGAACGTGAAATAGCATTTCAGCTATGATATTTTGTTGAGATTACATGAAGCTTTCTCTGTGTCTGTTTCCACAACAGTTTTTCCATCTTGAAGGTATAATCTGCATTTGTTCCTCCCAGATGTCTTATTTCATATCGGATGTATTAACATATATTTTGTTGGACTGTGGCATTTAAATCAGGCAATCCAGATTGTTCTCTAAAAGTAACCAATCCTTTATTTAGTACTCTCCAATAAGCCTATCATGTGCATACTTAACCTAGGATTTTTTCCAGCTAGGATTATCGATGAAGGCATCAAGCATTGCTAGAGTAAGAACTAAACAACTGAGGATCTCATAAAAAACAAAACCAAAACAAAACAAAAAAACATTTAGTCTTTCCTTACCAGCAACCACATTTTGAGATTTCTCAGGGCATTGCTCTTTAATCCATCTAGCTTGGTAAAGTCTGAACTCACTTTTTTACCGCTAAAGAAGCACTTACCAAGAAGAGTTACATCCTCTAAAAAATATTTATTCTATTGCAACTACTTCCATCATATTTTGCCTATTTACATTTAAAATTGCACTAAAAAGCCAGGAACCTTTAGAATGGGAAAACATTTATTCATTTTATTCATGCTTGAAAACAGCCAAACCAACTTTATCCAAATAATAAAAAAAAACCCAACAAAACCACACATTTTATGGCAAAGACCAAGCCTGAAAAACGTCAGCCGCAGAGGTGATGTTTTCCTAATGATACAAGCAACTGAAAACAAAAGCTAGAATAAAAGAAATCATGCAGCTCAAATTCTTAAATTAACAGGCAAGCTAATTTGGCTTTAAGAGTTCTAAGTATATTAAATTATGATATCTGGCTTGGTAATGGTAACTTTGCATGGTTCTTTGAGTATGAGAGAAGTTTGAGAAGAGAAAGAATCTTAAGTGTAGCATGGAATTCTTTGCAGACTACTGGTCAGCCATCCTTACACCAATCCTAGGTAAAATAATGAAATGTCTGACACTGAATTCAATTAATAAAGAATTAAAGGACATCCTGGAAAAAAAAGTCAACCTTAGTAAGGTTTAGGGTTCACATCAGAGAAGCAACTGAATATAAATCCCCAGCCAGATGCTGTCTTTAGAACTATGGATATGATTTTTCAATGTATGAACAAGACAACAACCACCTAGCTAGACTAGAGACAAGTTACTACCTCTTTGCATGGTATTAGTTCAATGCAGTTAGCTATTGGGAGAAGGTGACTGAATAGCGATCTGTAAGTAGCTACTGAGGGAGAAGAATAAGTAACACTTCAGATTCTAGCAGGCAAAAAAGTCCTTCTTGAAGCCAAAGTCTTAAATTTAAAATGAGATTAATATTTTTGCAATAATGAGTTTATCCATATAAATAATGTAGCACATTATTACCAGATTCTCCACCAACCGAAATCTTTAAATCAAGCTAACTACCCTGTGATCCACGATGAATTTACTGGAAGAAAACATCATGTCCTATGTCATGAAACAGATCAGGATAAGGGACCATTAATGGTATTTTTCTGGCCTTAATAACTGTACCAAACAGTCTTCCTTCTTCAGTGTATATAATTTATCTCAGCAGAATCAATATGTAACAACAGACATGCCTTGGGAAGGGCAGTTAGGTTTCAGCTGTATAAAGAAAGGAAGGCTTTAGCTTCAGACATCTTACCACAGTTAAATTACCTTATATTCCTCTTCTGTACTATTTACATTTAATATATACACAAACACAGATTTAAAAGCACTCAAAGTTCTTCAGAAGAGGATGATCATTTGTCTACGTTTGGTTCTAGTATTTATTTATATTCTAACCAGAGTTCCAAAATTCACACAGAAGGTAATACTGATAATTGTTTGTTTTACACTGGTGATAGAGAACATAGCCTCAACACTTAGCATTTTGTTTTGGTTTTAAGGCCTGGCTGTAATATCTGCTGGTTACAAGGCAATGTAATTGGCAATTTATTTTTAATTTTTAAAGTTTGCAGATACCATGTTTGCCAATAAAACCAAAGAAGATACCACCAGTTTCAGGCTTGGCCTGAAGGCCACTGTCACCCAACTTAACCTCTATACGTACAAGTCATGGAAATGCCCTCCTCAAAAGAAAAAAAAATACATCTTTTATAAGATGTGTTAAAAAGTCCACAACCTCTTTTGCCAAAGAGATCACTGCACTAGAGCACCTTTTCCACATGCATTAGAAGCTTGTACAAAGGTCAAATAACCATTCGGTCAAATTTTCCATTTGATGAACCAAACTGAGATCCTTGTAAGTTTTGGTTGATCTGTTATGATTACATTCCTCATTTCTGAGAGCTATCAAACAGTACTGCAACTTTCTACCCTTTCAGAAGGAAACAAATTCTAAAGAAACTAGTAACACTTCAGCTAACAATAACTTCTCAACACAGTAAGATGTACAGCTTGCTAATAACATGTCTTAGACTCTTTGGAAAAAACTATTGCAAAGCCTCCAGGCACCTGAGGGATGCTTTACCCTGTTCTCCCAAGTTAAAAAAAAAACAAACACAATTTACTACTCCAGATAACTTAATGTCACTTCATGTCCAAAGCTTCCTATGGATTGCATCATCTGGCACCAGCAGTGAGCTTGACCACACATCTGTAACGTACACTGACAATATAATCTGTTTTATTATTCAACACACAGAACTCGCTACTCTTTGAGCAAGCTCCTAGTCAGACTGAAATCAATTAAGCCATTGCCACTGACCGCTCAAAGAGCCCAGAATTTCAACACCAGTCTCCCCTTCAACCAATCAAGTGACAGAGTAACGACACTTTCAAGACAATCTCTGCAGATCACCCACCTTGAAGGATGAGAAGTCATCAGGGGAAGAGGGAAAAAAAAACCCAGTAAAGTTAATTACTTACTTTGGGAAGATGACAGTCATGAGCGCTGATGCATAACCAGGCTTGCACACTCCCTCAGAGAAATTTGCATACTTTGATGCCAATTCTGGAGGCCTGTGAAAAAGTAAGTAGAGAGTCAGGACTCTCCTGGCTATGAACTGGCTTCTACAATCATCCAAGTTATTTTTTTCCTTACAGGTTTTCTGAAAAACAGCTGTGAGCAATAACAGCAAACACAGATGGGTTTTTATTTGTTGCAATATAGCATCACAGGAGAACAACAAACAAAGGATAGGGTTAAAGATATCTGAAATACCACTAAACCACTAGTTTTGCTGAAAGATTTTCATACCTAGGAAGGTAAAGCTCATGGAAGAAAAATATCAAGATATCATCTTAGACTTCAACCTTTCAAAAGGAAGAAAACATAAACAGCACTTTGCTTTGGCTATTTTTCTAAAGTATGATCAAAGTTAAAATTATAGAAAAGTATTATTTAGAATATTATTTAGAAGACACCTTTCAAGTATTTGAAACAAACTGTCGAGCAGTTCCGACAGGCTATCATCAAGGGCTGCATGCTTTCAGTATTTGGATTAGATGACATTGCTGCTGTTCTGTTAAGATGTGTCTTAATTCAGCTTGCCTAGTGATTTCAGGGCGAAATTTAGAATATTGCAGTTTTTTTAATTTAGTTTTTGTACAGAAACTCATGAAAAGATATTTAAGTCCAGTACCTACTTTTATCATAGATCTGCTGAGTGACCTGGAAAAAACATTTAATTTTATTTGTGTCCCTATTCACCACCTGCAAAATTTTTACATTAATCCATTTCACAAAGACATTACAAGGTTTAACTCACTTGTGCTTTCAAAGTAACATTAGATACCTTAATGTCAGTCACAGTATGAGAATTATTAATATTCCTTAAAAAAACCCAAATGCATTTACAGTTACACACTCAACATTCAGCAGAAGTTGGAAGTGGTAATTACCGCAGAGTCGATTGATAATATTGTATTTGCTACACCATTCTGTTAGCAGAAGGCAAGTAACAAAAGGTTTTTTCCTACAGGTCAACAGTAGGAGTCAAATGAAGATGACAGTACAGGTCCACAGAGTAGATGCACAAAAATAATTTTGAATAGCCCATTCTTATCACAACCATGCTTTTCCAGGCATCACCAACATGTACATCACCAAGATCACTTAACTAGCAAACTACTGCTAAATGTAATGAGCACGGATTTAGAGAGTTTCAAGTGAGTGGACCCCTGAGCTGAAGACAAGGTCCTGGAGGGATTGTGACCAGTGGTGCAAACAAAACCCTGGCTGGCAAAATTACGTATCTCAATAACAGTAACTCCATGCTGAACTAGTAGCATCTACCCTTCTTGTACTGGTCCTGGGGTCACTTCCCAAGAGATCACTAGCCAGTTCCAACTGGGTTATCAATAGATGGACAGTTAATTTTAGAATTAGCTGCATACAGAACAAACCCTCCTAAATCTATAGTTCCTAAAGAATAAAATCTATGTCTGATGAATAGAAATCTAAACCTTCAACAGCTGGAAGTGGAAATAAACTGGAGAAAATAAAAAGTCACTGTAAGTTTTTGATTTCTTAAGACCTTTGCAGATGAAAAGCACCAGGAAAAGCTTAAGAACATGGACCTGATTGTAATTCTGCCACAGCTTTCCTGCATAGTTTTAGTCAAAACATGTAATATTTCACTATCACAATTCCTTATCTATAGGATGGCAGAAGAATACATTTGGCTATTTAGACTGTCAATTATTTACAGCAAAGTTTAGATTTCTCTAAATATATTATATAGACATGGAGAGACAGATGCAGGTATAACATTATCTAGCACAACCCAAATCCATGAGTTCGGTTTCCACAGGTGATACTGTAATACATATGCCTCAATGAGAGAGATGAGAAAACATCTAAGATGTGAACATCTGGAAGTTTGAATCCTGAAGACTTGCACTGAATGATGTGTGCTCTGACTCCAGTCAGGATCTCTTTAGAAATAGACACAGGAAGGAAAGGCCTGTCGCTGACAAATCAGGAGGTTTTAATGGTGCTAAAATGTATCCCCCTCTGACGCAGTCAAAAGGGACAGCAGGGTGTACAGATCACAGCTTATTGCAGCGTTTCAGATATGAAGAAATGTGAGAAATCCTAACCTTTTTCAAGCAAACTTAAGTGTTGCTGGATTTTTACTGTTTAAGCAACATACAGAAATCCCTAATACCAAAATCTTCAAAAACAAGTAGCAAGCAACTGGAATTTATCTGCAGCCACCACGGTAGTGAGTCATTGCTGGCAAACTTGTATAACTATTTCAACAGCAGGCCTTTCTCAAATGACCTCAGCGGTCACACAAAATATCTTGTGCCACAAACACAGGCATTTTTCTCTTTTCTGATTTAATGGTGCTTTCATTATCAAATTAAAATGTCACTCAGATGCCCATCATGGTGTTTCTGCAAAAGAACAGTAGGCTGAAACCCTCATGCATTTGAGTCGTACAGAATGCCAATCAGAGCTGCATACCGACAGCGGAGCTGTCAATTACAAAACCCACAAAGATAGTCAGAGCTGCTAAAGCCCGAGGGGCCGAGCTGTTAACATTTCTTGGATGTGATGAAGTTCATGATCCAGAGTGCCAGAGGCAGAACAATTCTCATAAGCCAACTGTAGCTGCCATCTCGTATCATTCACCATTTGCTTATCTCCTTTCTTCTAGCCACATATTGAGCCAGCAGGCTACAGAAAACTAGAAATGGGCACTCTACATTTTAAAACCATCTAGGGACACATTTTATTTGTTTGATTTCTTTAGATTACACACTACATACTGTCATTGCCAGTATACTCATAACGATAAGCCTGCACTAGATGTAACTCAAAGCAAAACATTTGGAGTAAGGCTGGATACAGCCTTGCTGTCTAACATTCTGCTCCTGCATGAAGCTATCCAAGCTAACATCATTTTAGATACATAAATTTGCTTTGTGTTTTTTCTGCAAGATTCACAGATCTTGCAGAGATTGCTCTTCCATAAATCAGACTGCAAAACATCCTGCATGAAGTGTCCCATAGAAAACCATACATTTTTCAAACAAATCCAGCTTTGTAAAGTCACACTGCTATTAGCATGTACACAGTTGGGTAACAAAAAAGTGTACAGAACTGAAGTGTATGAATAAGCATCTCCTTCATATTTGATGACAATGTACTTATTACACTGCTGCACATATTGCTGCTTCTTTGATTGTGTTTCTTATTTCCAAATGGAAGAAGCAGTATTACTGGAAGTTCTGCAAAGGTCACCTGACAAGTTACCAAAACATGGTGCACAGCATTACAAGAGCTTACGTTTGATTCTTGTTTCATAATTCTGAATGCTGCTTGCAACAGATGGGTTAAGAACTACACACAAACCCAAACATTACTTTCTTAGTGCTTTACTAGTAAGTGGCTTCATCTCACTAGCTCCATTACTGTGCCCGGAATCCAAGGCTATCCCAAACACATGGAAAGCTGTTGCGGTAAGTCAGCCAGGGCTATCATGAGTGTTATGGCACAAAGGCGCAAACCCCCTCTACAACGTCCAGGCCCAAGCACATTATTCCAGCTCTTGATTCTCATGCTCCTAGTTACAGTGAAAGCTTCAGTTGGGTTGAGGTAGTTAAAGAGCTAGTGAGACAGCAGAAAGGATATAATTAGATGACACTGTGGACCCTTAAATTTTGCTCAGATTTTGTGCAGGAAAACCCCAGTAAGATAATAAATTTATCCAGAATAAATGAGGGAAACAATTCATAGTCAGTAACTGTAAACATCTGCAGTTTTTAAACAAGTGCCTGCATGATGATGAAGTTAAAGGGAAGTAATTGGCTTACTCTACTAAAAAGAAAATGCACTCTTGCATTTTTTTCTGACTTTTCTCCTATGAGACTAGCACACATCCTGAATTCTTAAGATTTTCTGTGCTTCTCTACCTGTTATGTGGGCATTGATCTTAACAAAATTTTACAATTTGGTTAAGTCAAAAATCCAACTGCTGTCAGAGGATTTAGAAAAAGTAACAAGATTTTGCCTTCTGCTTGCATTTGGCAGATGTGTGTCTTATTTTAATCTCAGATATGAAAATGTCACCACGGTTAATTCCTTCATCATGTCTTGATCAGGGACAACATGTCACCCTCATAGGACTGGAATCTAAATTAATTTTAAAAAAGAAATTAGTAATACAAACTCAGTGTTTGGACTACTAAAAAAAAGTCTGCAGCTAAGCTCATGCAATTGAATATTACAAAATATACTTTAAGAGACAGATTTCGCTGCTTTGCCTTCCACATGGAATTTAAATTGTGGATTGTAAAAACTGAAAAACTTCATCTGCTTGAGATCATCTTATTTGAGGACTGACTTCTCTTGCTGTTACTCTTGCACACAAAATATATGTACTGATACATTTCTGAAAGAAGGAAAAGGGAGTTCTTTGGCAACGTGCTCTCTAGGTTGACTCTGCGCCTTGGAATTTCTTTCTCTTTGACCCAAAAACCCCTCAGTCTTATACCTATACAGCAGCTCTACAAAGTTTGTGTCATGATACCTGAAGAATGGAGACATGATGAGAACATGAAATGAAAGGCATGTAAAACATAGGGGTTATTATGAAGTAATAATTAAATAATTTTAGCAAGTAATTTGGCAGATCAAAAAAGGGCAGATCACTAAGTCAAAGCAGTTTATGCTGAGACACCATATCTACACCACATAAGATTCAGGGCATTTTATTTTAGATAGGACTCCAGTCAAGATTCCCTGGGTCATGTGATGTATCAATCACATACATACATGGCTCAATGTAGGCCAAAAGGCCAAGTTTCAGTTTGGATTCTTATGTCCCCAATTAAATATTGTTGCATTTTGTAGACTCCTGGAATAAAGCTTTCAGTTTAGTTTCCCCCAGATAAGCCTAGGGCTATATTTCAGTCAGCATACAGTAAGAAACAATTATGGTATTTGCTTCAAAATTGCAGGACGGCTCCAAACAATACACCAATGAAGACAAACCAGAGTGGCTAGGGTGTACCTTTGTTTATATTTTAATTAATATCAAAGGGTCACAGATCTTTGAATGGTGTTTGTTTTATACATCACTTATAGTCTAATAAATAGACAGCTTCCAGTCCTCAACATGCTTTTTCATAGTATCTCATAAGCTTGTAAAGCAACAAATCCCATTTGAGGGGGAAAAACCCTGGAACAAAACCATAAACCAGCCCTCCCTTCCCAACTGGCAAGGACTTCTATTAAAGAGACGGATGAGAAAGTTAAGTACCCCATCAACTCTCCCCTTCACTACAGACTGTCAGCCTCACAGCAATTACTACCAGTTCACTCAAAGGCAGGGGAGGGCATCTTTAACAGGTCTGGTGATGCAGCTCTTTCTCTCTCCTTCAGTTACCGCTATTCAGTCAGAGGAAGAGAAGTCATTAACAGAGGTCATTAGCAACAGCAGCCTTCACCTATATCGTAGGAAATTCCCATACACCAGTAACAGCAAGGGACTGAAGGGAAAAAAAAAAGTATCTGCACATCTGACTTTGTAAGTAGACTCATGATCATCATGTCATTTTGACAGGCGGAATGTCCTTGAATGCAAGATGCTATGGAAACAAGATGAGCTGATGAACCCTCCTCTTGGCACATGGCTGGAGCTCCAAGTTCAACAGGAGCGCAGCATGGGTTAGGAAACACTGAGACGGAAGTTTAAGGAACTCTGATTACAGCTCTGTTAGAAGTTTCCAAACTCTGGTTCAAAGAATTACATGGCCTGATCATGTGATATTTGCTATTTTTCCAGTTCCAGCTGAGGAAAAACTAAACAAACAAAAGAAAGGAATGAGGAGAGAGAAAGAAGAGGAAAAGCAGAATGCTTACTCTGAAACACACAGGAAATGCATCTATCACACTACAGCCAGCTAAATTGATGTAAATATTTTCAAATGTTACTTCACTATGTAAGCAAATGCCTCAAGGAGGTTGTATGACCAAATACAAGGAGAGATGGCCCAAATTCCTCCTTCTAAAAAGATGATGCATGCTAAAAAAACCCATCCTGTTCTGCTTCTCCACCAAGAATTGTGGCCTCTCATGAAATTAATTACTTAACAGTGAAGATAATCAACACATACTTTTATTTTTTTATTTGGACTACTCAAGAACACCAGCTGAAGAAGATTAGGTTACATTAAACTGGGCCAGGAAAACAAAATTTTAAAGACATTCCACCAAAATCCATGACCCACTTCCATAGCCCTGAATGAAGACATGACATGAAGTCAATGCTACCCTTTAAGAAATGCACGCTAGGCAGAGGGGCACTGACAGCTGAAGACCACTAACACTGGCAATGCCATTCACCCTTTGTGAAATGTTGTCTTACACTGAAGAGGTTTCCATGCACAAAAAAGTCACGAGGATCCTACTTCCTTACTAAATTCCATTCCTGGCCTTTGACATACTTTGAGTTAGATCACCAGGCAGAATAAGGAATTTCAGATTAGTCTCAGCAGTGCTAAATACATTAACATCTTAAGAAATAGAGCTATAAGTGATTTCTCTATCAGAAGGGACTATATCATTGTACCACCTCTTTACAGTTCACAGAATCCAACAACCCTGACTGGAGCTTCTCAATTAATAGACTTTTATCAACTCCTAAAAAGTGTTGGGAACCTTGAGGAGAAAAGAATCAGAAGTTTTCAAGCTAGAATGTTTTTGTTTGGTTTAAATAAGTAAATAAAGAAACTAAATGCTGAGTTTATAAAACCAGATTCAAAGGATGCAGATAAAAAAATCCAAGAAAAGTCCATGGCATATTTTGTATGTGACCTCACGCTGCATACTACTCCAAGAACTGAGTAATATCCCTGATCTCCTTTGGTTTTTATAAACTTTCTCCTTTTTTTCAAATTTCTGTTTCTGTTACATCTTACCTTTAAGACTAGTAACAGAAAGAAAAAGCAGAATTGTGTTCAAATAGACACAGATAAGGAGTAAAGAAAACAGTCCATTTGAGGGTTTGTTTTTTTGTTTTTAAAGAAACATGGAAAGGAGAAAACAACTGGCTGAAATACCAATTGTTAGACTAAACAAAAAGCATGAAATACAGGAATTTTATTTTCACAGAAGGCAGCTGTTTACCAAAGAAAGAAAAAAAAAAAAAAAAAGATGGCTGCTCCCTGAGTTTTAGATTATTTATTAATCTTTGGACAAAGAAACTTGTAACTTAATGATGAAGTAACTTGCTGATAATCAACATAATTCCTGAGCGTATATTATTAGACTTTTATCTATTCTAGTTTCTATAGATCCAAAATTACTGGTTTCCATCCTCAGTAGTATCAACATTTTGGTTTTACATATAAGAGACAAGGATGACCCAATGGAGGATAGTCACTTTTTTGGAGATGGGATGTGTCAGGACTCACTTAATAGTCAATAAAAGCCTCTCTCAGCAGTCAATTGGGATTCCTACCTGAACTGCTTTCTGAATGAACTGTCTAAAGAATGTCTAAATAAACTCTATTTCCCCAAAGTCAGAAGTGATAGTGCTGCCTAATATTAGAACATGTAATTCTCAAAACTTGAAAAATGAAATGCTGTGATTTTCTATTTAAATACCTCTCAAAACTCACTGTTAGCATAATGGCCATAAAAAGTGAGCCAATTAAAAGTCTGATGGGAAATAAAACGCTCACCTATCACATCCATTTTTGGCCAAACGAAGGAATGCAAGAAGATAAATTGAAATGTCATAATTTTGTTGCTGTAACCCTTAAGTCTTCATCACCAACCCTCATCTGTTATATCTACAAACAGGCAATGCTTTCTTTGGCTCAGGAACAGTGTTTTTCTGTTTGTAGTGTAATGAATCCAGCAGTGTAGGTCAAGGAGAGAGAAACAAGTGCTAAAGGGATGGGAATAAATAATTCAACCCAATCAGAATCCAGGAATCCGCTGCTCAGACTAGCAGGAATCGGTACATCTGAAAACGAAGATTCTCCCCTAAAGCCTACAGCTGTAGGGAAAAAAGATCAACTAAGAATTCCTTAGGCATCATAGCTGAAATTACAGTTTTATGACTGGGTACTACAGTTTAGTAGATTTGAATGTCAAAATACAGTGCTTAGCAGTTTTAAATGCCAAATGAGAAAATCAGTTCCACTAAGGTTTTAATCACCAAATCTTCCTTCTGAAAAATGTAGTTCATTTCATTGCAGAACACAGCCAGGCTATGGAACACTTCATTTCAGAGGAACTCACAGTGTTTAGCTACATGTGAGAGCACACAGGCACAGCAGAATGCTATGGAAAAGATCAACAGTGATTTATTATTCACTATTTCCCATATAATCGGAACATCAACCAAAATTATCCTAAAGACAGTAAAACACTGACAGAAGGAAGCAATTCTTTTCTATAATATCCAGTTAATCAGTAGATTTCTTTACATCAGTATGTTACAGAAGCCAGATGTATAGATGGGATCAAAAGCTATTAAGAGGTCTAACAGTATCCCCAACTCGGGAATACCAAAGCTTCCTCTCCTTGGAAGCTGGAGAGTACTGGAGTGAAGATTGCTTCACACCAGCGTATTTTTCTCCTTCCCTAAACAGTTCTAGGGAGCACTTTGAGACAAGACATGGGAGCAGCTGAATATTTGGTCTGGTCATTTTTATTTTCCCACAAAGGAAGTCCAACCCTTTCTGTTGCAGTAGCGGATCTATTGCACAAGTAACTGGCAGAGACCAATTCTTCGTGGAATAAACCCCACTTGGAAGAAATTTCTCTCAGCTACCTGATAGCAAATCTTTAACAAGAACCATTCACAACACTCTCCCTTTTCAGTTTCTTCAGTAACTCTGCAGGGGTAATGGTGATAAAGGTTGCCCTTCAAACTTTTCTTTGGAAGATCTGGACAGCCTGGGAAGGAATAACAACTTAACTTCTCTTAACTAAAGAAAAAGAAGACTCTGGATATGGCGAGGGCTTTAATTATATTTTTTTTTCCCTGGGCTGGACTGAAATTGAGAGGAAAAAACCACTAGTCAGTGAATAAATTGCTTTAGATGGTATATATAGAGGTGACCTCACCACTGGGGAATGTGGTTTAACAGTAGTTTTACAAAATGCTGTATATAGGCATGACGCTCTGAATTTTTCTCACTCTTTCTGAAGTAGTAGTCCAAAAAAAGCTGTCTTCACTGACCTGTATTAGAGACAGATGTCATGAATTCAGACAGACATCAATTAATCTAATAAGTACCACACTGAAGTCTTAAGAAGAGGAAGGCTACATATTGGGAGGAAAACGTTTCCTCCAGAAACCTTGCTGTACATACAGAACATAACCCTGACCTGGAGGAACCCTTGCAGATACTGTGACTAAGTATGCCCTCATGAAACTAACAAAAATCCGAACTGCTTTAGGGTAAATAATTAAGAATAGCCACAACTCCTAACAGTAAGAACAGCTGCAGAACCACCCAGATCAAAAAACTCTCCTGTTTACTCCATACATTGTTCTAGTGAATGCTGTTCTGCTAAGAAAACTTTTTTTTCCACTTCAAAGAGCATCTGCTTGTCTGAAAAGGCCATCCAACCAACATCTAAACTGCCATATGTAACCATGATGAGTCAGAGAAGAGAATAAAGTTTGTCTCAAGGAACTGTGAACAGCCCAATTAATCAGACCTTCCTTCATCTTATGTTGCCCCTAACTTCACTGAACATCAGTCCTACATCAGAAGGAGGTTATTTGTGGGTCTCCAAAAGAGACAGAGAAGTGGTTTTCTAAGGTGTTTGGTGTACAGGCTAAAGGAGAGCTCCAAGGCTGAGTATTGAAATAGGTTTCACTTTTCACCAGGACAAATCCTCTCCTCTCCTCCTTGTTAATTCATCAAAACAGCAACACTTCACAAAATCGCCTGAGCTTGAGTCCCATGATGGTAAAATACAGCTTTGAATCCTGTACAGATCAGAGCCCCTGACTCAGAGAGGCAAATGACACAACCACCTTTGGGGATTTCTGCCTTCAATGATGTATAAAAAGGGTCACTAAAAGAGGATGCAAAGGAGCAGGAGGAAGGCACTCAACATTTTGCAGCTGTATAGGACACTGCTCACATTTTTCAGGTCTTCAAAATTAACCCTTTTAAAGAGCCAGGGGGAAGATATTTCTAAGTAGGAATTAAAAGGTCTGAAGTCAAACAGAAGTATCCAAACATATTCATTGGTTTTGATTTGTTTGTTGGCTTTTCAGTTTATCCTTTAACAAGCTGGAACAGATGGCATGGCAGACAAGGAAGAAACAGCATATACATGCTCTGTCAGTCTTCCGTCCCTCCCTTTGTGCTCCTGATTCTTGTTGCTGAGAGCAGGACTGGGGCTGCAGATAGGGTCAGGAGTAGCATTTCTGCCTGTTTTCATTTCTGCTGTGAGCTGAGAAAGAATCACATGGGCTTCTGTGTAATGTAAGAGTACAAAGCATTTAAAAAAAAGTTAATTTGTTTGGTTTTCTCAAAAGCAACCAGAGAAAACCTCATCTGAGCCTCAGAATTCAATTCAAACATCCATAACCTCAAAAACATCTTACAGCAACCGCTACACGACTCCCTCCTCAAGATGGCACATCAGACGCAGCTTTAAGTAACCTTCCTGCTGCAAAGTAGCCTGCATCATGTTTTGTTCATTGCAATGGGCATCACACAACACCAGAACTCTCACCCACCCTTGTCAGGTCTGGGGTCCTTTAGAGTACTTCTCCAGTGCAGATTTGTCAAGGACGCTAGCAGCAACACCATGCTTTCTCAAGGAAAAAACATATTCTAAACCTAATAAAAATTTACCTTGTCCTTCAGTCCTAGAACAACTTTAAACAGTAAAATACAGAGATTTTTACTAAACAAGACTTACTGTCAGGTTTCCACTCGTAAGGCTGGGAACAGAACAAGTAAAATACACCTCTGGATTATATTTAACAGGGTTCTTTCAGTCTCTCTCATCTAGAGTTCCTCTAGCCTGTTACCTCTGTAGAAAGCTAAGGATCATGGTTTCACAGCGTGTCACTACCTGACAGATCATCATCCTCTCTTCTGCTAAGCAATTCTTCTCAAGCACAGTGATCAGGCTTCCTGCTTTCTTTCAACATAAATGAAATATTGTTTTCTTAGCTAATAGATCATAATTACAGCTGTTAAAAGTAGGTCTTGGTTTTACTATCCTTCCCCAGCATGCAAGTCTGTAGGTATTTGTTCTACCAAACTCTTCCCTGACTTGATGACCTACTACATATTCTTAGAATTTATGTATGGCATTCTTAGCACATACAGACAGGAAAGCTTTGACATCTCTGGTCACATTATAGCAATGCAGAAGACAAATTTAGAGTCAGACTGAGTAAAGTAAGCTGTCTCTTCCCATACATCCCATTTACAAAACCTCCTCACAGCCAGCTACAGAAAAATATAAATTAGGAGCTGACAACTAAGCTGTGTCTTGATACCATAGCAAGAGTGTTCTTCAGAGTAAGTGGCATGTTTCAGAGGCAGGCTTGATAAACGGTGTAGTGTTCCCTTGCTGGAATACCCTTGATTTCCATTCAACCATCAGATGAGGATTCCCTAAAACATTTCCAAGGGGAAACAGAAGGAAAGTACATTTCTCTTTGGAGGTGGAACAGTGCTGGCTTGCAAGAAGGGATCTGTATCAAGCCAGGCAGGTGCAGAAGAGTTGATGCTTGGTGATCACATACATGCCTTTGGGATTTCCAACAGAGGCAACTCTTGCATCAGTTTAAT
This sequence comes from Haliaeetus albicilla, assembly GCF_947461875.1. NCBI lineage: Eukaryota > Metazoa > Chordata > Aves > Accipitriformes > Accipitridae > Haliaeetus > Haliaeetus albicilla. Next base: position 12,476,989 of record NC_091490.1, read on the forward strand.
GATAAGCTCACAACTGCTTTGATTCAGGACAGGCAGCAACAAATCACACGTTTCTACAATATGTGCTGGTACTTTGTTCATTATGACCAATATCAAGAATACAATGATGAACACCAGTGTTTTAACATAAATCTGTATCAAAACCCATGATCCCATAGAACATCTAGTCCTTGCAATAAACTGTATAGCCAGTTAGAATAAGACTAATTCCTATTCTTATCCTATTAGATAGAGACTAATTCTAACCTCTTTAACTGAAGTCTGGGGAATGATCAATGCTTAGGTAGCCCAATTAATTCGATTTTCATAAGCTATTCAGAGAGCAAGAAGGTCTTTGTAGGAGGATATTTAGTGTCTAGAAACTTAACAAGCTTACCAGTGCAGAAGCTGGCCAAAACTAAATTTATCTCTGAGTTTTAGGATCGTTTTCTGAAGGAAGAACATGAAGTTGGCTTTTTATATGCTCCTCTCCCAAAATGATAAAGCAACAGGAAGGCCACATGTCATTTATGAGCTTATAGATAATCCCTGAACTGTGTTTTGCTACTGAAGTAAATTTAGCCTTCTGTGAATGCAACAACTGTAAAAATTTTTGCTCAAACAACAGTACTAGAAACTTGTAAAGTTAACTAGTTGTAACCATATCCACCCCAGGAAAAACAAACAAACATAAATTTAATGAGGTTAATGCTACTGTGGTGAAGAACTACAAGCAAAGCGCATGCTCCACCTTAGAGATATGGAGAGGAAAAAAGAACCGAGCCTCTTCTTTATAGGCTTCCCAGTTTTTATACCACTAGCCTGGCTGGTTAAAAGAACACAAAATGTGCAAACCCAGTCCCAAGAGGAACATACCAAGAAGGAAATCAAATCTCACACGTATCAGGCACCTTCATGGACATTCACTTGAAGAACAAGCTCAAACAAGCTCATCTAACAAAAACTGTTTCCTATTTAATATGCACACTAATTGGAACTATATGTATTACCTTTTTTTTTTTTTTTTTTTTTTTTTGGTGGAAACTTCTACTGGCCATTATGTTATTGTGGTCAGAATCAAAAACAGGTTGAAGAGCTTATGAGTCACTCATTTTTGCTTTTAAGATATTTGTACATCAACTTTCTGCCAAGAATATGGAGAACCCCTACTGTCTGAAGATTTATTAATAAACTCTAGCAGTCCAAAAAGTCCTCAGCTACTTCTTCAGAAATTCTTGCAAGAATGTTGTCCAGACATAGCAATTCTAAAGCACATAAACTTAGGTTATCTGCTGCTTGAATTTTTGTTGTTGATATTAAGGAGTATTTTTTTTTTCCTCATCCAAACACAACAAAACTCCATGTATTTACTGCACACTTCTACATTTTCTATAAATATGTTATCACTGTTTTCCCTTACAGTCTCGGTACAACTGGTTTTCCATGAACATTTCTTTCTTATGAAACTGAACTTGTTGGGGCAAACAGTGTAAAACTGCTCTAAACAATGCCCAGCCATTCATATTTTTTGCTTTACATTCTTTTCCCACATGGTTTGGTTCATAATTACTTCCAGCTTCAGGAAACTGGCCCTTTTAAAAGCAGCAAACATAAGTTTTTTACTTTGTTTGCACTTAACAAATCAAGTAAGGAATCGGTTCTACCTAAGTAGCCAGTAACTCTGAGTTCTACAGTCTTTATCTTCTTCATCGTCTGAGGTTGTGTCTAACACAGGAATCTCAAAGTGATATAATGGAGACTCACATGAGAAATCCTTATGAGATTTCCAAAGGATCAAAATTGGAAAAAATGGAAATGAGCTAAGAAGAGCAAAACAAAAAAAACAGGGATGGCAGTTAGATCCCACCCAAACATGGAAGGTTTGACGGATGAACAACAAACAGCCCAGTAATTGAATCACTATGAATAGCTAGGGTTCATTTTCTTAAATATTTGAAATGCTCAAACAATTTGTACAGATTGGAAGAGATTAGGTAGAAGAACACGAAGCAAAAGTCAAAGAAAAATCTGAAACGGAAGAGAAATAAATAACCAACTGCCAGGGAAATACCAATGTTGTAAAGTATGCTAAGCCTTGAAATAATCTTCCAGAAAAAGCATCAGGACACTCTTGCTTGTGATGGTCAGGATCCCTCCATTTAGCCTGTGAGACACACTCTTACCCCTGCTTAGGCAGATGGAAGATCATTAGGACTTCTCTCTTCTTTTCTTTTTTCCCTCTCAGGATCACAGGAATACAAAAAGACAAATGGGAAGGAAAACAGGGCAGAAAGAAATCCCACAGCAGCAGGCACAGGGAAAGTCCAGCATTCCAACACATTTATTGCTTATTTTTACAGTGCTTAATGGCAAAGTACCACACATAGACACAAACAGTTTCAAATGAACCTAGAAACAAAATGAGGAGAAGGGGCTCTGTTTCAGTTCTTCATTATTAAAGCTCTGAAGTTAAGAAATTTCAACAAACAGAAGTAACCCAATCCGTGTGTTTCCCTAGCCCAAACTCCCTCCATTTTTACGGTCTTTTCAAAGTCTAGATCAAGTTTCGTTTGAGTTTGCAGAGTGAAGGTTGTTATTTCTGGCTTCCCCACCCCCCCCAAAAGAGTCAATTTCTTTGTCTTTTCTTTTTAAAGCAAAGTTTGAAATGATCATGAATATTCAAAAAATCTTTGTTGCACCTCCCAAATCTACTCTATAATATTGGAAAAACATATAAATATACAGTATCACAAAATATCTAGCAAAGCACAGAGCCCACTGGAAAAAATATTCCTCCTTTTAACTAAGTACTGCCTAAAAATTCCCAAAGTACACAATATAAAATATATACCATATATTGTATTATCGTGGTCAACCATACTGACCTCAGAGTCATTTTTCTAATTGAGAGGGGTAGCATTTTTTTTTTCACCTGTTTCTACCTTTAAAAAAAAAATTACTTTCTCCTTCAAGTTTATGCATTATAGTACCCACTTATCTTTTCGTTTAAGTGAAGACTGTTTCCAGTAAGCTCAAGCACATCTTCTAACATTCGCAGAACTTCATGAGGGAGTGGTTCTTCCCCAGTCAAAGTGACACTTCCTCCATCATTCATCAGCTGAGATTTTACCATTCCAGGTTTCCAGCTGACTGTGGCAGCAGGTGAAAAGATCCACCATCACCCAAGAGGAGCTTTTTTTCTGGCTGGTGCTTAGAAGCATCAAATTGCCAATCTAACTGCTAAAGTACCTTTGAAAATAGCTTTTGAAGGATGAGTTTGAAATGAGGACAGAAGTAGCAATCACTAGCTTCCACCTCACCAAGTAAATGGCACACCAGCAGAGTTAGGAAAGCTGGTATAGAAGCATAAGGGGAACAATGCAAGGGAAAAGCCCCCAGATCACATGGATTATTACAAAAAAGGAGCTTTTCACACACACAAGACAAGTGAACCTACACTTGTAACATGCCAAGGCATACTCAAAGTAATTGTTAAGGTGACTAAACCAAGCATTTACAGAGTAGTAAGTGACAGAATAAAGAATGACCATGCAACCTTCAGCTGGGCCCACTAAATACGCATTAAGATACAGTCTATAATTAACTACACGATCATATGATCTGATCCTCCTACAGAAATCTCACATAATTCAACACAAACACAGATTCTGCTCAGAGAATGATTCAGAATTTGTAGTAAATGAGACTCTTGTTTCTAGGATCTGGCCAGCCTCAAAGAACTACTACAATATAAATATTTAATAATAATAAAAGCATGCAACCCTTTACCAAGCACAGATGTTAGAAAGCAACTGCAAATCTTGGCATTTGGTGGCACCTAGTAATCCATTGGCTGAGTCGCTAATGTGACTGATGGCCTTAAGTTGTTCAGGAACTATTGGCCCCTCCAAGAATTAAGACCTGTGAATCATAACACATTTTTTGTATAAGTACTTTTCTATACACAATCAGTAAATGTTGGATTGTTTCAAAATGGTATGTGGCTCTGCTGCTTGGGAAACATCTTTACCTGGGAGAAACTGACGCAACTGGCCTGTTTCTGTACTTCATGTATGTTTTGTTTTGATATTCTAATTTTGGTAATGATGTAATGGTTACTGCAAGCATAACTAAAAGATAAACTCCTCTTGCAACAGATCTTTTTCACTGGTCTGGTCCTGAGGAGTCTTAGGTCTTGTTTTGACTAAGGAAACAACTAATTCATAAATAGTTGCCTACAGATGTCCTCAGCTTTCCATTCATCCTGTATTTCACTAACAATCCCCACCTGGATACCATCCTGCTTTTTAAAAGCTAAAAGACTTTTCAAAGAAGAGTTAGCCTAAGCACAGGCAGCAGAAAGGAACCATCTTCCTTGTTGATATTCTCCTTTCTGACAAGCTCAGAGCAACAAGAATTCTGGTCAGAACCAGAATTTCCATGAAGCATATGTACAGTATCTTTAAAACTGGCCATCCCCTTCCAGGTGAGGTTACTGGCCATACCAGCCTCCCTAATGCTATACCAAGGCATGAATCAGACATACGTTCCCACAGAAAACACTTCAAGTAATTCTGACAGATTTTCTCTCCAAAAGTTAACAAGTCTAGTTTCATTACCATTTCTATGAACTCAAAGAGAACCAGTGAAGAGAATCATTACGTTGCTGTAACCCCAACAGAATGTATTATACCTGTGTAACATGCCCTGGACATCTACAGGGTAGAGGACACTAAAGTAATAATACATGAAAAAATGAAATATGCAAAGGCAAATGGACACATTACTATTTATTCATGTCAAACACTTTCCTATGTATCATGTCATTTAAAATGCAAGTCAGAGCACTTAAGTTTTAATGCAGATCTACCTTTGTAGAAAATATTAGTCCTCCATGTCATTAGTTTAAATGACATCGACTAACAGCCAGGAACAGATTTTGAACAAATAAAAGATTAAGGAAAAAAAGAGAGAAAACTCATTGTTGCCCCAAGTGCTTCAAGTCACACAAGACTCTCACATGCTGTCAATTAAGTGAACCCTATGAAGTTATGATCTATGGCAAAATTCCAACAGAACGTTTATATCACAACAGACGTAATTAAATTATTTCTGCCAATAAAGTCATCAGTGCAGAACATATTACCCCTTTCACCTCTAAGCAAATTTTTTTTAACCAGAAAGTGCTTCTATGATGGCACCATCTTGACTGAATCGCAGAAAGCATTTCTAACCACTAAGTTCCACAGAATTCAGTGTGTACTGAGAAAACATATTTGGTACCCTGAACACACATGGTGAACTTGTGGAACAGCAGCAAATTCCTCTAGGCTGTCACCCATTTTTCTTTCAAAATTTATTTAGTATGTTTTATGGTATTTTCAGCTTTTTTTCTGTTTTCCTTGCTATTGAAAAAAATCATAGAATAATTCAGGCTGGAAGGGAACTCTGCAGGTCAACAGGTCCATTTTCAAAGCAGGGCCAGCCTTACTTCCACAAAAGAAACAAATAAATAAACAACAACAATAAAAGGAAAAAAAAAACCAACAGAAAAAAAACAACCTAAAGCCAACAAAGGACAATTACAGTTTAAAAAAAAAAAGTCATTTCACCTTAGTACTTGCTTTTTTGCTCCTTAACTTAACCTCATAGTATTTATTTTATTCATACTGATTTTATTACAAGCCTTTCCAGAAGCTAACTTCATGGCTTTGAAAAGCACACATGCACATTTAGGGTGCTATATAAATATCTTCTTTTTTTTTTTTTTTTTTTTTTAAGTAGCCAACAAAATCTTTCTTTAATCAAAAATAATAGAGAGTTTTTATCATGGGGAGGTTTTAATAAAAAATTCTAGGGTTTTGGAAGCCCTCCAGCAGGTAAAAACTTCACTTGGCCTCATACTAAAATATAAGAAGGAGCAGGCCATGTCTCAGAAAGCTGTAACTGAAGTAGATAAGTCAGCAAAGAAGAGAAAAAAATGTAACAGAAGCTTGAGGGGAAGGAAGATGCAATGGGACTTGCTAAAAGCAACACAGAAAAGGACAATGAACACAGAAGGAAGAATAGAAGCACAAGACTGAAGCAGCGGTTTGGACACGGCACAGGCTGGTATCCAAAGCTGGTATGCCAAAAGTGTGCAGACAGTCAGTGGGCATGTTCAATAAATCGGACATTACAAAATACGCAAGGTAGTCTGGAAAAAAAACAAAAATCAGACAACTTAAAAACCATTTTTCCCTTACGAAGACCAAGATGTTCATTCAAAGGTTAGTTACCCACTTCATAATTTTGGACTAATCTCTTTGCTTTGACTTCTACATGTATAAATTGAAAATAATGTATCATCTCATCCTACAGTGTTGTAAGGGTACATACGCTATTGCCTCTAAATCACAAGGATGTCCCAATACAGAAAATTCGATAAAGAAAATTGGTAACTGTGCAACCAGCGTGGGTTCCAGATAGCATGCAACAAAAACCACACAGAACACTACATTAAATGAGACCAGAAAGAAACCTTGTCCAGCTATTCATGCAGTAAACGCCATCCTTCCTGCACACTGAATGAGATAAAGCCTTTAGAAAGAAAAAAAAAAAACAACCAAAACCAAACCCCACAATATTCCGTCTTTCTCATACGTGTTCTTCTACAGCACCTTTTTGCCAGATGAGTTACAATAGTTGAGTTTATGTACCCAGCTGCTCCTGTAAAAGAAGCTCCTACCTTGTGACTTTCTCATTTCCTGCAAACAGCAGTTCCCAACGCACTTACAAGGCTTTTATTTCATTATGGAAGCTCCCAAGCTGCTCAGCAAGACTAAACTCAAAACTTTAATGTTACACCCTATAAGTACAATGCAACTTTCTAAATATTAAGAATGGTTTTTATATTAACATGATACATTGTACAGGGGGTGCATCCTCAAGTCATTCAAAGCCACTAGACTGCTTCTGTGCCTTTTTAAGTAGTAGACGCAGGTTTTTAGTATTCTTTTTGCTCCCAATACAATTTCCACAAGGCTGTTGACCTCAGAAACAGAGTCGCTAGTGACCCCTAGTGTTAAGTTGTTCAGTGTCAATTTGACTGATTTATGGCAAAAAGCATGATGAGTATCACCCTTCTTGAGCACGTTGCTGTTGACATAGCAAATGGTAACTACCTTGCGCTGAGGTTCCTTCCACTCCAGTTTACAAACAAAAATAGTAGTATCCATTTTTAAAGAAACAACTGGAAAGGAAACATAAACTTCTAAGCATCCCAGTAAATTACAGATTGACATTCCTCCTGCTTTCTACATTTTTCCTCATTTGGAAGATTAACAGTAGGATATCTAGAGCAGACTGACAGTCATGGCTTCAGGTGGACATTTATAGCCTCTTTATCAGTCATTAAGGAATTAATGACAGTGAACCACAATCCAAGCTGGCCAGCAAAGCCTAGTGTAAGGAAAGAAGTCGTAATTGCCAGGTTGATAATGCAGGACTTGGCTGTCTCGGGCAGAAGAGTATAGTTCAGTGAGCCAACTGCCCAGATGACATAAAAGTTGCTTACAATAGATATCTGTAGCTACAGAAACAAGAGTCCTACTGTTCTACTTACAATTTTGAGTCCAGGTTCAGGAGAAAGCCCAGTTTGTCATATTCTGGAAAACAAAAGCAAGGGACACAATATCATAAAAACTGCAAGTGTCTCCTCTGCAAAAGGCACCAAAAAGCAGCAAGTGCTTATGGAAGGCCAATAATTATTTCTAACTGAAAATAGCTATATCGTCATTTCCAATCACTAGCAGCTGTTATCACAGATTATCATTACTTCAAGGTATTCCCAAACTAACATTTCTGAATCTCCAGGAAATACTAAAGCAAGAGAATGTGTGGGTAATCATTAATTTAGAAATCACTAGAATTAACCAAGATATCTGTAGTCATAAAAACAAAGCACTACTGAAACCACGCATACAATGATATACAAAGTTTTCCTGCTTGCAGTAGAAATCATTTTGCTAGTAATTTGTATGACAAACACTCCTCCTAGGTCCTGACATGGTAAAGCTTTGAAATTTTTCTTAGTTCCTTGTCTATTTCAACCTACAACTTTGTAATCAAGCAGCTCTTCAAGAGAAAGTCACTCACGGTGGCAAAAATGCTTCAAGTTCAGCTGATGTTGTTCAATATAGGAAACGGCAAAGTCACCGTTTATGCCACCAACCTGGAACAGCTACAGAAACAAAGTTATCACTCAGAACATCTGTAACACCTGTATAAAGTAAGCTTTGCATTCAGCATCTCTGAATACATTGTGGTTTTGTACATCAAATACTTAATAAAAAAAAAAACACACCCCCCCCCCCATTAGAATTCACAAGACACACAAAAAACCCCAAAAGGTGTAGTATCCTTGTGTTGCATTAAGATCATGGGCCTCCTCACACTGAGAACCACTGGGTCTCACTACCATACAATAAAAAAACCCAATACAAACAGAGAAGTAAAAGATAATCCCTCCAGAGCTTCATGATCAGGACATATTAATACAAACAAGAAGAAAAAGAATTCTCATAGCCTTTTAGAAAGAGCTTAGTGGAAATAGAGAATTTTGCTTTCCTTATGAAACACCACCAGAATTTTTGCTGCAGTCGTTTACCTAACAAAATCAAGAGCTTTTCATGCTATCACTTACTGGCAGAACAGGAAAGCCTAAACATGTACCTAAGACAAAACCATTGCACCAGATAGGTCAGCATAAACTGTGCCATTGATTTCAATCCCATTAAGATTTAATTCCCGAGCCAAGGGAAGAATTATGTTTAACATGACTTAGGTAACAGAACTCGCAGAACATGTGTGCACTTGATATTGGCACATACTATGCATTCTCTGCCTGCACCCACGTGCCACGCACCATCCCCATTGTACCTGATGTCAGAAATGCACCCATGCATCTCTCCTCCACCTTCCACATACTGACAGTTGTGTTTCCTCCATGTGCTGCCTTCCTTATAACTTACTCCCAGTTTATTCCTCCCACAAGAAATGATTTCCTGTCCAACCTTACCTCCTCCGCATGTAGCATCATGCATAGGAAGGTATCCATTCCAGAAAAAAAAAAGCCTTCCATTTTTATTAACCCTTCCTCCTTCCAAAACTAACATCCACACTGAGCAAACAGCATCAGAGATTTTTTTTTTTTTTTTTTTTTTAAAAACATCCACAGGCACTGACCAACCTGTCATGAGTCTTATCCCATTCGAGCTAACATTCACTTCTTCCCAACAGGAAATACAAGAAAAGGAAATGAAATAAGAGATACATCACCTCATAACTACAACATCCTGGACTTTCTACTAACTCAGCACTTCATGAACTTTGCAACCAAAGCACCAGAAAACACACAGATACTAAACGCTAAATGCTACAGATGACATATTTCCATTGCAGTGTTTCATAAGATTTACCTTCTGTTTGTCGCATGCATTTCATCTTCCCTAAGTTTAAAGCGGTTATTTTTGATGTTCACTGATGATTACTAACAGATGTATAAAGTAATCTTGTAAAATTATATATGTCAACTATCTTCCAATAGGCACTTTCTAAAAAAAATGTTTGAAGTATAACAACACAAATAACATTTCTGATTTCAAACTAGAATCATAGAATAGAATCACAGAATCATAGAATCGTTTAGGTTGGAAAAGACCTTCAAGATCATCAAGTTCAACTGCCAACCATGCCCACTAAACCATGTCTTGAAGTGCCTTGTCTACGTGCTTTTTGAATACCTCCAGGGATGGTGACTCAACCACTTCCCTGGGCAGCCTGTTTCAATGCCTGACAACCCTCTCAGTAAAGAAATTTTTCCTAATATCCAACCTAAATCTCTCTTGCCGCAACTTGAGGCCATTTCCTCTCATCCTGTCTCCAGCCACCTGACAGAAGAGACCAGCACCCACCTCACTACAACCTCCTTTCACGTAGCTGTAGAGAGCCATAAGGTCTCCCCTCAGCCTCCTTTTCTCTAGACTAAACAGCCCCAGTTCCCTCACCCGCTCCTCACAAGACTTGTGCTCCAGGCCCCTCACCAACGTGGTTGCCCTTCTCTGGACACGCTCCAGCACCTCAGTGTCTTTCCTGTAGTGAGGGGCCCAAAACTGAACACAGGACTCAAGGTGCGGCCTCACCAGCGCCGACTACAGGGGAACAACCACCTCCCTGCTCCTGCTGGCCACACTATTTCTGATACAGGCCAGGATGCCCTTGGCCTTCTTGGCCACCTGGGCACACTGCTCGCTCATATCCAGCCGGCTGTCAACCAGCACCCCCAGGTCTTTCTCTGCCGGTGAGCTTTCCAGCCACTCTTCCCCAAGCCTGTAGCGCTGCATGGGGTTGCTGTGACCCAAGTGCAGGACCCGGCACTTGGCCTTGTTGCACAGGTGTGTTCTTGATTTTCAGTAGGGTGTAAATTATCCTTTCAGGCTGTAACATCAAACCAGAAGCATCTATTCTCCTTCCTCTCGCTGGCTGGTGAAACATTCAAACTACTGCAGGCAGAGAAATGCTGTCCTCACCACGGGCCATCTCACACTCACTGGGACTTCTAGAAGTCACAGCGTTACTATTGGCTTGAAAATGAATCTCCATCCCCATGCTGCCCCTCAAGAAAGACACTAGGAGCCTCTAAATTACAGATGAAAAGTTAGCTTCCTTTTTAGCAAAAATCAGTCTTGTTAACAGACTTCCAGTGTCATTTAGCTGTATCACTACAAATACAGAGGCCAAAAGTCACTGTGACACACAACAGTGCAGCCCACGTGCTGGCTGGAAGCAGTCTGGATTCACAAAAGACAGATAAAACCCCAAATACCTGGAGAGAGTCAAACACACATAGCCCAGCTGCAGGAAAAGGCAATCTTTGTCTGGAGTTATGTATTTAATTTAAAATAAAATAAAACACAGACCCACTAAATCAAAGACAAGTACAACTGAATCTAAAATACAGTATAGTCAGGGTGTGATGATTACAAGAGATGGACTGAGCTGATCACACAGCTCACTGCTAGAGAAAGGGGCAACCCCACTCCTACCCTTTCATCCTTTGAAAATACTGGCTGCAAGAGCCTACTTTGGCACTCATGTAACCTCTTTGTGCCCTAACCTACAGGTTGCTTTCACCTCCCGTCACCTTAGTTTAAAGCCTTACTGACCAAGCTGATACACATAAACATTTCTCCTCTTTTTCATGCAGTGGGATAAAGAAGTACCAGAACATTAGAGAAAACTGAACAAAACAGCTAGGGAGAACAAGGTAGAAATACTCCAGCATCTCCACCAAGAACTTGCTTGGACCAGTTGGCCATGATAATTGCAGTGTGATGTTGGCCTCTGCCAACATCATCATGATGACCCCCCCATTAGGGGGTCTCTGCACTGAAGCACAATGCATAGCTACCAATGGATGTGGTTCTGGAAACTCCCTTCAGATCTAACCAGGGTGGTAGGTCTGATCCAGCGCCAGCCATGTCTGACCCCCCCAATCTCCAGACAAGGCATTTATATGGCTGTGAGGAATACGATTTTTTTGTTTTTTTAAAGCCAAAAATGAGTGAAGGTAATAAAGAATTTATTTTGCAAGATCGTGGAAGAATCTGAACAAGGCTTTACGTTTTCAGTCCATAAGAGACTAAAAGGCCCATGAGGTATAAAAGCAACAGTATTAAAAGAGAGCAAGGCAATCTAAGGACCACACTCACTTGCACTAGGAAGCTACACATCTCAGCTGACAATGTGGTACAGTAGTGTACAGAAGCACAGAAATGAATGAACATGGGAAATGAAGTTTCATCATGCCCTGTAAGAACAAGAGGTCTTCTTAGGTCAGAAACAAAATGCATTTCTACATTTCCAGGAAGATCAGAATTGAGTAAGAATCTAATAACTGACAACAATTTCATAATAAAGCATGTAATTAGGATTATATGAACAGAAGTACAGCCAAGCATAGCAATTTCTATAAATGATGCAAATCCTGCGCCAAATCCAGTGCTGGCATTAGCATGGAAATTTCTCCCAAGTATCCAACAGAAATCCAGCTACCAGGCAGCAAGTGAGAAATGCATTGTTGAATGTCTGTAAACTCCATGCAGACCACCCAAAAAGCCATAAAGCACAGTGTACAATATCCATCAAGTTTTCAAACTGCATTTTGCATCTGTAGCCAATATAGTATATACAGGCAAAATGGGCAAAATTTTCCCCTTATGCTACTTAAGCTGAAATCAACAATCCAGGAATTAACTTGGCTCACTGGTTTTAACCTCCCGAACTACCTATAACTAATTTCACCAATGACTTGAGTACTATTCCTTTAGCAGCTAGCTACTTAGAAGCACAGTACAAATAACTTTGCCCACAGAAAGAGAAAATTAAACTTTTTTTAAAAGATGGTCTATAAGCGGTTCTAGCGCTCTCTGTGTTTAACTGTTAATTGCAAGTACAGGAGGGAAGGCAGAAGGTTCAATTTCAGCTATTTTATTCAAAATGTTTGTGTTTGTCAAAGAAATCAGTATGACACTCAGGAGACAGAAGTCCTATCAAGAACAGCTCAGACCACCCTGATACATTTCATCCTGTCCAGTGCAGTTTGGTCTCTGCGGAACTGAGGCTCCAACTGAGCTAAGCCTTGGTCACTGTCCACATGCAAGTTCTGTATCTGTGGCAAAGGCCAGGTAAAATGACTTACCCTGCAATGAAAAAGGTCAAACACCTCACATTCACCTTGGACTAAGAAAACACATATGGACAGTTATAAAAGTTCAGCTGATGTAAAGCAATTCTGCTAGAACTCAGGAGACAAGAAAGAATTAATGAAAAGAAGTCATATGCAATGAAAGGACAAAAGAAAGGTTTTCTTCCAGGGTTAAAAAAATACTGCTCAGGATTACTGAGCAACAATGAAAGGACTGGACAAACAAGGACTTAATGTTGCATCCTTTCCTTAGGATTTTCACTTTAACCTCTTCAGTGATGGAACTTACTGATGAAGGCATTATTTTCTGAGGCTATTTAAATAACTGGAAAAAAAAAGAATGTAAAGCCAAGTTCAGAATGGGTGAAGCTGAGGCCACCTGGGCCCTTCAGCACTGTACTGCATAGACTGCATGCACGTCTATATTCCAGTTTCCTCCTCACCCCCATTTACTCTTTTGCATACAAGTTTAACAGCCTTTTTCTTCAGGTTGTCCAAGTGACATCAGGCAGAACCCCAAGTATACTGGTAAGACCAAGCCCAGTCCTTGTGCCTTTCCCTGCTCTGTGAAAATACACAGAAGAAACAGAACTGATATCTGTAAAGATAACTGCTTAGCCCTTGCAGCCCAGTACTAGAAGCACGCCTCACCAATCTACGACTGCGTAGAACTATCTGTTCATTTGACGTTTCCACCACGTGTGAAAAAAAATGATTCTTCAACAACTTTTAATGTAGTCTCACTTAGGCTTCCTTTTTTTCTGGGGAGCAGAAGAACTTTCTTAACAATACTACTCCTCCAGCAAAACTTGGAATTTCACATCTATTAAAAACGTTCATAGACTGTGCAAACTGATCTAAAGATACCAATCCTGCTGCACCAAGCTCAATATTCATTTTCCAAATACTGCACCTGATGAATACAGGCATATTTGATGGAAACGGATACACCAAGCACTATCAGTGCAACTGAAATACAAACCTGTGAGTTCAAAGAGGGCAAGAGAGAAATCTGTCTCCAGTCACAAACCCCTGCGTGCCTTGGTGACACCTAAAATCACGAGGATACTACTTATTGTTTCAGATTTAGCAGCAAAAGGAAGTAATTTCCAGCTCTATACCTTCGAGGTGTTTTTTTTCCCCCCTGTAATCCGTGATGGGGGCCCCCAAAGACATCTGGCCCAGCTTTACAGCCTGAGGAAAGCAATACACCAGAGGGGTCTCCTTCATTAGACACTGCAACTACATTATTCATCCCCCAGGCACAGAAAGAACAAATAAGCAATCACTTGCTGATAGTGCTGTATGGGTCATCCATCAGGAAAGTCTTTTCCTTGCTTGTCTTACCTCCAAAATAGGTATAGTAAAACAAAAAAGAGGTCATTCAAGCATATACATTTTAAAAGGCTCTGGTTACCTTAACAGGGACTATAAAACTCTTTACAATTTTTTTTTCCTAAAAAAACCCTATAGCAACCTCCAACAGCAGAAAAGCAACCGACTGCTTTAAGCTGAATTTATTAAAGACTCCAGTAGGAAGATGAAAAATTTCCTCCTATGAACTGCATATGCCCTTTTTCGTTTCCAAGGGAGACATCTGTTTAAAGCCAGATTGCAACCTTTGCTAAATAAACAGTTGTTTCATTTACTACCAAGTATCCACTTGGCTAATGGCATTAATGCTGCCTGAATCTTCTGGCATATTCTTTATTTTAGAAATTGTATCGTATTTCCTAATAAAAGTCAAGAACGATATTAACAAAACAGTAATCTATATTGGCTTTTAGTGACTTACAAGATGTACTGACTTGGTGCAGAGAGATGCCACATGATAAGAGAAAAATCCCATTAAAATATTTTTATTTCGAGAATTCTTTAAGACATGTCTTGGCATTTGCACCTCAACTCATTCACAGCTGTATTTTCAATTGAAGGAACAGAGCATTAATAAGAAGACAGATGATGATACCGAACATGCTGGCAAAGTCACATAAGGACTATGCAACCGATACATGACAGTCATTGGCAAAGATTCAAGCAGCTCCCACAGTCTACAGCTCAAAGAAATAAAGAATGAAGAGAACTTCATTAATCAAAAATGAAAAGGGAAAAGCATTTTTGCAGAATAAAGCCACTAAAACCAGCAGAAAAAATATATAATCTTTTCCATTTATTTTCTACTTTATAGGAATGGAGAAAAATGCAGCACAATAAGTTCACCTCTCCTTTCCCATCACTACCATGTAGCATTCAGACAGTCAGAAATGCAGTTAGGGGGAAAAAACCCCAACAAGAAAAACCCAACACACTAGAACCACATCAGCTTCGACTGTAAATTAAAATTGTTTTCCTGAAACCAAAAACATCTACCAGAGCCTCACAAATTCTATTAATTAACATAATATCTAAATTACCACTAACCTAGAAATCTGGGAGAGATCAGAGTTTGTAATTGTAGCCACTTATACTACCAGATTCTCACTGAGAAAGCCAAAGAACAGCAAGCGATCTTCTGCAAGTCACCAATGTTTTTCTCTCATGCTAGGAATCTGTCAGTATTCTACCAATTTGATACCTGATGATTTCAGTTATATTGCTATTCCTGGCCTCCATCCAAAATGCAAGAAAGTAGTCACCAAATTCACTCTGGAATTGTATTTAGGAGGACAGACATAGGGTTCTTTTCATCCTTCACAAAATGGTTATCTGAGCACCTTCAGCAGCTGAAGGAAACAGAGAAAGCTTCCTTAAGTTCTCGCAGTTTCTCCCAAAATGGTTAAGGACTTTAGCATAAGGAATTACTAACAGCAAACTCCTAAATAAGCATGGATTTAAACTCTCAGACAATTACTTCACTATCATTGTGAACTCAGCATCTGGAAGCATGGTCTTGCATATGGGCTTTCACAAGCACATGAGCCACAGCAGATATGCTACTCTAAACCAAATTTTGAAAGCTTCATTTTCTTTGCGCAAGTCAAGCCAAACCTTTTATAAGATTTAAGAATTAAATTGAAAAGAAAAAAGCAACAACAACAACAAAGTTAAAATATTCAAACAATTTGAGCAAGACCTAGATAATGCTTGGTTGCTTGAGATGTTAGAACTATTGCGTTTTAAGCCTGCAGTTAGAACAACTGCTATACAACTGGTGGCCAGTACTGCAATCAAATATGTCTAACAGTGTAAGCCTACAGTCATAATGTATTTAGAACCTCAGTATTTCCAGCAAGCACATTAGCAGATGGGAATGTTGCACATTCAATGCGCTCTTATCCTAATGAGGCTTAGAGAAGAAAAATTTAACTTGCTTGCTCTCAGACACAGGAGGTAGAAAAAGTCTTGAACAAAAATAGCAGGGGTATAAATCTGACTTTCAAAGTTCAGTGTTTGATTTGCTAGCAACGAAGTAAAACAAAGCAACCAGAGAAGCAAGGGGGGGGGGAAAGAATACTAGCTGTCTACAGCAAGTGAATGAAATCTAGGTCTCCTCAAACACCCTGTGTCCTGCTTAATGTTTCCCAAGTTCAGAGCATGACACTCTCCTTTCTGAAATAGTTTCAGCTGAAACACTGGCGTAGACATCACATCAAACATTTATATTTGCTGCTCAAACTTTCTTTCAAGGGAAGGGGCAGTCGTGAAGAGAATCACAAAAACATCTGGACTTGTGAAGGCTAGACCACTGCATGAACCTCAGACAGTTCAGTCTCACTCCAAGCATATTTGATTCTCATGTCCTCTAAGCTAATAATCTTCTATGAAGCAGTACTTCAAGCTCCATAGCCAAACGATCTTCTGAGCACTCAGTTCAGAAAGTTTATCCAGAATAACCTAGAGAGTGTCATTAATCTGAGATACATTAGGACAGATTTCCAGCCTCCCTGAAAACTGAGATTTGCATGTGGGACAAAGAGTTAAGGGGAAAACCAAGATAAGGACAAACAGTTGATTCAAATAAAATACAGAAGCTGCAACAAGACATTGCCCCTCACATGGCACGATTAACAGTTACAAAAGAGCAATTCTAAGAAGCTGTTTAATAGGCAAATATAAGTCAATGAGTACTAGTTGTGAGCAGCATGAAATCTTAACAGGGAGACTATTATTCACAGCTGTTTAATTCTGACTAATAAAGAAAAATGTATATGTATTTTTATGTTTCAAAGTAAGTCACTTTAGTCCCTTCTTACCCCAACCTGAAACATCACCTACTAGGAATGGCTGGGCCTGGAGCTGCCATTGTTTCTGTGGGTTCTTTCTGGGCTCTGTCTTTTCCTGGGTCTGCAGCAAGGTGAGATGGGATGGACAGCGGAAGCACAATAGCCACAGTTTTTCTCTCTCTCCTTCCTGTTCAACAAGGAAAGCTATCCCTCAGTTGGATAGACATCACACATCTTGACATCTTATTACACATATCAGTTCAGAGCAAGTTAAAAGTTTGCAGCACAGTGAGTGCAGAGTACTAAATATGAAAGCAATAAGCATACAGCTCTCTTGGACTTTTCTGAGCCTCCCTTCTCAAATATATGATTTTTCTTCATATTTCTCAATGAGGAAATTCAATCTTTTTGCAGTGGAAGGGTTTACAAAAGATCAAATTTTACTGTCTTACTCCTAACCAAACCAAGCCTGAGTCACAATGTAAAAGCAGAACAAAGACCAGTGCTTTTAAAACAGACCCAGGCAGGCCATTAGCTTACATTAGCTTGTCTCCCACCCTCCATATTAACATAACTCCAAAAGACACGGAGCAGTTGAACTATTTTTCATAACTAAGTTTACCACCCTATTGGTAGTATACGCAGCATTTATGATTAACTCCACAGATACCCTGCACTGGAAGCTATCCACAGGGTTAACTGTTTTCACATCAGTTAGAAGCCAAAATAGCATTAGGACAAAGAAAATCCATAATAGGTAATATTTAAAAGTTTTACTCCAGGATAAATTCTGGTCTTAGCTGTACCAACATCAATCCAGCACAACTCCAGTGTAGGTATGCTGATGCAGACGTACTCAGCTGTAATCAAAATATTTCCCTGAATTTTACTCACAGATTTCGTATCTCAAACCTACGTAACCTCCCCCCTACTTCTGCAGACTAAAGAAACCATCACCCAATACAGAAGGAGGCAGGCAACACCACACTTCAGTTATGACTGATATTAATTAGTAGAAGGGAGTTAACCGAGGGTCTCTTCCCCCCCATAAATACAACAACATATCCACTCTGCACTCAGCACCCTAGAGATACTCCCATGTCAGATCATGCACTCACAATAGATCCATTTCTTCATAGAAGTTTTAGAGAAGATGCAGGGAGAGCAGAAAGCATTTGGGGTGTCGTAAACAAAGCAAGTTACTGCCACTAGTTTGGGGGTTAGTAAATTGGAAATCTGAGTTCAAGCTTTGCTGTTAGTGTCAGGCAGCAGGCTCTCTTTCAAATTGTGCAGGCAGAAGACAGGTGCTATGTTGGAAGGCAGCATGTTCCCCCTATCAACCTAAGAGGAAAGGCTAGTAAACAAGATAAAATATAACTTTCACTTGGATTATTTTTACTTTTCTGCAAGATAGTAAATACCCCCATCTTTTAAGTGTTAAGGGGTTTTAAGTTATAAGAGTAATTCTTAGCCTTTCCCCTGCACTTCATGTATCATTATACATAAGCTGTAAACTTAATTTCATCAAGTATTGTGCTCACTATGGTGTGCCTTGGCTACAGCTCGTGTATTACACATAGCCAAATGGAGAGTTACTGGTTTCATGAAGTGCCCCCAACACAAAAGAATTTTTGATTTCTGGTTCAGTTTAATTGAAGGCCATACTCAGGTTCCAAAGGAAATCAGATTGGGCAGGATTCGCCCTGGGGTTCGATAATGCTGGTTGATCTCCACCCAAAAAACAGTTTTCAGCTCTATTTGTTTAGCTACGACTTTTCGCCTTCTCCTTCCTGGAAGCATTCCTGGTGTCTTTCCCCAAATAACTCAACTGTTTGTTTAGCTGAGAAACTCTCCTAGTAGCATGGAACAGTTTTTCTTCAGCTGGTGGATGACATCATCTTAATGCCTTTCACATGAGAAAAGAAGCACAAACCGCATCACTAACGCATGTAACACGTCCAGGTCATCTGCCTTGCTGGGTAATGGAAGGGGTCCCACACGTTAATCCTCATGTCACACTAAGACCCTTAATACTTCCACTACACTTAGGAAAGGACCTGTTTACCCACTTTGGCTAGATGGTTGATTCCCACAAAAGTCTGACTCAGTGACCTGCCTCCCAACATGGCTACCATGTCCAATTAAGTAGAAGCCTTGTCACGAGGTGGGAGATAGAGAAGAAGGCAATGTTGTACCTGAGCCTATTGTATGTCCAACGGAGTCAAAGGAAAGAACCACTGAATCTGTAACACAAGAGTACAAGTTCATTTTCCCCTTTTTCTTAGCACCATTTCTTGCTGTAACATTTCTTGTTATTTTGCTTAAACAACTCCTTATGCTCCCTTCCACCAGGAAGCAGAACAACTTCTTCACCAGCCAGACAAACCAACAGGCATCCAGCAAAGGCAAAATGCTGGAGTATGCAACAGATCGTGATGTCATTACCCAACAAAGTAGCTACAATTTATTGAAAATAATTTCATTTTATTCCCAGTAAGCTTGGTTGACCTTTCCAAAACTGAATCATAAGATGCTTTTGACTGCTAGACTGGAGAGCTTTTCCTTATCAAATGTATTATCAATATTTTATCCCCACTTAAGGGACTCGCCTGTTACAATCAGCTCTTCCCTGACACTGTTTGCTAAGCCCAGTATTTTGTGCTCCTTGAAGTTCTCACTATGTTTTCCACATTTTTACTCACACTAGTGGCTCCCCAGCTAAGTGCATTTCAATTTATCAATATCCTTCACCTTTGCAGCATATGTGCCATGTATCAAGAAAATATAACCTCTCTACTTAATACCCTTTTATTTTGCCATCTGGGGATCACAATAGCGCTTTTATCCATGATCACAATGACAACTCTTGCTCACCAGTTAACCAGTTAACGCCCAATACTTTTAGTCACTGTTTCATATGATGGGGCACACTTTGCTTCAATTATGGTTCACAGTTCCTAGTTTTTATATGTGCAACTTGACATTTGGCCACGTAGAAACCCTTACTGCCTACTTGCACTTAGCTCACCCCATGATCCAGACCCCTTTATTAGTCATTAATTTTCTTCATATACCACTCTCCCAGCCTAGAACCTGTTTGCAAAATTTATCAGTAATAATTTGATATTCTGTTCCAAGTGGAGCTGCAATATGGTACCAGACTCAATGGTGGGGGTTTTTTCCAGCTTTATTCTTACTTGAAACAAACCAACACTTATTTTGGAAGTAAGCCTCCTGGTTTGCTATCCATTTTGATACCAATCCCAACTGAAGGAGAAACTCTACTGAATTCTACTCCACCACCAGTGGAGCAGAATTGGGCCCAGAACTTAAAGACAATTTGTCAATGGGTAAAACACAGCAAAGAACAAACCACCTTGATAGGATTAATATTTTTATGGAATGAGCAGCTTTAAACTGACAGCAATAGCAGAACTGCCTTTCATCTTCAGCTAAAGGAAAAGACTGAATCCCTTAAAGTCTCTCTTTCTAACTTGGATCTCAGATGTGATCAGCTGATCAGACACCCTTTGCAGCACCACAGCAGCTACCTTGGTGCAAGCCCTTAGCACAAGGTAAAAAGCCAAAGTACAATCAGTTTTAGCGTGCTGAAAAGAGGTTAAGCTCCCACTGCATCACCTTACATTTGGGCAGGCTACAGTCACAGACATTGACAGTTACCACATTTCAGCTGACAATAACTTTACATGGGACTGAGCCCTTGGCTTTTCTATACTGTATATCATCCTCGTGCTTATTTTCCAATTCTTATAAATTCAATAAGAAAGTGCTAATTTTCAAAATAAACACAATAAAACTGTTCATTTAACTGGATTTAAAACAATTTTTAAAAAGCAGGTCTGTGCTGTCCCAGATCCAACACTATGGTAGTAACATGGAGGGGTGAGAAAGGTTATTACTAGTCTCAAAACTTATTCCAATAAAAATAAAAATCCATCTGGACTTAACAACTGTATTTCCTCTTTTGGGAATAAAATTCAGACATCTTTATATTATTCTAAATAGCAAGGGCTTTAATTCATTTTAACTGTGTTAAATTCATCTGCCATCAATTAATTCTGAAATATCTCTGTGGGGCTCTACTTTTAAAAAATTGTTGAGATTTTTATCAACATAAAGTATTGCTTTGTAGTTAATGCCAAATTTAAATGTTGTTCATTTTCCTGCAATATATTTTGCATTCAAACACTGCACATGAAATATTAGCACTTATCTAAGAACAGCTGAAAAGCATTGCAAGCACCAAATACCATTATTGCAGCCCACAAAAATAGTGTAACGTTTCATTCCCTTAACTGAGAACATTATCTTCCTCCTATAAACAAAAAAAAATTACAAGCAGAGTAAGCATGTGAGCTCCCTTTTCCAATCCAGTCCTCCATGTGACTATTAGTTTCACAGTTTCAACATCAAATTCACTGTGAATAACCTGTATTACAGTGAACTGCTCATCCGCCCCCACAAGTAATTTCACAAACCATGGATCTTTATTAAGACACTGTGTTTATTTCCGGCATTAAACACTTCAAAAGGGAAGAAGCTATAAACTTGAAAAGGCTGAGAAGATAATCACGTCACCTTTCTTCTACCCAATCAGCTATTCACATTCAGCCAAATTCAGAGCTACAGGTTATTTTTGTCTGAAGTTGATGGAGATAAGCATTTCTTTGAGGCAAGCCAGATTTATTTGCAAATACACTAAGTCCTGCTTCCACGAACATAAGAAGAAAAGTTTCTTTGCTTCTAGCTTCAAATCTCTTCAGTTGTCACTCAGTTCAAAATCCTCCCGGCTTTCTAGACTGTTTTTTCCAGAGACAAAGTGGCTGTTCAGTCTGTGCCCAGTGCCTTCGAACCCCCCCAAGCCCCTGAGTCCACTCTATCTTTCAAAGGCAATCTTCAAAGGCTCTGTCTTTCAAAACTTAATAAGACACAATGTAAAACATACCCAGTTACATGCACCCTTGCTTTAGGTGCCAACAAGTGTTTATGTCTGAAGTAGCAGTCCTGAACCTTTCAGCTACCTACTTCCATAAAATAGCTTAAATGTTTTTTTCTACTACCTTCTTAACTGAAGAGCAGCCTTTATGCCCAAATCATGAAATCTGACACCAGATAACTTGCCAATACGCACAGCTTAAGGCTGCACACACCACAATGCCAGCCTTTTACATCTGTTTTCATGTTAGCTACAATCATTTTTTCAGTGGCTACAGCAGTTTAAAAAAAGAAAAGAAAAAAAAAAACCCAAGATACAGCAAAATCCAAATGCAATTCTGGATCTGATCCAACCCATCAGAAGAGGCAAAGACAGCAGAAACACTCAAGTTATTCAGAAAGCACTCAGTGCCAGGAATAACAATGGCTGAGATCTCACTAGCCAGACTGCAAAGCTGCTTTGGGTCACTTGGTGTCAACTTTGGGTCAAAGCTGCATTGGGACCAACGCTCTGGGTCATTTCCCCCACCCACCCACCATCCAGATAAAGCATCAAAAATTGGACCAACACATGAATCTGCTCCATCATCCCCCAAAAAACAGTGCTGTACAGGGCTACCTGAATGTGCTCCATCACAGCCCTTTTGGAGAGTAGAAGAGTGCCATATGAGACCCCTCTTCCAGGAGAGCTCACCGCAATGGAACAAACACAAGGATCCCATTTGGTTCAGGAACCAGGAACTACAAGACAGACCGTGCAGAGATGCTCAATCCTGCTCTGGGAAAAATTTAAACTCTGTTCCAACAATGCTCCATACTAGATGTAGAGCTGAACTTGCCTTTGAAGGAACACAACTGGATTTGCACAGTCATGTCCTGAAGCAAAAATCCTGCAAATCTGAGGTGGCTACATTCGTTGCTGCACTTAAACCACAGTCTAGATAAGCCACCCAGGTGTGAGGATTGATTGTATTTCAAGGCAAGGGATGCACTTCAAGTGTCGGTAACCCCTTATCTCTTCACATGCACATACCCCTTTCCACTCTAGTGTCCCCCATCTTAGGTCTCCTGCAAATCCTGCTGTTTGTTTTGTTAACCGTGAGCTTTCTCAGGGCCTGGATAACTCTGCGCCACACTCCCCTGTCCCCAACACGGGTAAATTAAATTACTCATCTTGCTGCATATATTGTGCACCTTAGGTCTATGCATCTCTGGACAAGCGGTAACTATTTAACTGCTGTTCCTTACAGATTACCGTATCTTTTCCACTATTCTAGTCTCTGAACAGAAAAATAAATGAAGATTTGTGTCTTCATAAAGGAGCAATGATCCTGACCAACAAACTGCAGATTTTTAAGAGACAGAGAGAAACAAGGCCATGTTGGAAAACATCTAAAGTTTCATACTGCCAAGAGAGAGAGATGGACACCATAGGATAAACATTTAATATCATGCATGGGTACTGCACACAAGAGATGTGTGGAAACAGCTCTTAAAGCCCAATTATGTCAAGTTCCTGAAATCATGTAAGAGCAAATACATGGACCAACTTCCAATGCAACTACTGCCCTTGCTTTGATTTCATCATCGATGAAAATGCAATATACAAACTGAAAATAAGCAGTGGCAACACAGAATGAGAACAGCAAATATAATCCACATTTAATCAAGAACTATATAACATGTATGTTTATTATATGCTGTTTCAGAATTTCAGTTAAGACTTTTACAGTAAGTCCCTCTAAGAAGCCACTAACTTTTTTTGCTTTTTACAGATTCTCCCTGCAAAGATTTATAGATATTTGTCTCATCCTACTGGAAACCAAAGCAGCTGAACCAATAACTTCTCTTAGCCTTTAAAAAAAAAAAAACCACAACCAAAAAAACAACAACAAAACACCAAAAAAAAACCCAACCAAAAAACCCCAAACCAGACTTTAGCAATAAACCAACTTCCCCAGGAAAAAAAAATTTTAAAAAATAAAATCGGTTAAAAAAAAATAAATGATTGTGTGCTGCTTTGGAAGTTTCCTGAGAAACCACAAAGCATCAGTCCCACAGGAGTTATAAGCGTTTAATAATAAAGGCTTAACACAGCCTTGATACCATATACCATTACAGTAATGCGCTCCACAGACCAAGCCAAACAGGGAATACAATAATACATTGCAACATAAGGCTGTAATTTGGCACATCCCCATGCAAAGACTCAAGCTCTGAGGTCTGTATTGCTTTCTTATATGCATGATCACTGTTAAGTTTCTCATTCCATACCCCTGATCTCCAGATACTCCGATGGACTCCTGCAGAACTGCAACCTATATTCAATAACATTCAATATAATTTCCACCTCCGGAGCTTGATCGGAGACCAGATATCCTGCAGAGTTCCATCACCTGGACTGGGGACAGCAACTGCAGTAACAACATTAAAGAATATAATTGTGATTCAGAGTCAGAATGAACAGGAAGATTTTAGGTGCTGCTTTTTTACCACAGAATTAGAAGGCCATCCATGAAGAAAAGGGTCTGTGATTCAGCTGTCTCCCTTTTCCAGCTGAGTACTGAAAAGGATAGCATCAAACATCCCAATAGCCATCAAAATTTATTTCCTGTTTGAGATCAATATTCTATAACATGACATATAACAGAGAAGGAACACCTAATGTGCAAAACTCTTCATAACTTAGTGATGAAAAGGCCAATAATAACAAAAACTATCCTTACGTTTCATCTAGTCAGAAAATGAAGCTCACAAAAGCAGTGCCACTTTCAGAAAACACACTACTGTCGGGATTCATTTGGCAAGATCTGTCTCAGAACATCCCCTGCCCCAAAGAAAAAATATTTGGAAAAAACCCCACTTTTACTACAACTATGCAACATTCTGGATGATTCTTATATCCAAGGAATTGAAGAGAACTAAATAATTTCAGTCCTATTTCACAGAGATCTCGCTTAGATACCTAAAGCATCAACATCCTTCCTCAGATTTGGTGAAACACAAGAACAACTGCCCGCACTTATAAATTAGTTGACAGGGCACCCTTCACTTCCTAATGCTTTGTTTTACTTGCTGAAGACAGATTTAGGGAAGGGCTAAATAATTTATTCAGTCGAATGACAAATACCGTCCTACTAATTTATTAAGTATCCTACTTTTGCATTAATGTTGTGTTTCCACCCACTGCTCGGTTTATTCTGCTTTACTAAGCTCTTCCTTCTATAGTACAATTCATTTTCCTACTTCTCTACCTTTTTCTGAGTGTGAGATGACTCTGTGTTAAGAGCACTGGTCACAAGGACATCTTCTGCACCACAGCCTCAAGGATCTCTGAGTTACTCAAATTCTTTATTCAAAACTCAAGGCACTAATTATGACATCTCCTACATGCACCACTTCACACAGCATCAGTGAAGGTCAAAGGAAACATATGGAAGACACTCCTACTAGTAATCTCAACCCCTGCATACATACTCTGTGAAAAACAATCACTAGTGTTCCCATGCTTAGATGCCACAAGAAATTACAATCTCAAGTGTATTGTTTGAGCAGCTTTATTCTAACATTTTCAATATCTAAGATGAGGCATATATAAAGACAACGCACACAGCACAGGCATACTTCCTAATCACAGATGTGCAAGCTAACAGCAGTAAATAACAGGGACTGCAAGTTTTGGCAAGCAAACCATATGAAGAGTTTCAGTTCAGTGCTGTCTGCAACTGACAGGAAACCCAGGTTCAGAGTTCAAACTTATTCCCTTTATGGGAAGGGAAAAGTCATTCAGCAACAGGACACATCTTCAGCAACGGGAAACATCTGATTGTAAAGAACACTTCCAATATGCTCTGGATTTTGTACTTTAATAAATGGTCTTAAAACAAGGCTGCACTACAGTGTTTCTGTTGCACTAGATTTGAATACCTGTCCTGTGTGCCACCTGGCTATATTTGTATCAGTACAGAGATGGGGGAACAGGCTGGTGCTCGTTTCATATAAATGTACCTGTGGGGGAAGATTCATCCTCATGTGAGAATGTATATCATTGTAAAATATCATAAGAATGGAAAAAAGTTCATTCTGATCTAAATGTTAATTCACTTATGCATTGTACAAAGTTGATGAGTTTCTGCATTGTTGCTCTAGCCAGCATCTCTTTAAATACTACCCTCATTTATACAGTACTAACTTTTTGAGTATACAGTACTAAAGTAGGCCAAGCAGTTTTCTCTCCATTTCTGTATTGGCTTTGTGTGGCAAGGTTTTGGGAGCGGGGGGGTTACAGGGGTGGCTTCTGTAAGAAGCTGCTGGAAGCTTCCCCTGCGTCCGACAGAGCCAATACCCGCCGGCTCTAAGATGGACCCGCCGCCAGCCAAGGCTGAGCCAATCAGCGATAGTGGTAACGCCTCTGGGATAACATTTTTAAGAAGGAAAAAAAGTTGCAGGACAGAGACAGAAACAGCAGCTGGAGAGAGAGTGAGAACATGTAAGAGAAACAACCCTGCAGACCCCCAGGTCAGTGAGGAAGGAGGGGGAGGAGATGCTCCAGGCACCAGAGCAGAGATTCACCTGCAGCCCGTGGGGAAGACCCTGGTGAGGCAGGCTGTCCCCCTGCAGTCCATGGAAGTCCATGGTGGAGCAGATATCCACCTGCAGCTCGTGGAGGACCCCACGCCGGAGCAGGTGGATGCCTGAAGGAGGCTGTGACCCTGTGGGAAGCCCGCGCTGGAGGAGCCCACAGAGCAGGTTTTCTGGCAGGACTTGTTACCCCACGAGGGACCCACGCTGGAGCAGGGGAAGAGTGTGATGAGTCCTGCCCCTGAGGAGGATGAGGCAGCAGAAACAATATGCGATGAACTGACCGTAAACCCTGTTCCCTGTCCCCCTGCACCGCTGGGGGTGGTAGGTAGAGAATCCGGGAGTGAAGTTGTGCCCGAGAAGAAGGGAGGGGTGGAGGAAAGGTGTTCTGAGATTTGGGTTTATTTCTCATTGCCCTAATCTGGTTGATTTGTAATAAATTGAGTTCATTTTCCCCAAGCTGAGTCTGTTTTGCCCGTGACAGTAATTGGTGAGTGATCTCTCCTGTCCTTATCTCGACCATGAGCCCTTTGTTATATTTTCTCTCCCCTGTCCAGAAGGAGGAGGGGAAAGCGATAGAACAGCTTTGGTGGGCACCTGGCGGTCAACCAGGTTCAACCGGCCACAACAGCACACCCTTTTCTTGACAGACGGCTTCAGAGCCAAGGTTAGAGTTGAACCCAAATTCCTTGGCCATCCATCCACTCTGCCCGGACATCAGGTCCCTTTTCTGCTTCAGCCTCCAGCCAGCCAGTTTCCACACCGAGAAACTTGACACAGAGCGATGAGGCTCACACACAAGCTCTGCCCTGGGGAGCGCAGACACAGCTGGTTCAGAGCTCATCTCTGCAAACTCATGGCCAAACTAGAACACAGCCAATATGGGTAATCTTGCTATGACCTGTGCAACCCTGAACAAGTCCTTTGCTTAAATTAAGCGTTTCTCATCTGTAAAAATAAACAATCTGCTTTTTTCCAAAGACCCTTGGAAAAAAGGCTTGAGAGCTAGGAACGGATATAGTGAAATATTATCATGTCTCAATTTTACGTGGCATCAAGATCTACTGATTACATTGTACACAGCAAAGTTATTAGAATCATAGAATCACGTAGGTTGGAAAAGACCTTTAAGATCGAGTCCAAGTGTCAACCATGCCCACTAAACCATGTCTTGAAGTGCCTTGTCTACGTGCTTTTTGAATACCTCCAGGGACGGTGACTCAACCAACTCCCTGGGCAGCCTGTTCCAATACCTGACAACCCTTTCAGTAAAGAAATTTTTCCTAATATCCAACCTAAACCTCCCTTGCTGCAACTTGAGGCCATTTCCTCTCATCCTGTCTCCAGCCACCTGGCAGAAGAGACCAGCACCCACCTCACTACAACCCCCCTTCACGTAGCTGTAGAGAGCGATAAGGTCTCCCCTCAGACTCCTCTTCTCCAGACTAAACAGCCCCAGTTCCCTCACCCGCTCCTCATAAGACTTGTGCTCCAGGCCCCTCACCAACGTGGCTGCCCCTCTCTGGACACACTCCAGCACCTCAGTGTCTTTCCTGTAGTGAGGGGCCCAAAACTGAACACAGGACTCGAGGTGCGGCCTCACCAGTGCCCAGTACAGGGGAACAATCACCTCCCTGCTCCTGCTGGCCACACTATTTCTGATACAGGCCAGGATGCCCTTGGCCTTCTTGGCCACCGAGGCACACTGCTGGCTCATATTCAGCCGGCTGTCAACCAGCACCCGCAGGTCCTTTTCTGCCGGTCAGCTTTCCAGCCACTCTTCCCCAAGCCTGTAGCGCTGCATGGGGTTGCTGTGACCCAAGTGCAGGACCCGGCACTTGGCCTTGTTGAACCTCATACAATTGGCCTCAGTCCATCAATCCAGCCTGTCCAGATCCCTCTGTAGAGCCTCCCTACCCTCGAGCAGATCGACCCTGCCTCCCAACTTGGTGTCGCCTGTAAACTTGCTGAGGGTGCACTCGATCCCCTCATCCAAATCATCGATAAAGAGATTAAACAGAACCGGGCCCAACACCGAGCCCTGGGGAACACCACTTGTGACCCGCCACCAACTGGATTTCACCCCATTCACCACAATCCTCTGGGCTCGTCCATCCAGCCAGTTTTTCACCCACTGAAGAGTACACTTGTCCAAGCCATGAGACACCAGCTTCTCAAGGAGTATGCCATGAGAGACAGTGTCAAAGGTCTTGCTGAAGTCAACATAGACAACACCCACAGCCTTTCCCTCATCCACTAGGCGGGTCACCTGGTCACAGAAGGAGATCAGGTTGGTCAAGCAGGACCTGCCTTTTGTAAACCCATGCTGGCTGGCCTCATCCCCTATTTGTCCTGGACTTGCCACATGAGTGCTCTCAAGATGAACTGTTCCATAATCTTCCCCAGTACCGAGGTCAAGCTGACAGGCCTGTAGTTCCCCGGATCCTCCCTCCGACCCTTCTTGTAAATGGGAGTCACATTGGCAAGCCTCCAGTCCTCTGGGACCTCCCCTGTTGACCAGGATCACTGACAGATGATGGAGAGTGTCTTGGCAAGCACCTCTGCCAGTTCCCTCAGTATTCTTGGATGGATCCCGTCTGGTCCCATAGATTTGTGAGTATCCAGGTGGCATAGTAGGTCACTAACTATTTCCTCCTGGATTAAGAGGGGTATATTCTGCTCTTCATCCTCGCCTTCCAGCTCAGGGGGCAGAGTACCCTGAGGATAACTGGTCTCTCTATTAAAGACTGAGGCAAAGAAGGCATTGAGTACCTCGGCCTTTTCCTCATCCCTGGTGGCAATGTTCCCTTCTGTATCCATTAAAGGATAGATATTCTCCTTGGCTTGCTTTTTACTGTTAACATATTTGTAAAAACATGTTTTGTTGTCTCTTACAATAGTGGGCAGATTGAGTTCTAGCTAAGCTTTTGCCATTCTAATTTCCTCTCTGCACGACCTAACAAGAGCCCTCTACTCCTCCTGAGTTGCCTGCCCTTTCTTCCAGAGATGATAAACTCTCCTTTTTTTCTTGACTCGTAGCAAAAGCTCCCTGTTAGCCAGGCCGGTCGTCCTCCTCAGCGGTTCGTCTTGCAGCACATGGGAATAGCCTGATCCTGAGCCATTAAGATTTCCTTCTTAAAGAATGTCCATCCCTCCTGGACCCCTTCGCCCTTCGCTATCAGCTCTCAATTTCCTGTCATTTAATTGAAATGACAACTCTATTAGCAATACAGAACTTGAAAGATGTAGTAATATTTCTTTAATGAATTTTTATTAATTTCATGGAACCTAACCAACTTCTACACTTGCTGTTGTGCGCATTGCTCCTTTTCCATCAGGACATTCGTAATGAAGTGGCAAATTAACTAAGCAAGAAACAACACTCATGTTCTGAACAGATGTATTTTTAAAATGTTCTGAGCATGCCAATTTTCTTTATTCTGCAGTGAATGAACTGAATGAAAAGACGTAGTGTCCTGCGCCAGCTGGCAAATGCTTCAGAAGGATATTACATTACTGTTGTCTTCAGCAGCGCCCAAATAACCGTTTGGTAGCAGGAAGGGCTGGTATGTGTTGCTCATAAGATCAGTATTTATTTGGATCTACTACATAACTTCACAGTGCCATGATTGACAAAACTCTGGGCACAAGGACACAGTGCTTCACTCCGAGCATCCAGTAAAGCGTAGCCCTTTGGTGTCCATCCTCTCCCTATTCCAGGGGAAGGCCAACAGCACTGGCCTCTTAGGTTGCTTTTTCCAGAAGAGATGGAAAAACAGTCTCCAAATACAAAGGAGAAGGGGAGGTCAAGGTGCTGCAGAAGTTCAGTGAAAATATATTGGTTTGAGGATCACAATTGTAGAGAAGGTACAGATCTACCATCAAGTCACAAAACCAAACAGACCAAACTGTACCAATAAAGCCAGTATCCAAGAAGTTTTTCTCTTGACAGAGAGAAATCCTTTAATTAATCCCAAACAGATTCTCAGTATTTTAAGGGGCTCGTGTCCTCCTAAGCCAAGTCTCATATTTTGGTTTCAATTATTATTGTAGCACTAAGTCGGTCATATATCCAAATTCCACAGTGGAACATGCAATAAATTACAAAACAGTAAAACTTCTCTCTTCTAAACTTACAATCCATGTGGCAAGACAGAAAATGGATATTGGCAGTTGCAGAATTACACAGGAACAAATGCAAAGATGTGGGTCAGTAAGATAGTACCAGCTCAATTCAAGAACATTTTCTTGAGCATCAATGGTAGTACCAGTCTTTAATCAAAGCAATATGAAGTAAACCCATATATTGTTTCTGAATAAAAGATTCACTCTTTTCATCAAGAAATACATTATTTGTGCACTCAAATGTAAGACATTTGCTTTAGGTTCAGAATATGTATATTCTTCTCAATGTATATCTCCAGCTAATACTTCAAAATTATTAATTCTTTAAAACATATATTTTAAAAGGGTCACTACTAGCGTTTCCTAGATAATCTCAGTAACAAAACAACACTGCAGCTGTCTTTATAATTAAAATTAATGGCAAACTTGTACACTGGATATATCAGGGGGCACAGGGGAAATTGTATTTAGACTTACCCGTGTATGACTGTTGGATCTAACTATTAGAAATATTTAGAGGATAGACCAATTTAACCACTGACATGACTTAAGACAGAAAACTACTGAATCAACAGTAAATTTCATTATTGTGTGGAATGTGTCTAATAATCATTAGTATAGCCATTATTTAGTTCAAACAAGAATACTAGACAGGAAGGTTACAGATCACAACTAAAAAAAAATTATTTTTTTTTAAAGTATTTTTAAGTAAAGCACCTAACAACACTCATTTAGACATAAACCCTTGAAAATACTCTAATACATCATTTGCAAACTAAGGGCTAGACTCAATATAATATTTTGTTGATGCAAAACAGATGTAAACAAAAATTAATTGGCCAATGCTCTCTGGTTGATTTCAATCACACTTCAAAAGCTGCAAATTGTTCTTAAAGAAAGTATTTCCTAAAGTATTTTTAACTTAATAATATTTATTTCAATAATTAGAAAAATGTAAGTAGTATACTCACTTCAGTTTTCTTGGTTAGTGCTCACGCATGTAATTTTCACATAACTTTTGGAATACCAAGCAATTTCCATATCAAAAACCCCTCAAAACTTTCTAACATTATCAATCTTTATTACATACTTGCAGCTTGAAACTACAAAGAAAGCAAAATACCCTTAAATTTGTCCTTTAAAAAGTTCAGTTTCAAACTAAAGACAAATAAGCTAAAATTTCTTGATCCCATAAGTGTACAGCACTGGCACAAGGAAAATGAATTCTGTAATTTCATAGTGCAAACATATGTTGTTACCTTAGATATTATAAAATACAAAGCATTCATAATAAGAAATAAATAGCTTTACTTTTCTGGTATTTTTATTAAATATGGACATGGGCTTTTAACCTTAACAAAGCACAGTCTAGGAACTGTATTAGTGACAGTGTCTTAAACTTACATATACTCACACAACTGTCAGAGAGCTCTGGAAGGCTGCTACACATTATCTTTGTTTTACATAAATAAAGATACCTACATGCAGTTAATGGCAATTAGGACAAGAACTACTTTAACAGCCTGGTCTTGGTATTGTGCCTACTGCAGCCATTCAACCTTTTTTTTTTTTTTCCCTCCCTCTCCCTGGTATGGAAAAAACTTTTTCTGTGTGTTGGCTTTTCCGAGCTAGCTCTCAGAAGCCTCTCCCTTCCTCAAAAGAAGAAATATAAATACTTCCATCAGGAAACTCGCATTCTTGAGTTTGTTTGAAAATTATCTACTACTTATGATATTAAGCCAGTGGTCAGAAGCCTCCCAAAACCTTAAAGCACACAACATCTGGCCCAGCTGCCACCAGAATAACTGCCAACAAGTTAATATGTACAGCTTTATAGTGACACTTCTCATCTCTTCTTCTGTGTCTGCCCGGAACACAAACAAATGACAGGAAGGAGTAAGATTCAAGAAAAGTGTATGAGCATAAAACACCTTCTGAAAACAAGTGCTTTATAGGCATCTTCTCTAGAAAATGGCAATATTCTACTTTCTTTTGCGTTACAAAGACCCAGACCATTTATTAACACGAAAGGTGATACCAAACAGAAAGTCTGTTGGATACATTTTTCACTCTTTTTTTTTTTTTTTTGCAGTCTGGGGCTAGGGGGAAGTTTGAGGGTTTTTTGTTTGTTTTTTTAATGGCATCGCCATAACTGATTCCAAATCTGAAGACATTTCTGGCCCATCAAATCCTAAAACTCATTAAGATTCCAAAACGTGCACTAAAGTTTGGATTTAAGAGGTCCTACACAGTACGTGATTTTATAGGTAGTAGATATATACAGACAGATACCAAGCATATGTTTTCAAAGCCAAATATCTTGAAGAACAGCTTTTATGCCTTCAGCTTGTCTTCATCTTCCAGCCACACCAACCGGTCTACAAAAGGCATTACATCTACGCAAGTCTTCCATCGTCCTAAACCAAACAAACATTGACACATGCAAAGCTGAAATAAAGATGTCCCAGAAGTCATCTGTGCATCCTAGAAGGATGCCAAGAACAAGTGCTATTCTGTTCCCAGACTATGAAAGCTCCTATACTCAGAGAAAAAAAAAAACAAAACAAAAGCCCCCAAAACAAAAACACAAAACCACAGTAATTTTGAACGGTGCATATACAGATTCTCATTTCCTATTATTTTGTTTTACAGAAGTGTTTGATTTTTAAAAAAAAAAGGTTCATTAAAACATAAGAAAAATAATTCAGAGATGGACTAAATACTGTCAGTAGTGCCTCGTTTGCATGTGTAGGAATTGCAGGACAATGAAAAACATATTCAAATAGCAGCAGCAGAAGTGGAAGTTGATCATCACACCACCCAGCCCCTGGACAAATATAGCTGGAGACGATCTAAAGAAAAAGTGTTCCTCCTATCACACCACATAATAAAAATACAATGAATCCCTTTAAATTAGCACTTGGCAGAGAACCAAGCCAGTGAGAAAACAAACTTCAAGGCACCCAGAAGGTTAAATACCAAGAAACATTGGTTCCAGTCTAGGATCAATGGAATCAAACTGCTAAGCACCTAACCAAATTGTTTCACAAAGCAAGCAAGCTTTCTTTAAAAAAATAACTCACAGTGCAGTTTCCAAGTCAGCAGTGGCTAAAAGCACAACCAAGCTGCCACTCCCACCTGGCAGGAAAGGACTTAAAGAGGCTAGTCTCACCTCCAGCTACCAGAACAAATTGTATTTAAAAGATCCTTGTCTGTCAGAAATGAAGCTTACAGTGATACAAAGTTCATGTGCAAAACTGAAATAGGCAGTAAATTACCAGAGAACTGCAGGCAGATGAGCAGTGTGACCAGGCTCATCTGCTATACTGCATCTGAAAATCTTAGGTGATCCTATTTGGGAAAGCCACAAAGTCTCCTGCATGTTTGCAACAAGCAAACTTAATAGATAACATTATTATTATATGCTGGAACAATATTGAAGGGAAGAAACTAAAATTTTACAAGTTCAGTAGAAAGGTAATTATTGATATGACTCCTCTTGTTTGGTCACACACATTCACACACATTTTTCTCAGATGTGCCACAATGCAATGTACAATGATCTATGTTGTTCAGTTATGCCTCTGAAACGCCCATATTAGCTTTGCTCTTTTGAGTGGTCACGTAAACTTTCAGTGGACTGGCAGGGCCTCAGGGAAAAAAAAAAAACCAAACCAAACCAAACTACCCCAAAACCAGAAAGCAAAAACCAACCCAGATAAATGGACTACTTTAATCAAAATATCAAGACAATGGAACAGCTTGCTTAAGAATAGTAATCCAGCAGTACCAGCATCACTGAAACATCAAATGGTTTTGATGAAGATCATGTGAAACTGCCAACGCTATTTCATCAAAAGCTGGAACTTCAGAAATTTGAGAGCTGCCAAGAGCAACTCCCATTCTTAAATTAATTCTATTTCCACAAATAAAACCCACTGTAATCTCAGAAAGACAAACCTTCCACAGCACTCCACAACAGACCCCATTCCTTATTAGCATTTCAGCACCTGCTGAAGCATGCTCCCAGCCAGGATTTCACAGGCTCACTGGGATTCACAAATTTTAGAGTTTCACCATTTCTGGATTACTCCACTAGCAGAACTCCTTGTAAAAGGCAACAGTCATTTTATTAACCTTATTCTAAAACAGCTGCCTCATCTAACACAACTTCATTTGACTGGCAAAAAAACCCAACAGCTTGATGTTGGCAGGTCTGGGATCAATTCAGAAATAGAAAATGGCCTCTTCTTGGTTTCTGACAAGCCATCAATGTAGGCAACTTCTTGGCCATAAGTTTGACTGTGAAATTGCCTGCACAACTGAACAGATGATAGGGAAAGAGAGGAGAGGATTAAGTCAAGGGAGACAGCAACAAGTAGGGCATTCTAAGAAAAAAGAATATTGCAGAAGCCTGAGACACCTGTTCACAAAACACAAAGGACTGCTGATCATTCAGAGAAAACAAACTCTATGTTTCTAAATATCTTAAGCTGTTGGTTCTTAAAGTCAGGGTTTGGTCATGGGGGAAGGGGTTCTTTTGGTTTCGTGAGGTTTTTAAACTCTAATAAAAAAGCATCTTTCTCAGGCTGGATAACCTTGACATTCTTTCTAAACCATACTAAAACAAACATGCCCACTAATTCTCCCAAACCAAATCAACTAATGGCAGCACTAAC
The DNA here is from genome assembly GCF_947461875.1 of Haliaeetus albicilla. NCBI lineage: Eukaryota > Metazoa > Chordata > Aves > Accipitriformes > Accipitridae > Haliaeetus > Haliaeetus albicilla. The sequence continues at coordinate 12,512,217 of NC_091490.1, forward strand.
CATAATAGATGCTATTCAATGTGATACACTAACCCCAGCACCTCAAGGCCAAGGACTCCATATGGAGAAATGTGAGCCAAAAGCAGGATTTAGGGCCAACTTCAAAATTGCACATATGGAAGAGAACTGCAACCACCTTAAGATCCTCACTGCATCCAAGCAGGCAGTTATCACCAGCTCCAGGCCCACAGACACTTGAGAGAAGGAAATGAGATTTATCAGTTGCAGCAGACCACTTTCCCACAGCTGGTTTTAATTAAGCTAATTTGGTGGTAGTGACTAACAGCAAGCAGAGCCCTCTCAAATCACTTTGCCAGTATTTTTGCCAGCACTTCACCATCTGTGCTGACCAGGAACACTGGATACTAACTAGGATGTTATTCTGCAGTTCTGTCTGGGGTACAGCGTTTAAGAGTGGTGTATCCAGTCCCCTTAAACATCAGCTGGTACAGCTACTGCTTACAGGTAACCAGGTGTGGGGAGAAGATGCAGAACTTGAAGAAAGGTACCGGACAAACTCCACTGAGAAAACCACTCCTGAAAAGGCAGCTGGATCACTTGCCAGAATCCCATCATACCTTGGCCATACCTAAGGCTACATGATACTTATTAATGACCATGTGGATATTGAACAGATTTTGGAGCTGTAAGAAACAGAACAGTCTATATAATTCCTAGGCTAGCTGTGCAGTCAGCTCCTCTAGGCCAGTTTTTCTTTCGTGGATTCATACAGGATAGGATAGCTTTACCATGAAGAAATACTTTGGGTTACACCATGATCTCAGAACAATCCAGGGCATGGCTAGACTGTGCAAATTTAAGGCCCAGTTCCAGGCACACATAAGGGGATGGAAATGGGTCTAGCAAGGGAGTCATTTTAATGACATCTACTAGATGGAAGTTTTTCTAAGATAAATCTGTGTCCAGCAATCAGAATCAGAGAGACTAATGGCATCAGAACCAGCATTGGTACATAAGACTGACACACATAAGGAACAGATGTATCAGTAAATGTAAGTTAAGAACACACCAAAAGAAAGTATAGCCTTCTACAGGAACATTTAGCACTTATCCAGACCTGGCCTGTCTGGTTCACTCAAGGTATGTATGACTTTCAGATACAAAAATCTCTAGTTCAGATTAAAACACACAACCTAGCCAGCTCACCACAAATGCAGGCTGAGGTATTAGGACTACTGATGCTTAAGCCAGGGAAGTCACAGAACCAAGTCTTAAGTCACAACCAAGGCAAATTGCAGGATCATAAGTCCAGGCTTCAGGAGAGCAGAATTTAGCCTTTTCAGGGACCTGCTTCAGAGAAACCTATAGGGTATGGGCCTAGAGAGAAGACAGGTGCAGGAGAGTTGGTTGATTTTGAAAGATAACCTCCTCCAAGGTCAAGAATCATCCAGCCCAACATGCAGGAAATTAAGCAAAGGCACCAGGAGACCTGCATGGATGAACAAGGAGCTTGTAACAAAACTTAAACATAAAAAGAAAGCATACAAGAGGTGGGAGCAGGGTCAGGTGAGCTAGAATGAATATAAAGACACTGTCCTAGCATGCAAAAACAGGCTTAGGAAGGTCAAAGCCTGCCTGGACTTGAAAGTGGTGAGGAAGATGAAAGGCCACAAGAAGTGCTTCTACAGGTAATTTAGCAGCAAAAGGAAGACTAGGGAAAATGTGGGCCTTCTGCTGACAAAATATATGGGAAAGGCCTGGAGAAATGGGCAGACAGATCTCATGAAGTTCAGCAAAGGGAAATGCAAAGTCCTGCTCCTGGGAAGGAATAACTTTATGCCATACAGGCTGGGTGCCAAACTACTGGAAAACAGCTTTGCAGAGAAGGACTTGGGAGTCCTGGTAGAGCAACTGAACTGTGTCAGCAATATGCCCTCGCAGCAAAGGTGGCCAACAGCATCCCGGGCTGCATTAGGCAGAGGGCTGCCATCAGGGCGATGGAGGGGATTCTTCATCTCTGCTCAGCACTGGGGAGGCACTGCTGGAGGGCTGGGTCCAGTGCTGGGCTCCCTGCTACAAGAGAGACATGTTGGAGCAAGTCCAGCAAACTAAGATGATTAAAGGATTGGAGCATCTGCCATGAGAGGCTGAGCGAGCTGGGATTGTTTAGCCTTGAGCTGAGAAGGCTCAGAAGGATCTTAGTAATATAACCTGATGGAAAGGAATAAAGAAGGCAGAGATCGACTCTTCTCAGAGGTGCCTAGGGAAAGGACAAGAGGCAATAGGAACAAACTGAAAAGCAGGAAATTCTATTTAAACATAAGAAAAAAAAACAATTGTACTATGAGGATGAATAAGATCTCGAGAGGTGCCTTCTAGTCTCAACTGTTTTGTGATTCTGTGAAACACCTTTGCTCTAAATCAGCATTGCTCTCAGGGTTTTAGTGCAAGAACTTCCCCTCATGTTAGACTGATTCAGAACGAATTAAATGCAGAGGAGTCAGCTGCAAAAAAGACAAACATTCCAGTCTGCCGGTATTGCTATGCCAGGCAAAATGTCTTAACGCATTTCAAAGCGAGAACTGAATTTATCCTGAGTTGAGCACGGGATAAATCTAATAACTATAAGGTTAGGGTTCACTTACAAAGAATTTCCTTCCCAGGATAATGAAATGTATTCTTATGGCTAATATTTGAGTCCAGGAGTGAAAATCCAAGAATAATCCTGTTGAGGTCATGACTATTACCCATAATAAACTGTTCTTTACTACTGGCTCTCACAAGAAGAGCAGCCACTTAAATACAACAGCGTGCAAACTGGAGTGTTCTGGCCAGACGTTATCCAAGCTGGCTCGCAGGATCCAGGCACTTTCTCTGCAGTTGTTCAATATACCCAGCGTGACTGAAGTGTCCTGCACTGACAACTTCCCCCATCAAATTTCACCCATCAGAAGATTTCAAGCAGATGGATTATTAATGCCGCACATTCTGCTAGTGAAAATTTAAACAGCGGTGCCACAGAAGGCAAGGCTTCATAACACAGCCCCAAACAGCCCCTGAACCCATTCCCCCATGTCTCTTCCTCTGAGCCATCACAAGGACTCCCCTGGTTGAAAGGTCAAACTGGCAAAATGCCTTTCCCTTTTGGTCTTCTGCTGTTTTAGAATAGGCTAGCATTGTTTGCCATGCAGTGGAACAGAAAAAGCTGGCTCAATGTAAGCAGTAGAAACAAAGGTTAGGGCTGAAGCTCAAATGAATATAAGTGGTTTCAAAACACATTTACAACCACTGCTAGCCATGTTTCCTGTAGCCAAAGCCCAAAAGCACACCAACACCCTTCTATACACTCCCCTCCACCTTAGCTCAACCCCTACCAGACATCTCTCTTCTGTTTTCTGCTCCAAACTGACTCCATCACTAAAAGCTACCCTACCATCCTAGAAACATGCAGAAGAATGAAGGCAGATTGGGGAAACAGTTATCGGGGGCCTATGAATAAATTTCTTTCAAGCTTGTCTACATAAGGTCTTCTCCCAATGAAATCACACTGTAGTACCAGTAAAATTATCCATGTGGACAAACCATAATGAAACGTAGACGCAGCAGCTGAAGAACTTGGGGCTTCAATAACTTTGCTATTGTATCTACTGTATCTTGTACCTATGAGGGGTCTTTTCTGATGTTATGGCTTAAATCAGTTTGCCAGGCAGAAAACTTTACTCGCAAAGTACTTAGTACTTAGAATACGGCAGTGACCAAACTGAAAGTGTCTCACTCCCATCAGGATTACCAATTCCAACCCCAAATTAACACCAACCTGAAGGTGTACTTACACAGTACTTCGGCAGCAAAGCAAAATTAAGGAAATTTTCACACCCTGTGTGTCCCAGCACACCACTGCAACTCCCCCAGCACAGCTGTGCCAAGACAACTGCTCACAGGGTGGGAGGAGGTCATAAACCGGATCACTGAAAAAGTATGGGACAAAAACCACCAAAAATACTCCTTAAAAATGCTACTACGCAGTTACAGGAGATTTGCCACCAAAATCAACATACCACGTAACTATACCCTCAGAAACTTAGATTTGGAAAGCTCAGGTCCTTTCTACAGAACTGAAATGATCCCTGGCAAAACACTAACATTCCTTAAAAGCAGCACACCTGTCAACATTCAAATAAAACACAACTCTGGTGAATAGCAGCCAGAGACTATGTAAGAATACAGTAACTAAAACAGAGGAGAGATTGTTGTAAGGCTGTCCAACAAAAGAGATGGAATAATTGCAACTTTGTCCCCAAACCATTACTGTTCTTTTTCACACTTTATCTCCAGAAGAAAAACTCTCTGGAAAGCTGTCCCTAGAACAAAGAAGGAACAGTCTTTCCACAACACTGAAGGAAAAAAAGATGTATCAGAAGACACATCTTTGAAGCACTTTTTTTTTTTTTTTACAGAAACAATAACAAGAAAACATTCATACTTAATTAGGGGGTTGTCCACAAAACTACTTAGTAAATCCATAAATGGGTGGGACGAACATGAGGCGGCAACCCAAAGATGACTGCATAATAACATGTCAACAGTTTCAAATGACCAAAATATTAAGAGGAAAAAAAAAAAATCCAAGCTCCATATGAAAAAAAAACCTCACTTTGTATCTTACACCAACAGTACCCTCTACTGTTACAAAGCAGCATAGCATAAGATGAAGCCCAGCCCTGACCCTCAGGAACACTCGATGCATCAAGAACACCTACCAAGCTTTATTCATGAACTAGCTAGCTTCCTGTAAAGATGTTCCAAGTTTGTTGGTTTCTTCCCACTACAGTCAGGTATTGGGTTGGTTATGATGTTCATCTATTTCTTTCCCCAGAAGAAAAAAAAAGACCTTTTTCTGTGATTGGAAAATGACAGATAGTTTAGCCTTAAAAATAATTTTAAATATTCAAAAAATTTTTTAAAAATTGAAGACTATCCTCTAAGGAAGACCAGAGCCAGTCAACAGCACAGTAATATTTTCTGGATCACTTCTGTAAAGCCCAAAGCAGCTTTTAGATTTTAAAATCAGTGCATCATCCAACTGCCACACATCATAAAGAAATCCAAATATTCTATCAGAAGGTTCTTCAAAAAGCAACTGGAAGGCTACATCCCATCTGCAAATGGCCCCAGGGGTAACAACACAGGCAGACTCCTCTAATTCTGATATCCTATGACCACCCACCATCCCTATGCTGGAAGAAGGACCATTACATTGCAGATACAGCACAGCAAGAGCAGAAACAGGGAGGTCAGGCAGGCAGTCCCTTAGCTTCTCCTTGGGATGAAGTTTCCAGACTGGTTCACAGAGGGTCACTGTGAAGCTTCAGCACAAGCCACGAACTTCAGGAAACACCGCCCTCACAGTGTCTAGCTGATGATTTTTACCAGCAGAGAAATTCAGGAACTGGGTGTACGTACTGTTCTACTCACATCACATGGCAAGCAAGGGGAGGGAAGATAAGCACAGACTATATGAGCACTATAGGGCAAAAAATGCTCCTAAGCTTGATTTGAAGCACAGGCGTATTCATCACAGAATGCCTGTATGAACAAGCAGCAAGGAAGACAGACATAAGAGTAAGGAATGCTCTAACTAGATTATGTGGCTAAGATTGCTGTCCCAAAATTGAACTGTGAAAGAATACACTGAAGTATAATCCAGAACTACACACTACCTGTCTTGAGAAAAACATAAAAATAGAAAATATAAATCCTTCAGTACAGAGAAGAGAAGAAAAAAAGTTGTACGACTTGCATTAGAAAAGAACCCTATACTGCTTGATCTAGAAAGCATATCGGGGCAGGGATACACGTGACAGAAAACATCTACAGAGCTTGAAACTGAAAGAAACCCAACGAAACATGTTGTCCATAATGATATTGCCAACAAGACACTTCCACCCAGTTCAGTGTCTTCTTCTGAAGAGATGGGAGACAGCAGTCAATTGCCTTTGACCAAAGGACACAACTTTTAAGCTTCAAAGATGGTTTCATGTCTTTCCATCAGGGCAGACTCAGAATGACATTTTTATATGTTCCAGAGCAACAGCAACAAGACATCCAAGTATATAGCAGGTATACAAATATTTGAATCTTGGCAAGGGAACACAGTACTTCCAAGTGGACATAATGGTGTTATAATGAGTGATAGTGAATGGCAAGCTGATCTGAATCAGCATCGTGATACTGAAACCCCAATGTCTTTGCACTGAAAAGCATGAATTAGAACATAACTGCAAGCCACATTTTTCTACTCCACTCATACAGATAGAGCCTCCAAAGAAATATATTCTGGAGTAGTGTTGTAGTGTCTTTAGAAGTAAGAATGATCAGATTCCAAAAAATTTTCTCCACTAGAAAGATTAAAAATCCCAAATCTGAAGAAAATAAGACTGAAAGAAGCCTATCAACTAACCTGAAATACATAAACACATCTGGGGGGGGGGGGGGGGGGGAGGTGAGGGTCTGAAAGCTTGCAATTGACTTCATTGTGGCCAAAGTGATTTAGAGTAGACATCAGGAAAAAAATCTCTCTACAGGGAAGAATAATTAAGCACTGGGATAGATTGTCCAAGTTTCCATCATTAGATTTTAAAAAGTACTTCTGACATATGTTGGCATGAAGTGATGTTAAAAATATTGTTTCTAAAGGCCCGGAAAAAGACCTCCTGCAGTTCTTTCCAAGGCTATTTTCTACAATTTCCTATGAAGGAAAACATTTTGAGTGGCTATTGTTAAAAAATACAGCTTCTAAAATAAATAGCAATATTTAAGATCAGATAATCAAGAAAATGAACAGTACTAGAAATGAAGTGCATTAATCTACACTAAAAAACCACAGGAAAATCAGCTTACAAATTAAATGTTTACTCAAGTATCTTAGAAAGTAACTGAACAATTATACAACAGGAAACTGCCAGTTTGGTTTTTAATGCCAGTGAGGTAGCCGGGCTAAAAAACGGTGTCAGGAGTACCAAAATGCAAGATAATGGCACTGAGATACATAACAAATACAAAAATAAGTAAAATTTAGCAGTTAGAAATAAATAGTAGGGGGTTTTAAAACTTAAATACATATTTTGGAACTTAACACTGTCCCTTCCTTACCTACAGATTGACTGTTCAGACTGCTATTCTCACATCTTTCTGCTGTTAGTGCTTTTAAAAAAAAAAATTAAAATTAAGTTTCACCCATTTTTAACATCAGGATAGCAATAAAGAGGTTTCTGCCTTATAGCAGAAAACACGTTATTTTTCAGTACAGCCCAAGTCCCAAGATGGTTACAATCACAGCAACGTAACTTCTTCCTCAGTACAATTGCCCAGCATTCATCTAGAAAGTTGAGACACTTTCAAGCCTATCCTTTAACAGAAGCCAAAACCATTTGCCTTGATGGGGAAACAACATGGGGGAAAAGACAAATTAAAAATTAACTTGAATTTGCTCCTATCTTCAAGATGAAACTTCTAATATATATGTTTATAATCCTGTCTGAGAGTACAGCATCCAATATGCAATTGCAGGGGATTTATACCCCTCGTGATAGCATATAACCGCATTTTCCCCAAACATTTTATGGGACCAGACAGACATTCCAGAGAAGAGGCTTCACACTCTACAGGATGTAGGAAGGGAACCACCCAGCCATCGGTGAAAAATGAAGCCTTCTGGAAACATTCATCCCAATAGCTCCCACTGGACATGGACAAAGGAAATACCACAAATAATGGTTTTTAATTAAAACGTTTTATGAAGTCTACACTGGCACATGCTGTGAGGAACTGACAAAAGTTATTTTAAGAGAAAATAGCTTAGAAGAAGAATATACTCACTTCTCAACCTTACTGAAAGAAAAGATATTATGGTATTTGTCATTGGTTATTACCTTGCATGCTTTGGAAATCTCACCTTTGAAAGACAACAAGTGGAACTGCTCTGAAAAAGAGACAACCACCACTGTTGGTGTAGTTACTGCAGACAGAAGAACAGACAATTGCGTGCAATGGCTAAAAGGACTCAAAAGGTAGATTAATTGGCAATGTACTGGACTATGGTCACCACCAGCACGCATCTTATTGCACAACTAAGGGAGTACCTCAAATGTTCCTATACCACAGAGAGGTTTGAATCAATGAAGCAATTCACGGAAGAGATTTAAATGGCTAAGTGTAGATGCCTGACTAAGAAAAATAAACTACCTCAAAAATAGTTTGGAAAATACCATCTGCACTATACCAGAAACTGCAGAACTACAAGGAGTTGAAGAAATAAGTCCAGAAAGTTGAAACATGACAGAATAAGCAATACAAATGCTCAAAAGGATTAGAAAAAACAAACACAAGTACACAAGGGAGACATTAAGGGCACTACTCCTTTGGATGCAACACATTGCAGTCACCCAACTCCCCTTGGAACTAGTTGCAAACCCAAATTTGTCGTCACTTCAGTGAAGATCAAACCTGTGTTCAACACTCCAAATAACTCCACGTTTTTAGTCACAACCCAGACATGCCTATCATTAATAGCTGGCAGCAGCAGCAGTAGTTCAAATGCAGCAGTGTTCGCACCCAATCCAGCTATTTTCAACAGCACTGTGTTCTCCAGAGGGAACCAATTACCACATGCATGGCCGCCCTTGCAACCATCATCTTCACACCAGTCCTTGACATCTGATTACACAGCAGTCTGTAACAGCCACCCTCTTCCAAATAGTTCTTTGTTATTCTGAGCTTACTAAATAGCTGCGTGTCAAGTACTCGGAGCGTAAATTAGTAGTATTGCACAAACAGCCACTGCTTTTCCTCACAGACTTTCTCATCTGTTGAGCTCTGGAATTTCAAGACAGAGCTCTGATTATCTTGGAATACCCCACTTCTCACGCTGCCTTCAGGACTTCCCTTTCTACCTACATTACGTTTACAGAAAAAAAAGAAGCAGGCATACGGAAAACATACTCAATGCCTACACCATCCTGTGAGTCCTTCAGGGGAAGGAAGTGTCAATGGCTACAAGTTACAGATCAGGAGGTTCAGACCAGACATTAGGAAAAATTTCTCTGCTAGAGCACCATGGAACAGGTTGCCTAGAGAAGGTGTCTGTTGCCTGAAGTCTGTTTTTCTACTTATCCCTCTGTTCTATACTCCCTTAACAGTGACTGCTTTTGGACTGAGCCTCTTGAGAAGCAAAAGGCCTTTGTGGTAGCAACAGCATTATCTATATCACTATTGTATATTCAACACATTCAATATCGTACATTCAATGTCAAGTGCCCCTTCACTGATCTGGCATTTCTTCAGCAAGCTCCCACACAGGTACCATGCACCTCCAATGCAACAAACACACAATAAGGAGGTGTTTGAAACAGAAGGTGAAATACCAGAAAGTATATGCAACGATTTAACTGACATGAAACATTTAAAAAGTTCAGGGAAAAAAAAAACCACAAACAAAACCACAAACCCCTCCAAATGACAATGAGCCCTCTGTCTTAATGCATCGTGCCTGGTCTCTAGGGAGGGCTACAAACAAACAAGGGATTGTGCAGATGATCAAATACCAGGGCACTAACACAAGACCTATGAGGAGAGACTGAGGCAATGAGGCCTCCTTAGCCTGCAGAAGACAAAGCTTTGGGGACACAAAAGGGAAGCCCTCCAGCACCTGCAGGTAGATTATCAAGAAAACAGAGCCTGGTTCCTGAAGTGTGGCATGGTGGGACAATGAGAGGCAGTGGGCATAAGTTGAAACAAGAGAGGTTTGGACTGAATGTGAAGAAAAGTCTGTTCACCATGAAGACAGTGAAGCATTGGAAAAGGTTGTACAGAGAGGTTGTGCAGTCTCCGTTCTTGGAGGTTTTCAAAACCTGACTGGATAAAGACCTGGTCTCACCTAATAACTGACACTGCTTTGACCAGGAGGTTGGGCTAGAGACCTCCTGACGTTCCTTCCAGCTGGTGTTATCCTATAACTTTGCGAAGTCTTGCTCTCTTCTTAAAAACACTGAAAATTCTTGAAAGATATTTTAAACCAGAAAGAGTTGGATAGTAAGGGGCACATTAAGACTAATAAATGTAGGTGTATTTTCCATTAGATTTCTATATTTGGACACATAATACAAGATGAAAACTGTTTTTTTCCCACTTTTTACACGTTACACGCGTGTGCACACAAATGTGAGAGTATACTGCAGTTACCTTTTGTAAGGTAGAGTAGAAGAGCTCTTTTTACTACTAAGCCTGCAATGATAATGGCTAAATGGACCCAGAAAAAAATATATTAATATAAACACAGGTGAGAGAGAAGTGAAAAGGATTCGGTTTTTGACACCAGAATAAAGAGAGAGACAGAGATTCTGCTCCAGAAGAACGCTACCTTCTTAATTTGCTACAAAAGCAAATCAGGAAGGGATTGACTGATTGGTCACTCCAAACTAGCCTTAATTTACTTCTCAGAATCAACCTGAGCCAGAAGACAGAGTATTATTAAGCTTTTCTGAGTTTCAAAACAATGATATAAGAAACAGAGACCACCATCAACCACAGACTAATTCCAAGTATTTCTCAAGCCTAATTCCAAATTTAACCCTGCTTTACCAGAATAAATCTACTTTCATCTTCAAGCTGATCTCGTATCAATAGTTAGCACATGTGAACCTGACAAGCACAAAGATTAGTTGCTTTCAAAGAAATAATGTAATATGTGCACTTAATCTTTTAGGTGCTTACAACATAGGAAACGTTTGGAAAAGTGCAGCCATTTGGAATAGGTTTCCTAAAAGGGTAGATTTGGAACCTAAAATCATCAGATGTCAATACACAGGAATTCCTCTGTTGAGAGCTTCCACTACAAGATTAGGGCAAAAATTCACAGGAAAGGAGTATGCCTCTATTCAACCACATCTGAGGCATCCTTAGAAGAAGCCCTTCAATCACATAAATAAGTTTAATACCTTGAAGTAAGATTCCTTCTCCTTCCAAATCTGGCTTTCTAAAATCTTGGTCAGATATTCTTAGCTTTTCCAACCTCTATATAGATAATAAATTCTCTTCTGAATCCAGATAAATTCTTAGACTGTCATCATAATTTCTGCCCAGAGTTAAACATTCACTACACTGTCTCCTTAATCACTTTAAAAACAAAACAAAACAAAAAACCCAACACAAAACCAAACAAGTAAAACACTGTGCCATTCATTTAGGGCAATTTTACCAAATATTTCTAGAAAAACTAAATTATTTCCCCACCTTAACTCATTTATGTATTAACTAGGCTTTAGGAATGCTTTTCCACACAACACCATTATTTTGGGAAGCTCAATACCATGTGAAGACTGTACCAGAAGCTTATATATAGGTTTGAAAAGTAGTCACACAAGCCTATGTCAGAAAGTCTTAGCAGACACTATTACATGAAAAGACAACACATCTACCTCTGGAAATCAAAGGTCACACATTACAGGAAGACTGGAAAGTGGGATGGGAGAAACAACAGTAAACGCTAACCCCACTGACAGTTTTCTAAGACACCATGCTACTTGGACCTCTGGTCTGACCAGACACAGCCGTTCTTACAATGAGACTGCTACCAGTGATGGAGGGGCAGAGCTTACCCATACAGATTTTGCCATGAAACATGAAGGAGAGATACAACAGATGTGCTTCTTAAAACAAACTTGTCTCCCCAAAATTTTATTTTGCTTCTCTCTTTAAAGTACATAAAATTAACAGCAGTAGTTGTTTTAAAAATTATAAACATGTCAGCATCACTTGGCAGAGGACTTTAGCATTTTTTGGTCTTCAGTTCCCATATAAATTCTGCCTGGTGAAAAGCAATTCATATTATCAAATGCAGCTTTCATTCTTTATTCTCCTCTGCTTTAATGTCTGCAAGGATCTCGGGATTAGAAACATCCAGATTTTCACCCATGAGATAAGGTTACACAGTTAGAACTTTTCTTCTTTCTCTTGAACTAGCAAAAGTCTTGTAAATAAAATGAGCTGTTCTATAAATAATTGAAGTAACAAAGCCTGGTTTCCTAAGCATTTTAGATTTTTCTAGATTTTCTTCCCTCTGCAATAACACAAGAACGGTACTCAAAACCTTACATCTCTTTGTAATGTCTCCCACTCTCCCCAGGATCTTTGGGCATATACATAATTTCAGCTGAATTAAAAAAAAGACAAAAAAAAAACCCCAAACCCCAGCTATTAGGATAAGGCACTAAAAGACCTTCTGAATAGGAGTGTCAGGACGCAAAACCAGAAACTCGTCACAAGATGGGACTTGATCATATTATGAAAATAGCTACTGGCAACAGTAGTGGACTGGATATGAATAGCAAGGTTCCTCCAAATTAAGTTACTCGAAAACCAAATGACTCTATAGAAGGTTTTTTTAATGTAGTATTTACTAAAGTTCACCCCTTTTTGTAACCGCAAAGGAAAGAAGAACGCTGTGCTTTTTGGTTTGTTTTGGGTTTTTTTTTGTGGGCTGGGTTGTTTTTAAGTAATATTTATTCAACTTGCAATAGGTTTTGACGTGGCAGGGGAGTGCTGGTGAGGGGGTGAAGCAGAAGACATCTGCTGCCCTCACGCGGTACCTGCCATAACCGCAGCGCTTCAACCAGCCACAGCCTTTCGAGCTCAACCCTTCACCTGCGTAGCTGCAAGAGTATTTTAGCATGTCACCCTGCCTAGTATGGATTAAAAATAACATTTCCTAAACAGCTGAAGGGAGAGGGAAGAGAAGGCCTCTGTGTTTTCACACTATATCAGTTTCCTGGTCCAATTCAGCTTACAAACGAGTTTTCCAGCATATCTGAATGCAAGCCAGAGGAACAGAGCTGCTTAGCCCATGGGCTCAGCAGAAACTTTTCCAGTACAGCAAGTCCAGAATTCATTTCACATTACCTACCCTATCATGTTATTTAGTCTTTACAAAGATTAAAGTGTTTACCTAAAAAAAAAAAAATTAGATCAGAGAACCAAGCAAAAAAATTAATTCCTCAGAAAGAAAAAAAGAGAATCACGGTATCCCATGCAAATTTCACCTCTTCGAGCATGAGACACAATGTGCCTTTAAAAAAAAAAAAAATAATAAAAATCCATGCTTATAGAAACAGACAAGCATAAAACAAGAAAAAAAGAACTGCTCACACAGGAAGAGGTAATAGGGATACCATAGCAGACCCAGGTACATTATGTAGAGCTCTCAGGGAGAGAGATTCGACAGTAAATACCACATGTCTACTAAACACTTTCACACAAGTGTGAACAACCCTTCAGATCCAGCTGGTCCACAATAAAAGCAGCTAAGCTGGCTGCAGAGTAAATTGTCTTACAGGTTTTGTCCGGGCAAACAATGGAAAAATTCAAAATTAATCATACAGATCTCAAACATGTTTGTAAACAGGTTCTTGAAGAAAGAAACCATCACAAGATTAGTTAACACTGTGAACAGGGACAAGGATAAAGAAAGCTACTTATAGGGTATTCCATTCCTGAAAGGCACAAACAAATACACAACTGCTGAGCAAGGTACACTTATACTAGCACAGCATTATGTCAAAACCAGCAATTAATACACAACACCCAAGAGGGTTTTTTTTAAACCTTTTGGCTACACTGTTAAGTCTTAAATAAAATCAAAGTAGCTCTAACTTCCTGAAATTACATTAAAGTCTGCAGAAAAAATTCTTATCTTAGTTCTTTTTAATGCTACAATTACAAAGTTTGCTAGAAATGAGTGAGCTTCCCCATACCAAGTTTTCTGTTGTTCACCTAATGGTTCTTCTCACTTCTCAGTTGTCATTTTCTGAAGCCATACTTAGACTTAATCACAAGAAGGAATTCCGCATCTGCATCAAGGTTGTATCAGAAAAGCAGCAAATCACTAGACAACAGCAGATTTCTCTAGTCCTTCATCCATCCTTTGAAGCAGGAAGTGTAATTTGCATAGGAGAGTACATCATAAAGAGTACTTAGTCCTAGTTTATGAGCTAATTTTAATTCTTCTCAAAAAAAGAAAAGGTTTATTAACTACATCAAGAAACCTAAAGCATTTGAAGGTCAGGAAACAGCAGCCTAAAGGCAGTCCCTTCATATAACGGCATGGTCTCTATTCATAGAAGCACAAACTATTTCTCAAATAATACAATATACTGTAATTATAAAACTAACTTTGCGGGAGACAAAATACGCAGCAAGCAGAAGTAATATATTATACAGTACTGAAGCTTTCGTATTTTTGCAATGCAAATAAGGCCTATTTTTCGATGTGCAAACTTATCTTTCAAAAGTTTAGAAATATTCAAACTACATCTGAAGCATCCTTAAATATGAGGCAAATTTAGAAAATTCAATCAGAATTAACACATTTTTTTCCACTAGAATTCAATTCGCAGTCTTTACATTGTATTAACTCAGGCTTCTGCTTCTAATGAAGTACTAGACCCAAACACAAAGGCTCTGAACTAAAATATATAGAAATTAATGTTACAATGAATCATATTTAAAAATAATAAAAGCCTTTCCAATGTTCAGATAAGGCACCTCTAAACAGAGATTATGACATCAGTGCTAAGAGAAAAAGGTAGCAGTATAATGGAGAACCGCCTATGCTCTATTTGGAACCCAACAGAATTGTGTGGGGCAAGTCTCAAAAGGCAGAAAAGTCTTAGCAGCTAAATTCACAGTAATTAGTTTTCTAATTATACCTAGACCATTAGTGATTGCTATGGTTAAAACTGCCTGAACTCTTCCATTATTCCCCTCTTTTCAAAAGCTCAGTTTTTCATCCTTTGAGCAGAAATTCTAGAAGCTTAGTCTGTGCCTGAACATAATTTTTTTAAAAAGTTTAAAGAAAAGAGAGTTCTGTGTTTGACTATGGAGAGCAAAATTAAACTTTTCCATTATAAAAAAAAAATACCACCTTTAAAAAGAAAAAGGCAGTTGCGGTATTAATGCAGCTGGAAAGCATGAAGTATGGTGCCTTTGATGTGGTAAATCTGAAGGTTGAAAAACCCCAAACCAGCATTCACAACTGTTCAGGTAGTACACTTAGTTCTTAAGGCACTTCCACAGATGCATCTTAGGCAACTTCTAGCAGCAACTTACACTAGCCACATCATACCCTAATTACAGTACCTACATCAAGCCACCAGCACTGCCCATGCAGACCATCACCAGTTTTGTTATTATCAATAAAGCACTTTGAAATACTGTGTTTTTGCAACTATCAGCAGATGACCTCTGCCCCAAGCAAGCAATTTCAGCATATTACTCTTCTCCTGAACTATGCAGATGTAGAATGCGTAATTACAAGAGAGCGAGCCTCATTTGGCCAACTGGACACTAGATCAAGAACCTCGAGACATTCATTCTATTCATAGCTCTCCCCTTGAGCTGCTGTGTGACATAGAATAATTTCACTTTCCTGTGCCTCAAGCTTCCTCTGCCTTCCCAAGTCTATTTAAGTTATCGCCCTTCATCCTAAGAAATGTATCTCAGTACATTTTTTTGATTAGGGTCTCTAGACACGATCACAGCTGAAAAGCAATACTTATGTAGTATTAAAGCTACTGAGATTGATTAATTTCTGACAAAGATAAAAAGATGCAATTGCACTTATAAATTATTAACTTTGTCAACATTTCTTTAGAGTAAGCCTTCATATGTAGCAAGCCATCAGTTACCTGTGGGGAAAACTCAGCTTTTACCGATTTCTGTGCCATCTCATTTTCACTACTTCTTTTAAAGTATACATAGATCTGTACATAATGTTTTGAACAAAAATACTCCTCAGAACATGCACACTCACTGTAGCTAGAAAAGATAGCAGTTAAACTTTTCTGCACTTACACTGTGATAATTCTTTCTGTTCCAGGAGCTATTAAGGGGCATATTTACTGCACTGTTGCAGCTCAGATGAACCTCACGTTTAATCAGTGCCCCTAACACCGAAAGCCACAGGATAATAGCTGCAGAAAAACGACATGCTGCAACAGGGACTGAGTTAAAGTAGGAGGGATCCTAGCATCATCTGAAAAAAGTTAAAAGACAAGCAACATACATGTTTATAACCTCTTAAAAATGGAAATAGCCAATTTTAACACATTCTGATTTATCTTTTTTGGAACAGAACAAGAAATGCTAAATTCTGACCTTCAGAGATATATATATCTTGGATTGTCTAGGCGTTTGGTTATTCAAAATACCAAGAACTTGTGAAGAAACATCCTGTAGTTTCTGTACCTGATTAGAATTTTGGCACTATCCTCACATGCTATTACTTCCTCAAAAAAGCAATGCATACAAGAGCAATATAATCACGTGGTGCCACGAAGGAGTAACCACTTGAAATCAGCTATCTCAGGTTCAAACACCTATTCAGGATATGCACACACAGTACAAATTACTTTTTGCTTGATGCCTGGGTGCACAATTACATTCCTTCTGAAGTGCAGAAGAGATACATAATTCATACGGAGCGATACCTCATGACCCAATTGTACTTGTCCTTGCAAGTCATACCCAGGTGTGGCTGTTTTATTGCCTCAGCCTGACACTGTGATGCAAACCCAGACTGCAATGAGAAAAAATGAGATGTTGTAGTGACAAGAGCACCAAAAAGGCTGGCAGAAGATAACAATCTAGGAGAAAAATCTCTGCAAAACATCCCTAAGTGTGACAGACATGGTCAGAATCAGTACTAAGGCCACGGTTAGAAGCTCACAGCAGCAACAGCTGTCCAACTCGAGACAAATCACGTATTACCTCCTTTGTGCCAGAAGTTATTGCCCCAACAACATCAGCAGAACTGACATGAAGCAGAACTGAAACGGGCAGGAAAGGTGCCCAAAGTCAGCCTGCCTGTTTTAAAGCCGACGGAGAAAGTCTGTGTGATCTATTCTATCAAACGAGCGATAGGCTGGAGCTTCCACTAAGGCTGGTAATATCTTAAGGCACAATAGCCACTGCTGCAATGGCTACAGGTCAGAGGTGTGTGCACTTTGCACGCCACGGGGATGTACAGTGACAAGATGGAGGAAAGGCAGAGAACTGCTTACTAACGCGGATGACAGTCCTCACAGGGAGGTATTGTTTCGAGCTGAACTCATTGCTAAGGGGTTCAGTCAGCTGAGATGAGCAAGTCCTTTCACCTCTGAAAGCATTCAGCTGCAGAGCAATTGCTAAGAGAGGTAAAGTGCTTTCACTGCATTATACCTTCCAGAATGTGGAAAGCTGCTGACTTTGACCTCTAAAAAACTGTATTGAAGGACGCAGCTTCAGCTGCACATGAGACACTGAGTACTGCGCCCCTTAAGAGCACTATCCCAATCAGCCTATCAAAAGTCACAGGAACATACCCTTCCCAAACTTGGGGGGGAAGAGGGTGAAAACCGACAAGGGTTGAGCAAGTGAAGCAACTGAAACACTAAGCCAGGTTAAGGTCAGCTGAGCAAAATAAATAAAACCACACTCTGTTTTGAACTGGGCAAGTTCCTCAACTGCACCCACCAGCTAGCTGCACAAACTAGAGAAAGGAGAAAATACAAAGGCTTGAACAGGGACTGAAACAGCAACAAAACTGCTGTTGTCAGAAGTAAGAGCACCTTACTCTTTTGGGATGCAAAACTAAGGCCCAACTGTGTGCAGGGGGATGGAGAAGTATTCCTGCAACTTGCTTTTCTATCTTGCTAAAAAGTCAGCATTAGCTCAGAACTAAAACAGTAACCCAGGGCTGAAAAAGCTAAAATGAAGACAGAATAAAGATGAGCACAAGTACAGCATTACAGCCCCTCCTCGACCCATGAAGTACTTAGGGTGCTATGCTCTTAATGCCTTTCACTAAACCTGCCCCTATAGCTTCCTAAAGCCTGAAGAGTGTCCTCTCCTCTGGAGAAATCCCAGGGACAAGGCAACATTATGCTTGCTCCCTCCCTAAACGGCTCTGTCATGCATGATTTCGTGTTGCCCCAGCGGAGTTTCGTCCTGCACTGTTAACATTACAGCAGCACTAGAAATTCCTGGAGCGACAGCAGGGTCCCTAGAATGGCAAGGTTGTAAAGTAACATTGGGTATTTCACTAAATGCGCAGTAACAGGTCAGAAAAAGATGAAGCACTTTCATTCCCCTATTTCTTTGGCCTACCTTGTGAAGTGCTGCCTTCTAAAAGACAGAGAGGTACTTCTGATTTTTTTTTTATTTTGTTTTTAACTTTTTCATGGACCTTACAAGTTCTGATTCATATTCACTGAGTAGACTGTCTCTTCTATCCTGGTGGCAGACAGGCAGCTGCCTCTGGTGGAAAGGGCAGGCAGTTCTGTGCGGTTGCATCAACAGCCAGAGCAAGAGGAATCAGGAACGTACACATCTGTCTCCAGCCAAGCAAAAAGTAGCTGGCATAATTACAGCTGTGGAAGATACTGCCACAGGTGAATGTCCTGAGTTGCAGGAGTTTAAGTTTAGCCGTGCTCCTTATTCTGGCAGATTAACAGGGAGCACAAAGTAACCTGAACAGCAGTTAACAACTTCTGGGCACTAAATCCATTCTTCTGTGTTCTGCACAGATAAGAGAATCACCCACCATAATTAGTACCCTAAAGTTTCAGTTTCAAGCTGAACACAAGTGGAACATTTCAGCCCAATAGGGGAATTCTTAGAAAAGTTAAGCTATTTTACCAGACAACTGTTGTTCTAACTCCTATTTTTACATCTTTGTTTCTAGTATTCACTGCTGTCTCCATAACATTACCTCCTATTTTTAACATTTCAAAAAGCATCATTGTGATCCTCAAATCCCTAAAGCATCTGAAAGTAGCAAAGAGACTCCTTAAATCTGTAGCTGGATCCATGTTATGAGAACTTTCTAAACATTTGTTCTCAATTTTGGTGCAGTAAGTACAGCACTAACACAGACTACAGAACAGCTGAGTAGATGAAACAAACCTTGATGTTACTAATAATTCGAACATTAGTGGATTCACAATAACCCATCCCAATGCTGTTCCCAATCTCTTCCTGCAAAGCAAAAAAGCAACTGTTTCAGGAAACTTACACTGCTGCATAATACTGTCCAAATCAATTTTTTTTAAAAAGCTAATACCCACAAGGTTAAAGTCCCACAGACTTTTCAGCCTGGGGAGCAGCAGCAACAGCTATTAAGTCTACCGTAAAGAATGCCCCCCGGCCCAAGGCTAAGGCCGTAGATAGACACAGAGCAACTGCAATGGCTACCATCACGATTTGCTTGCCACCCTTCACAACAGGGGCATGAGTGCCTTGTAAATCTACAGTAAAAAAGGATATGCTCCCTCATCCACCTAACCATAAATTCAGCCAGCTTAGCTCAAACCACTTTCATCAGAGATTTATGCTCCCAATGCCAAGTTGAGCTGGCCCAGAGATGTTATTTTTTACAAGAGCACTCCTGCATTTCCTTCTGGCAAAGGCAAGTAGGACAGTAACTCCCAGAGATGAGGGTCTGAACACAAAACTATTACATGCCTCTCTCCACAAAGGGGACAAGTTTCCATCTGTGGCCTAGTTGCTCACACACCAACTCAATGTCTTTTGATTTGTTTTTCATTAAACAACAGAATGGAAAGAAGGCAGATGCCAGTGTATGCAAGATCCACTCCCTTAACATAGAACAAATGACACCCCCAGTAACTCAAGATACAACAGTTGTACCCACACTACATACCATCACACATACTGTGAGGCTTTAGCCACATGAGAAAGAGCATGCACGTTCCAAACCCTTGTAAAAAGATCCATTTCTTCAGTACATTTTTAGTGCCTAATACAAGAATTGACAAAAATACCATTTCCCTTCGAATGAGAGAAATCAGTATTGATATCAAAGATAAAGGTTTGAGTGCTTTTGATTAATTTAGCCTTTTTTGCTGCTGTTGTTTCCATGGAAATGCAAGCACACTAAAAACCTGCAACCAGAAGTGAGTCAGTTTTGCCTGTTTATGTCTCCTCAGTTCTCATGGAAACAGACATTAGGAAAAAAAAAAAAAAAAGAAGAAAAAAAAAGGATAAGGGTCCTGAAATACCTTCAGAAAATCTCTTCCCAGAGCTTTATCTCTTTGGCTGCCTTTCCAGAATTAGAGTTAAAAATAACATGGAGCAACAGATGACAGAGTAGTGACTTGATATCTTTATGGAGACTTCAACAGAACATACCTGGAGATGTTTCAAGTCACATTCAAACTGACAAGCTACAAATTCTATTAACTTAGGCTTTGGCAAAAGTACCTGAAGTATATATTTCTTTAAATTAATTCAATGTAGATAGAAATACTGTAGAGAATAGGAAAACAGCGTCACACTGTCCGTGTCCCAAGTACATTTTAATACTTTGAGAGGGGAGGGGGAAAAAAAAAAAAAAGCTGCCTTGGGAGAATGAGTCCAATATTTCCACAGCCAGGACATTTTTTAATGGAATCATTCCTTCCTTACAACACATTCATTTGTAAATTGCAAAATCAGCTATACACATACCAGGTTAAGTAACAAAGATCAGTATTAAATTTTAACATGACTGTATTCTGTCCTTCAGTTATGGGTAAAAATGCATTCCTTCAAGCTGATAAAGCAAATCTAAGAGGCACTGTCAGCAAAACTCCATCTCCCATCGTGCTTTTCAAAGATAATGGGGCACCTTCCTATGTGCTGTCTTCTTCACAGATAACATCTTCCTTCCTCCTCAGAGCCAAATGCATCAGGGAAAGTGGAAGGGACATAGGACAGGGAGTTGTTAGGAAAGAGGCTGCAGTGCATGTCTCAGACCTTCAAAACCTGCTCCTATCACTACCATGACTATGTAAGAATTCCCTGACAACTCAATGAACAGAGTTATGATTATCTGCTGCTGCAAGGTCCTTCTAGAATGTACAGGACAGCTCAACCTGATACCAAATTTATTTCCTTATTTGCCTCCCACATCACATTATCAGTTCTGCCTGCTTAGCACACCTCCATGCAACTCAACACTCTTAATCAGAGGGCTGCGGCATCTGTCATTATTGCCTGTCTGGGAAGAACATGCAAGGACAGTGTACATCTCTTACTACTATTGTCAGAGACTGAAGCTGCATTACAGAAATCAGGAAAGAAAAAAGGAAAGCTTACCTCGGTCCTAAACACTGCTCATATACTCCCAACGATCACCAGAACTCAAAGGCCCTCCTGCATTCACACAGTGTTACACACCACGTTTCTGCACTTTGCTACTGCTCTGAGAACTAACAATATATTGCCACCGACATGAAACAAGGCTTGGGGAAGAGTAGCCAGCCATGATACTCATTAAAAGGATGAGAAAGGGGTAGCAGTCATTGGAGGTGCGTCTTGAATGGAAGAAGCAGCTGAACTTAATTCAACCTTGATTAGTTCACATTAGCGGAAATCAATCTATTCTTGTCATAGGAAAGATAAGCCTTAGAGAATTAATTCTTTCCTATTCTCCTTTGTGTTCTGGCAAGGTGTAGAGTCACACAGTAAGGAGAACAATCTCAAAGGAGAACTAAGGCATCACTCAAGGAGGACAGATTTAAAGTTAAATGGAGATGGTAAGAGAAACATTGATGTGTACCTTTCCTTTCAGTCTATTCAGAAGTTCAGCCTCCTTCCTTGAAGGTGTCAGAAGTATGAATAAACAAATTACTTTATTCTTTTACTTTAGCAGGTAAATATACAAACATTGAAGTCTCAGGGTGACTAGATTCCTTACATAGTTACCATTCAAATTGATCCATAACAGCAACAACATACATGGGCATTTTCTAAAACATTAAGAAGTGAACAAAACACACAAGCAGCAATTAACAAGATCAAGTTTTTTTTCAGCATACTTTATGGCTAATTTATTTGTGTCTGATATTAAATACGGGTGTCAAGTTTACTAAAACCAGTCTCTGAAGAGATTGCAAGGGTGTCAAAAGTCAGGATCAGCGTAGTTTCATACCTCCTCTAGCATAAAGAGCAGAACAAAGAAAAGATGAATGTGACTGCTGAAGCTAGGGAGTCACTATTACACAGAATAAAGACACTGGTCACAAGAAAAGAGAAAATAATAAGATAACTTACACATAAAATCAATAATCTTGGATTATTCAGCACCCCAAAAATTAACACATCTAACTTAGTTTTGCCTTTGGGGACACCAGCATTATCATATCAATCTTAAGGAGATTTACAAGGTCACACACTGAATTGTAATTCAGGAAATAAAACCACAAACAGCTATCAAGCACTACCTGTCTTGTGCACTGAACTAAGCAAGGCTCCCCTTCAGAAAATAGGAAGTATAATTGCGTAACACCATTATACATTGTATCATATTACACATGCTCAAGGAAGCGTAATCATGGTTAAATGAGCAACTTCAATTCTGTCATTTGTTAACTTCCAAACGCTTATTTATAGAAGCTTAATGTTAACTCTTCATATCAAGTTTCCCAATACGGGCTTTTAAATTTGTATTTTAAATCTGCCTAAGTTCCTCATGTGTAAAATTACATGATAAATAAAACATTTTTTGATATGTACAAAACTCTGAAGAGCAACTGAAAGCTGGTATCACCTTAACTGTGTTCAAAAGTAATCACATAAAATTTTGCCCTCTTACACTAGACTGCTGTTTACACTAAGGAACTTCATCTGACACTGAAGACACAATCCATAAAAGTGTCTAGAAGAAAAGGAACAATGGTACAGCCTGTATCAATTGTGACAACTGATAAAGATCAGTAAGCTAAACCTTCAAACTAGCATCACTGCTTTGTACATGTTGAAGAAGCTTAATGCAAGCAAGCACTGCAACTTCCAAGAATAAATGAAGAACACATTTTACACAGAAGATTTGAAAAAAGGAGACACACAACTAACAACGTCTGTGACGTTACCTCACAGTGCTCCTGTCAGAACGTCCTGGGTACTGAAAAGCTGCCAGTACGCTCAATAGAAATTACTCTAACTAGGCTACAACTTAAAAGTCATCTTTCCAGGTAAAAGTGTTCCATTTATAGAAATCCACAACGTTTGCATATAGATTTTCAACACTGCATCACAAGGCACAGTTACCACAAAACTCCCCAGGGACTGACATGTGGTGTAAAATAACAAATGGCACATAAAACTAAAGGCACAAAATCCAAAGAGGCAAACCCTGAAGAAATTTAGAACCCAGTGCAGCACCTTGGTATACGGGCACATAAACACAAAGCTTCTCCTCCACATTTAACAAAGTCCACATACAAGTTGTGGCCTGAACGGTTTTCTTGCAGGCCTTGGGAAGTCCCAACACTATTTCTGGTGGTATGAAAGAAGTAAAGGGTGGCAGGTGGTATAATTTCATAACAGATCATCATATGGTAGCAGATACAGCAAAACTGTTCCTTTAACTACATTCTATACTTATTTTCATACAGCAAGGATTTTCTATACCCCATCGACAAAAGTGCTAGTTTTCAAGAAGGTCACAATCAAGATTTTTGACTCCCTCTCTGAAGCACAAACCTGAAGAAATGATCCCTGCTGAGAAAGACACTACCCATGTCCTTTTACAAATTCAGTCTTAGAATACCTGTTCAAGTACAAGACACTTCAGCAGTCCTCCTGTCAAAATAACTGCATCAGTGCAAATATTATATCCAAGTCATCATCTGTCACCAAGCAAAACTTCTTAGAGCATATAACAACAGATACGGAGCATGTAGAGGTAGAAAAATATTAAGTTTAATAAACATTGCAGTAGAAACCTCCATCAGCATGCACAGAAACAATACAGCAAAGATGGAATTTGACCGACTGCTTTTTGTCAGACAGAAAAACAATACTTCTGGACCACTGTTTCTCAGCTGCTGATCCAGGGAGCAACGGTCGGCTGTGAGACATCTGAAACAGCCCATGGAACAGCTGCAAAGAAGGCTGGCTTGTGTTTTGAGCGGGCGGGGAGGAGAAGGGAATTGTTTTCTTGTTTTTATATTTTCAATAAACAATTCTCACATGTAAGGAAAAAAGCAATCAACACATCAACACAAGCAAAAATAAGAGCAATAACTGAGCAATCAAACCTCAGCCTAATTTATATCTCATTGCAACTAAAACCTCCTATGGCATTACTGCACAGAACAATCCTCAGATTGTATTCAATGAGGTCAGATGTCTCTTTGGACTTAAAAAGGTTGAGAGACATCCTTTTAGGTGAGAGATAGTTGGCAGATAATAACATGGAAGATAAACGGAAGATGAGGATTTCTGAAGGACAAAGTAAGATGATGAGATAACCAGAAAATATGATTATAGAAAGAAATTAAAATCCACCAGAGAAAAAACTCTTGTCTTAGATATTTTGACACGTACAGAAAAGTTCAGGGAACAAAAACCTCAGCACGCAAAGTCTTTATTTTAAGAATTAGGAATCATAAACTAACACTGAATATTCTAAGAACTGAAGTCTCTAATACTAGATTTATAGAGCGTGAACTTGCTTTTGTACCCAGTAATAAAAGTAAAGCCATAAAGAGCATTAGGTAATCACAAATTCAACCCCTTAAGTATACTATAAGCTCCAGCATTTGATTGGGCTTAATCATATCCCTCTAATACTACTAAATCAGAACCACCTCAGTACTATTGCAACTATTTGACAGGCATTTTAGGGAGCCCAGAAACAGTCACACGTTGATCATACTTACTTGAATCCTCCCATGTGAGGAGGTGCAACTTCCAAGCAGAATAGTACAGAAATCCCAGTACCAGAAAGAGGCAGAGGGCTAGCAGCAGTTTACGCATAAACACCAACAGTCCCATCTTCACATTAAATCTGCTCTTCTACACGCCCTGAGAAAGAGAAACACGTTGAGATTGGAGCCACCTTCTCTGACACTCATCCTTCCAAAACCTGCAATCCCATACACACACAATAATGCACAGCTCCAAAACCAGGCTCTCCACAAGGTAAAACACACCAGTTACCCAAACCCACGAGTGAAATAAGAACTACCACCCTAAGCAGCTGCCTTTTTTTTTTTCTTTTTTTTTTTTTAACTGGCACAAGGGTAAATGCCATGCCGGAGAGGCAGGAGGGCACTGCAACGCTACGGCGGGGCAGCAGCCCAACTCCCCGCTGGCACTTACACCCCAGCCCGCTTCAGATAATCAGTCCCAGAACGGACGCAGCCGGCGAGGCCTGGCGAGCACCGCGCTCCTCCCCAGGCACAGCAAAGCCCAGAGGCGCCACGAAGCAAACCCACCGCGCCCAGGGGCTCCCCGCCGGTGTCCCACGGACGGCGGGGCCCGCGCCGGAGCCCGGGGGCAGCGCAGGTCCCGGCGGGAGCCCCGGGCGCGCCGCGCTGAGGAGTCGGGCTGCCCTGAAGGCGGGGACGGCGCCGGGGCAGCGGGGCCCGCCGGGGCAGCGGGGCCCGCCCGGGGACGGCAGCTCGCCGCCGGCTGACAGCTGCCAGCGGCCGGCCGGAATCCGAGTTCGAACGGGCAGCGGCACCGCCACCGCCACGCCACCGCCGGGCTGGCGGCAGGGCGCGGGCCGGGCACCCCGCCGCCTAGCCCCCGCCTCGCCGGGCTCCGCTCCCCTCTCCCCGCCCCGCCGGGCCCCGCTGGCCGAAACGGCGGCGGCCGCTGGGGCCGGCCCTGCCCGATTCCGCTCCCCCCCCCCCCTCCCCGCCCCCTCCGGCCCTCCTCACCCGGCCGCCGCCGGCCCTGGGCGCTCGGCCGCCGGCTGCGGCCCCCGGGCGCGGGGCTGCGGGCGCCGCCATGCCGGGCGCGGCGCAGCGGGACCGGCCGCCGCCGCCGCGGCGCTGAGGGGCACGGCGGCCACCAATGGGGCGCCGGGGCGGGTCGCCGCGCCGCCGACCCGCCCGCATAGCGGCCGCCGCCGGCCAATGGGGCGGTGCGGGGGGCCGCGGCCGCAGCCTATCGCGGGAGGCGCCCGCAGCCAATGGCGGGCGGGCGGCAGGGGGTCGCCGCCGGAGGGGCGCTGCGGCAGGGCGGCGGCGCGCATGCGTGGAACTCCCCCGTGTGTGTCCCGTTCCCCCCCCCGCAATCACTGCACGGTGCCGGTGCGGTGCGGTGCGGTGCTGTGCCCTGCCTTCCTCTGCTCTGCACTGCCCTGCTCCAATCACTGCACCGTGCTGCTCCCCCTCCCCTGTCACTGCACCACGCTGCCTTTTTTCCATCGCTACACGGCCCCCCCCCTCCCACTTTGAGTGGCTGCAGAGCGCTGCTCCGCAGTTCCCCGGTCGCCGCCTGGCATTGGCCCTCCTTCAAATCCGTGCACTGCTTCCAAGGCACTCAGTGGCACCTTCAAATCACTGCAATGCCTTCAAGCGCTCCAGCACGCCGTTCCTTCCTCCAGGCACGGCACTGCAGGACCCCTCCAAGCACTGCCCCACCTGTCAAGCCCCGCGTTGTCTCACGGCTCCCCTTACTCCTCTGCACTGCACAGCACTGCACCTTCCTCCAGCTGAGACAGCTCCAAATCTTGCGGTCACTGCAGCCGCGGCACTGCACCGCACCTCCCTCCTATCCAGCGGCTGCACCCCAACAGCAACGCTGCAGTGCACTGCATCTCCCTTCGGTTGCTGCGCCACCCAACCTCCAAGCACTGCTCGGAACAGCCTCTAACCCCTGCGCTGCTCTGCCCAGCCTAGCCTACAGCCACTACACAGAGCAGCCCAACCCTGTCTTGCTTCCAGTTGCTGCCCTACACTGCGCCTAGCCATGACGCACAGTCCGGTTTAGCACCCAGTCACTGCCCTGGGTCACTGCCTTCACGCTATCCTCCAACTTCTGCAGATCCTCACACCACCGCATACCCAACAAGGTCCTGCCCAGCCACTGCACGGCACTGTGCCACCTCCCTGGGCTTCCTTCCCAGTGTTGCACAGCCTCCACCACTGGACCACACCAGACTGCAAGGACCACACTGGGCTGCACAGACCACATCAGCTGTCGCCCCACAGCACAGTGCAGCTCATACTGCACAGCCCGTGCTGCACAGCTGGTGCCACACAGCCAGCGCCGCTTCCACCCAGTTCCCATTATGTTACGGTCTCCCCCTTCTCACCGCACATCCACCCTGTGAGCACCGCAGCGGTGGGGCCAGCCCACGCCTCACCCTTCCCACAGCATTGCCTTCCTCGTGCTGGCCCCACAGACTTGCTGGGTACCCCTAACACTCATTACGCACAGGGAAAGCGAGAAACACAAGTATAAGGCAGCACGGGGAGGAAATGATAAGGAGGGAAATTATTAGGCGTGGGGGGAAAAGTCATCTGAAAGGAAAGAGACCGTAAGGAATAAACCTGCATCTTCAGGACAGCAAAGCAGACCAATGATTTGCTGTTTCCACCCTCTGTGAGTCACTAATAACACAAGGAAAACAAATAGCCATGTGCATTTAAGGGAAACTGAGTAGGATCATGTCCAGCATGGTGGCAGCTCCCACGGCAGGCGAGTCCAGGTGCCGATGCTGACCGGCAGACACCACCTCAGAGGGCACAGGGCCGGCTGAGCGCTGGCCGAGCCCGCTCCCTGGCACTTGGCGAGAGGCAGAGCCCATACAGGTTGCAGGGAGAGCTGGCGGGGGCTCATGCAGCCCCACTTTCACAGCCAGAAACCCCACTTTGTGTTCAGCACGAGTGAAGTCAGCATGAGCTGGCTGCAAGTGTGGGACCCTCGCAGAGCTGCCACGCTCCTCCGCAGAGACATGAGGGAGAGACACGAGGGAGACGCATGCCACTCACCCGGAACACCCCATTAGGTTTTTTGCACGCCAACGACAACTTCTAGATGTAGCACAGGAGACAAAAACAGACTCGTGCCAACAGCTGGGTATCACTGGCACCAATATCCCCCCGAGGAGGTGCGTGGAGAGGGGCCACAACCACCTCCACGCAGCCCTGTCCATCTGCAGGTCTGCCTCCCCTACCGCTGCCCACACCGACCCCCAGCTCCCCAGGGCTGATCCACTCGACGCTGGTCGCTCTCACCCAGCTGAGGCAGCTCCCTTCCCTCCAGCTTCACGGCGAGCTGGCAGCCAGGGCTGGGCTGGGCAGCCTCCTCCGCCGGCTCCGGCTCAGCTGCTGGGTTCATTTCCTCCAATAACCCCACCGACTCCTGTGCCGCGTCGCGTCTGGCTGGAGAGTGGTTTTGCTTCACAAACACTTGCTTTATGTGTGCTCCTCTCTTCGCTTCTTCATCCCTCCAGCTGCATAAGCCGGATCTCTTCTCCCTGCCGCGACCCCCCGTGCCCTGGCGATGCGGAGCTGTCTGCGATGCCTGCTGCCACCACGCCACATCTGCTCTGACTGTCCTCAAACCTCACCTAAACTGTCCTGACTGTAATGCTTGCGTGCTCAGAGTTTAAACCCCGAGGTCTGCAGGCACAGCAGGTGATCTGATTTTGATGATGAGATAAGCGGGGACCTACATCAGGAAGCCAGATAGTGACAAGGCTGGGGCTTGCTCCTGAGCCTGCGTTTGTCACTTGGGAAACTCAACCCTCCGTTATCGGGTGTCAGTGTGCTGGAAAGAGCCCAGGATGAAGTCACGCTTCTTGCTAGCCTGGAAAAAACTCAGGAAGCAAGTGTCGTGCATCTATGGAAATCAGGTACCAGCTCCCAGCAGCTGTCTAACGGCCGTGAGATGTATGGAGGCAATGATTAGTGGGGTGATTTGGTTCAAGTAGCAGGACTTTAGTCTGAACATGTTCCTACTTAGCTTACATGTTTCATTTGCAGGCAGATGTCAAGCTGGATGTTGCTAGGAGATCGACAGCAGGGGAATAATTAAGTCTGATTAAATCCTATCGTATTGCCGTGCCGCTTTCCAGAATGCTCTGGAGCTTTTCAGAGCCAAACTGACCAAATGAAAGGACAAGAGCTGCAGCCCATCCTGCTCAACAAAACCCACTTGTGGTCGACCTGCTGAGCCTGTCACTACCCACGTGTCTACAGAGCATTTCCCACAGCAACGCTGGCCACAAGCTGGGAAAAAAAAGGCTCTGGCAAAGGGCACAGCTGGTGGCTGCATCAGCAGGTAACGCTGGACAGTCGGGACCAGTTGCTGCCCAGAGCAGGTAGTGAGGGCTCCTACACCCCATGCCCCTGCACCAACCCTGCGTGCTGCTTGGGGTGCTCACATTGGACTAGACATAACCCGGTGCCCTTGGCACATTTAGCACGCCTGGGTCAAAGCTGTGCAAGGGGCCAGCTGCTCATGTCCCCAGTGGGGTTTGGGCACAAGGGGGTGCCTGTCAGCAAAGCTTCCTCCTTCCCTTCCTCTGGAAGGAGCCCAGCTGGGGCATGCCAAAATTGCTCTGCAAACGCACCTCGTGTGGTGCTGAGACCCACAGGGCGTTCCCGCTGAAATGATGCCTGCTTGCTTTTTTCTTTCATGGTGGCTGAGCCATGCATTATACGGGTTGACATGTAAAGGTAAGTAACAGCTACAGGTTCTTTTCCCATCAGTAAATAAAGTTAGGCTGTAACTATCTGCATTGGTTGCCAAACACACACTCGTCAGCCCCTGGGGTCCCTCCGTAGCAAGACTGCTAATCTCATTTTGACTCCCTGCCCTATAAAAATTCTCATTCTAATACTCACACTGTAATTCTTGCCCCCAAATTACATGCCATCAAATCAGACCTGATACTAATTAATGTAATATTTTATTATTAATTAAATACCACTAAATACCCCAGCAAAGATCTCTGTCCAGTAATGGCTAGATAGAGATTACCTCTGCTGATGCACAGGCTTGGGAAATGCAATCTGGGCTGTAACACGCTCATAATTTGGCTTTGTCTCTCTGGCCAAACTTGTTTCATCTCACACACTCATTACCTATTATTCTTAAACAGAGGGTCTGAGTGTGATTAGTCTGTGGATGGCACTTTACATTTCTGGTGCTCTGGCTGCTCTAAGAACAGAAATGTTAAACAGCATTGTCAGCAGGCCCACACAAAACAAGCTAAAACAAGCTGAACTTAACTGAAAAATTCTGCCACCCTCCAGATGTTTTCAACAGCAAAGAGCCACACTTACCACTACGGGCACAGGTAAACAGCCAGAGCCTGCCTGAACAGCTCCCCGAGCACTCTACCCGACTGGACCAAGTTTCCCAGGGTCTTCCTCAGACAAAATGATCCAACGGTCCTGCCTAACACGTGGCTGTGCAAGTGCGAGCAGCTGGTCAGCACGCCACTCAGTGGTTCATCTCCTTGCATTAATTCCAATAAGCTATATTTGTTTCACGCATCTTTTCCAAGTAAGGAGGTAGGCTGGATTTGAAGACAAGTGTTGGAGACACCCATCTTTCTGGGTCTGTTTCAGGAGTCCCTCACCCTCACGTTCAGAAGAGCATCCCACATCCCTGCGTCTGGCTTCAGCTTGCAGACAGACCATTTTGTTCTGCCTTCTGCTTGATTAAAGAGCCTTTCAGAGCCTGGCATTTTCTCTTTGTGACACTACACATATGCTGCAAGCAAACCCCCTCTCATCCATCTTTCTGATAAGCTAAATATACTGAGTTGCTTAATTCTCTTACTGCCAGGCTTTTCCTCCCACCCTCAAGCCATTTTTTGCATTTCTGCTATACAGAGCCTCTCTGATTTTCCTGAATCCTTTTCAAGATGTAGAATCCCACAATGAGCCTCCCTAATGCTTTGATACAGGGATTAAACCTGCCTTTTCCTATTCTCTGTCTCAAAGGGCTGCGTTGGTCCTTTCTGCTGTAGCACCAGACTAAGCATTCGGGCAGGATTGTCCCAAATCTTTTCTGGACTTGCCGCTGGCAGGTTAGAGCCACCTGGGCTGGCCAGCGCATGTCTCAGCTGCACATCCAGGACCCCCTCCAGCAGCATCCCAGAGCAGTCTGCAAAGGTGGGCTTGGCCCCGCAGCGAGCACGATGCAGGGCACCATGCCCGCAGGTCCTCAGGGGGCCAAGAGACCATCTGCAGGCAGAGTCTGGTGGGACTGCCCTCTGGCCAGCAGTTGTTTTACCTGGGCAGCCAGCGCCTCCTCTTCCCAGCGGCTGCTGCAGGTGCAGGTCACCCATCCAGGGCTGGAGGCAGACCCCGCTGCAGGGGAGAGGGGTGCGATGTTTGGGGGGGCTTAGGGAGCAGAGCCTGTGAGGCAGGAGCAAGGTTTGCCCCAGCAAGCTCTCCAGGAGCAGATGTCCCAGCTCTCAGTAGGTTACTGTGCTGTGAAACAGAGGAGAGCACAGAGCCGAGCGGTGCCTGCTAGCATCCAGGCTGGCTTGAATGGGATGTCGGGGTAATATTTCACAATGCTGCTTAATATTTTACCCAACCTGCTCTCAGTGACAGCAGTCACTGAGGAATCGGGTGCACTGCCTAGTTACTGGGCTGCACACCGTGAAAACAGCCTCTCAAAATTAATAAACTGGGTGGAGTTTCCATCTTTAATTCTGCCCCTTAAAGAAACCAGCTCAAATAGTCTTTGTATATTTGCCATTCGAAGGGTTTTCTTTCTCCCCAGCAGCCCCCCCAGGGAAGCCTACCTGAGAGTGAAATGGGGAATCTTTCCCAGCCCACGCGCCACCATCGGATATCACAGTGCGCTTCCTTGTGCCGCCGCCACGGAAACCTGGAAGGAGCCCAGCTCTGGCTGTGCCCGTGCTGCCTCTCCGGAGTCAGGAGCACACGACTGGATTGCTGCCCTTGAGTTTCTGAGATGATTGCTAAATAAACCTGAATTTCAGAGACGGTTAGAGCTGCGATGGCCATGAACCCCAATGGGCTCATCCCAAGCCCTCCAGCCAGGCATTGCCCTGTCCCTTTTTGTACCATAAAAATAGCTGAAAGAGGCAGGCAGGGCAGGCAGGTACCGTCCAGCTGCTGCCTCCTCTCAAACAGGAATGGCAGGAGTGACCCCATCTCACGTGCTGTTGCGGAGGGGAGGGAATTTGGCACAGCAGCAGCACAAGGAGAGGCTGCAGCTGCCCAAACCCGCCGTGTTCATGCCACAAGCCCAGGTAATTCACAAACAACACTTTGATGACATAATCATGGGCTCTCCTAAACACACAGGTTAATTCTTAACAAATACTTGGCTGGCGGGAAGCCAGCGTAATTCAAAGAGCCAAAGCAACGGACAGAGAAATGGCAGAGAGACCCAGACTGCCGCTGGGGAGGTAAAAGTGCAGCTAAGGGCATCCTAAATGCTGTGTTACACAGCATGGACCCTGCAGGGAAACTCCTCCCTGGGCAAAAATAAAGGTCTAGCTGGTGAGAACAGGAGCATCTATAGAGTGCACTTTGCCTTCTCTACTGCCATCAACAATGACGTAAGATTTTAATTAAAAGTATGCATTATAAGGAATTAATAAGGCTTACGATAGATTAACAACTACATGCATTAACAGCTACGTTTTGAGGTCTGTCAGTAAGCCAAGTCTTAATGGGGAGACATCAACAACGCAGAGTGTACCTAGACCCCCAGCGACCGTTTCCTGGTCCAGTGCCACTTTATTAAATCAGTTGTCTAGATGGCAAGATGAAGGCTTACATTTGTGGCTGATAAAATACTGAACAGGCTGCTTGCTGCTACAGCATGAGCTGAATGGCCTGATAAAATGATCACAACCCACGGCACAGTAATAGGCTGTAAAGAAAGGTTCTTGGGAAAGGAGAGAACAGGCTGTACTGCGGGGTGGTGGATCTCCCAGAACGCAGGGAGGGGGCCAGAATTAAGGAAAAAAGCTGAAAAAGACAGCTGTCCCCACACATGACTGTTGCTATGAACCTGCATCACAGCACCTTGGCTCTGAGAGCCAGAGGCGTGCAGAGGTGTTTTACGAGCAGATGTATGGCAGTGCTTGTACATCTACAGCTCTGGCAAAGCCAACTTGATGTCCGGTCCAGCTCTCCAAACTTCTAAACAGACACAGAAATCTGAGGAACAGCAACACCACCACAAAAAAGGAGCTAAGGCTTGGAAATGTGGCAAATAAGGCTGTACGAGATGTGAGAAGTGTGGGCTACTCCACTGCCCCAGAAGAAAGTCTCCTTGCTGACAGGGAAACGGAGCACTGCTACGGACAGCATGTCAGCCTGGCAGAGGGAAGTGTGGGGTCCAAAGATTAGGACTTGAAGATGGAAAATCTCAAGCTTGAAATTAAGTACATGTCTTTGCAGCACGGTCACTGAAGGTTTCAGAGGTGGCCATACTCACCACGCAGCAGCTTGCAAATAAGATTAGCTGGTCTTGACTTTTAATTTATTTTTTTCATATCTGTGGCTTGGGCATGAAGAAGGGATGCTGCACAGTTGTGCTTGCTGTTTTGCCCTGACCTGTACATATCCTGATTGCTTGTCCAAACAGCTCCAGCAGCAAAGGAGGAGGCCAGGACTGATTCCCGCATGCCAGAGAATGCAGTGGGGAGGGTGCAGAGGGGCTCAGCTTGAGGACAGTATTCTTCACCTCCTCTTCCAGCTCATGCACGTATTTTTCTAAAACCAGGAGCAACAGCCTGACATGGCTCTGCAGCATTATACTGTTCTCAAGCGCGGGCAGGCTGCCTGCCTGCAGCAGCACACATTGCCAGCCCTTTACCCAGGGAATGCCACATTTCCAGCCTGGAGCTTTGAAACTTAATTGCACTGGAATAAGTAAGTCCTTGCGCACCTTCAGCTGGCCCATTGTGGTGATGGAACCACATGGCCACAGGCTCCTCTTTTCAGCCTTTTCAACCTGAACCCCATCTTATCTCCACTGCTCCCTCATACCTTGTGAACTGAAGCCTCTGAACCCGAGTAATGCACCAGCAATCTTCACGCAATGCAGCAACCAGCTCTGTTGCTCATACTGGTCTCTCCCACACGTGCCCAAGTGAGCTGGTGCCAAAACCCACAGCATAAGCACAGTAGCCCACAGTTCTGCTGGTTCAGTCCCCGTTTTGGATTTACAAACCTTCCTCATTTGCGTCACTCTGATCTCTTCCCTGTGTGCCCTGAGGAGATGGCTGTGAGCCCGTGTCGGTCCCAGGTGAGCTGCACTCCTGCAGCAGCTGAGTTATGCCCTGTTTGAAATTTCATGATGTCATTTGTCATGATTTCAGACATGAATTGTGGCCGTGTGCCCTTCTCTTGCCAGGCTGGGGCAGAACCGATAGCATGGGTACTAGCGCATTTCTTTGGAAAAGTCATTTCACATGACTTTTGCTGGCCTCATTTCTTGTATGATATGTTATAAAAAGCATCAATTTTGCAACATGGCCTTTGCAGGTTGTGCTATGGGATGGTCAGCCATGCTGCCATGGTAAGCAGCTCCCAAGATATGTCTTGTCTGCAGAGCTGCAAGCTGCACACCCTACGTGGGTGAATGTCCCTTCCTGAAACCCTCTGCGATGCACCAAGGGACATCAAAACCTCCCAGGGTGCATGGCAATATGCCCAGAGTGAAGATGCTCTTTGCAGCATCCCACTGCCTGCTCACCCAAGACTGGGGCAAGCATGATGCTTGGGAAAGGGACCAAGGAGACGGGAGGCAGTGAGGGCGGGGGGCGAGGAGAGGCAGTGGGAGGAAAGGAAAAGCGCTAGACAACTCGATGACTTTGCACGAATCCTGCCAGTCCTCGGGAAGGCGGTGGGAGGAGGTGCCGGAGCTGCCGGTGCAGGTGCTTCACCCATAGGCGCAAGAGCGGCTGCCTGGCACGGGGTGCTGGGCTGGCAGGGGCCCAGCTGAGGCAGCCCTGCCATGTCCCAGTGCCTGTCCTGCTCCTGGGTGCTGAGGCTTATCTGCTCCCTCTTGGAAAAGGGAAGGAAGGAGAGGAGCCACCCAGCACAGGGTGGGATGTAGGCCGGCATGGGAGGGTGTAGGGCCTGGGTGCACGGGTTTGCACCGCACTGACCCCTGTGCTGTAGGATGTGACCAAGGTTTCATGCTCTGCTGCGGGGCATGAACACCTTATGTTTCAGAAATTCAGCATTTGTGGCAACCTGTGTATTCTTGCAGCTGCTTTGCATAACTAGGAATTAGCGCAATCAGGGGGAAGTGCCTCTGGCTGCTGTGTTTGCTGGCAGGACATGGGCTAACAGCAGCCCTGAGGAGGCAGCTGCCAGCCACAGGCAGGGGACACAGACAGAGAGGGTGCTGCTGCAGCACAGCGAACCTCTCCGGGTGCATCGCCAGCATTCACACAATCACACAGTGGCAGGTACAAGCGAGAACAGGACTAGGGGGACACTGGATCCTGTTATAATAAAAGGGTCCCTGAACAGTGTGTGTACAGACCTGCCAGCTATGGAGGATTCTGCCCTGTCCCAGCAGCCCCAGGGGAACAGCCAGCAGGTCCCCCATTTCCCACACACTGCAGCTCGGAGGCAGCTGCAGCCCACCCAACCCATCTGCAAGAAGGCAGGGACAGAGCTCGGCCTCTCCAGCAAAGCTTCCCCACCCTGCTCCCATTAGGAACAAACTCCCTGGGCCACAGCGGAGGGACTCTGAACTTTCTGCAGCCATCACCTGAACCACCACTACACTGGGGGAGGCTGGCAAGTCCACAGGGCCAGGCAGGGGCAGCTGCTCAGGGCTGGAGCTTTCCAGGGCTCAGCACCCAGTTGAGGGAAGTTCTGACCTGCCCCAGGACTGGTCCTTCCAACACAGGGATGGGGAAATCTAACCACAGTGATGTGTTGGTTTCTGGTGGATGAGGTAGGTTAGCACCACTGATTTGCGCAGCCACCCAGACAGGTCCCATGTTCAGAGTCCAGCACCTACAGCCCTTCTAGGTTGGCGTATGAGCCTGGGGTGAAGCTGGGCAGAGCAGCCTGCCCCAGCCCAGCTCCCCTCTGACCGAGCCATAGACCCTGGTACTGATGGGAGCATTTGGCTCTTACAATCATAGATTCATTTAGGTTGGAAAAGACCTTCAAGATCATCTAGTCCAACCATCATCCATGCCTACTAAACCATGTCCTGAAGTGCCTTGTCTATGTGCTTCTTGAATACCTCCAGGGATGGTGACTCAACCACTTCCCTGGGCAGCCTGTTCCAATACCTGACAACCCTTTCAGTAAAGAAATCTTTTCTGATATCCAACCTAAACCTCCCTTGCCTCAACTTGAGGCCATTTCCTCTCATCCTGTCTCCAGCCACCTGGCAGAAGAGACCAGCACCCACCTCACTA
Organism: Haliaeetus albicilla; assembly: GCF_947461875.1. NCBI lineage: Eukaryota > Metazoa > Chordata > Aves > Accipitriformes > Accipitridae > Haliaeetus > Haliaeetus albicilla. Next base: position 12,548,407 of record NC_091490.1, read on the forward strand.
CAACCCCCCTTCATGTAGCTGTAGAGAACAATAAGGTCTCCCCTCAGCCTCCTCTTCTCCAGACTAAACAGCCCCAGCTCCCTCAGCTGCTCCTCAGAAGACTTGTGCTCCAGGCCCCTCACCAACTTGGTTGCGCTTCTCTGGACACGCTCCAGCACCTCAGTGTCTTTCCTGTAGCGAGGGGCCCAAAACTGAACACAGGACTCGAGGTGCGGCCTCACCAGTGCCGACTACAGGGGAACAATCACCTCCCTGCTCCTGCTGGCCACACTATTTCTGATACAGGCCAGGATGCCCTTGGCCTTCTTGGCCACCTGGGCACACTGCTGGCTCATATTCAGCCGGCTGTTGACCAGCACCCGCAGGTCCTTTTCTGCCGGGCAGCTTTCCAGCCACTCTTCCCCAAGCCTGTAGCGCTGCATGGGGTTGCTGTGACCCAAGTGCAGGACCCAGCACTTGGCCTTGTTGAACCTCATACAATTGGCCTTGGCCCATCGATCCAGCCTGTCCAGATCCCTCTGTAGAGCCTCCCTACCCTCGAGCAGATCGACCCTGCCTCCCAACTTGGTGTCGCCTGTAAACTTGCTGAGGGTGCACTCGATCCCCTCATCCAAATCATCGATAAAGAGATTAAACAGAACCGGGCCCAACACCGAGCCCTGGGGAACACCACTTGTGACCTGCCACCAACTGGATTTTTACCTCATTCACCACAACCCTCTGGGCTCGTCCAGCCAGCCAGTTTTTCACCCAGCGAAGAGTACACTTGTCCAAGCCATGAGACACCAGCTTCTCAAGGAGTATGCCATGAGAGACAGTGTCAAAGGTCTTGCTGAAGTCAACATAGACAACACCCACAGCCTTTCCCTCATCCACTAGGCGGGTCACCTGGTCATAGAAGGAGATCAGGTTGGTCAAGCAGGACCTGCCTTTTGTAAACCCATGCTGGCTGGCCTCATCCCCTATTTGTCCTGGACTTGCCACATGAGTGCTCTCAAGATGAACTGTTCCATAATCTTCCCCGGTACCGAGGTCAAGCTGACAGGCCTGTAGTTCCCCGGATCCTCCCTCCGACCCTTCTTGTAAATGGGAGTCACATTGGCAAGCCTCCAGTCCTCTGGGACCTCCCCTGTTGACCAGGATCACTGACAGATGATGGAGAGTGTCTTGGCAAGCACCTCTGCCAGTTCCCTCAGTATTCTTGGATGGATCCCGTCTGGTCCCATAGATTTGTGAGTATCCAGGTGGCATAGTAGGTCACTAACTATTTCCTCCTGGATTAAGAGGGGTATATTCTGCTCTTCATCCTCGCCTTCCAGCTCAGGGGGCAGAGTACCCTGAGGATAACTGGTCTCTCTATTAAAGACTGAGGCAAAGAAGGCATTGAGTACCTCGGCCTTTTCCTCATCCCTGGTGGCAATGTTCCCTTCTGTATCCATTAAAGGATAGATATTCTCCTTGGCTTGCTTTTTACTGTTAACATATTTGTAAAAACATGTTTTGTTGTCCCTTACAATAGTGGGCAGATTGAGTTCTAGCTGAGCTTTTGCCATTCTAATTTCCTCTCTGCACGACCTAAAAAGATCCCTGTACTCCTCCCAGGTTGCCTGCACTTTCTTCCAGAGATGATAAACTCTCTTTTTTTCTTGACTTGTAGCAAAAGCTCCCTGTTCAGCCAGGACGGTTGTCTTGCTCGGCAGTTCGTCTTGCGGCTCATGGGAATAGCCTGGTCCTGAGCTGTTAAGATTTCCTTCTTAAAGAATGTCCATCCCCCCTGTACCCCTTTGCTCTTCAGGACTGTCTCCCAAGGGACTCTCTCAACCAGTGCCTTGAAGAGGCCAAAGTTTGCCCTCCGGAAGTCCATAGTGGTGGTTTTGCTGACTACCTTCCTTGAATCACCAAACATTGAGAATTCTATCATTTCATGGTCACTAAGCCCAAGATGGCCTCTGACCATCACACCTCCCACCAGTCCTTCCCTGTTTGTAAACTGCAGATCTAGCAAGGCTCCTCCCCTGGTTGGCTCACCCACCAGCTGTGTCAGGAAATGATCTTCCACACACTCCAGGAACCTCCTAGACTGCTTACTCTCTGTTGTGTTGTATTTCCAGCAGACATCTGGAAGGTTGAAGTCCCCCACGAGAACAAGGGCACATGATTCTGAGACTACTGCCAGCCGCTTGTAGAATGATTCATCTGTCTCTTCAACCTGGCTGGGTGGTCTATAACAGACTCCCAGCACAATATCTGCCTTATTGGCTTTCCCTCTCATCCTTATCCATAAGCACTCCACCTTGTCATCACAATCATGTAGCTCTGTACAGTCAAAACACTCCCTAACGTAGAGAGCCACCCCACCACCTCTTCTACCTTGCCTATCCCTTCTGAAGAGCCTGTAGCCGTCCATTGCAGCACTCCAGTCATGGGAGTCATCCCACCATGTTTCTGTGATGGAGACTAAGTCATAGCTATCCTGCTGCACAATGGCTTCCAGCTGCTCCTGTTTATTGCCCATGCTGCGTGCATTTGCATAGATGCATTTGAGCTGGGCTATCGACTCCACCCCCAACATTGGCATGCTGCCCCCAGGCTCATCTCTGGTGCACCTAGGTTTACCCCCTTCCTCCTTCAAACCTAGTTTAAAGCCCTCTCTGTGAGCCCCACCATCTCATGAGCAAGGATCCTTTTCCCCCTTTGAGATAGCTGGACACCATCTGTGGCCAGCAAGCCCGGTGCCATGTAAACCTCCCCATGATCAAAAAACCCAAATTTCCACCAATGGCACCAGCCTCTGAGCCACGTATTAATGAGGTGTGTTTTCCTGCTCCTTTCAGTATATTTCCCTACCACTGAAGGGATTGAGAAAAACACTACCTGTGCTCCCGATCCTCCCACTAATCGCCCCAGTGCCCTGAGTCCCTTTTGATTGCCTTTGGATTTCTCTCTGTAATCTCATCACTGCCAACCTGCACAACCAATAGTGGGTAATAATCAGAGGGCCAAACCAGACCAGGGAGTTTCCTAGTAATGTCTTTTACCCGGGCCCCAGGGAGGCAGCAGACTTCCCTGTGGGATGGGTCAGGTCTGCATATTGGGCCCTCTGTCCCCCTCAGAAGGGAATCGCCTATGACGATTACCCTCCTTTTTCTTTTTTCAGAGGCTGTGAGAATGCGTGAGGCTGCCTGACTGAGCCTAGGCATGCCCCTGGATAGGCCTTCATCTACACCCTAATCTTCATTGACCTGGTCCTCGCGTTCCAGAGCCCTATACCTGTTGCGTAGGGGCAACTGGAAAGGTGACGGAGACTGGGAGGGGATTGTCCTGCCTCCCCGAGCAAGAACCTGTATCCATTCCCCTCCATCTTTTAGGTCCCCTTCTGCCTGGTAGCAAAAGGGCAGGGGGTCCTCTGCTTCTTGCGGAGCCTCCATCTGCTGCCTCTGCCTCAGGGATGGTAGGGTGTGGGCCCACCAATCTATCTCCCTCTCACGCTCCCTGATGCTCCTCAACCTTTCCACCTCCTCCTTCAGCTCTGCCACCAGGCTGAGCGGATCATCCACCTGGTCACACCGCACAGAGATGTCCCTGCTGCTCTCTGCCCCCAGTGACAGACTCAGGCACTCCCTGCAGCCGGAGACCTGGACAGCTGCACGTTTGCTTGGGAGCTCTGTCTGCATCGCCACATTTTTCCTAGCAATGGCTTTCACCCAAGTGGCAACCATACCTGGGTCTCCTTCTGGGCCGATGCCCACTGCTCGAGTAGCCTTCTTGACCTGAGAAGAGGGGGGACTGTGCCCTACCTGCGCAAACTGCCGCGCCATGCCCTTTCTGATGCCCTCCACCAGCACCCAGGACACAGCCATGGCTTAGCACTGTCACCTCCCAGCAGCGATATTTCACTGCGTGTGCCCAGAGCATCATGCACCCACTTCATGCCAGGCATCCCCAGCAGTGCTGGGGGACCAGCTGCAGACAAGCCTGGCCAAGGGGGACAGCCTCCTGCCCCAGACCTCCTGTCCTCCAGCATCTCACCGCAGTCACCTCTGACTCGCCACTCTTTCCACCAGCTGTGTCTCCACCCAGGGCTCTGGACAAAAGGGGAGTTTTTGATCCCTTCCTCCATAACACTTTCCTGAGCTTTGGGCCCCACAGGAAAAAAAAAAGCTCCTCAGCTGAAGGGGCTCGCCTTTCTGTGAAAGCAAGTGACCACGTGGAAGTGTGTTGCTGCCCACGCTTCAGTCCCACAGCGTTGTTTGCTCAGATACCTCCCTCCTTTTCCTTCACAAGCTGGCACACACCCTCAAGCTCAAGAGCCAGTGAGATCTGGGGGATTCATCAGCCTGCTCTCTTAAGAGCAGTGAAGCTGTGCGAGTCCAGAGGGCAAAGGATGGAAGTATCCTGCACCAGCAGCTGCTCCCAGCAGGCCCACAGCCACAGCACACAGGCAGTGCTGCCTTTCCTGCAGGGATGGTTGTGGCTCCAGCCTCCGGCACGCCATGGCCCTGAGCAGCCTTGCTGGAGGCCCACGCTCCTCCCATCGCACCAGGCGGCTGCAGCTGGGAGAGGCATCTTGTGGTCCGGATGCGGAGCGAGCCTGTCATCTCTCCCTCATCGGCACAACCAAGCCTAAAAATATCCTGGGAGTGGGCTGATGGTGGTTGCGCTACAGTCTCCGTTACGCAGATGGAAATGGCCGGTCCCTGCCAGAGCACCCGGGGCAGCGCCAGCTCCTCCACCCTGCACCAGCACAGGGTATTGGGATCCTGTGCGGTGCCTTGGTAATCCCCGTAGCAGAGGTGTGCCAGGGATAGAGCGTGGCACAGAGCATCCCAGCCAGGCACAGCACCACTGCTGGGGCTGTCCCAGCCAGGGAGACAGGCAGCTCCACAGGCATCGTCCCTCTTGGGGGCACAGGACCGAGCAGGGCAGGGAAGAAGGGAACAGGGGGTTTCACAGCCCACTGCCATGAACCCCTAACAATGATGAAATGGGGTGCTGCCCAGACACCCTGTGACACGTCAAAAGCGCACCCAGGCAACCATGCTGACAGCACTGCGGGTGCCAACGCAGCAGGACAGGGCGCTGGAGGGCAACAGCGGGAGAGCAGGCTCAGCCCTCAGCCCACCAGAAAAGCCAGAGAAGCAGAAGAGCATGGCTGAGTTTGCAACCTATCCAGGAAGAGGGCTGGCCTTGCACCCTGCAACATACAGGCAAGGGGTAAAGCTGTCAGCTCCTCCCTTCCCATCCCTGCACGTCCCAAATCCACAGGGCCTGACAGCGAGCACGGCTGCTGATGCTGAGCCTTGGGCAATCGTCTACCCAATAAACCCGACTGAGTGGGAGAAGGAGCAGAGACGCTGCTGGAGGAGCCAGGAGGGACACACCAGCTCTTGTAGGAATGGCTTACAGGGTAAGAGCACAAATCCAGCCCCAAGCAGAGACTCTGGCTCCGACACAGGCTCATGGCTGGCAGGCAGAGCCCGTGCCTTGCCCTGGGGATGCTAGCGGGTCAGGGCAGGAGGGAGGGCTGCTTTGGGAAGGCAAGCACAGCCCTGTCAGGGCTGCCTGACATGTGGGGGCAGTTCACCAACCCATCTCCAGGCTGGCCCCCTACCACCCCAGTGTTCCCAGGATGAGCCCATGGTCAGGGAAGAGCACACTATGGCAGGGGAAACACCAGCCCCACAGCACTGCCTTCATGACAGGCAAGAGGCTTCTTCAGGGTCCAGCCCTATGCGTGGACCAGGAGCCCAGAATCACACAAGGGCTGACAAGCTCCCACCTGGCTACTCTGCCAGCTGCCATCTGACCTGTCCTTGCACCCCAATCCCACCAACAGCCATGTCGTCCTTCCATAGCTGTCTCCTCTCTCATGCTCCAGATTTGGTCAGCAAAATACCTGTCCACCCTCCTCCCAAAGCAACAGCATGTGGGGCACAAGATCTTTTACCCAGCCCAGCAGCCCACAGCCCTCTCAAGTGCATGAGCTCCTACTCTCTTGCCCTCAGGATGCATTTCACATGCTTTCAGCCACTAGACCCGAAGCACCCTCCACATTCGCCACTGCTGTGCATGACTGTGCTGGAGTGCATGGAGCACATCAGCACCCACATGGGCCCTCCGCCAGCTTGCGAGCAGCTGCAGGGACTGTGGAAGAAGAGGGCTCAGGGCAGCCCTGACCTCTGCTGCAGCATCCCTCCTGGCAGCACACAGACACATGTCCAGCAAGCTCCTCTGGCCTCCAGGATATCAGCCCAAGGCCCCAGTGCAGCCAACACCCCATCACCACTGCTGGCCAGGTGCTGGGAGACCCCCCCATTCACTCAGCCCAGCCCACAGGCAGCGTGACTGCTCCCTGCCCTGAGCCACAAGCCCCGCTCCCTCCATCCAGATGTCCCCTGGTGCTATGCTGTCCAAGAGGAACCGCCTGTTGCTCCAGCCCGCAGCCAACCCACACTGATGTCATCCCAGCCTGGCTGGTGTCCCCAGGACGTCACAAGCATCCTGACCCTAAACCTGAAGTGCCACCTATTCACCCCCACCCCGTGCTGCACTTTTGTCAGAGCGCAGGCCAGCAGGGCAACACCCCCAGCACAGCCAAACCTCTCCTGGGCCACGGAGAGGTGTCCCAGGGCCAAGGCCACGCTGCCTGGGCAGCACCTCCCCGAGGAACATGCTCCAGGCACAGACCTGTCTCGCTGCTCCCCGTGCCGGGACCCTTAGCAGCTCCCAGAGCCCTCATGGAGCCATCCCCAGGGAGCAGAGCCCTGAGCAATCTCACCTGCTTGTAGGGCTGCAGGACATGTTGTGCTGGGAGAGGGGTGAGACCGAAACACCTCTGAGGCACCGGGCAGGGCCCAGCCGTAGCCAGGCATCCGATCGCTGGGAAGGGGCAGGTATCCCCCAGCAGGTCCCAGGCACCTCCCCAAAAAGGCTGTACAAGGACTCTTCTGTCCAGCAACTCCTGGAGAAAGGATTGAGGTGCTCCAGCCTGCCCGGAGAAGGAGTGGGGAGCTGCTGTGAGAGGTGAGGACAGTCCAGCCCCCAGGCATTGCCCCATGGCAGCCCTGCACCTCTCACTGGGAACCATCCAAGCAGCCTCAGCACGGCCAGCACATGACTGGAGGCTGCTTGTTTGCGATCTGCACAGCTGGGCAAGGGACTAATCCAGGTCTCCTGGGGCTGCCCCCACAAATTGGCAGAGGCTGGGGGACACAGGCAGGCAGGAGGGACCCCAAGCAGCTGCCTCAGGCAGCATGGTCCAGGGCAGCAGTGCAGGAGCTGGGCTGCTGGGGAAAGACTCCCCCCAGCACGCTGGTGTCAAAGTGATACTTCACACAGGCACAAGTCCAGCCCAGAAATGGGGCTGTGGGGCAGGAGAGACCTCACTACACTGAGACCCCCTAGTAGGGCTCATCTTGAGAAGTCCTGGGCTCAGCTGGGGAAGGCGAGGAGCAAGAAGCCCTTCCTCGAGCTGGCCCATCAGGTGCTGACGTGCCTGGCTCCCAGCCCAGCAGCTCGGAGCTACGCAGCTCCCATGAACGCCGTCTTTCTTCTCCCTGCCGCACAGCCCTTGGCAGCCCCTCAGCCGCTCCGGCTGCAGAGGGAGAAGAGCCAAGGTCTGTTTTTCTGTCCCTTTCCCCTTGCCAGGCTCTGCACAGAGCTGAGGGCTCAAGTCGGGGCCTCCCCACTGGGGACAGCACTGCAGACCCCTGTTCCCACAGGGATCCAAGAAGGGCCTTCACCTCCAACGAGCAAGAAAGAGCAGGGCTGGCCCCAGCCCCACTGCAAGGACGGCCGAAGGTCCAAGCAAGATGCCCCATGTTACCTCCCCACGTGCAAGGGAGAAAAGCAGAATAAGAGCATTAACTCCCCTGCCAGTCCCCGTGGACACCAGCTGTTAAATGGTGTTTGGAAACATCTATCCAGCTGGAAATGGGAAAGCCAGAGAGGACTTGGGACAGACCCGCCTCTGGCTGCAAACACAACTGCTCTCTTCATCATGCCCTGGGTTTGCTGGGCCTGGACGAGCAAAAGCTGCATCCCTGCTGTGGAGCCAAGCAGCCTGGGCAGCTATCCACTGCAGGCAACCACAGCTCCAACCAGATGGGCTGCTAAGCCCTTCCGTGTAGTTGCTCCTCATCACCCATTTCCTTGCTCTCAGCAGAATGGTCCTTATCTCCCGCAGCAGCACACCAGCACCACGCACCACTCCCATTTTCCACAGCACTGGCTGCAACTCAATAGCTCTGCACATGCAACCTGCAGCCAACCAGCACCCACCACCCACACTAAAGGCACCCATGTCCTGCACCCAGATACTGAGTCACTTTTTTTTTAATTGCTTGTGGCTATCAGTAATGAAGTTTGAGTTAATCCCTGTTGTGAGGATAGGCACAAAAATTAACCCCAAAGGTGGAGAGATACTGTATTCGGGAGAAGCACTAGCACTGGAGGAAATGGCAGTCCAAGCGTATTAACATCAACTCACATTCACAACCATCTGATCGCCATGTATGAAGCTTCTCTGGAGGTCCATGGGTACAACACACCTCCTGCCTCCCTAAGTTCAGCAAGACTGTGGACTTGATTCATTCTACCTGAAGTAGTTTGTTTTAGTCTATAGCATACTTGTATGTAACGTACCACAGTGCAGCCACAGGTACTGCTTGGATATGAGACTGGCTGGTACAAATTCTTGAGCTGCAAAGGCATGTTTCTCCTAACTCTATATGGAGGACTTCAGCCTGGGTATGAAAACATCCCAGCACACCAGCACCCACCTTTCCTACAGCCTGTGAGAAGGCAGCTCTTCCTTCAGCCAGCAGTGGGGATGAAAATGCATGCACAGCATGAGGGACCCACACTGGGTATGCCAGGCAACAACTCAAGCGGGACTAACTCCCCCAGCCAAGGTGGAAGAGCCCTGACAGCAGGCCTGTTTCATTTCTCTCTTGCATCGTGTACCAAGGTGTTCGCAGCCCACTAGAATAATTCATAAAAGTGAGAACTTTGCTTAAATGCAGAATTACAGGCCAAGGACACCTCTTTTCAGACTTTCCTACCTTCACTCAGTTTTGTCTAGAATTAACACATATACAATACCATTTTAATCTTTTTCCAGTACCACCCTACATATTTCCCTTGTTCTCCAGGTGCTGTCAGAACAGTTTTGACTTCAGCATTGTCACATTACTCATGCTGCAGCAAGGCGGCTGTGGTGATGTTTCTGCGTGGATCTGCTACAGGTTCCTCAAAAGATAGCCATCAGGTGACTGTTTCCCATTCCTCTGTAGACCATTCCGGTGAGGTCAAAGGCAAATACTGATACACACTCTCAGCTATGCTCATTACTGGCACCAAGCAACAACACACTCACCACACCTAAGTGTTGCACTCTTCACTCATCCGAAGGAGAAATCCAAAGCTGCTGAACAGCTCTAACAGCAATGCAAAGAAATTAAGAATAATTACAGGAAAAGAGGAAAAAGGCTTATTTTGACTTTTAGCAATACACCATGTTGTTTACGTTGAACCTAAAATACTACACACTTTACACTAACCTATCTGCACACATTTAAAGTTTCTGTGCAACGTCTACAAATTTGTCACGGAAAAGGAGATGTTAACATTTCCCCAAACTACAAAAGCTGGCTCCAGGAATACCTGGCACTTTAGGCTCCAAAGATATGGGCTGAAATAATACTACAATGAATAAGCAATTTACTCAAGGTCACCCAGTGTATCAGTAACAAAAATCCCTGAGCTAAGGTAGAAGAATCTCCTTTCTCTGCCTGCCAGTTCAGCAAGTCTTAACCAGCACTGTGAAATTCAAGAGTCAACACTGAAGTAAAGAACAGAGCTGTTTGACTCTGCACCAGGTAAGATTTTCTGATGACTCCTCTGCTGGCACTGCCACCTGCAGCTACAGAGCGAACCTAAGGCAACTCAGCTGTTACTGCAGATGTCTCAGGTCTGTACTTCAATGAGGAGGGACGATTATGGCTCTGGCCCTGTTCTAGCTGAACAGCCACGCTGGACTGAGTCCTTAACAGAACTCCACTTAGCATCTCTGAAAGACACCTGAGAAGTCACTGGATAAGTATTAAGGCGATGCTTAGAAAGGAATAATGCTAACAGAAGAATTGGAAGCACGATGAGAATTTCCAGGTTACATTGCTTTAGTTCTTAAATTAGTCTACAGATTGTCCATTTTGAAGTTAGATTTATTACTCGATCAAATTGAAAACAACGTACAGGCTACCAGAGTCTTGATTTCATCCCGTGTTTGCATTAAAAAACAAGCACAACTGCAGACATGTCAGACAACAGAAGCCCAGTTAGAGAATGGAAGAACAGAGATGCATTGGAAGCCTTGGGATATGTGGCTATGCTCCTCAACCAGTGCAGAATCAATGCAACCCAGCTCAAAACACTGGGAAGAAAGAGGAGCGAGGAGAATGGGTCCTACTACTGATGGTACTATCTCTGGTCATCTAAGGGGTCTGCTGATGGAGAAAAAGGTCTCCTAGAAGTCCAGCCACAGGCAGAAACATTACTGCAGTCAGGTGCTTTACAAAGAATACAGTCACCTTTTTAAACTTTACAAAAAGTAATCACTGGCTTGCCAAGCTCATCCTGAATTGAGGGCAAGCCACTATCAGTTTATAATAAAAATGCTTTTTATGGGTCCAGCCTGAACCAGCCGCAGATGGAAGCTTCATGAAAAATGAAGTGAGGTCTACTGCCTGCAGCAGCACATGCAACAGACCTAACGAAGGGCCATCAGAGCTCCCATGGGGCATATTGAGCGTGATTTCCTACTGAACACATTGAAGAAGCACCTGCCTAGCTGATACTCTGGCAGCACCTTGCCCTCATTGGAATGATGCTGTAACAGGGATAAATACACTTCCAAAAACAAACCACTGGAGAAAATTATTATCAGTTAAGATCAAAGTCCAGGTAACGGAAAGCATATGTACCTTTCAGACAGCTGCTCTGTAAAGAGCTTTTATTGCTACCTGTTATACTTCAAGCCATAAACCCAATTTTTTTGCAAAGTCAAATAATATAGACCCGTCAAACATTAGGGTCACCATTTTTAAGTTCACAGAGAGAAGCCAAAATGCAGTTCAGTCACTGCAGTAGGTAAAGTACGCTCACATTTGAACGATGCAGCACAAGAACTGACAGGAAAATTGGGAAGGCCCTTTGTCTCAGAGTGCAGGATGGCAGCAGTTTCCAACACAGTGCAGCCAACTGACAAGAGCAAATCTGGAGCCTGCAGAAAACATGGCATAACAAAGCTCCTCTTCCAGAACAAATACGGGGCATAGGAGCTCTTGAAAGTCACTCAGTACTGCTAGAGGTGGGTGGCAAAACTTGCTGCAGTTGAACAACAGCACTCCAAACAAATCCAGCTGTTTTGTACTAGGTCATCATTTTAGAATGAAGCTGTCAAGCCAGGTGTTTGCAGCACAGGTAGCACATGGCACCTAAAAGGTGCATTTAAGTTATATGGCAGTTTGGAAAGAAAGCCTGAACACAGGCACCTTTTCTCTGGAGGGAGAATGGCAGATGATACAATGAGTATGTTTTTCAGTAATACACAGGTAGTGTTCAGCCTACAAGAAGTTAAGATCAAATCTTAAGATACGCTGACAGAACAGAGGCAAGGTTGTTAAGGCCCTGCCAGCTCTTCTCCACGTTTGCTCACGGCATGTCACTTCAGAGAGGTTTACGTACAAGCTAAGACATCAAAGTGCAATTTCGTTCCCATTCCCCAGACCAGAGTAACTGCAGCTACTAGACTCTGGTCTTAACAGACCCTAGTTTTATCAAGCCAACTATCCCATTCATCAGAAAGCGATTTAATACCTGAGACCAGGAGTTTTGGACATGGGAAAAAGACAAAAAAAAAACCCACAAAGGAAAGCCACTGTCTCCTTTCAGAATCTGTTTAAGCCTTCCAATACTGATGAACAGGTATTCCACCACAAAAATGGGACAGAATACCTCTACGCAAAACAGTGGTTGTGCAAATCTTCGCTACTCATATCAGCCTCCTGACCCTATAAAAATGTAGGGATAAGTAAGATTTTCTTTATAAAAGTTGTAGTTTATTTCTTTTCTGATCAAGAGTTGTATCACTACACCATACTACATTTTATTGCTAATCACAAATCGATGCACCGGGGTTTCAGAAGAGTTTGGTTTATAGCGTTGCTATGTAACAAAAGGAAAAAAGTTACAAATCCAGGCTTTGCAGACACATTGCCAAGTCCCTATAGAAGCAGGGATGCATTACGTCTGTTTCACTAGAAAATTCTCCTCTTGAACTGGTTCTGGAGAACACATAACCATAGTTTTCTCCAGCAGGAAAAGTCACCCCATCATTCCATGCAAAAAGAAGGTGGCCAATCTGCTCCACAGCCTAAAGTCCCTTTCCTACAGAACGGGAAAGGAACATGTATTTACATGGCTCCTACTGTGGTGCGCTAATGCTTAAATTACTAGGAGCAAGTTGGCACATCTTCCGGGCGCACCTACTACCCAGCTTAACTCAGCTCCCTATTGCTGGGGTAGCAAGTTCTCTCCAACACAACTGAGATGTGCCCTACTAATACTCTATAAAAATGCTGCGGTAACCTTTGCCAGACAGCAACACAGCAGCACTCCTGCTTCAGAAGAGCATTGCACAGCCTTTCAGTAATACATACAGTTCAGTGCATGCTTTATCTGTCTATCTGTCTCAGACCCAATATTAGCTGTTGTAAGCAAAAGCCTGCAGCCACACGACAGACAGCGCTGCCACAGAAGAGGTACTGCACTGCTTCAGATACTGCTGCCCTGTCATCCCCAATACTGTGATGCTTGGATTTCAAGAAGGGAGAGTTAGGACTCTGTCCCTTCAGTTATTATTGCCTTAGAGGGGGTGGGGAGAAATTCAAAAGAAACTCTTTGGGAGCTAAATGTCTATTGGGAGCTGAAACCCTATTCTTGTTAGAAGGCTGCACTGTGCAGGGCTCCAGACAAAGATTCATTGATTCTGAGGCACATACTATTACAGTTAAACTTATGATTAAGTCAGTCAAAACAAGTATCAGAACAAAAATATTAAACGGAGGGTTAAATAATTTGTCTTATAGGATTCAATTTCACATTTCACCTGTTCACACAAGCACCTCCTGTCTGCTTGGACCTGAACAGCCTATAGCTCAACCCTCAGAAAGGAGGTGCTGAGAAACAAGAGACTGAAGCTGCTTGCGACAAAAAAGATGGATATAAATATAAAAAGAGGTTCAATTTCAAGCACCAGTAATACTGCCTGCTCAAGCCCAGGTGTGGTCACCAGGGAGACTCCCAAAATCAGGAACATTATTCAATTAAAACAATAGACTGTACTATTCTGCAGCTGCCAAGATTCCTGGCTACAACTCTCAGAAGAGTTTGCCACCTGTCAAAATTGTCTCTAATAAAAAAAGCAAGACTGCTCGACGAGATGAAAGCAACACCCCCAAGCTGGCTTATTCAGTAAGGACCCAACTTCAGACCAGGAGTCTGCAGGCATCAGCTTCAGCAAATGGGATCTGTTTCACTATCCAACAGCTGCCTTTCAGCTACTGCAGAGCATCAGCTTTTTAGCTTCCTTAAAAAACAAAACAAAAAAACCCTGGATTCGAAGCATCCAAATATGGCCTGTTGTACTGGAGCATTTAAATCCTTGGGGGAGATGGGCATCTTCTTCCTCTGCCACAGGCAGCGCTTACTCCATGATGGCCCGGTACAATGCAGGTTCAATGTAATCTTCACGGTAGCGTGAATTGATCACTCTTTGTCTCTTCCTCTCCTGTCTGACCTCCTTCTCTGCGAAGATCTCTGTGAAGCGCATATCTGAAGCTATTGACTAAGAGAAAAAACAGAATTAGTCACTAGAACACAGATCAAATCCTTGCCTCCATACCCTCCTACTGCATGTAAGAAAGAACCAAGTCAGGACGTTTAGGAACATCCAGCTGCCTTCAAAAACTGACCAAACACAAGAAGAAAAATATTTAAGAAACTGGACTTAAAAGTCTGGGGATAAGTTTAAGTGAACTGTAATCAGAGATCTAAAAAAAAAAAATCACAGGTTTCAAATTTAACTGAGTAGCTGATTTAAGTTCACAATCACTTTCTTAAAGGAATAAACACACTCATGTGTTCCAACTTTCAAGCAGTCTAGTACATTTTGTGCCTTATGGAGCAGGCATGTTTAAACACCTGGTCAGGATTCAGCTACCATACATTCTTTCTGAAACCTCTAACATCCTATGTGCCTGCCAACAAGTTCTGCATTAGGGTGTGCATGATCACTCTGTAAAGCAAGATACCATAGCACGCGGTCCGTAGTTCTGTTTTTTATAATGAGAAGCATAAAGCAACAGAACAGGGACCCAAATGGGCTGTGCAATCTCCATCCTTGGAGATAATCAAAACTTGACTGCAGAGAGCCCTGAGCAACCCTGTCTGACCTCAAAGTTACCCCTGTACAGGTGTGTGGAGCAGCTAACTGCAGAGGTCCTTTCCCACTTGAATTATTTTACAATTTTAAAAAATGGCCAGCTCTTTTGATGCCACCCTACTAAGAGCTTTTCAGAGCAAAAGGTAAGTGAAGGAACTTGGCCATTCTTTGCACCGGGAACAGACAATGAAACTTAACGAATACAGGCATGAAAACGTACTAACGTGCTGTCCCAAACAGTGACTCTATGCTATAAACTCCCATCTCTGCAGAACGAAAATTAAGGCCTCTCCAGTGCAAGACAGAACTTTGCTTTTGTAGCCTGATCAACTACCAAGCTTCACAAAGATTGAGGAGAGCATCAGACTGTAATCTTTTGCTGCCATGCACTCAGCTTGTTGTTCAAGGACAAATTAAGTTAAATGAGTTTCTTTAGTAGAAGTCTGCACCCTGTTTACCTACCAGCCTTGACTTCACTCTCTTAGGAAGCTCCTCTTCAAGAGTATACACGTCATCCCTTTTCACCATCAGCTGTGACCCATCTTCAAATTCCACCTAGAAGAAAAACAGAAGTTGTTCTGCCAGAAGTCTCAGAAGTTAGAACCCTCCCACAGCTACCCAGAACTTGCCTTCTCCTCCCCACAGAGGCCTCTCAGGAAATAATCTTCTACCACTTGAATTTTATAAGATACATATGCAGGTATGCACACTGCAACAGACTTTAACCAAAACCTCACTAAGCCCATGACAGTAAAAGAAGCCCAGCAAGTTTTGGGATATTCTTGTAACACCTGAGAAGACAGTCTGGCTCGTCACTTTAACATGGCCTTAACATTCATCCCTTTGGAAGTGTGCAAGGCATGATGGACTCTCACAAAACAGAGAAAAGCAAATATCAAACATTTTAGGTAGTTTAAGCTACAGGGACAGAGTCTGCTGAAGAACTGCAGATCAGCAATTTTTCAGAAGCTGACACTTTCAAGTAGGTAGCCAGATATAAGTAGAGTTGCAAGCAACCACTTTGCACTTAACTCCAGCAACTGTTACCAGCATCTGGCATTGCTGACAAGACTGAGTAACTTCCCCTGAAGTGTTTAAGCATGACTGCCCTATAGCAACGTGCACTTTAAGAACAGCGCTGTTAACATGATGAGCTTGTTATGAATGATCAATTTTCAGACAACAATTCTGTACCTGGTACATCTGGATGGCATGTGATGCGACAAACTTGGCTCCATAAACTTGTCCATCTGTCCATCTCACCTGCACAACTTCCCCTTCAGCAGGGGGACCTAACTGAAGACAGTCTCGACTCTACAGGATAAAGGAGGAAGGTGGGAGAGACAAGGACAAGGGTAAGAAGCTTCCTTACGTGAAGATTCAGCAAACCACCGGGGAGTCTATCCCAGTCACATCGCACATCACCCCAACAATTACTCCATTTTAGAAATGGAGAACTAGGCTGAGAGACATCCACCTATATCATCTGTATTTAAATCCCAGTATAGTGGGCCCAACTTCAAAGTACTTCATGCAGGAATGGTATGCAAGTATCAGCAAGTTTTCCTTCAGACCTACCACTGTTAAGCAGCCAAAGATTAGCTGCACTCCTTGTTACACCTGTTCCTGTGTGCCCTCAGTTAAGTCACTCTCATGTAACACCCCTAAGGCCATCTTGCAGCACATGTCAGCCACAACACAACCTAGGGTAGGAACAATTACCAAATCCCCTGGTGTGTTTGCTCTGCAGCAGCAAGAATGAACTTGCATCATGTGCCCTCTACCGGAGCCAGATTCCCACTGCATAACATACCACAATGTCCTCTGGATACAGGTTATCACTGAAGGAACCATCATCAAAGTTGACCTCATAGAAAGTCTCCTTTGCAAGGCTGACCACTTCACATTGATAGAAGCGACCATTCTTGTGCTTGCTGATGACTATCTGTCCAGGTGACAGATCCTGGAGTGCAGCCTTAGCTCGCTGAGAAAAGAAAAATCACTTTTTACACAATGACTCAGTAAAGAATGTGTTGAGGACCATAGCTCCAGTGCTGGCAGACAAGGAAGCAAAATATTTTAGTTCAGGTGAGTAACTCTACGCAAGACACCATCAGCAGCATTTTTAGAAGAGTTCTGTCTCTGGAATTTCAAATGCTTAAAGTCTGATCTGTTAGATGCTGCTGTCCTTAATTTACTCAGTAAATTAAGCTCTGATTCTCCAGAGCAATGCAAGGCCTTTACAGTAAATATTCTCTAATAGATTGTTGTGGTTTTGATGGCTAAAAGGGCTACATGGGAACTTCATAAACTAATCAATCACTTAAACATGAAATTCTATGAACACTCACGCAGCCCGCTGGAGTCCCAGCACTAACTCCTGCATATTAAGTATCACAGCAGAAACCCCGCTATTACTCCTCATTACAACAGCCACAGGAGGGATGTAATGCTCTCAGTCCTTCTGGGCTGCAAACCAAAATACAATAAAGGACCTGACTAAGAACACTCAGAGCAGCAGCAAGGCTGGGATCAGAATCCAAGACCAACACTGTTAGATTATACTGAACACTGTGCGAGAGCCAAGCCTTCAATGAAGTTTTAAAAGAATCACACAATCTAAAACTTCTCAGTCCCTCCAAGATACTGCAGTTCAAATCCTGGGAATCACACACCTACTCACCTCTGCCTGAGATGGAATCTTATGCCTGAAGCAGGTAATGAAGACAACAAATGGCCAGTCATCAGGCTGCATCATGACTCCTGCTGCTTGGGCACAGCTGACATGAAAGGATGTGGGACACCGACCATGTGAGCACTGTACACAGCAACCTGCAATTCTCTTTCTTCGTTTCTTGCAGAAGATGCATTTCTGTGGACAGGAGACTAGAGGTTATCGGTTGGCACTAGCTTTTACCCCACACAAAGGGCTAGCTGGTCTAAGAGTCTGATACTGTCCCATTTACTTTCTGTGAAAGCACTGCTACTTTCTGAACAAAAAGAAGCAAAAGGCTACCAGTTCTAGTTTATGACAAGGCAATAATTCATAAGTTTAAGTAACCCCACAGACAAAATTGTACATTAAATATCTACCAGCTCAACATGCACAAAGCATGCAACCCAAGGATGCTAGCAATGGGAGATTTTGGATTAAATCAGCCTACAATGCTCCACAGTGAACAAGGCCTTTCAGCACTTGGCTATTAAGTCACACAAAGACAAGCAACAAGATTAGAATAATGGGCAAAGACCACAGAAGTAACAGTTAAAATTCTGTCACTACTACCAGGCACCCAGTTACACTTGGGTCAGGCCTGATGGGCTTTTGTAGGAAAAAATGTTATCTGTAATGCATTAGCATATACAAAGCAGTTAAAATCATTTCCCCCTCAACACTGAGCTGTTAGAAGAATTAAGTACAGTTGCTTTCTTGCTGAAGACATTCCCCCATTATACAAATGCCTCGCATAACCTGAAGCATCTCATTGCTCAACAGCAGTCAATAAAGCAAGTTAAATACTAGGGATTAGAAAAACAACAAACAAACAAATATCACCACTACACCACTGTATAAATGTAATTTGCCACATACTGAAAACTGCGCCCCCCTTGCTGGCTCCTCATCTGAATAAACACATACTAGAACAGGGAATGGTTCAAAAAAATGGCAACAGGGACAATTGCCATTTCCCATACAAAGAACAGAGCAGATTAAATTTTTCAGTCTGGAGAGAACTTGGGTTAAAAGGAATAAGCAAAGTCTCCCAGATTCTGAATGGACTGAAGAGACACTTTGAAACCCTACCAGTGAAGCACAGGTGATCCTTACCAGTCTGAAACGTTGCAGGGGGATTTTGCCAACATCTACAGGACTCCGCTCTGCAATGTTCACAAATTTTGCCTCCAGTACAGCTACAGCACACATCACATGAACCCACCTATCAGGACAGAAGAGGGGAAAACCAAATTAATACGCATTAGGCCGAGAGAGGATGATTTGGAGTTTAAGTAAACACAGTTCTGTTGAATTTTGCCATGTAAATCATAATAAATAGCCTCTGAGAACTAGCAGTGTAATCTTCCTTCCTGCTGCAAGTGACAGGGCACATGTGGGGCAAACCCAAGACTGCTTCATACTTCTAATCTACTACTAGAAGTAGTAGATTAAGTAGGCTTAACAGGAGAGCAATTTAGTGTGGCTTCTGCTGGTTGTATACCTGCATTATAAAAGCCTGCCTGATAATCCTCTGTCAGAAGGTACTGAGAGATGTTACCTCATCAGGAAACTTATTTTTATGTGGTACATTATACCTCTGCACATTATACCTCTGCACTATAAAATGCAAAGCAAATAACAGCTGCTGTCAACAGAATGAGTGAGGCATTACCTGAAGAGATGATGATTGCTGCATGTCAACACAATGTGAACACACTTTACCATAGCTCCCCCACTAACAGAAAGCGTGAAAGGTGTTGTTGGTCACTCTGTTACACCAAATGGAGACATTGGCTTTACTAGGTTACCCTCAGCTACTTAGGAACTGAGCTTCTCCCTAAAGGTCAAAAAATCTGGAACACTCACTTGTCATCATTGGCTCTCTGCAGTGCTCCTCCTCGTAATGAACACAAACAGCAGTCCTGGCACAAGGAAGAAAGCATTAGCTGGAAGAGTGAAGTCCACAGTGGTACACTTGCTTCAGAACTTCCTCCTCAAAATGCATGTCCAGAGGAAGAAAATGGTTTCATGGTCAGAAGAGAGCCAACTACCTTGTACAGATCAGCCCTTTAGCTCTCAAAAGCTGCTACCCCTTAGGGCAACAAATATAGACTCAAACTCTGTTGAAGGCAAGCAGACCTACCACTGAAGACTTGTTCAACTTGTTTGTTATGGGTTCCTTTTACAACCGCAATACCCCATATTCTTTGAGGATGCGTAAAAGGATCTGGAACAAATAGGAGCAAATACAATTCGAAAGGCTGACCCATTCTGCTGACCTAGAGTCTATATAGTTTTTTGAGGGAATCCCACTCTTCTTGCTGCCTTCACAGGTGCACACCTCCCTAGTTATAAACAGAAGTTACTTTCTGTTTTAGAAATAGTAGCTACCATAAATTAAGACAGACAATGGAGCTATTTCCCACATTCATGCAGAACATCTTCCCTATGACTCAAGCGAGCTCAGCAGCTTTGCACTAGTTAAAAGGATTAATCACTATGGCTTAAAAAACACCAAAATACAAGAGACTGGCTCCTAAACATTCTCTAAATTGCCTTCTTTTCACAGGAGAGAATAAAAAACAAACCAAAACCCCAAAACAACAACAAATCACTATGGAAATTAACTTTGTAGCCAAGTTCCCAAATGTACCAGATTCCATCTGTGAGAATCTTATGAGAAACTTTACCTCTTCTAAGGCATTTTCTGTACACCTGGAGCACATCCAGTCTTCAGTGGCCTTGTCAGGGGATACACCATAACAACCTGGAACAGACACATCTCACTTAAGAGCTTACCTAAACTCAGACCCATGCCCCTAGGGCCCAGAAGTAAAGCAGGAAGTTAAATCAACGAGCCTCAGGATTATGCAGTCAACTCCATATTTCAACGGCCAGTACCATCAGGTGAGGGCTGAACTTGATCTGTTTGCACATTAAACAGATGGGTAGAGGCTTGCTATGACGTATAGACTTACTATAGAGAACACTAGAGTTTAGGGTTAAGTCTAGACGCACTCACTTGCATGAACACAGACACGGCAGTTCTTGCAGGTGATGAGTACGCTGGTTCCATCTTCCTCTAAGTAGGGCGTTGAAAGATTGACGTCAGTGCTGCAGCCAGTTGTAGTAAAGCACATTTCAGGAATCAGGGGTTTGGTTCGGATCTTCCCATCCACAGCAGCTGGAGCTACTCCAGAGTTTTGACTGTTGCCTCCACACTCTGCCTATAAAAGATGGACAGGGAATTTAAGTTTTACAAGTAAAACCATCTCACATCATCTTTACTCACCCATTATTCCATACATAAATCCAGTTTAAAGAAAGAATGATGGTACTGAAAGACTAAAGAGTTAGGTTAGGTGAAAATGTAGTTAGTTTATAAAATCCTCAGCTCCTACAGCTTCAGAATGAAATTATTTTCTACCCAAATGGCAAAACGTAAGGTCTGAACTGCATCCCTCTAATGAGCAACAAGATACACATCAAACTGCATCTGTTCTGACAGAAGAGAGGGAATCACCAAGCCCACCTCATGTTCTACGGGCAATACCTCTGCTGCATTCCTCCCACCCTCTAATACAAAGGATCATAACACTGCTATCCAGCATTGTACATTTAATCTTACCTCAATATGGGAGGATTATGATCACACAAACAGATACCTACTGCAATCCCCATTATTTTTTCCTAGTGTAGTTCTGAGCAAGCCTAACAGCCTTTGATATTAATTTGTCATGGGAAATAAGCAGACTAAAAATGCAGTTTCCCAGTTAAAGCTCAGGAGACTTCCAGCTAATCTTTTGTAATTTATTCATCTAAACCAATGTCAAACTAAACTGCAATTAGATGTAAAGTTTACAGAGATATGCTTCCATTCAAGTTACCATTCCTAACAGCTAAATAGAAATTAATCGTTCTCTTTGAAGAAATGTTTCAAACCATCTTTTGCACTTCACAGGCCACCACAAAAGTAGTTTGCCTCATCTTTTAAAAATATTATTAGAAGAAATTGCAGTAGCAGAATAAAGCTGCACTGTCCCTCCTACAGTGCATCAAGAAGTAGGAAAAAAAAGTCCAGGTAAGCGTCATATTTGGAAGGAAACTGACATGTTTTCAACAAGTCTTGTTTATTCAGATTCTGTAAAACTTACTGATTTACACTGAACATTGCACGTCAAGCAAAAGACTAAATGACTGAGGGAAAGCTATAACAAAGTTGAAGAAAATATGACTTTTTTTTTCCAAGCAGCTAGATACTTTTCTTCTTCACAAAGGAAGAGTGACTATTTGTCTGGCATTTCGTGCCAGTTTTTAACTGAATGGGTAACTGAAGTGAGTTCCCAGACTTCCTATAGACTTTCTGAAGTTGGAACAAAGACCCTAACCACAGCTCAAATCTTGGAAGACTTTCTGCTTCACCGCCTGGTGTAGACAGACATTTGAAAACCTGAAGCTACAGTTTTCTGCTTAATAGCATTTAGAACTCAAAAAAGAAGCCAACAGAACTTAAACTGTCCTCCAATTGTTAACTTTATACACTGTCAGCACTAGGGAAATCCCAACGTACTATGCAGCTTCTGTGTAGAATTTCCAGTCTTAATAAGAGTCTACTCTCAGACAGAAATAGCAAGATTGAACAAAAACTATGGTCTACGCTTTTCATGGAATTTTGGAACTATACGAAATAGAAACCCTCAACAAAAATTTGAGGTCTTTATTTCCAAAACTGTGGTGAACACATTCCTAGTGCCACCATAATCATACAGTGATCTCAAATGAATCAAATATGCTCAGCACATGGGAAGGAACAAACTACCTTTAAGTTGCAGGTTGAGCACACAATCAAGAAAACTATTCCAAGCTACCTCAAAATTACATAGCTTTGGCACAGCAAAAAATTTAGTGTGGGACTCCTGCCTAAGCATTTAGTCAACATGACAAAGGGGTTCTGCAACCCATCTCAAGCTATGCGTTGCTACAGCTGCACTTTGTTAAAGAGAATTTTCACATGCCATAGCTACTGTCAATATGGATATACTCCAAGAAAAGACAGCTTTCTATCTATGCCATCCACAAACACAACCCTATATCCTTTTAAGTAAAGGGTTTTCTTCCTTGCCAGCTCCCCAAAGACCATGTGCTATGAGTGGATGTAAAGTGTTTTTCAAAGAATTGTAGAAGTGAAGGTGTCAGTGCAGAAGAGAGAAATGGGATTTTATAGTCAGCTCCAGCAACATTCAAGCTCCATTTTGTGGTTTGAGAAAAAACCACAGAACACAAAAACTTCTGCTGAACAGCTGAGCGAGTCCCTGGGAACCCACAAGCAGTCCCTCACAGGTATGGTGAGGTTCACCCAATTGTGCTCTCCTGGAACAATTCCTTGGGAAGACTGCAACACTGATACAGCTTTTGCTAACTGGCAATATGCAAAACGACATTTTTAAAACTATGCATCACGGCAGCAACCTATTTGGTTATCTCTATGACAGTATTAACAGACTTGGTCTGCATACCTGATACGTCTGGAAGAGCATACAAACAGCACAGTAAGGAGACTGCTGAGCCATGGTCCGATTGTATTCTTTTTCGGCCTCAAAATTTGGTGGCCGATTCTGCCACAGCTGGCTAAGTGGCTTGGCCCATGCTTCTGTCTCCTCAGCCTCTTCTTCAGGAGTTAGCTGCTCTGATGCCTCTGCAATAAGAGGTCATTAACTCAGTGATTATATGTCCTTTTATAGATAACCTTCTTGCAAATGAAAATAAGTCAAGAAGTTACGAATGAAGATGAAAGAAAGACTGCCAGAAATCAAACTGACAGAAGAGTGATGGGAGCCAGTAACTCAGTCTTCTTTTTAAGAGCCTTCTACTAATCAAGCAACCATGCAAACACAAGATAGGCTTATTGGGTGAGAACAGCATCAGCTCTAAATTACTAGGCTAAATTACATCAGCTCTAAATTACAAGACTAAGGCTGTCAGTCAAAGAATCTGGTGTTGTTGTTTTGTTTTTTTTTAAATCATGAATATTTACATCGATTACTAGAATGCTCTAAGGCAGATGCTATTAAGCAACAGTCTCTGGTACCAGTTTAATTTTCTTTTCAGAGTTGTGACTTTCCAAAGAATGGAACAAGAAAGAAAGAAGATACCACTTGAGAGAAAAGTTTAATGATGCAAGCACAGAAAAATGAGATAACCACCTTGTCTAGGATGCAGAAGTGTCACTTGCTGACTCCTGTTCATCGCCAGTTACTTAATGGAATACCCTATACTGTACACAGAAGCTAAGACCCTCTCTACAGTTTCCCAAAGAGCACAAGGCTTACTTACCGTCATCACTAATGCAGTCTTTAACCAAGAGCGGGTGATGGCGTGGCAGCTTGCTCAATGGCTGGCGACGACCCTTGGACTTCTTACTCTCCTTCATTGATCTTATGTACTCCTTTGCTACCTGGAAGAGGAGAAGCAATTCAGCAGTCAATTAGCATGTGTCCTTTTGACATTATTTTTAAAGGAATTTATTTTGAACTTAAATATTCCTCCACAAAATGCACACATGCTTCCATAACTTTATTTCTATCAAACTAACTTCAGCTCTAAACTAGCTAAGTTTCTGAAAGAACTGGTGCAGCAGTTTTGCTAGGGAAAACCAGACAGAGCTGTACTAACTCTATTGAGCCATTAGAATGGAGACTTTTCACAGGTCCTGACATAGCTTTTCATGCAAGTCTGTTTATATAAGAATCATGTAAAAGACAGAAACAAAAAAAGACAATTTGAATGGTTCAACTTAGAAGAGTCACTCATTCTGGAAAAATCCTCAGTTTGTGTGTGAAATTAAAAATTCCAAATTTAAAAATAAAAAATAGTAAAATGAAAAACAAATTACAGAGTTCACTGGCATCTGGAACTAACAGGCTTATTTTAAATGAAGGAAAAACTTTCACCTTCTCTGCTTATTACTTACATTGATGTCTTTCCAGACAGACTGAAAGAAGGAGACTACAACAATAGTTAATTCCTCTTCCCCTTAGCCTTATGTAAAAATAAGTGACACACTGACAAAATTACTACCAACCTGACAAGCAAGACAATGATTTTAACAGCCCAGGCAGCCTCTCACTAGATAAGAACTGCCCGCCCCCCCCCCCCCCCTTTTCTTTTATAAATCCGTTATTCCTTTAAGAACACAAGCAAACCTTAGATTAAATGCATCTTACATTTTTTTTAGATCACTTCCTTTTCATAAAAGAAGCCAGAAAAGAGCATAACAATCATTATCTCTCATCTCCTACATAGAGTTGGATACGAGACTTCTAAGAAACAGAAATGCTTTTATTCAAATGGAAATTAGCATTCCCAGTTGCCATCTGATGGAAAATTTGTTTCAAAATACACCACACTGGAGAAAACTATCTACACCCATTCAAAATTTCACCTTTTCCCTACATGGAGTATGCAATGGAGACATCGGTATCAGCAACATAATTTCTTTAGTTTAATTATCCATGAGAACTCTTTCTCAGTTTCAGCTTAAGTATCAACAGATTTGCCCATTTGCTGTTCTGTTTCTGTAATTCCTGAATTTCGAAGACACAATCATTACCTGCCTCCCACTCTCTAAACACAGATTTAAAGAGGGAAACAAAATAATTTGGAAAGACACCACCAGGCAAGATTTTAACTATTACAGCCTTCTCTTGGGTTGTCTAATAAAACATTAATTGGCAGTTCTTAAACACTCAGATTTACATTCTCCAAACCAATAATTTTTGTTATATCATTTCTTTTTTTAAAAGGGACACACACATATATAGTATGTATGCAATTTTATATTTAAAAAACCCTCAAACATATCAATGTGCTCATAATAAAGGCTGGATTAAACTAGATTCATTTTAGGTACAAATAGGTGTCTCTTACTATAAAAGGACCTGAATCAGCCTGTTAACACTACCATGTCAAAACCACCAAGCTACCCTTCACCTTAAAGCACTTAAATAATTTAAAGAAGTTCTTAAAATAAGAGATCTCCTCATTTTCTAGAAGAGGTAAGAGTATAAGACTTTCATCTTAATTCTTGTTTAGCAAACCCCATAGGCATTAAAAAACACATTAACAACTAAGCAACCTGTTATGCAAACACCAATGGAATGAAAACGTAATCTGCACAGATAGGAAGTTTTGTAATACAGCCCTTAAGCTTTCAGTACTCTTGCCATTCATACCTCTGCCAGTTCTTGCTCATTCACGCTGGCAGTGGCACTGGCTTGCTTTCCTGAAGTCTGTTCATTGTCAGATCCGCTGGCATCCCCTTTAGCATAGCTATGGACTGTAAGCACCCCAGCTGGCCCAGGAAGAGTTCGTTTTGCCAACAGATCAGTCGATTCAGAGTCTGAAGAACCAGAATACGCAGGCGAACTGGACTGAACACTGGACGTTGCACTCTGCTTTGAAGGTGGCAACACTGAAGTGGAATTTGAAGCATGTGAAATGGAGAGATCCAATGCAGCTGCTTCTTGTTCTTCCTCTTCTTCCTCCTCAAGCTTCACTGTTTTCAGTTCTTCAAATTTGGCTGAGTCCACACGATCTAGAAGAAAGGATATACTGACTTCTTCTGAAGTCTGGGCAGTGGAGACAATATTTGTGCAACCATTTGCACAAAGCCAAACAGGAAAGCAAACTGCTACACACAAAAAAGTGACACTAAGTCATGTAAAGTGTAGATCATTAATTCAAACACCTATAAAACCATGGGTGGCTTAGAAAGAGAATAAAAGCATCTGCTCATGGCCTCTTCCAGCACAAGAACTACGGTATATCAAACAAAACCAGTGGGCAGTGAGTTCAAAACAAAGAGAGATGGTCCTTTATACAGTGTAGCTAAACAGCCAAACTCCTGGCCACATGATGCTGTGGGTAAGAGGTTACAAGGGTTCATGGGAGACTTAACAGAAGAAAAATAAAACCCCAAAACCAATAAAAGATTATTAAATACAAGCTGCAAAGGGCTGGAAAACAGAATACCAGAGGGAGGCATCACAGATGTTTGCCCTGTTCTTATATTGTTCCAAAGGCCACTTGCTCCTCCCTTAAGAGCAAGGATAACTGACCCATTACAAGCCACATTAATTTTCCTCCAGCCTACTTATTACAAAATTACAAATAAAACATCTATACAGCATACCAGACCCACACTACCAGGAAGTGCGCATATGTTTTACTAAGCAATTTCTAGAAACAGGTCACATTACACAACAGGGATACAAAGGACCTTAAGACTACTGAGGCATCCAATGGATTTCTGTATGCAGGCAAGCAAAATAAAAAGGGCAAAAATAAAAAACTAGAAACACCAATTTCTTAAGCAAGTCTCATGCAATACTTCCTGTTCCCTTTAATTCAGCTGAAGGGCAACATCCCCACGACCTATCTGGTCAGTCAGTCACTGAAGCAGCTACAGGATGGCTGCCTACACCTTTGCTCTCCCCCAACTTTTTTTTTTACATAATTGTCACTGGGGAGTTATCCACAGATAGGCTACAAAGGCTAACAATTCAAGCTGTGGTTATTTCATTTATTCAAACCAGCAGCAAAAGCGTCAGACAAATTTAACTAAGGGGCACAATGTAAAATTGTTCAGATGCACTCTTTGGTCTTGAAAAATCAAATGGTAATATCTCAAGTCTCATGAAAGTGCTTGCCATGGCTCTGACAAACTAGTGTCTGCTTTTTTGGACACAACAACATCCTACCAACCAGCATTAGATGAAAGAGATGAAAGACGAAAGATTAAGCTCTAACAGCTTCTCTCCCTGAAAAATACTACCCTGTTCCTCCGTACCAGGATAAAGCTTGACACACAGTTACCTGGATGCTTGAGCCTTTGTTCACCTTGCTGCACAAGTTCACTCGTAGGTCTCTCACGAGGCTCTGCCATGTCCACTTCATACTGCGCAGAACTCAGCTCCTCCTTGGGGAAGGCCTCGCTCTCACTCACCTCCTGAGGCACTTCCAGGCAGACCCTGTGCCTTTTTGTTCCTATGCGATGCTTGGGGATGCTGCAGAAGACAAATCCATATGTCAGGTTACCAAACACGCAAGCACACTGAATTTCTGTCTGAATGCACAAAACACAGCCTGGTTTAGATCAGTGTTTTATGAGACAGCATCTGGCAAGCCAAATAGTTTCCGAATTATTCTGAAGTGTTTTCTTTGCCTTTACAGAAGCAGAGTCAGTAATCCTTTGGGATGACTCCTCAGCATCTGTTAATCATGTATTAAGCAGCTATGTTCTAGCCAGGCGTTCTTTACCTTAAACAAAAAGAATCCAAACAAAACCCAACCCAATGCAAAACAACAACAACAAAAAAACACCACCAAAGACAGCTTTAGGAACCGTAGCTGACACTGGCTGGAAAAGATTTAACTGCAAAATGTAAGATGATTAGCCTGCCCACCTTCAGCAACCAGGAACTGCACACCGATGTTGCAGCTTGCAGCACTGATGGTACTGCAATTTGCTACCATGATTCCAATACACCCCCTTTTTCTTCTGGCCTCCCAGTGTACGCTTCCAATCCAGGCTTTGGATGTCTGTCCAAAGACAAAGAACTACCTTCCAAGCTGGTGCATTTCCTGTATATCACAGACCATCATCAATGTGGACTCAAACAGTAAAAAAAAAAAATTAAGAGTAAAATGTATTCCCAAGAAAACAGATTGTTGCTAACTCTGACTGCTGTTGTTCTACCAGAATGGCAAACTTTCAATTGCAGCTGGGTCCAATTTCTAATAATCCAACAGAAAAGCAGAGGACTAAATAAAGCACTACCTTTTTGTCTCATCCCCATCCACTTCCTCTTTGCACGTCTCTCCTGTTTCCATTTCCTCAGCACACTGTTTCCCATTCTTGACTTTTTGCATGAGATCCCCTTTAAGGAACTCTGCTGCCTCTGGGGTTGGAAGAGCATGGTCAATGACAGTCACGTCCTTCCCGGCTTTCCAAAGCTTGTAACGATCTGGCTGGTACTTCCTCACAAACACATCCATGGAGATCTTCACCATGTCCTTTCGACAAGAGCACTGAAGTCACAGAAAATATTCCAAGTAAGGCCACATACTCAACAATTCTACTCTGCATTCCTATATCACTTTGCTTTGAGGAGGTTAACTGAAGGAAAAAAACCCCACAGTTAATTGAGCCTCAGAACTCTCAAGACTCTTTCCTAGGAAATCAAAAGGGCATATATTAAGTTACTAAAAACTGGGCTGAAAAGCCAGCAAAAATGACAAAACAGGAAACCAGATGCTATCATGATAACTAAGAAAGAAAGCTCACCAGCCTATTTAAAGAGTTGCTGGTAGAAGCTGACTGTTTTAAAATGAGCTTATAGAAAACCAGCCAGCAAAACCAGAGACTATAATGAGGAAGTTGGAGCCATACAAACTCTGGGCTGACCCAGAGCAGTAGAGGTTCCCCTCATCTGGGCATCGTTACAACTAGTGCTTCAAAGCATTCACTTCAATATAACTTCTGCAAACATAACCTGTGTTTGTAAGGCACTTCTACAGCGATGTAACACTATCCAGTCTAAAGGTTCAGCCAAGATACTTATTTTGATAAGTGACTTAAGTTACCAAAGTCATACTTGCAGGCTAAACAGTCAATAAATAATGGTTAAAATATCAGACAAAATACTGACGAATCCTGACCACCAAGCACACCCTTTCACCTTTGGAAAGACAACCAGTACTCTGCTTTTCTTTGAAGCCTCACTTGATCTACACAAAGCTAAAAACCCTGTTACATGCTATCCACAGCTCAAACAAGGACATGAAGCAGGAGGCTGACTGGACATGGTTACTGTATCAGAAAGCAGACATCGCATCGTAAATGGACAAAGCACTGAATTCACTCCCTTAGAACAAACAGTGGGGGCTTAATGAGCAGCAGAGCATTAGGTTATTTGTACGCAACAGGATGGCAACAGACCACTTACCAGTACAGACTGCTTCCCATACTCAATCCACCGAAGAGTAGCAAAGTTGGTAGATTCAGCGCAGTTAAAGCCATGATTAAAGCCAGCATGATAGCTATAAGGAAAGGTTATCATGAATTCTCCAGCCTCCTGTGTCACCTAGAAGACAATTGAGACACCGCATTGTTCACAACTTGAGTCTACTTGGTGGGTCTGTATAAAAGGAGCTCCTGTAGCCCTCATGCAGTGTATCCGAAACTCCCGCCCACAGATGGTGGCTGGAGTTACGTGCTACAATGGATAGACTTGATACTTAAGTTCATTATTCTCCTACCTACGTTAAGTATCTGTTTACTGGAAAGCAACACTCAACAGTTTTTTACTAAAACACAACACAACTGGTCAAAATAGCACCGAAGATGGTTATGCACATGAAATACTCTGCGACAAGCTATGTGAAAGTCATAAAGGTACTTATCTCCGTCAGCTACAGGTTTGGCTGAGCAGTATCTAAGGCCAAGTAAAATTTCTATCCACACACAGCTTGGAAATTTACTGCTATTTTCTTTTGCTGTTCATATTCAAGTACAACTCTCAGTCAGCCTTCCACTGCTGCTCTTCAACATTTCCCCACTGTCTAACAAAGGTTCATGACAACAAAACCCTTCAGCTGCCCACATAGATGTGACAGTGCTTCTGAATAAGGACTCAAAGACTAGATCTTCAACGTGTATGTGTGGGGAGCTGGGATGGCAGGTTATCACCTGAGAAAGTAAGGAAGTCTATAACTTTACTAATGTAATGAAAAAAAATTAATAGGGAACAAGCCATATTTTCTATTGAGAAAGAAGATCACAGCAAACAAAATTAGCAGGGGACAAGTCTGAAACAAAAAAAGAACAATCTCTCTTCACTGAATACACAGCTAAGCAGCGAAGTTAATCTAACACAGGATGTTGTGTACAGTTTTAAGTTTAAAAAAAGAAAAAATATCAAAAAATCACAATAGACAGAGTCTTTGTTTTTAATAGTCCCTGACAGACTTTTCTGTCTCAAACTCTTTCAGGCCCCAACTGCTGGATAAACAGAGGTATAGTGGGAAAGGATTGCCTTATACCCACTGCCCTGTTCTTATTTTCCTCTCTAAGCATCTGCTATTGGCTGCTGTTAGAGATGAGACAGGGCTGCATGAACCTCTTGACTGAGCTGGTATAACCCTGATTACTTTTCTACACCTTATCAAATGGGATGCCGTATTTCTTCAGAATTGATGGAGAGATGAGGGTCATCTTGTGACGGAGAAACGCCTCACAGCTTTGGGCACTTCCTGGAAAGAAACCTGTTTAAAATAAAGGCAAGGAGAGATGTTACCATTCTGCTGTGAACTAAGTTAATTTTTTCAGTAATTTTTAGGAAAAGTTACTGTCTAAACGGTACTTTTCCCTAAGCCTACAAGTATGGACCACCTTATCTGAAGTGTGTTAGCTGGCATTCTGAAGAAAAAGGATAACTCCTGGAGATTTATCTTTAACAGATGCCAGTTTGAAAAAGCATAAGAAAGACCACACATAGAACAATCTTCCCTTGGCTATAACCTTCCAGTTCTAATATTCAATAGTTAAGGATTTTGTCATTAAAAGGTGAGACAGACCACAACTGCGTTATTTGTAATGTGACATTTCTTTTGTGTGTATACAACAAACACTCAGAAGTAATATAATCTATATTCTAAAAGTTCAGTCGTGCCAGCCTGCGCTCTTATAAATGTTACAGGTGTGTTGTACTCTAAAAGAGCTGAAAACCATTGTGGCTGTCCATCCCACCTTCTGCAAAAGGCAGGACATGAATTGCCCGATTACCTTTTGCAAGTCTTTCCAGTCGCTTCCCATGCTCTGGAGGGATAGAGTACCTGCAGTCATAAGAACAAGTCTGTTAAGTTCAAGTGACATGACAAAAATCTCAAGGTTTGACTGGAAAACATAAATGGATGTCAAGGCATGAATTACTTAAAAAAAAATCCTCCATCTCTACACTGTCTCTTTCAAAGTTCAATGATATAAAGCTAAAAATCTTTATCACAGACTTTTACCTCTCTATCCCAAGAAAAATCAAGAGCCAAAAGCTGACCATCTCCTCTACTGACTTTTGCTTTAGCTGTCGAGGGAGTAAGAAGTCTGATGTATTTAATTAGATCTGCACAGCAAAACATGAATTACAAGAAGAAAGGGAAGAGCACTTCCTGACCAATCTCTGCTCACAGCTGTGCAATCACTAGTATGCTCAGTGCAAGGAGGAACACAGAGCAAGAGAAAAAATGGAATCATCTCTCTCAGCTGCTCAGACCAAGATGGGACTAAGTCAGACGCAATGCCACATCCTTAAAATGAGCACAACTTGTGGCATGCTCTTTAGGGCTACGTCTCTCTCTTTCTGTACACACCTTTTTATGGACTCCACAAACTCCTAGTTGGTTTGACTGCAGTAAATGAAACCACCTACTTAGCTTGCTTTCGCTCTGGAATAGAGTGCTGTATTCTTGATGCGAGTTCCTTGTTAAATAAATCAGACTAAGGTATCAGCAAAGTTAACTTCTTCCAGTTACTACTGTAAAAGAAGCAATGGACAAAGGGTTTATCTGACTAAACTATTGTTTTGTGTTCCTACGCTATTGCCACTGCATGGGGTTGTTCATTGGTCACATCATGCTAGCTATTATTTTTTACTTCAAAGTTGTATTAGAAGGCAGCCAAAAATCCTAGTTTCCAACAAAAGTGCCATGGAAACAATTGTTGAAGTTGTTTGAGAAATTTGTGAACAGAAGGGAATGATTCACTCCTAAAATTCAACCCATGCTACAGAAAAATTCGGGAGCCTCCCCTAAAAACAATCATGAAAGCTCAGACGCTGGATGAACCGCTCAGCAAGATCCACTATCCTGCTTTTAGATCTACAATAAACAGCTACATTTCAAAGTCTGTTAAAAATTGCCTGTTCCCCTAGTGTCTGCATGACAACAGGCATATTACCTCTGTATGGTCATTTTAGAGCCTCAGGAAATCATAAGCCAGTTTTCCAAATTCTGGCCCTATCGCAGCAGAGAGTGTCCACCCTATATTATAATTCTGAAGAACTCTTTACATCAGGACAGCAAATGGACTTTCTAGAAGGTAACCAAACAAATGCTACTGAGGACACACACTGCTTTGCAGTTCCTTACAGGTTTCTAGTATTCTTGCCATCATATACAACTGCAGTGCAAGATCAGAGGGATGGTAATTCCTTTAGTCAACTCTCGTAACTTCACAACTTTGACTCTAACGCTTCATGGTATTGTTCTTCTGCACCTAGAAGCTTCCCTAGAAAAATCTTACCATGACTTGGGTTCCCCAAAATGCAAGTAATTAATACTGTAGAGATCCATGTCCTCGGTATGCCAAGCAAAGGAAGTTTTCCACATGCCAAAATATAGGTAAGGAGTATTCACTCCTTCAATGGTTATGCCGCTTTCATTCTCCACAATATCCAGGATCGTGTTCAATCTGCCAATATTCCACGCATCTACATGCTGCAAAACACAGGCCTCATGTTAAACAAGCATTATGAAGAACTCAACCACACAAATAAGGCGACAGTTGCAAAAGCTAGCAGATGCTTGTGACACAGCACATCAAGACAAATCATCTACTGGCACAGCTCAAACCATTAGCTAGTTCACCTAAAACAAAAGTTTCGCATGGTGTTAGCTTACATACTGATTGTTTACTAGCCACATTTATGGAGGAAAAAAAAAGTTATCAGCCAACTTAATGATTAGGAAGGAGAAATAATCATGAAGCTACAGACTTTACAGAGCAGAGAACAATAGTGCGAGCTCGAGCTGATGTCTGAACCCTCTTGAACAGAAACACTTTTCATTCCAAACATTTTTTAAAAGAATAAACCATCATAATTTAGGAGACTACCAAGTAGAATGCATACCCTTTTCTAATGTTTATCATCCTAACACATAATGGCTACAGAGCTGTCCCACAAAAACGCATGCAGTAGTGGATACCAACACAGCGTGTATTCACTGATCAACACTTCCAACTCCCATATGCCTTTCAGGACAAAGCAGTACAAAAGCAACACTTACACAACAGCAGTGTTTGCTTCCTTGAACTAAACTGTATTACACTGAACTTACACTAACAGAGGTCCCTTAGAACATTACCTCTATTAGCGTTCTTTAGCTACCTGGGATAAATGGAGAGTATGTTATAAACGTGGTTTACTGTGTTCCTGTCTACTCCAGAAGCTGGAACTCTGCTAAGACTATCATTAACTCTTTCTGCAAGTTAAGAGTCAAATGCTGCATCAGTATTTATGGAATGCAGTATACAGGGACAACCGTTACTTGAAAACCAAACCAGTTTTCTCACCTTGTCATAAAGCGTGCCATTAACATCAGCGCCGTAGATAGGGGCATTGAATGTAAGGTTCTTCCAGTACTTTCGTTCAAGGTCTTCAAAGTCCGTGTAGCGGGGTGTGCAGTACCTGAAAAAACAACAAAGATACTAAAGACTTTGCAGTTTGATACTTGACGATTCTAAACCAACATCTTCCACCACTGAAAGAATCAAAAGCTACAATAAAAACACCTAATACATGTTACCAGTCAGACCCCTAACTCCCAGAACAGCACTGACAGCAGCCACAGCTCTGTTCCTGTGAGACTTGGGAATGAAGGATCAGGAAGAAAATTACCTCGCCCATTTCTCAGTTTACTTTCATTTTTGCTTTGTGCACTTCTCTCGGGTCAGAAAAATTTCACTTTCTATTTGTTGCTACTTAGCAAGGAAGGATGTAGTCAAAACCAGAAATGATACAAAGAACAACTTGGGAAAAAAAAACCCCACACCAAAACCAAAGTTTTCTGCCACTGTAAAGGTAACATCCAGACTCACCTGCTAGTAAACTGGTCAAGCACGCTCAGTTTACCAACAAAATACCAGCTCTTGATGTCCATTCCCTGCTAACTATATACTGGCCTCTTTGTGCAGCACCGGGCGATCAAATTTACACTCTAACACCCGTTTAAATAGGGGTGTGTGTGTATACATATGTTATGTTCCAGACAATCACATATTTAGCATAAATGAGTAATTTTCATTGAATTGTTCTATTAGGGAAACAGAATCCTAAGATAACTGATGCGTACTGCTCTTGCAAGATAAAATAAGCTTCAGCGGACCGACTGCAGCTGGCAATTCCAACACTATTTCTAAACAGTTCTTTTGCTCAAACTCCTTTTAAAGCCATCTTTTCTCCGTCTCCTTTTTCACGTCAAGAACGTTCCTTTCTCTGCTACCCTACTCAGTAAGTATTTCAACGGTCTACCTCCTGGGGACGGACAGAGAGACTGACGGGAGCCCACAGTGGAAACGAAAAGTTCTGCCGGCATTACGTATCCTCCTGCCAGGTGACACAGGCCACAGAGGTCCCCCATCCGCACGGCCGGTTTCACAAGCACACGCCACCCGCTCAGGGCGTTACGGTCACGCCGCTGGTGGCACCGGCACCGGGGGCCCGGCCCGGGGCAGCCGGGGCAGGGGGAAGGCCCGCGGTGCCCATCCCCACGGGGACGCGGACGTACTTGTCGCTGTTGGCGATTCTCCTGAACTCGCGGACCGTCATGGCCTTCTTCTGGATGTTGTACTGCGTGAAGAGGCCGGACTGCCCCGTCACCACCTGCTGGATGGGCGCTGGGATGACGAGCTCGTCGATGTCATCGTAGCACCGCCGCGGCTTCCACTCCTTCGGAGGAACTATCTGCAGGAAGCAAAACGCACCCGCCGTAACCGCCGCCCGGGAGACCGTCAAACTTGGGCCAACGGCCCCGAACACCCCCGGCCGGGGCCGGGGCCGGGGCCCAACGCCCCCCGGGGCCGGGGCCGGGGCCGGGGCGCGCCCGCCCCCTCGGCGCTGCGGGGCAAACAAAGGGCGGAGGCGGCCCGGCCCCGCTCGGCGGACGAGGCCCGGGGCCGGGCGGCGCGGCCTGCGCCCGGGAGGGAGGCGGGGGTCGCACCTTGGCCAGCCCGGCGCGGTGGGCGCCCTGCGACTCCACGTAGGCGATGTACCGGCTGAAGTCCCGGAACTGCTCCATGGTGGGGCGGAAGGTCATGATCCGCGCGCTGGGGTTGAGGCTCTCCAGCTCCGAGGCCATGTTGCCGGGCCGGCCCTGCACGGAGGACGCGGGGGGGGGGGGGCGGTGGGTGTGTGTGGCGGGCGAGCGGGCGAGGGCGGGGGGGGGCGGGTCGGCCCGCGCACCCCTCCCCCACGCCGCTCCGGGCGGGCCCCGTCGCCCGCGCACGCCCCGCCCTCTCCGCCCGCCGGCCAATCGCCGCGGGGTCCGCACCAGCCCTGCCTCCCCATTGGCGGAGGGGGCCTGCCCGTCAGCACCACGGCTGTCTTCCTCCTCACGGCGGAGAACGCCACCGATCCACGCCCCTCCCCCCCCACCCCCCGGCCGGGGCGAGCCCGTTCCGTCGCGGAGGGCTCCGAGTCCCCGCCCGGCGTGCTCGCGTCAGCAGGGCGTCCCTCTTCTTCGCCGCCTCCGCACTCCCCCCACCCCCTCCGCCTCCGCTCCAACGCCCGGCCGCCGTATCCCTCCGCACCACGCGCCCAATGAGTCCGGCAGGCCACCGACGCCACCGCGGCCGTTCCCCACCGCCCGAGCCCCGCCCTGCCGCCCCGGCCCGCCCCCTTCCCCTCCGCCGCCCGCCCCGCCTCCGCCGCCGCAGCCAATCGCTGCCCGCTCCCGCCACACAGCCAATAGGAATTCGACGGCGGGCCGGGGAGGGCCAGCGAATCAGGAGGCCGGGAGCGGGGCGGTTGCTAGGCGGACGGGCCGAGGGCCGGGCCGGCGGGCAGGCAGTCGCTAGGGGGCGGTTGCTAGGGAGGCCCAGGCCTGCCCGAGGCTCCCGGGGGGGCCGGGGCGGCCGGGGCCCCCACGGCAGTCACGGCGGGCGGGCCCACGCACCCGCCCGCCGGCTCCGGGTCCCCAGGGACACCCGCCGGCGGTGGGGGCAGAGCCCAGGCCCGAGGGCGGCGCGGCTGCACGGCCTCACAACGGGCCGGGGCGGGCCCGGGCTCCGCGGGGCTCCCGGTCCAGCCGTCGCCGGAGAGGCCGGGATGGACCGGCCGAGCGGGGACGGGAGCCTGGCCCGCCCGCCCAGCAGCCGTTTGCTGTCAGATACGGCAGGCTGCAGCGCGCCGGCCCGGTGCAGCGTCCCGGGGTCCGCCCTGAGCGGCCGGCGAAGGCGGCTGGGCCCGGGGTCGGCGGCACCCGGAGCCCCGGGGGCCTTCGCGCCGCCCGCGGGGCACCCGGAGCCGGCGCAGCCCGGCCGTGCAGGCGCGGTCAGCGCGGGGTGGGAAGCGCTGGGTATTAATCGGGTGTGAACGGGTGCTCTAGTGAGCTGGTGGGTTTGGGGCGCTGAATGGTGACACACGATAGGCACGTGCCAACTGGAGGTATTAACCGAGCTAATTATACTCCTGCAATTCCTGTGTGTAAGCAGAGCCAAGGTAGAGCTGGATACTTTGCAAACGTCTGGCAGCAAAGGCAACCTGGCGCTGGAGCGGCGCCAGGCCCGGCCGGCACAAGGGAGCGTTGGCAGCGCAGACCGGTCAGCTAGAAATGTGGAAAAGTGCCCCCGTGGCCAGCAGACGTTGTCGATAATCCAGCGCCGTCGTGCTGAGGACTGGGAGTTGACAGTATAGCTTTAGCAGCAAATGCTTTCAAGTGTGGACAAGGCTGAATGCTTGACAGCCTGTCTAGGGATACCGACCTCCCCTTGGCTGGGACTGGATCGTGTTGTGCTAAATGCTTTTTAAATGTCTAAGTGCCAAGGGGCAACCTTGGAAGTAAGTACAACCCACCCAAAAGAGCTCGTAGCCATCCTCAGAGACAACACTCGTGCCTAAATTAAACCTTAATTTCACTGTATGTTTTTCTCCTGATACGCATTTCCTTTGGTGTCATGCTGTGGGCACACAGCAGCCCTGAAGGTCTTACCAAAACACCGCTCCAACACAGATTTTTCTGTGATTTGCTGCCTCTCTGACCTGCTCAGACTCCAAATTGCCATGTATACGGACCAGAACCCCCAAAAGTGGATTAAAATTACAGCAGGCACAACACTCGGCCTCCTACAGATGGAGGTACCAACACAGACAACTGTCAGGTAACGGTTTTGAGACAAACTCTGCATTCCTGGCCTTTCTGATGGCCTGGTAGCTGCACTTGCTATCTGTTAGTCAAGAAAGACCAGCTTTCTCCTATCAGGAGACATGAGCCAGTCTTTTTATGATGACAAGTGGTAAAATGTTGCCATGAGCAGAAATGTGTAGGCAGGAATGTTTGATGACATAATTGCTACTGTGGACTGAGATTACTTATTAAAACTGGCAAAAGGGCAACAATGAGCTTTTAATTGGAAGGATCAGAATTTCTTGTGCTCTCGGAAATAAACCAGGTCAGAACAGGCAAAAAAGAAAAAAAAAAAAATTGACTTTTAACTGGGATACTTTACAAATGAAAATGGCAACATTGCTGAGAACAAGAAATGCCAGGACTGTGGGGGAAGGAGTTGCCAAGCTACTGCGCAGAGTAAGCTCAGATTTGTTCAGTGGTGCAGCTGGTTCTTTTCCTTATTTAACAACTATTTTGCCCTTGAAAAACAAAATTTAAAGTAATGGAATCCCAAAGGGCAAGTGCCTGGGCAGGATGTTATTTGGACTAGATGATCTTTAAAGGTCCCTTCCAACCCAAACCATTCTATGATCCTATGATTTACCATCACTAGGAGGCAAGCCAAGCCTAGGCAGGGCCTACGCAGCTCTCCTGCTATAGGTATCAATGGAATGAGTTTAAAAAAATGAAAATAAAAAGGCAGAAGAGCACCTCAGCACCCAGGAATTCACCTTTGACTAGCTGCCATTTAGCTGCTGTCCCACCTGCCAAACGGTGCCCTTTACAAAGTTGCTTACCTGAAGCTGCATTAGGGCTACCTGGTACAATTAAGGAATGGAAAATTTTCACTAGGGGGAAGAAAAAAAAAAAAAAAAGCCAGCAGTAACTACCCAGCTCGACTGCTCAGTGTGAGTATGGTTGGTCTGTCAGAGAAGCTCCAAAGGAAAGAGGCCAAACACTGCCTTTTGGCCAGTGGTCTCAGGACCATTCCCATCAGATCTGGAGCACAGCGTGACACCATGAAGCCAGGCTGATACCAGAGGGAGGGAAAAGTCTCAACCTGATAGCAAAGAAGATAGGGCAAAAAACTGCCAGCTAGGATTAATCCTTTCTGGCCAGGGAAAGCTGAGCACTGCAGCTGGGGCACGGGAAGAGGCAGCGTGGCTCTGGCTGGACCACAGCACAAGCCACGGCGCTGGCTCCAAAGGCAGACTGGGTTAGCATCCCTGTCTGCCCACTGTATGTGGCTAGTCTTTTTTTGTTTTTCCAC
The DNA here is from genome assembly GCF_947461875.1 of Haliaeetus albicilla. Classification (NCBI taxonomy): domain Eukaryota; kingdom Metazoa; phylum Chordata; class Aves; order Accipitriformes; family Accipitridae; genus Haliaeetus; species Haliaeetus albicilla. The sequence goes on from NC_091490.1 coordinate 12,587,113, forward strand.
TTTTATGTTGTGAGATATGCAGCTATAAAGGGAAATAAAAGAATAAGCACTTTTAAACTGATATGCCTCCATCCCCTTTGAAGCCGCGTTGGCTGTGTGAGGAGGCCGGGGGAGTGGGACTTCCCCCACAGGCAGCAGCTGCCTTTGCTGCTCTCTGACCTGGCTGTCCCCTTGGGGCCCGTCCCCTTGCCAAGGCGGCACGTCCTCACACTCTGGGAGCCTCCTGGCCCTCTCTGCACGCTGAGCCTTTCTTGGCCCTGTGAGGCCAGCAAGGGACTTCAGCCACAATGGCTTCACCTCCACAATATAAGTACCTGCAGAGTGTCCACCCAGCAATAACCTTGCTGCAGAGGCCAGGGCTTGCCCATGTTATTCCCGGTGTGGTCCGTGCTGAGCCAGTTGTTCTCTCTCTCTCTCTCTCCCTCCTCCTGTCTACCCAGCTCGTAGGTAAGCTCACTGAGCACCCGAAAGGGTCACTTGGTGCCTTACATGTGGCAGGCAGAGAAGTGGAGCCCACAGAGGCAGTCAGTGGGGAGTGTTTGTTCCCTTGCATTTTCCCTGGGTCGCTTGTAAAGGGTTTGGGCTAAGAACACGACATCAAATGGGGAGGGAAGCCCCAACTGTTCTCGGACAAGGGGAAAGAAGGTACATGCACTACGTGCTTGTGCTTATGTACAAATATTCTGGCAACTGCTGTTTTCGGTGAGAGCAGATCACTGCATCTGAAGCCACACACAGACTAGGGGTCTGTGCTGTGCGCGTGGCAGTGCCTGGTGAGTGCTCAGTGAGCGGCACATCCGTGTGGTGCAGCTTCGTCACCAGCTGCAGTTTAGCGGCACAGCCAAAGCATTCTGGCTGCAGCGCAGGCAGGTGCTCGCTGCCCGCTTCCCAGCTGGCTGGCTTCCTAACGTGCAGTGGTTAGCACAGCGTCCTTCCTCCCCAAACGCACCTGCGTATGAGCAGGTGCATGCTTGGCCACATGGCCTTGCCATCCTGGGCCCTGGCAGCGATGCAAAGCGTCCCGATGCCAGCGGTGCTGGCACGTGCACGTGTGCACGCGTCTGTGCACGTGTGCTGCCTCGCAAGGGCAGGAGCTCGCTTCAACCTTGGATTTGCATCGAGTAGGGCTGCCCAACAGCAGAGCCAGAGAAAGGCTCCACCAGCCTCAGGTCACCCCAGGGGTGAAGCACTGGGGTAGGAACCAGCCGGGTGAGGGGGAAACACCATTTTGCATCTGGCACCTGCTCAGGTGCCGGTCTGGCCTGGCAGGAAACGCCACGTGTGGCTGAGCTCCAGCAAAGTCAGCGAGGAGTCGGTAAGAAGGTGTGCATAGTCACGTTGGGGAAAAGCTCATCAGGCTGTCTGCCACACGCTCCCACCCATGGTGGGAGCACACGCTGGTCAGGGCAGATTTGGCTTCCTCAGGAAGGATGGACAGGCCATGGGGCCCTGGCCCGTGTAGTTCTGCCCTTTACACTGGCCTTTCCCTTTCACGCTTGTGCTGTTTGCAGGTGCTGCTCTCTCTAGGAGCCAGCACCGACCTGGGGGTTTGCAGTTCACACGTAGGCAGGGCTGGGGCTGGCCGGCCCACGCAGAGCGGGCACAGCCGCATGCCTTGGCAGGGGTTTCACACCTGAACATACTCGGGTGCTGCTCTGCAGTTAGGTGCCAGGCGATGGTTTTCCTGCTGAGCAGTAACTTTGCATACACAACTGTGCTCAGTGCCGCAGAACAGCTTTACTGCAGTGTCCCAGGAGGCTGGCAATGTCTCAGCCTCATCCAGGACAGATACTGCCACCAAATCCACCGCCACCGACCCCTCTCCTGCAAACCCACAAACAAAGCCCAGCCTGGTCCTCCAGCCAGCATGCTGGCAGGGAAGGGGGTGCAGGTAAACGCGCTTCCAGCAAAGCTCAGCATCACACCAGGACTGCATCCTGGGGTCCTCTGAGAATTTAATCACTGGCACTAGAGCTGGTGGGGAGGGCAGGTCTCAGGCCCCAGCCACCATGGCGACAGCTTGTGCAGAGCATGGCCTGGGCAGAAAGTGGCTACTGGCTTCTTCCTGCTGGGAATGATCTGACCTTTGGGAAGTGGAGGGGACCCGGAGAGGGCCATGGCTGCAAAGACAGGCTTGGCAGGAGCTGTTTCTGGAGGTGCCAAGGACCGAGGACTCTCGGTGTACCCCGGTATGGCTGCAGGTGGGCAGGAGGTGAGCACGTGCATGCGCAAAGGGGGTTGTCACAGAAGGTGTCCGAGCTCCCTGCTGGCACAGGGTCCCCGTGGGAAGTGTGGGGCGCTCATGGCTGGGATGGACCCATGGGAAAGGACTTGTCTGGCCACAGGCTGGGGAGCATGCCCATCTCCAAGGGACTCTATGGCCTCTGCTTATTGCTGAAGAAACAGACAGCAAAGCCAGCTTGTATGAAACCCGATTATTCAAATTTATTAACATCAAGAATTATGCAATGATGCTGTAGATTTTTTTTTTTTTATTAACAAATAGAAAACAGACTGTATACAACAGTGACCCCTACAGCACTATGCATCCACAAGGTAAAAATGAATGTGTCCTCCAACATTACCAACCCTGGATTGCTGATTTCAACGTAGCTTGGATTCTTAACATTCGGAATACATGTGATAATACAATTAGATACCCTTCCACCACCTTTATTCATAACTCAATGCACTCGAAAGAGGGCTGCTCACTCCCTGTCTTTAGTGCAAGCGTGATATAATAAGGAGTATTAATATATAGTACCATTAAATTAAGTCCAGTAGTCTTGCCACATTGGTTCATTAGAACGTCCTGAAGTAGCGGAAAGTACAATATTCTAGTGACTTTTAACATTTGCAGGATAGCAGAAATTATAGATACACCCAACCTCTGAAGCCATGTGTACTCCCCTCCCCTTCCCTGCAGTACCCTGCTTTCCAAAGAGAGCCAGCCCGGCTCCGCTCTGGGGACGGCTGGGCTTGTGCTCCTTGCCTTTGTAAATGCTCTGATGCACTTCACTGGTGAGAGGTGACAGAATGGCGCTTGCACGCACAGAACCGCGGGATTAACAAAAAGGGCCGTGTCTCACTCTTTCCATCCCCTCCTCGGGGAAGCATGGGACCCACTTGCTTCTCCTGCCCCCTTCCCGGCGAGACACACAAAAAGAGGCTCCAAAGCCCGGAGCTCGGCATTTCGGGTCTCTCACAAACAAGGCAACGACAACTCATGTCATATCGGGATCTGCCAATACACACGGTCACTGGATTGGTTTAACACGCACTGTAATAGGACTGAATAGTTTCCAGCTGACAAAGGGGACCGCTTCTCTGGCGACCCCACATGCCCTCCCAAACCCAAACCTACTCAGGAAATAATTGGGGGGGGAGAAAGGGGGCGGGACGGAAGGCTAAAAAAATAATTGGTAGCTTAGGTCCAGTTCCATGAAATTTCATATTCTACAGAGGATTAAAAAGCAGCCTACAGGGAATGGAGCCGGGCAGGAACCACAAGCCAGCTGCTGCAAATTACCAAGGAAGCTGCACTAAAATGGGCAGAACCAGCAGTGACTGGGCTGAAATAAACACAGGGCAGTAAAAAATGTAAAAGCAAAAGGAAATTAAAAAAAACAACAACCCAACTCCCAAAGGTTTGGTGGGTCCAGTTCTGCCTGGGCAAAACATTAAGACTTGCAAAAAATAAAAAATAAAAGAGAGGAGATTATAAAAACCACTAGTAACTATTTTACATGTTTAAAAAAAAGATCCCATTCCACCCACCTAAAGCCTCGCTGTGAAATGCAGTCGCGTGAGAGAGGGCGAGAGATGCACATGAGCAGAAATTCAGCCAGAGACTGGAAATGCTTTTGGAGTCGGATTCCCTCGTTTGGCGCTGGGGCGAAGTTCCTAAATACCGTGGTCAGAACTGGTTGGCATGGAGGTCTCCTGCCTGGGCAGCACCTCCATCTGTACAGAAGGACCGAGGAATGGGCGGCTCTGGCTCAGAGGGACCCGTCTCCACTCCTAGACATCCCCACCGCGACTGGAGGAAAGCACTAGTTACGTTGCATAGTGGTCGAAGCTGCCGAGATACTCCAGTGCCGCTCTGTAGCACAGCTGGTACTGGTCCTGCAAGGCAGCAAGGCGGGAAACGTGAGAAGTGGGGACGCAAGGACATTGGGCAGCAGGGTTCAACATCCAGAGACATCGGCTCCCCTCCCTTCTCCCACCGCCCCGGGGAGGAGGGGACACTCACCTCTGTCTGCACCATGGCTGGCCGCTGCGTCCGCAAGGTCTTCACCGTCTGAAACATGTCCACCACCCCCTCATAGCGCATCCTCTCCAGCACGATGCTGAGTGTGATGAACACACCTGTGCGCCCGACCCCAGCGCTGTGTGGAGGGAGCAAGAGGTGTAGTTAGAGACCCGCCAGCCCCAGCGAGGCTCTGCAGAGCTCCTAGGAGCAGTGCAAGCTCATGGAGCATGGCGATGTGCTCAATGGAGCCAGGAGAGGCCACAGGGGCATTGCTAGCCAGAGGTGCCCTCTCAGCCCCATGGGGCCCACCAATTCTGCCTTGCCTCTGGGCCAAGCTGCCGTGACACCCTGCCCTGCCCACGGGCTCTTCCAAGAAGCTACAAATCAGTACCACCAGGGCACTGGCTTAATCTAGTCACCTGGCAGAAAGACTGCTGATGGCACCCATGGATATTACCGCCTCCTCGTACCCTACCTGCCTCTTGCCAGTGGTATGCAGGAGGGGCACCAAGTGCCAGGGAGCTGGCAGCTGCCAGGGTAAGTGAGGTAGCGGACATCTCCGAGGGCTGATGAAGGCAGAGGTGGGTGCTGATCTGTCCCCACTCACCTGCAGTGCACCGTGATGGGCCCATCCTGCCCAAACTGCTCCTTGGTCTTGTGCACCTGTCCGATGAAGTCGATGAAGCCCTCTCCTGTCTTTGGCACGCCCTGCTCAGGCCAGTCTGTGAACTGGAACTGGCGGATGGTCCGTGACTGGCCGTCCTGTGGGGACAGGGGTGTTAGATGTGAACCATGGGTGAGGGGCTGATCTCGCTCCCCTCAGTACTGGTGCTGCTGACCTGCTCTCAGACCGCCCGGCTCAAGCCAGGCAAGAGGGTGCACAGGCCACGGATGAGGCCAGGCACATCTTTCGCTGAGTGTTTGGGGCCTGCCTGTGCTCTCCCATGTTCACCCCAGGGCAGCTGAGCTGAGCAGGGCTTTGGGCCCCTGCAGGGTCTGTCAGGTCACTGTCCTGGTCCTGTTTGGGACCCAGCTCCACTCCAGCATCACGTTTACTGTCACACTGGGTCCTGCGCCCAGTCAGATGCTGCACACGGAGACTCCAGGTGCAGGGGAGCCTGTGTTAAATGCTTGCCCAAGTACGCAGCACAGGCAAGGCAGGGTCTGATGCTGATACGGATCCCTGAGCTGCTCACCAGGGCTGCCACAGCTAGCAAGGAAGGAACTTGTAGTGAGAGGAGCAGCAGGTGGGGGGCAGCAGCCCCTTCTGCCTGCAGTGCAAGGGAGCACCTTGCTTTCCAGTTCCTCCAGGAGCTGCTGCACACTCCCTTCACTGGCCTGGGCACGACAGAGGCACAGGAGGCAGGCTGAGCTGGGGAGCCGGCAGCTGCACTCACCCTGGCATCCGTCACCTTGAACTCCCGGAGGATGTACTGTGGCATGTTGTACTCTGCCATAGGGTCCACCACAAAGTACTGGTACCGGGCAGAGCGCTCCGCAGGCCAGTACTGGTGGCACTTCTCCTGTGGATGAGGAACATGGTAAGATGTTAACACCGAGAAGCTGCTGCTCCTCCCTCCCACTCCTTGGGACCATATGTGGCTGTGGGGCCACACGGTCAGCCACAGGACATGCCAGTGGGAGGCTGGCCCAGAGGGGCTGGTGCTGGGGACAGACTAGGGTGAGCTGAGAGGTCGTGTCCACAGACAGCAGCCACACAGCCCCTTTCTCCCCCCGGCAGGATTCGTACCCGGCCCATCTCACGCAGCTTTGTCAACATCACCACGATGGTGGAGTTGTGCTCCCAGAGCATCCGCCAGAAATCCTCTGTGGTCTCGGCCAGCGGTCCCTGTGTGGCGATGTAGGCCTTCTGCTGCCTGTGACAAACATAATGGTGCTCAGACCAGCTCCTGGGAGATGGGCAGCAGCTGCTCCTGGGGGCTGGTGGGCTGGGAGAGCTGGAGGCAGGGGCCCTGTGCAGCACGGAGCACGGCTGGCAATGCAGCTGCAGAAAACAGGTCTCTAGGACTAGCCGTGGACTCTGGGGGAGGGATGAGCCCGCCCAGCACGTCTTCTAAGTGCTCCCCACAGATGCAGTGAGCACCACCAGGTGCAGGATCCAGAAAGGCTGCTAGTCCTTGCTGGGGTGACACTGTCCCCAGCCCAGCCTCTTGCTGTTGCTTGTCCCCAGCGCTGCTGCACTGAGAGCCTTGGACTCCAAGAAGGGCCAGCTCCGGCGTGCTGGTTCTTTGGCTTGCCGGGCGCCCAGCCTGGCATGCCACGCCACGCCGCCTGCGAGAGACGGGTCTGGCGCCGCACGGGTGGCAGAGACACGGTCTCGCTTCACCACGGCGGGGCGCTGGAGCCCGTGGGACGAGGGGCCGCATCCTCCCACCCAGCATTTCATCTCTCCGCTGGTGCTAAAAATTAACGAACATGCTGCAGGACAGCTGTAATGTGCAGGATGAAGACAGGGGCTGCTTCAACGTGGATTTATAAGACATCATAAAAAGCAGGGAGTGGGGGTGCAGAACGAAACAAAAGAGCTAATAAAGATGCCGCATCAGTGATGTCTGCAGGACCTGGGGCCAACTGATCTCTTTAGATAATACCGAGAAGATTGCTCAGTTCAAAGGGAAGGATGGGAAGAGATAACAGTGCTCTTCGGGGACGGGGTAGGTAGCACATGAGATGGTACCACCTGCCTGCTGGCAGCCCTCCCTCCGTAGCATCACCAAGGGGCAAAACCAGCACCGCTCTTAACCAGCTCTGGAGCCAGGACACAGTGGCTGCAGCCCGCCTGTCAGACACAGACACGGGGCTGCCGGGGTGGGCGCGCAGGCAGGTGGCCACATTAATGACGCAGTGCTGGACGGCTCGGAGCCACGCAGGCAGGAGGGAGCGGAGGCTGCTCCCTAACAGCTTTTCTCCGGCCCCCTCATCCTTCGTTATTACTTTGTCCCACTCTGGGGGAGCCTGGCTCACTGCGGTTTTGCTGTGTTGGGATGCTCCCAGGGTTGGTCCCCTTCTGCTCCTTGCCTACTCTTGCCTCCATGTAGCCCTTCCCCCAGGAACCCTTCCTGGGCTCAGCTGCTGGAGCAGGGATGGAGGCACAGAGCTGCTGGCCTGGCTGCACCGACATCTGTTCCCTTTGGCAGTGCCTGTTGCTCCTGGGAGGTCACTAGCCCATAAGAAGCGTTTGGGCAGAGCCAAGCTGGAGGGGGACCGTGCTACATCCATCGTTGTATCCCCCAGTCCTGCGCTGGGTGACCCTACTGTGATGGTGCACAGACAGACGACAGGAATGAGACTTGTATGTGTGTCTTTGGGATTTGGTCTGGATTATTGTCTGGGGATTGGCTGGGAAGGAGATGTGTCCACTGGGCTGTTTCCCTGCATTCTCCTCTCCTGCCACTTTGCATCTGAGAATGCGATGCCAGCAGTTAGATACAGAAACCGTAAGTATTATTGCCCCACTAGATCTCAATTTGTGCTTTCTAAAAGATATCCTGGGGAGCAGAACCCAGTGATGGGCTCTTCAGTGTTCAGCACCAGCCTTGCCTGAGGATCCACAGACTCCCCCAAAATCAAGGTAAGGGACAATGAGCCTTGGGCTGCTGCCTGGCTCAGCCATGCATTGCAAGCATACTTCTACCTCTGGCTGCTACAGCTAGTGAGGGGGGACAGGTTTGCGTTAGATGCTGTAGATATAAAACACATGCCAAAGGATGCCTACCAGAAGATCCTATAAAACTCCACAGGACGCAGCACAACCTCCCACCCCAGCCACATGGGCACGTCTACAGCAATACAAGCCAGCCTGGCAACGCTCACTCACTAGCAGTCTTCACATACTGTAACTATACGTGCTGGAGCGTCTGAGAAGATGGAAATAGATAAAATGCAACAAAGCGATCCGCAGCCCACCTCTAGGCAGCCAGCACCAGTCCTTGGGAAAGAGAAGAAGGCAGCTGTGCCCAGGTTTCCAAGCAGGCAGGACAGGCTGGCCCAGGCACCTAAAGTGACCCTTACTTACCTGTACCCATCTATGAAGCTGGCATTGATGTAATCAGAGCCCTCGACACCCCGGATGGGTTGCAGGCAGACTCTCGTCAGCTCGTATGGCATGATGTTCACGAGGCGGTTCTTGAATTTGTTGCACGGGAGGTTGGCACTGATGAAACGTGAGGTATGTGCTTTAGAGTTGGCCAGCAGCTGAAAGAGGAGGAGACATGTCAGACCCCTGCTGGGGATGGAGCAGTGTGGGGGCAAAATCAGGACCCGGACAGCAGGGCAGGCAGGAGTCCCTCTGGGCATGCAACCACGCTCCCTCCTCTGACTGAGGGACAGCCGCTGGGGACCAGGCCTTTCCGGACCAGATGAAGGGCTCTGCCACCACGTTAGGAGGAGGCTGCACCCAGCTGCTCTATTTCCCAGTAATCAGTCTGGTTTTCAGTACTGCGTTGGCCCCTCTGCCGTGGCATTGCACACCTAGGTACGGCTCAGCCTTGCTGCTGGCTTTCGGTGCACAGCTGTAGGTGACAGCAGGGGGAGGAGAGCCTGCACCGACTCACTGGTGCAGCCCCCAAGCCACACATAGTGGAGACCCACAGCAGCTCTCTGACCCACAAAGGGGCAGGACATGAAGCTCTGTACCTCGCTGAACCAGGGACACACGCTTGGTGGCATCACGGAAGGAAAGCTTTCCATCTTCCAACAATGTCTTGCTATTTACTTCTCACCCCAGAAGAAACCCAAGAAAAATGTGAGAATTGTGACAGTTTTAGGTAAAGAAGATCTATTCTGGGTTACTGTAAGAGATTTTATGGTTCTCTTTGAGCCCTGTAAACTAGAGTCATGGTAAATGTGTTACTTCGATCTGCTAGCAGAGACGTTCAAACAGAAGTTCCTCTTTTTTTTTTTTTTCCCTAGCTTTCTCTTTTATTCCTTTTTTTTTTTTCTTCCCCAACAGACTCTCTCCAGCACCTTCAGAGCCATCCTTCTCTCTGTGTGTGGCCGCTGGTCCTTGGCAGAGGCTCCCTGCAGAAGGACAGGGTTGCTCTTTGGGGAGTGATGCAGCCACGTGAGGCCCTCCCATATCCTGCTCCCCATGGTTTCCCATGCAGTGGACACTGCCAAGGTACCAAGAGGGACAAATTTTATTACTGTTCTAGAGACCCTTGGAGAAACATCAAATTTCTGTCTTTGTTACAACAGAGTTGCTAGAGTTGAGTCTAATTCTGTGGCTCTCTTGAGGGGTTTCTCAGGGCAGGTGTCACCATGAGATACTAATGCAGCATGTTCTACTGTCCCAAGCCCAGGACACCAGCAGCTCTGGTAACCACAGGACAGAGCTGCTCAGCTATTCCCAGTTTACACAGAACGTCAATATTTTGCCTCTCATGCTCCGTTGTCACTTGGAGGGAATCCCCAGGGTGAAGCTGTATTGCTGCAGTTCATTTCACAGCCTGCAAGGTCTGCTGCCTCCCTGCATGAGCTATATTCCCCTGCATGAGTTCACTGGACTAATGCACCTCATCTGAGAATATGGGCGCTTACCAGAGCTCACTTCCATCTCCAAGGCTGTAATAAATATCTGCAGTTGGCATTCACAGATACAGATAGTAAAATGTAGGCTTGGCTTCTTAAAAACAGTGTGCCTTAAAACACTGCCTTCACCAATTCTAGACACTGAGGCTTGGTGTCGAGGTGGTTAAAAGATAACAGAGCTCAGCATTGAAGAGATGAGACTATAAACGTCTCACATATTTAAATTGGAGCCGTTTCCAGACAAGTTGTTCACAGTAACATCAATTATCACTAACACGATCTGCATCTGATTTCAGATGCAGCTCCCGCTGCACAGTGAACCTAGAGCAGAACGTGCTGCTGAGAACTGCGCATCCATCTGCCTTTTATATCCTCCCCAGAAGCTGCCAATCCAGGGGGGACCATGGCCGACACAAGCTTTACAATGCAGATGTATTTTAAATCACTGCCTACCTGGTTTAGAAACACACAAAAGAATAACTGTCTGTAATGATCCATGGCTCTCCTCTCCCAACCCCTGGACGAGCAGTCCGCTGGGGCCGTGTGGGCAGAAACAGGGTGCCGGGGAAGGAGGGTGCTTGGGCTTTGCCACCAACCTTGAATTCCAGCTCCATTGCAGTAACGCTCTCGCCTGGTGGCACCTGGGTCAGCTTCTGGATGTGAGCAAAGAGGTTGCGTGCAGGCACCTCGGTATTGCCACACGTGGCTGCCTCCAGCAAGGCCTCATGGATGAAGATGTACTGGTCCTCTGTCTGCACCATGTAGTTGCGCTGAGAGCGCATGCACGTCACGTGGCCGTAGATGTCCACAGTCTTCTCATGCTTCATCCGCTCCAGCATGGCATCAATGACAATGAAGCAACCAGTTCGGCCCACACCGGCACTGCGGGAACAAAGCACGTGGCCCGAGATGACACTGTCTCCTACAGATGCCACGCAAGCTCTGCTCTTGCTTAAGAGAGCACCCGGACCTAGAGCACACAAAAGGGGAGTAAAGGCGGTTCCCCACACTGAGGGCTAATGAGCTGAGCCCCAAATGACAAATGACAGGAGGAGTGAGGGAGAGAGGCACTAGAGAATGTGGGACACCACTCAGCCGTTCTGCTGTCCCCCTTTCACTGATGGAGCAGAAAGGACATGGTGTCACTCTGCTGGTCCCTGCAGTGGCTGGCAGCACCTCCACAAGCAAAGGAGAAATGTGTTTAACAGGCAGGAGAGTGACAGCATATGTGTGCATGAAGTCAGAAGACCTGAAGTCCATGCTGGGCCCCAGCACCAGTGAAGCCCATAATTTCAAGCCTGCTTGTCCCCTAATCTGGGTCACTGTTTCCTAACCCATAAAACAAGGACAGCCAGCCCAAGAGGGGAAAGCAGAAAGGTGAGGTCACACGTGTCTATGTTGAACCCTTTGCTCAAGCACTGGATGCCTCTCCACGTCTGTTGGAAGGGCGGTAGCAATCCCCAAACCACTTAACCTGAGAGCACACTGAAAACAACAGACATGCTGTTGTGACATGTAAACACAGGCAGAGAAAGAGAGCTAGACATTTCCTCATTTATGGTGCAAGTCAGATCCTTAACTGGGCTTTAATACAGCTTGTTTGTGTGTTAATTATACCCCACTCCCATCTGAAACAGAGCATGAAAGAAGAGCATTAAACACTGCTGGTAAGGCGTATGCTGGAACAGCAATGATCGAGTGGTTTGTTCAGTAATAGTCCCCACTCGGCCTGTGTAGATAAATCTTGCCTGGATAAAATGCTGAGCCTTAGCAGACTAATACTTTGCTTAAAGAGCTGCCTTTCTACTCTGTGAAAGAGTTCTACTATAAATACTACATACGAATGTTTGCAGAGGTCACTGCATGTGTGTCTGTCAATGATGTGCCTCTGGAAGGTACCGCTTACTTATGCTGGGCACAGATCACTTCGTTTTTAAATGATAGTTGCAGTTTTGCAGGAGAAAGTGTTTTCTGAGGCTCTCCATACAGCAGTGCTGTTTAATCTGACAGAGCAGTAGCAATACAAACGTCGCCACTGCATCACCGCTGCTGGTTGCTGTCTTGTTCCCAGCCCAAGCATGCAGTGCAGGTTATGCTGCCGTGAAACCTTCCCTGCAGAAACAGGAGACTCTACTTCTAGCTGGAGAGGTTAAAGCTCCTGCAGCCAGAAGGCACGTGCCCAGGCGCAGCTTCACAAACACACAGTCCTACCTGCAATGGACAACCATGGGCCCAGCATCTGGTGGGTTACAGGCCTTGACCCGTCGCAGGAAAGCTAGGATCGGGGTGGGGTATTCTGGTACCCCGTGATCAGGCCAAGCCATGAACTGGAACTGTCGCAGCTCTCGCTTCTCACTGGAGCCATTCTGTTGAAGACAAAGAAGAGTTGTTTTGCCTGAGAACAGTCTCATCCTAGGACTGGAACCCACTGATGGGGTGACAAAGTACCCAGCTGGCAGGGTAACAACAGGCATGTAATTCTGTGTGTGATCACGTATGTATTGGGCTTTTGCCACTGAAAATTTGGAGGCAAAATGTAGGCTTCTTACAAGGCTTCCGTACACATAGATGCTCTGTGGAAAGCCAGGTGATACAGAGAGCAAAGCAGCCCTGCGGGAGCAGAGCAGACTGAAGGGAAGGTGAAAGACTCCTTTCTGCACAGCATGGGGTCACTACCCATGTATTCACTGCACATTCAGGGGAAAACGGGCACTGAGCATGGAAGGGCCACAGCAGCCAGTTCCCTTCCTGCTCCTCTGCACCATGGGTCTCTCTGGAATGGCTGATCAGGCTGTGTCTGCAGAGACTGCCCTGCTCCTGTCTCCTGTCTTGCGGCTGAGTGATCTATGCAGCAATGCAGTAGGACTGGCTGGGTGACCGCTGGGGGCGAGATGCCTTCCTGGGGCGTGAGTGTGTCCCCATTGCACACTGCTGTGCTCTCTCTGCCAGCATGGTCCAGACTCAGTCACGCACAGAGGCAGCCCGCTGCAAAGCCTGTTTGCTTTGCCGTGACACGCTGCTGCTAGCACAGCCCCCAGGGATTTCCAAATACTAATGAGGTATGCAGCAGGCAGGAGAGAAGGGCACTCATACACATCAGCACGCCCCCTCCATTTGCATCATTAGTGACAGGAGTGCTAAAAATTCACTGCTTCCTATGTTGTCCCTCTAACGGGAGGACAGCTGTTACATGTACGCTCTTCAGAGGCAAGCATCACCCCTGCTCTGGGGTCCACCACAGCGTCTGAATGTGTAGAGGAATGCATCAAGTATCCTGGCCAAAATCCAGTGGTGGCCAGATGCACAACCTGTAGCCAGTCTCCTACTGCAGCCCAGTTGTGAGAAATGGCCCACATGTGGACTAGCCACATGCTTGGCCAAGCCAGGCACAGCCGGCGGCCTCTGCCTGTGGGCTGTGCAGCACCCTGCAGCACTGGGGAGCGGCTCTGCATTACCTGGAGCAGGAACAGCCCAGCCAGCGCCATACCTTGTAGAGTGCAAAGGTGCGGACGGTGTAGGTCGCCAGCTCGACTGTGTCCAGCAGGGTCACCTGGATCATCCCATAGGTTTCCGTACCCCGGCTCGGCCAGTACTGGTCACACTTTACCTGCAGGGAGGAGAGGAGAAGGGGTCAGTGCTTGGCTGCTGGCTGGGTATTTGGGGTGAGGAACAGGGCTTTGCCCTTCAAAGGGTAAAGACAGAAATGAGTCACTGTGCAGGAGGCCCCAAACACCCACATTTCCTTCTCCCGGAGTGTCCCAATCCCCAGCAGAAAGGCTGCACACCCTGGGCTCCTTTCCACAAGATTCAAACTTAAAGAGGGATTTTTTTTTTTTTTTTTTTTGTCCTGGAGCCACTGGTGGGAAGCGGTGAAGGGGGCCAGGCCACCAGACGCAGCAGCAAGAGCAGCACCAGGTATGAAGACAGTGTGCAGCAATTGCTAGCAGTGATTTGTGCCTGCTCTAATTTTTCTTCTCTGCATCCTGTTTTGGAAGATGGGGGTCTTCAGGGCTGTGCTTGCAGCACCCCCCTGCCTGAGCTCCACCTGGATGGAGAGAAGGTCAGCAGCTGTGGGTTCGTGGGAGGAGAGCTGGTGAAGCAGGGCAGGGGAAACAGTGGTTTCTCTGGGGAAGGCTCTGCTCGAAGGGCAGCCGAGGTGAGGGAGATGCAGCCTGTACCCCCGCCAGCTCCCTGCTATCCCAGCCCAAAGTCCTTGACACACAGCACTGAACTGAGACAGGACACAGCTCTGAGTCCAGCATGGTACCCAACAATACAACAGGCACTACCTTTCCCCATAACGTCTGTAGTCAAGTCCCCAGGGTGACCCTGCCAGTGTGGCCCCCAGGCAGCAAACCACCCTGGTGAAAGATGGAACACAGCCCACGCCAGGCCTCCAGCCTGGATGTTGTGTCCACGAGGCTGACCCTGCCACCCTTCCTGCATTGCCGTAGACTCAAGTGCATTGAGCATCCCAGAGAGATGCCAATGTGCCCTTCTGGCTGGTAGCGCATCCCTGGAAATCTACATCCCCCAGGTGTTTAAAAAACTGCTCTGCAGCAAGGCATGGATGCCAGCTCAGACACAGACACAACTTGTTCTCCCTCTGTGAGAAGACACAGACTGTGGCCAAACCATCCCTTCAGCCCCTTCCTGCAAGCAGCACTGTCCCATCATGAAAACAACGCTCGTCCCTAGAGACTCCCTGTCCTGCAGCATCCTTTATATCCCCCTCCCAACTCCGCAGACAGAGCACTTTGAGCTACTGGTCACAGTTCCTGCTGCAGCCCACTTGGCAGAGAACCCTAACGTGTCCCCAGGGCCTCATCCCTCTGCCCCCTTCATCTCCCTGTGCATCCCTCCCTGCTCACCTGCTGATGCCCTCACCTTCCTCCTATTCACAGCTCAGTGTTTGAAAACTACTCCTCCAGTTTTGTTCTCTCCAGCCCTGAGCCTCCCTATTTCATCTGGCACCCAGCTCCCCTGCCTCATGGAGCCACGGTGCCTGGCTGACAGGAGGAAGTCTTCATTCCCACCCATGTGCACTGCACTGAAAATGGTTTCCCGCCCTAGGAGAGAGGAGTGAATGGAAGATCATCTGTGCTTGTCAAGGAATAGTAAACTTAATTATTAGCTGAGCATGTTTACAGGAGAATGTGTGGGAAGGGAAACAACAGGCTTAATTAGAAATCAATGAAGTTCTGCCTTTTAATTGAAGGCACTTTAAGCAGGGTGGGGCTTGTGAGA
Organism: Haliaeetus albicilla; assembly: GCF_947461875.1. Taxonomy (NCBI): domain Eukaryota; kingdom Metazoa; phylum Chordata; class Aves; order Accipitriformes; family Accipitridae; genus Haliaeetus; species Haliaeetus albicilla. The sequence goes on from NC_091490.1 coordinate 12,602,162, forward strand.
GCTAAGAGCCCTCATCCTCCACTGTGGCTGCTGGAGTGTGGTAACCTGGGGTCAGAGGGATGTATCTCTCCCTGCTTTTTTTGGAGTCTGCTCTCATTAAGTCCTGCCCTGGCAGAAGTGCCTGGAGCAGGGCTGCCTGATGGGGTACTGCAGGCGCCCGCACACCCAGAGCGGCTCTGCTGCCTCCTGCCCAGGGTCTCCTGCCATTCAGGCTGCTGTGCTGCCTTGGATCTGTGCTCCCAGCGTGGCAGGCCCTGCACAAATCTCAGAAGATTTCTCTCCCTCGCTTGGCACACAGCAGCCCGTTATTTCACACTGACTAGCTGCAGAGCAAACAACTTGGAGGTCAGAAACCTTATTTCACAGCTAAACTGATCCTATCCTCACAAGTGGGTGGCAGCTGCATCTGCATCTCCAGCCACCTGAGTTTGCCTTGCCTGGCTCCGGGATGATGTGACCTGTCGCTAAAGGAGGTGAGGAGAGGGCAGAATGGCATCCTGCAAATGCTGGGGACAGCCACTTGCTGTGTTGTCCTCAGTGTGGTTTGCAAGGGACGTTGCAGGGGAGCAGCACAGCATGTCCCCATGCCTGAGCCCACACCTCAGGGAGAGCGGTCCCCTCCTGCCACCCACATGCTACAAGGCCGTGTGTGTTCGAGCACAAAACAAACTTCAGAGGAGTTCCCTGTGTGGGATAATATCAGTGCCTGGGCTGGTAATTGAAAATTATTTATTCATGACCAGATAAGAGTCAGTCACATTTTCTGCCAAATTTACCCATAATGTTTATGCCCCATTTTCAAGCTCTGTAAATTTTATGCTGAAGCTGATGCACTGTAGCACTAAAGCAGATAAGAGATGTTTTCTTCTGGCAGTGCTTGCTTCTCATTAACTTAAGGAGCACAGTAATGTCCTGAACAGCCGTTTATCGCAGCTTTGCTGAGTGGTTCCGGTCCCTCCCCTTTGATGCCCTGTGCCCAAGAGCGGTCGGGCACCTCTCCTCAGCTAGAGAGCTGTGCTCTGCTCCCAGCGCCGCTCGCAAGCTCCAGATAGCATCGCTGCCAGCAAGAAGGCTGGAGGCAGACGTGGCTGCCAGGCCCCTCTTCCCCAGAGCCCTTGAGCACCAGCTTCTTTGCACCCCTGCCTGGGGACACAAAGTGGCAGGGGAGAGTCACAGCCCAGGGACAGCTGCTCGGTGCTCTGGGCTGGGACAGAACAAGCCATGGCACTGCTCTGGGAGACCTCGCTCTGCCTGGTTCTTGGGGATAGCCCAGGGTAGGAAAAATCCTGCTTTAATACCTCTCCCGTGCAACACACCCCAGCTGGGACATGCCACGCTTGCAGCTTCGGGAAAGCTAATCTACAATGTGTGTTTCTGAACTGCCACCAAATGATTCTGAAACCGATTGTAAAGCTTTGAAGGCAGCTAAATTGCACAATCCAGCCATTTCTATCCTTTATGTGCCTCTCGCTTTGTGAAAACATGAAAAAGGGAGGATGATTTGGACCATGAAGCCAGCTGAAATTGCAGACCATAAAAGCTGATGCTCTTTAAAGATTTTTTTCCCCCTGCAGCTCAGGAGGCCTTTAAAGCAGTGTCACCCCTACAGGGCTGCAAAGCTGCTGCTGGTCCCGGTTGGCTTATCTACACACAGCACTGCCGGTGGGGACTTGGGAGCTTGCTTGGGAAGGTAGAAGAGCCTGCTCTGTGCTGGGAATCTTGCCATGAGGCCATGCTGCCCACCCCAGGCTCTGCAGCTGGAGACACAGTCCTGTGCCTGCACCGAAGCCCCTGGGCAAACGGACTTTCAAGCAAGGTCACCCGTGGGTAACGCTGTACCACCATGTGACTGCCTGGAGCAGTCATGTCCCACAGCAGTGTGAACAACAGCAGGCAGCAATGCTGCAGGGACCCAAGGGGTTGCATCAGATGAGGTTTGAAGGCTCTGGAGTGGAGTAAACTGTAAAACAGTGACTCATGCTGAAAGCTGGGAGCAATGGACAGTGACCGGGATCTTCCTTGGTCCTAAAAAGATGTGCTCCTGAGTGAGCTCTAGCCATCACCGAAGGGGCATGAGGAAAAGCAGAGCAGGAAGGTGGCTGAAAGCCATCCTCCCTTGGAAGATGCTGGAGAAGCCAACAAAAAAAACCCAGAGAAAATAATCTCCTGCAAGCCACATCCCAGCTTCCGACCAAGGCCCTCCTGTGGGTGGGTGCCCTGAGGCACCTACAGGGTCCAGTGAACACATGGAAGGAAGCCCTTGCTGTGCAGAGCTGGTTTTACTCAGGGGTGACTGGGCTTCCCCACTGCCTCCCCTGGCAACCAGCCTCTCCTGCAGTGCGTGAGAAAACTGCCCATTTCTCATTAGTGCTGGTGATGTGCCAAAGAGCCAGCAGGGCATGGGCAGGTGGTGTCGGGGAGTGAATGCTGGGGTCTGGGTCCAGTCAGGTCAGCTCAGAGCACCTGGGCAGCACGCCCAGTCAGGCAGGCTGCCTGCAGCTTCTGCGAGAGCTCTGGTCACTGCCTGCCATGACAGGGATTCACAGTGCCCGTCCCATCACCAAAAGCCTGACCACATGCACCGTGTTTAGGACAGAAACCAATACTGTAGGAGTTAATTGCAGGATGACATGACAGGGAGCGTGCTGGAGGGAGATAATGCATGGCTCAGCAGCACAGGCGTCTCAGGGAAAGACAAGTGCCTGTGGGGTCAAAGGAAACCCGTTATCTTTGAGAAACATGCACCTTGGAGTGCCTTCCCATAACTAAGCAGCCCAGAAGTGAGTCAGGACTCCGGGCATGGATTTACTTGGCAACCTAAAAGGGCTTTTCCTGATACTTCAAATATATGCTCCATCACTGAAATGTGAAGGTACAAAAAAGTCCCCATATAACCCCCAGCTGCAGAGAGCAGTTGATCAGCAGCTTCTGATCTTGCTTAGCCCATGTGCCAAGCGCTGAGCCGCAGGACAGGTCAGGTTAATTTACCTCCCTGTTTGGGCTGGAGTGGGTGATGGTAGCCATCGGACAGAGCAGGCAGGGCTGCGCAGCAGGAAGCACAGTGCAAAGCTAGGGTTGGATCTCCAGAGGCAGCTCATCTCCGAGGAACACTATTTTTCCCTGCAGGCTGTAGGGTGTTTGTAGAGCCAGGGAAGCCCATGAACAAAGCCCATTTTTGTATATGGGAAAAGCAGATCTGTTTTGCCATGGTGATCGGTTGTTCCAGCTGCTTCCTCCCAGCCAGCGTGGGCTAGGACACCCCTGCGCACACTTTGGTGCTAAAGCTTTGAAACAGAGGGAGAAGCATGCAGGCAAAAGTTTTAACTAAACCCAAACTTGACAGTTTCTGCTTCTCAAGAAAGAGCTTATTGGGCTAAAAATAACCAGTGCTTCACAGCTTGAGTGCACAGCCCCTTCTCCTGCCGTTGGCATAGCAACACTAAAATATTCTGCAAGTACAAATGCTCACCACTAAAATTTACTTTTAGGAACAAATTGAATCACGAGAGCCAAAAGCTGCCTCCTGCTTGGGCAGGCTTTGCCCAAAGGGTGCATCTGGGCATGGGAGCACTCCGGTCACAGCTTACGAACTCCTGCTTCAGGGGCTGAGTAAGAACCTCTGTCACGAGACACCATAAGCATCATCCGCAGAGAGGGCTCCTGGTCCTTCCTCTCCGCCTTGCGCCTTCACCACGGTTTGCAGGCAGCTTTGCATTTGTTACATCAGCATATCTAATCTTGGCAGTATGAGCTGATCGTTTATACATGTTGTCATTGGACAAGGCACAAATTAGTCTTGTTATTGCAATGAGGCCCTGTCAGGCTGCAGGATGCTGCTGATACCACCTACCCATTGCAACTTCTCAGCTTCTGGGATGCAGCCCCCAAGCTTTCAGGGACTGTCAACACTCCCCATGTCAGAGCTCTCCTTTCTCCCTTTGGTGTCAGTGATGTGGGCAGGGAAAGGATGGGTGTGCATGCAGACATGCAGGCAAGACAGGGGTTAATGAGCAGTGAAGTGACAAGAGGTTTTGCCACCCTTTTGCCCCACAGGGATATGTTTACAAGGCACTTGTTGCTGAGGTCCCTGCAGCCATGAGCCACACCACTGGACCTGCCTCTCCCTGGATGCCATTATGCTGTAACGTGTTCCCATCCCTCTCTCCTGCCCCTCTCCCAGCTTCAGAAAAGAGAGGAAGCACACACTGTACCCTGGACTTCTCCTCCAGCCTGGTCATCATGACTATAGTTGCTGTTCTCTGTTCCCACACCATCCTCCAGAAGTCGCTGAGGGTTTCTGGCAGAGGTCCCTGTGTGGCGATGTAGGCGTTCTGCTTCCGATACCCATCAATGTAATTGGCATTGATGTAATCACTGCCTGGGACACCTGCAGAGAAAGAGAGCGAAGAGTTACTCCAGGGGCAGCCCACGACCCTGTGCCTGTCGCTCTGCTGGGCCCGGCAGGCAGGGGAAGAGGCTGGCATGTTCACAAGGCTCTTGACAAGTCTCCTTTAGAGGGTGATGCCAGAATCTCTCCCAGAGATCCTGCAAAGGACAGGGATGGTGCCTGAGAAGAACCCTTTGTAACTCCCACATTAATGCAACAAGCAGAGAGACAGCTGCCACCCGCAAACAAAGGGAAATTCACAGGCAGGAATATTAAGGAGCTCGTTTGGCCCCAAGCAACTGATTGAAATAATTGTCTTAAATTCACCAGCTATTTGTTATGGTCCTACAGCACCTTTTAAAAATGTGGCTGCCTCATTAGCTTGTCTCTGTTAGCAGGGGATGTCAGGCAGGGATGTCCTCCCATTCCTCCTGCAGGGACAAGTACCCCAGAGGAGCCAGAGACCTTCCTCCCACCACCACTGAAACCCTCCTCAGTGTCAGACCCCCCTCTGCTGCCTGCTGGCAGAGGCTGCTCCAGCTCCCACTCTGCCTCCACCACTTTAAGGAAAGGACTTGTAAAGGCCTTTAAAATGCAAACACACAGTTACTAAAATAAATGCGGCAAAGCAGAGGCCTGGGGCTGTTTCCAAACCCTGCTCAGCTTGGGCTGCCCGGGGTGCAGGGAGGGAAAGCAGCAGAAATCTCCCTGTCTCCCAAGGACAGAGCATCTGCATTTCATTAGAGGAAGGAAATATAAAGCTAGGGGTCTCTCCCTAGCCTTTTTGTCCTGGGGAATTTTCTACAGGTCCCAGCAGTCTCCAGCAGAAACGAAGTGCTGGCAGCTCTGGGGGAGCAGCAGCAGCTGGAGTGCAGTGCCTGGCTCCCTTGGCATGGGCGGCAGGGACCTGGCAGGGCGCTTTGGGAACGGTTCCCGGGAAGACAGACACTACTTACAGCAACTGAGTCAGGCTGGAAACCAGGGATTCCCCCGTGTGCTCATCCCACAGCTGTCTAGCAGGGTTTGCCCATGATCAGGCATGCCCGGCTTTTGCATAGCTGCTGCTGCTTAACAGGCCTTGCTGTGAGGGACCATTTGGACCCCCTCCTCCTCCCACAGAGGATGAGTGGTACATTAGCATTAGAAAAGACTCTTGCATCCCAAGAAAAAGGACCCTAGTAACTGTAGGGCCACCTGTATGCAAAGCCAGGCCCCAGTCTCTTCCCCAAGCAGCGGTGCATTGAATTAGCTGCATCTCCCTCATCCCCCATGAGTGGGCTCAGTTCTGGTGTACAGAGCTGGGTGCTAATTTGTAAAACAACGGGAACAGGTGAGCCTGGGCTTCAGTACCTGGGCTCCAGCTCTTCTGTGTGCAAGGGGACTGCAAAGCAGGCACTAAAACCATGTATGAGTCCAGACTCCAGAGATGAGGGGCTGGCTCTTAGAGCCGTGGGAGTCACTGCTATGAACACCAGGGCCTGACGCATCTCCCATGGAGCACAGAGATGTGTGGAGCCTAATGCCCCAGGGGAAGGGGCACCCCTCATCCTGCGCAGCTCTGGGAACTTACTTGGGGGCAAACACTAACAAGCCCCAGAGGAAGTTACTGGCCCTGCAATGGTGTTGGGACAGAAGACGGTAGGCCTAACAGTGCCATGTCCCACCATGTGCCAAGGGAGGCAGGCGAAGTCACACAGCAGGGCCAGCAGTGAAAAGGGAGGCTGCTGGGACAGGCATCTCTGCTGGCACCAGCAGTAGCAAGAAGCGACCACACGGGGCACACTGGTCTGAGGACACTGGGAAAGCAGGGGCAGCTCTGCAGAGCCCTTCCTCTCTTCTTGCCAGTCAGAACACACACTTGCTCATGCTGATGCTGGATGTGTTTCCTGGTGCTTGCCCCTGCTCGACTGAGAACAGGGAAGAAGATGGTCCCCTGCTACAGCGAGGTTCAGCAGTTTGCTGGGGTGTCCACTCCAGAGTCACTCTTACCATCGATAGAGGTCAGGATGACACGTGAGTGGTCATAGGCGATCACGTTTGCATAGCGGTTTTTCGGTTTATTCACTTCCAGGTTGGAGTTCTCCCAGGTGAACTGCTGCCCCGGATCAATGGACTGTGGAGGGAAAGAGAAGGCGGGAGTCAGGAGCGGTTCCAACACAGTGGGATGCTGCAGCACACGTGTGTTTCAGTCAGGAAATCTGTGTCTCCCCACGCACCTCCCCCCAAGGCCAGATGCAGCTTCCATGTGTGTCCCCAGCAGCAGGTCAAGCCAGACCACACCGAAACCCAGTCCCCAGTGGGACCTGCCTCCTGTGACCTGCAGGCAAAGCAACCCCGCACTAGGGCAGCCTGCTGCAGATGAGCCTTCACCTCCACTCCCACTGCCCGCTCATCCCTTCCTCTGGAGCTACCCGTCAGCAGAAATTTGGTCATATGCCAGGACTCCACAGAGACCTGACTGCGCAGTTCTTGACCTAGCGGTTTTATTAGCTGTTGAACCGCAGTCTCCTGAAATATAGCAAGCCCTGGGTGTCTTGTGCCCCAGGAGCTTTGGGTATTAGTGTCCTGCAAGACAGCCTATGAGCTTTTGCCAGGGAATAGTCATGAAAATTGATAGGTTACTATCCACTGCTCTAGCTACTTATGCAATGTAAACATCTCTCGTTTGAGTTAATAGAGTGACAAGGAACTATAAACCTGGAGAAGAGATGTGGTTATAAATCTTGGCCAAAGGCCTGCATGCTATGCAACTGCCTGAAAAGCACACATCCTGATCCCACCTGTGTCCTGGCCTCGCACGCCCAATACTTCTCCCACGAGCCATGCGTTGGTGCGCCTGATGCATGGCTCCTCCATGGCCAGGCAGCTCCTTCGCAAAGCCTTTCCTATCGTCTTTGTCCATGCACAAAACAAGGTGAAAAAGGACCATCCCCAAAGCACCCCTCTGAGATGGGATGGCCTCTCTGTCCGAGAGGTGTGTGACGCACCCAGATAAGACAGCTGCCTCATGCAGGAACTTGGTCTGCACATGCAGCCCTGGGCAAGCCCGGGGCAGGCAGCTACAGCAGAAATCGGTCATCCCACGAACCCCCCGCCCCCAATATTACCAACATAGTCAAAGCCTTCTTAAAATAATGCTGCAGCTCAGGGTCCCCGAAGCTTTGCTGGCCCACAGGCAAAAATATCGAGCAAACAGGCCAGGGAAAGCACCACACGTTATTCTCTCTGCAGGCATCTGCGTTCACTGCTTGGCAGAAAGCCACGTCAGAAGGTTTCTCAGGCAGTAAAACGCCCGTGAGTCTGTCAGCTCTGGATCAGCTGTGAGCAAAAGGCTGAGCCGGGAAGCACAGCTCCCTGACTGGGCTGACCTGCACGGCCTTCACAGTCCCTCTGCTCAGCCCCATCAACCACCAGCTGTGCACAAGGTGACACCCATCGCTGTCCCCTACTCCTGTGCTGTTGAGCAGGCACTTCCCAAGCAGCTGGCAGTGGGTGCAGGTACCGAGCACAGGCACTGCCTGCATCGCTGCACCAGCCCCGAGGGCTCTGCAGCACGTGCAGGGCAGTCACCCATCCCCACGTGTGGCCCACGCCACCAGCCCTCCCCACAGCAGCAGGCTGCCCGCAGGCAGAGGGGCCAGCGCTGACGAAAACACGCAGGAGGATGTGACATCACAGCAATGCTAATAGGTAGTTTGGGAAACGTAGGATGTAAATAGACATTTCCTACAGAAAACCTGTAATTTTCTATTATCAGCGTAATAAGCAGGCAGCAGCAGCACTCAGAGGCACTGCAGCAGGGATGGTGGGAGTGGAGACCGCAAGCACCACTTGTAGCTGGAAACCCACTGGCCTGGCTGCCACGGTCCCTGCACACTCCTCTGCCCAGGGACAGAGACGTCCCAGTGCAGCTCACGGCTCTCTGGGGCACTTCATTTCATTCAGGCACCTATATTTTGTTTTCAGGATAGGCTGCTCACCAAATCAGCTCTTTGGATGCTCTCCTCCCTCAGCTGTGTGGCAGGGGTGACTGCTGCCCACCTAATGGTGTGGCTGAACTGGACAAGGGCAACAGAAATGATCAAAGGCATGAAAAAGTAAGGGGAACAAAATGTGTAAGGACTTTTCTGTTTGGAGTAGAGACGAGTGAGAGGCATTTTGATACCAGTCTAGTCAATCTGGAGCACGCTGAAGGAGAAGCACAAATAGACAAACTAAGGAAAAAAAATCTACCAATGCCTATTAAAGACATAAATAACACTTCTTTTTCAAAAAGGTGGCCTTAGTCGGCACAGACAGCCCATGCAGAGAGCTGGCTAGCTGGCAGCGGAACTGAGACTGGCCCTGCAGGTATGACTGAACATTTTCTTGCACCCTGCTTGCACCCTGTGAACACTCGTTCAGCACCGGGCACAGGCGGGTGCTAGAGTGAATCCTCCCTTCACAGCAGAGGCAGAGAGAGCTCAGTGCAGTCGTTCGTGCTCGATCTACACTGCAAATCACGGCCAAAAGGCTGCAGGGCTGCCCAAGCTGTGGGGTGCAGTGTGCTTTGCACAGCAAGTCTGCGTCCTGCCACAGCGGTGGAAAAGGTTATTTCCTGGGGGAGACAAGGCTGCCAAGAGCCCCCAGAATGGAGGAGGAGCATCAAGGTGTTGCCATTAGGGTTAATTGCTTTGATGTGCAACGAGGATGTGTAGAAACGGTCTAATCATCATCAGCCTCTTAAGAGGGCAAACAGGTGAGAAAGTCAGAAGTAATACAGCACCTGAGTGCAAAGAGGCTCTAATTAAATACTCCTGCAAATTAGTGACTCATTTAGAAGTAAAATGATTTAATTTAAACTCTGGTGATGAATTAATGTACACCTGTTCCCCCCTTTAAGGCAAACAAATGAGTAAATAAACGGGAGGATGATGGGCTGCTTGGAGAGCAGTTGAAGTCCTTACATGGAGTGGTGGTTGGCAAAGTCTTATCCCATATCTGTACGATGCTCCGCAGTCCCTGACTATGGCAGCACTGCCTTGTCTCCCCACCTTGCTCCACACCTGCCTGGGCACTGGGAGTTTGCTCTTGTTCCGTTCTGGGGCTCATGGGAATGACTTCTTCATCCCAAAACTTGATCAGAGTAACAGTTTCAACTCATTCTTCCTAGAAAGCAGAAGGGCTGGGAAATTGGAAGGAAATGAGCCAGGAACAAACTTAAAAGCACCATGACTTTTACTTTTGCTTTGCTTTAAAGTGACAGGGGAGATGCTGTAAGACAGCAAGTGCAAATTAAGAAAAAGCCCAATTAGTAAAACTCCTCCTTCCCAGCATGGAAGTGCAAGGAGCAATCTCTCCAAAGCAGCTCAGGGATCCCCGCTGCTACTGCCATCAACATAAAGACAGAGCCAGACCATTGAAACGGGATTGGAAAAAGGCTCTTTCCTTGACAGACTCGAGAGCACTTTACAAATGCCTTGAAAACATCCCTGTGTGCCAGTCTGTCTCAGATACGGTCCACCTTGGGTTTGCTGCTCCCCTTCCTCAGTGCAGCTCCCAAATCGCTCTGCAAGCGGAGTCCCTGCAGATGCCCCTACTGCTGGCAGGCATGGGCAGCCCAGGCAGGCAGACCTCTGGGGCAACATGGCAGCTTGGCTGGCCCTGGCTGTAGCAGCCAAGGAGCTGGGCAGCCACGGCCCCGTCCTGCTCAGCAGCCCAGGCGGCTACACAAGGGCATGGGGAGGGGAAGGTGCTCGGGCTGTGAGTGCTTCCCAGCCTCCTGTGAAATCAACCACATTAGCACAGGCATTGACCACTGTCAATCTGCGCTGCGTCTCAAATGAGGACCTAATGCGCTCCTGAATCAATCGCTGGCAGTGCTTCAGCCTTATTATTCTTATTACCGGAACGTGAGTGCTGCGTGCCTGCCAGGCAGCTTCCCGATTAGCGCATTAAACCTGCAACACACGGCTCCCCAGGTGCTATCTGGAGCCCGGGTCCAGCACCTCCTGGGCTCACCGGCCCCAGGGACACGAGCACCTCTCCCGCAGCCTAAGCTGCCTTGCCAGGACTGCAGGCATGGGAGATGCAATGTCCCCGGTGGCTTTAAGGGAAATGCAAGTGAGCACAGGGTTTGTCCAGCCGTGTTTCTCTCCACAGAAAACTGTGGAGAAAGTGCTGCAACCTCCCCACCTCACTGGGAAGCAGGAGCACAGTCAATTTTCATGCACAACCTAAAGATTATCAAGGAGTAATGTGCCAAGCAGCGGCATGCTGCCTGGCTCTCATCACCTCCAGCCTGCTCTGCTCCCAGGGGCTGTCCACTGGAGGGACATGCCAAAGGGACTGGGCACAAGGGGCAATGGCCACAAGTTCCAGTTTGGATGTAAGGACAAGATTTTCCCTGGGAAGGTGGTGCAGGACCTAGCCCAGAAATGACAGCAGACACAAGGGAGCAGGAACCTGCCCTGGTTGGAGCCAGTCCGTCCTGTGTTTGTTAATAGCAACAAAGGGGACAGCAGCACTCGGCTTGCTGGATCCCACAGTAAAAGTGCGAGTTGCGGTGCATGTGTGCACGCTTGTTTGTACCAGTGTGGGAATCCCCCACCCGAGAGCAGGATCCTGCCCCACATCTACAAGGCTGCAGCGTGGGAAGGTGGCCCACAGGAGGAGCTCCAACACAGCTGCAGCACCCACCACAGCCTGCAGATAAATAATTAAGGGGCTCAGCCTCCCTTCTACTTATTTAATTCCACTAATCCCACGCTGTAAATTCACTGTGGCTCTTACTGTACACTAAAAATGAAATATTCTCCTGATGTGGCCGGGCCAGGAGCTGCTGCCAGACCCTTGCACTCTGCACCCCCAGCTCTACTGCATGCTTGGGAAGATTGTGGTGGGGCTCTGCCATGCCCCACGCCAGAGCAGCCGGCAGCAGAGTTAACTAACTGTGCCTGCAGCCGGCTCAACTCCCAGGACCTGCAGTTCAACCTCTCCTGTCACACCAGGTGTACCAACAGGTCTAGTTGGGATTGCTCCCTGCCCGCTGGGGGCGAGGGCTAACCTGCAGCTCGAGAGCCCGTTCTCACTGCAGCCAGTGCACGGCTCGCTCTGTGCTGGCTTTGCCGCATGGGCTGCTTGGCCACGCGTGCTGGCAAACTGGTGTGAGCAATGTTATTTGTTCTCTGACCTGTGGGAAGTGAGGCCAGACGGCTCTGAGAAATCTCTGCCACCCTCCCTGCTCCCTTCCCAGGGGCGCAGGGAAGGGCTGACAGGTCTTGTTTTGTGTCACCTATGTCTAGGTTAACCTGCTATCGGTTGTACAACCAAAGCAAGCTCTGGGCAGCTGCCCTCAGTGGTTAAAAGTGCTGTTAAATATTTGCTTTCTGCCTGAGGTGCCACCGCTCCTGGAACGTGAGCCATTTACAACCAGCCCTGCACCACACGGAGATGTTAGGCTGCTCAGCTGCTCTGCAAAAACACTTAAAATGCAACTATTTCAAAGCACAATCAAACAGCAAATGGGCCTTGGGGGTTCACCTGTGATGCCTTCGTCCCTCGGCTCTCCCTGCTCAGCTGTGCTATACCCAGTCCCGTAGCACTATCATGCCACAGGGAAACATGGTCAGGGCCTCCATCTTTCGGCGTGCTGGGTCACCACTCAGCTCTGCGTAGGTCTCGGGCTCCCACAGTCCCAGGGTGAGCGCCGGGACTCTTATCATCACTCACGGACTGCAATTGCACAGAATTTGCCGAGGTGCGGTTCCCTGCCTCTCGGGCTCCCGCAGGGGCTGCACAGCCTGCTCCCTTCCCACCTCCACCATTTCCGCATCCACTCCGTGGATTTCCTTACTCAGCAGCGCATGCCGTGCTCATCCTGCCCTCCAGCCCTCCCATCGCAGGCGCCAAAGGGAGCTGTTGCCCTACCAAACCCACGCACACAGGGACCAGGATGAGAGCAGACCCATTGCTGCAGTAATCCTGCACAGGCAGCTGCTGTTCTCTGCAAACTCAGTCCAGGATTTTTCTCACTGGCATTTCAAATGGGAAATGACTGTACCGATCCCCACATGTCAACAAGGGGCAACCCCTTCTGCTTTGGGGTCCATCCTAGTGTCAAACACCATATGAGCCTGTCATGTTCAGTAATTTCTAGCTGATGAGGAGTCAAACACAGCAGAATCCAGGGGAAAAAAATTACATGCAACAATCAGCTACTTAATAGCTGCTTCAACATGAAAAGTACAACTGATTGGTGCTCTCAACCAGCCATGATATTCTAAAGAAAGAGAAATGAGAAGAGAGGCTCATGAAAACAGCTAAGAGAATTTACTTAATGCTCATTTTTTCCAAAACGGTTCCCACAGCTCAGTATTACGCTGCAGGCTCCAACTAGCACAGGCCTAGTGTGAGGATGGGATTGCACAGACACTGGATCCTGCTGAATCCCCACCGCGCAGCAGAGGCACAGTCTGCCTGTAGCGCAGTGGACAGCCCTGCTTAACATTTCAGCTGGACTTGTAAGAAAAGCCCAAGGCAGACAGATATGACTGCATACCTTGGCACCACTGGCAGGACACACACGAACACAGAGGTAACTGCGGGGGAAGCACATTATTCCTCTAAACATTTCCCAAGTTGCAATGTAATGCTGTAGCTGGAGAAAGCTCAGCTCCTCTCTGGTCTAGACAGCAGTATGCAGAGGGATGGCAAAGCCCTCCACTTGGCATCCTGAAGGAAAAAGGAGCTCTGCGCCTTCCTCAGATACAGGCAGCACACCCTTTGAACTAGCTGGAATTTGTCCCTTACCTTCTCAACATAGAGATCTGCTTTGCCTTTCCTGGCATATATAATCCTACCTTATGGGCAAATGTTCTGATCTCATCTCATAAATCAGTTTAGGTATGCTGCAGGAAGGGGAGGCCACAGGCACAGGCAGATAACAATTCAAACAGAAGCGATAACACATGCAAAGGACACTTCCAAAATTTATTCCCTCTTTAATACTAGTGGGGGGTTTATTTACAAGTCCCCTGCAGCTCAAGAGGGTCCTGCATGTAAGCACAGGAAAACATAATCCTGCCATTGCTGCTCTTGTGGCTGCAGAGGAACTTTCCCTGACTTTACATGTTTTCAACCTAATCATCCAGCCCAGAGAGGGGTGAGAAAGGCAAAGCAGCCCTCGCGCAGGTCAGCCCCTTGCCCTCCACGTGTGCACCCCCTTGGCAAGTTGTCCTCAGGGGAGGACAGGAATGGAGGGAGTTGGGCTGGGAGAGGTGCAGTACAGGATTGGGGGGTGTGTGTGTATGTGTCACCAAAAGCCCAGTGCATGCCTCTGTGTGTGAGCAAAGGCAGCATCGGTGGTGGGTGCAGACAGTACCTGTCTGGGGCTCCACCAGAGATATGGAGAAGGGTGGGAGTGTGATTCAGCAGTGCAGGGGAGTTTGCAGCTCAGGATTGCAAGGCACAGGCAGAGAGAGCTCCATGCAGGGAGGGGAGCTGGGATTGCTCCAGGGCAGTGGGACATTAGCAGAGTTTCTGGTGGCAGAGATGCTGAACGGCACAGGCTAACACCAGCACAGTCCAGCAGCACGCAGGGGGAGATTAGATGAGGAACGCAGGAATGAAAACTCAAATGTGTTTTTGTCAGCAGCAGAGGATGGTGCAGAAAACAAAGCTCTGAATACAGACGGAAGTGAAGGGGCACAGGATGCTATGGACTGAAATACCTCAGCCAGCCTGCACGGAGGGCAGCCCTCACGGAGCAGAAGAACAAAGTAAACAGAGACAGCCCAGGTGGGTAGACACGAGCTCCCATTCACTCCTAAGACCATAACCACGGAGGGAGCATGGCAGGCTGCTGCGCGTTCAGCTTGCAAGGCCTTTACCCTGTACAAACCATGCTTCAACTGCTCAAGGCGAGTTCCCACTGCTCTGGGGCTGGCAGGGAGAGCTGGCAGGCTCCCAGGCCTGGCTCGGAGCCCACGCAGGCGATGCCGGTGCGGGGGAGGCACAGCTCAGCTTTCAAGCCCTCTCTGCTGGGGGTCCTGGCCAGCATCACTTTGCCCCCACCGCCCAGCACACTCTCACGCTCACCTCATACTCCTGGGAGAACTTCAGCCCATCGTTGGCCTTCAGCCTATCGATGTTGTCGGCGAGGTCCGTCACAGGGATGGGGGGGTGGTCACGCATGCCTGCAAGCAAGACAAGGAGGTAGGAGGGAGAGGAAAACGGTTACGGCTCTGCATGGCCAAGGAAGGCTCAACAACAGCATGTGCACAGCAAACCCGAAAGGTGGGTGCAAGGCGGACACGTGTGACTATGTGAAGCGCTGGGCAGGATGGATGGGAAGTCGGCGAGATCACACGGCATGCTGCACGCACTCTCAGAGCACACGGTTCGGTGAAACAAAACAGAAAGGTGATGTGCAGAATGTGCATGACCAGGTGAGCATGCTCGGACAGTACAGCCACCGGGCACACAGAGCAGGCCACGCAGCGGGCCGGGGCTCGGGGAAGCCCCCGGCAGGAACGGGCCGAGGATACGCTGTCAATGCACTTCGCGGGCTCCTGCATAGGCTGAAGTTGAACACACTGATTCTCTGGCGCTCTCACCGCCAAGGGCTGAGGCTGATCCTCTTGCTTACCCCTAACAATGGCATTAGCCAAAACGAAACTTGCCCAGACGTGCACCAGGGGAAACCTCCGTGGTGTATGTGCACAGCTTTTTGGGGTAGGCAGATGCTGCCCCAGCCCCTGGGGAGCTAAAGAAAGATGGGAAAGGCCTCACAGAGGACCGGCTGCTCCCCTGGTCGGAGACTGCGCAACTTGCCAAGAGCTGAGGAGCAGCTCTGCCCACAGCTGCGTAACTCAGTGCTTTTCAATGGTGCTCCAGAGGCAGGGCCAGCTCTGGGGCCCAAAATCCAGCTCCACTGGGTGGCTCGTGCAAGGCACCATGTTCAGTGATGTGCCCTACAGCAGTTTCCAGGAGGCTGCTGCAAGCTGGGATGCAGCTCAAGCCATGGCAGGTCTTGCCCTGTCTAAAGCAGGGATGCACAGTATGGATCGTCCTGGGCACAGCCCAAGCCCTGCTCAGGGGAGAGGCCCGCAGGAGGGGATCCCACAGGTCCCACCCAGGGGACAGGTACTGAGGGGGTATGCATGTGGGATTGGGAGAAGCCCTACTGGGGCCCTGGGATTCAAGGCTCAACCATTGCAACCTCTTTCTCTGAAGCTGAGATGGCAAATTGGCAGGAACGTGGCTGTGAAACATCTCATCCAAAGCCTGGCTCATCCAAATCCCAAGGTTCGTGGCTCCATCAGCTGCTCTGTGGGTTTCCCAGAAACCCCACGTGGGTAATAATGATTATTAATAGGCTGAAGCTGTTGATTCACACCCAGGGAGACAGACTGGAGCATGGCCAGGAGCTTCTCAATCGCTCAGGAGCCTGAACACTGCCACTGATGGCAGTGATGGGCCGCTGAGGTGATGGAGCAGTCCCCAGGCTGAGTACGTGCATTTTACACAGCGGTGACAAGCCACTAGGTGATAACATGGAAGTGTTACACCGCAGCCGCTGCACAGCAGGGCTCCTCACACCTCTGCCAAAAGCATCTGACATCGCTGCGTATAGGCAAGACCCAATCCAGCACACACTTGTCCTTCTATCACTTGACAGCGCAGAGATATCCACAGATGGCCTGAGAGCACATGGACAGACAGAGAAGGAAAGATCCCTCTTCTGCCTTGTGCTGAGGTCCTCCTGCAAATGGTCCTCTGTTTGCCACTTCACCCATCAGGATCCCCAAGGTGGTTGAGCAGGCCCACAAAGATGATGCTTTGATTTCTGCACAATTTGCTTATTGGTGCCAGAGCCAGACCTCCAGAGGCTGTGGCTCAGGAGCAGCCTTTGCAGTGCAGAGCTGTTACTGCTGAGCAATTGAATGAGGAGAACAGTGTGGCACCAAGGCAGAAGTGTGGGGCTTGAAGAAGAGGCTGGAACATCGCCATGGTGTGTGCTTATCCCAGCATGGTTATGTATGAAGCACGGCAGAGCCATGGACCACAGCAGAGCTGCAGACACTCATCTCCACTGAGAAATACAAGGGGTCTCTCCAAACTTCAGTTTTGCTGGCCAAAGGAGTGTTGCAGCAACAAAGCAGCTGCAAGAGCAGATGGAGAGAAAGAGGTGGTTGGTATCCCATTATGGTGAACCTAGAACAACTGCCACTAACCGTGTAGGGCAAGACAGAGGAGATTTGTACACACTACCAGGACTTCTACATGCTCTTCCAATGACTCTGGCAAGAGGACAGTGAGCTCTCCGCCAGGCTAGAAGAGCTTAGAGGTTTCACAATGCCTGCACGGCCGCAGACTGTAAAGCCCTTGGCTCTGCTCCTGGGCAAAGCATCTGTCCTATGTACTTCTCCCGTTCCTGTGCGCACACGCAGATGCCTTGTACATCAAGCAGCAGGGAGGACATGCTTTTATGGTTGAGAGTGAACTTGAAGCTCACAAGACAAGAGATAAAGGGGCAGTTACACCCGTAGTCCTGGTACTACTCCATCCAACCTGCTAGAGCAGTAAAGTCCCTCTGCTCTGTGCCTGGGACTCTGGTGCCAACACTGCCAAACAGACCAACTGCACGGCAGCTCAGAGAAGAGATCAGCATCCCTCGGCACCTGTTCTGCCTAACTCTATGGCACACGCAACCCAGCCTAGGGAAGCCGGTTTGCCTGAGGTAGGAGGAGAGTGTGTTCAACCACCGGGCTGCAAAGCACCCTTCAATTTGTCCATTAGGGTTTTTTAGCTGGCCACCCCCTCCCGCTGCGAAGGAGCTGGAGGCCTGGGAGCAGGCGAAGGGCTGCTGCAGGAACGTCCTGGCAGCCCAGCACCTGGGGCCTTCCCTTCTGCACTGTGCTGCGGTGAGCTGCTGTAGTGCCGTGCAGATGGTACCCGAGCTTGGCCCCACACATCATGTCAGAAAGTGAAATCACTGCCGTTCTACAGTCTGCTGTGAGTGAGGGTGACCTTCATGACATTGAAACAAAAATTACAGAGACAAGAAAGAAAGGGAAAGAAAAAGCAAAAGGTGTCAAAAGATAAATACAGGAGTTAAAACTAACTTGAGATATTCGGGCAACTGGGGACACTGGCACCTGCAAAGAAAAGAAACGGGGCAAGAACAGAAATCCCATTAGCCTTTAGTCATCATCGCAGAGGTTCAGAAATGGAAAGACAAAGAGATGAAGATGCAAAGGAAAGCACCATCTGCCACAGGACCGGGAGCCTCCCTCCTGCACAGGACCAGCTACCTGGCCCCAGGGGCTGCTCTGCAGCTGGCCTCTTACACACCGGGCTTTTGGCTCTGGCCAGCACCATCCCCTGACGCTGACAAACGTGTGGAGCTGGAGGTACTCGCAGGGGAGTGAGCGCACAGATATTCATCTGACGCCAAGAGCTACACTTCTCACTGTACACCACTGTCCACGGCCCCGTGCCCAAGGGAAGCCAGCAAGGGCAGGTGGATGGCAGGTACAGGGGACATCTGTGCTGCTCGGTGGCCAGGAGGACCACACTCAGCCCCAGCAATCTCTGCTCAGTGCCCCTGAGCCTCCAGCCCGCTCGCAGCTCATCAGCAGCACAAATCAGCCTCATTTCATGGCGTATTGGGACACTGCCTGGTCCCATATCCTCTCAGTGACTTGGCACAGTGGTATGTTAGTACAGCGAGGCTGACAGTGGGAGAAATAACCCTCGTCTGAAGTAAAAACCACAAAAATGAGGAAGCTTAATATTTAATAACAGTAGCCCAATTAATTATGCATTAAACAAGTTTTCCCTGCTCAGCACACTCCAGCAGGGAGACCAGCTACTGAAGCGTGCAGGGCCAGCGGCCAACACCTCTTGTCAATGCATGCACGCAGCACTGCCTTGACCTCGGGCAGGTGACAGGGGCAACAGCATGGGCCCACTGGGCTCGGTGGTTTTCATGCCTCCTCATTAATGAGGACAAGCTCATCAGGAGCTGGAACAGTCAATTCTAGCTGCACAACACCCGCTTCCGCCCCGCAGAGCCTCACAAGTGATGCTGTGGGGAGGAGGTGCTGTCACTTAGTGGGGGAGCGTTGGCTAGCAGCATCCCAGAGCGCTGCTGCTGTCTCTAATGAACTGGGCACTTTGGGTTGTTTTTCTCTCTCCAGAGAGCTCTGCAAGCTTCCTGAATGAGCCAGTGTCTTTGATTTATCCTTAGGCACAGGTAGGAAAAGAAATTTCCCGGATCCCTCTTCTCTGATGGCAGCTCTTGACCCTTCCTACAGCTCTAGCAAGGGATGCCCTCGTTGCAAACACTCCCATCTGTTGTTGGAGATGGGAGCAGTGCAAGCGTGACCTGTCACACTCCTCCATCCAGTGTGAACCACAAGCATACAGCAGTCGGCTCTTGCATCCCTGGGCAGTGGAGACATGTCACAGAGGCCTGTCCCCATGCACAGGTGTCCTGGAGCAGCCCTGTTTAACACCTTGCTCCTCCTCAAGAAGCTGCATGCTGTTGCTGACTGTGTGTGACCCCCTCACGTAGTGCTGCTCCCAGTGATCTGCCTGTTGAGATGTTCTTCCTCCAGCGCAGGTGCCTCCCTTGCTCCCCACAGCATTTTCCTCCCACGCTGCAATGCCACACTGGTCTGTGTTGTGGCCAATTAACGGGCCAGGTCTGCTGGCAACTGCCAGGCTGTTGCTGCATCCTACCTGTGAGATCTGTCATAGGTCCTGCCTGGGAGATGCACTAACTATGGATCCATGACAGCTGCTCTGGCACGGAGGGAGATGTGCTGGTGAAGCCCACCCCAGGTCCGAGCCAGACTGCTGTGAGCCGCGACGGGAAAGGCTTCTCTTACCCTCCCTCCCAGGCACAGCAGGTTTACATCAGGAAATGTCCCTTCAAAACTCTCCTGTTAGATGAAAGCTCTTAGATGAATGAGCAGCAGGAGAAAAAGGGAAGTAGGTTACAGACCAGGAAGAGCTGCAAGTTAGAAGAGAGCTGTATGTACCTCATTTATTGCTGAACTGCTCCCTCCATCGCAAAAGACCAAGTGCTCCCCTCACTTCACCTAGGACTTGGGCTCTCTGAAAGGCTCTGAACAAGTTGGGGCGAGCCTGTCTCTGATTGTTACAATGACGGGTACTGTGCTTTCAATGCCATCAGAGACGTAGAGACACAAAGCAGCAGCACGAGACCTTTCTGCAGTGCGAAGTACAGTTGCTTCCGCGGGCTGGCAAACTAGCTACACCCTGAGGCACCACAGGCCAGTGCAGGCATGACGAGATGCTCTGCAGTGAACAGTTGCATGCAGAAAGCAATGGCTGCTACTGAACTATCATCCTCTGCGCTGAGACCACTGTGACCAGCAGCGCCCTTCACTGGGCCACAGCACTGACTGGGGAGCAATGTAGGCTGGTTCTCTTCACCCTTAGCT
The DNA here is from genome assembly GCF_947461875.1 of Haliaeetus albicilla. Lineage (NCBI taxonomy): Eukaryota > Metazoa > Chordata > Aves > Accipitriformes > Accipitridae > Haliaeetus > Haliaeetus albicilla. Next base: position 12,622,004 of record NC_091490.1, read on the forward strand.
GAGCAGAACAGGAAAGTCAGCGCACCAAAGATCCCGGGACAAAGCTGCTGGCACACCCTCAGCAGTTAAGTACAAGGGCTGTCTGTCCTGATCCTCCCCGATGCAGGCCCTGTGGCCAGCACTGCACCAGTGGTGCTCAGTGCTGAATCCCAGCCTGGAGCAATGCAGGTGTGGGCACTTGCAAGCTCTCCCAGCTCTGTGTGGAGGCTCCTCCCGGCTCAGGACAACTGCAGTGAGCTTCACGTAATGTTTGACACACACCACACAATAGGCTGTCCCCGTCCAGGTTCCGCAGCCTTGCGTGCCTGCAGTGACAGGATCAGGGAGAAGGATTTGCAAACCAGAGCGTGGACACCTGGATATCTTCGGTCTAAGCCCCCTATCTGCCATTGTGACTGGGAAGGTGCAGAGCTGCTGCGGGGGGGAGGACTGCAACTCCTCCTCTGGCATCGGTACCTGGCAAGGGGGAACTGGCGGAGGTGGGGCGTAAGGGGGGTTAGCTGCTCCTTACCTGGAGTCTGGTAGTTGAGCCGCCTCATCTCAACTGGGTCAGAGGAGTGAGCCAAGAGCGAGTCCTTCAGGCCGATGGAGTGCTCATCCTTGGAAGAGGGGGAGTGTGCCCTTTTCCTATGGACAGGGAGGACAGAGACAAGCGGGTGAGCTCTGGCAGACACTGGCATGAACCACCGTGGGAAGGAGTCTGGGTCCCTGTGTCCCAGATACCCAGCTCCATCCCAGGTTCCCTGGGGCTCTGGACAAGTCATATCCTCTTCCGTGCCTCCAGTTTCCCATCTATGAAACAGGAAGGATCATATGTAAGCAATGGCAGAGGTTTGATTAGTGAGGCACTTTGAAATGTGATATCCTGCATATTTATTAGAGAAAAAGCAGAGAGATGCAAGATGTTGTTTCCTCTTACTCTCTCTAGGAACTACTTCCTGTAGTGGAAGGATATAATAAAATTTTTTTTCAAGTATTAGAAATATTTAAATATAGAATGCTGTAATATAATAGTGTAAAGGCTCTTCAGGGTGTGTTTTATTGGACCATTAATACATGTCTTGAATGGTTGAAGGCACCCAAGGCGTGTATTAATGGAACAATAAAATACACTGTTGTCTCTTCATGCTATATTTATGCCTAGAGCAATGCCACCACCTCAGGCTCTTGCTGGAATTCACAGGCAAAGCAGGGACAGATCCAATCAAAAAGTGGACAAGTGAATATTAAGGAAAATCTAATATTGCAAGAAGGGTTTCCAACAATTCTTTAAGTCCCACTTCTTGCTCTATTTTACAAATACAGTGGATATACCCATGCAGTACAGAGGGATGTTGGGCAGGAGCAGGACAGCAGTACTCTCTTCTGAGTCCGCACTGACCCTGACGCTTTGCCAATATGCTGAGTGTGCAGCAATACACAGAGACTTTGTCTTCTGGCTACAGCCCCAACATGGATTTTGCGTGGTGAACCCCTCTGCTGACCTGATGTTTTCTGGAAGAGAGGGAGCTGCATCTCTGCTAGTCTGCATGGATGCTACCACATTTACCATCCTGAAAATTGCAACAGTAAGTCTCTGTTTTCTACCCACTTGTGAGGCATTTCAAAGCACCCTGAAGGGCTGCCAGGTTCTGCACAGAGGCAGCTGCATCTCTGGATGGTGGTGACCCTGAGCCACACATGAACAGAAGTGCTCTGCACAAGCACAGGGCACTATCACTTCCATGGGGAGCTGTGCATGCTGGGCTGGCACTAGTGAGAAGCAATCATGCAAAATTTAGTGCATAAATCACAAGTGAAACCTGCATTCCCTCTGTGGCCTGGACTGCGAGCAAGCTCCATCTGCAGCCTGTAGCTGCATCAAACACTGGAGTCGTTCAATGGGGAGGACCAGCTTGTGAGTCTTACACTACTCTGAGTCATCTCAACATCTCAGAAGCCTTCTAGCTGCCTGGACAGAGACAAAAGAGCTGAAGGACTGAGAGCATTGATAGAGAGAAAGGAAAATACATGGCAAACAAATAAAGCAGTGTTTCTTCTATCAGGAGCACAGCAGGATGTGCCATGTGCTACTGTGTACCAGTCCTTGAGCCCTTGAGCAACATGGTCCAGCTTTCCTGGGGAATGGGCACAGCACATAATTAATGTTTGTCTCTCTCATTAGCCTAGTCTGGGCAACTGCTGAACAAACCTCCAGACCCCAAGCTATCCCCTGCTACTCAGCTTCAATTCATTCCCATTGTAGATTTTACACTGTGAATATGCTGCGCAGACACCTTTGGGAGAAAATGCCTCCGAAGAGAACCTGGACAGCCAAAAACTGTAGGATAACACAGCATCACTCTGAGCACGCGGGTGGTGCTGGAAGGGGATATGCTGCTGCTGCTGCATGGGCTAGGATGCGGCAGGGACATGAACGTCAGGTTCTGAGCACAGTGGTCTGATGCTGCTTCCTGGTGCTCCCCCCACACCAGACTCTGGGACAAAGCAAAGCTAAGCCAAGCTGGGCACAGGGTCTATGGGGCCCAGGTACAGAAATCCCCCCCCGGGGCCACTTTCTCTCCTTAAAGACCAGTAAACACTTTGTTTCCTACAATTGTCTGGTATTCCCTCAAAGCTTCCTCACCACAGACTGCAAGAATGCACCTTGCATTCTTGATGGAACAGCTCTCCATCTGAAGTGACTGAGAAAACAAAGAAACCCCTGTAACTGCTGGTGTTGTCAGTTTTTTGGATTTTTAATGTAATTGCAAAAACAATCTGGGAAGTCTTTATGTTGGAACTGTCTCCCTAAGAGCTGTGAGAGGCTGACAATTGCTAGGAGGCTGATACCTTTGAGGAAACAAAGTCCTTGTAAACCCCTAGGGCTGGCATGCTCCATGCTCCCAGAAACAAAGATGCCCCTTAGAAGCTTCAGGCTTGATTTTTAAAAATGGAAATAGACTTGAAATTTTAGCAAAACAAGAAAATAAAATGGATTCATACCTTTCTTGCTTACTAGATCCAGGGAAGAGCAGAAACAGAAGAAAGGAGATGATCACTGACACAGAAAGGCACTGACTGCACATGCACAGCAGAGCTCCATTTAATCAGACAACAAAGCCAGCTCCCTTCCCCGAGCTACAGATACATATGTAAATAGAGAGTCCAGGAGGAGCAGAACCTTGGAGCTGAGCTGATAAAGAATGACCTACTGTAATTGAACAGGATACCTGAACACATGCAAATGCAACCTGCTCCTCAGGAGGACTAACAATCATCTCGCACTACAGTTACAGCTCTAGCAGGTCTGCTCTGCTACACAAAAGCAGGTGGTTGCTTCAGCAGGGAGCACTGAGCGTGGATGGTCCTGATCTGGTAGCCAGGACTGAGAGGCCTCAAGAAGAGAGCTCCTACTCTGATTTCAGCCTGTCACAACCATGCCCTGTTCTCACCACCAAGACCATGTTCCTCAGCCAAAATTCACAGTAGTGGGGGCACCTGCCAGAGATCAAGTGAAAAACCACAGTACTAGCGAAGTCCCCAAGGCTGCAAATCCAAGTTGTGAGACCAGAGAGTGGTCAGACTGGCTTTAGAGACAAAGCTGCTCTCCTCTGTCCCACTGCTCACGTGTTTCCAGAATCCACAGCAGCTCTGTGTCCTGGGACTGATATTAATTATCATCTGCATACCCAGCCCTTCTGCTCTCTTTATAAAGCAGCCTTATGCTGTGCCAGGTAGAGACCTTCCTCCTTCCCATGACCACCAAGGGCTGTCTATCAGAGCACCCCACATCTGAAGGCTACAAGGAGGGTCTTGAAGGTGCCACCACCTGTAGTGCTCGTGCTATAACTGCTATGTCCTGGACTGGATCTCACCTTTTGAAGAGGAGTATAGCAATGACAATGATGATGATTAATATCACGGCCAGGACAGGTCCCATCACCCACAGCATCTCCGGTTCATCCTGCTGCTTTGCTGAAGCCACTTCCATCACAATCTCATCCGAGTAGGGGCTGGCTGCATATCTCTTCTGAACAGCACCGGCAGAAGAGGGAGAGAAAAGCAAGCATCCATTATGCTAAAGCCACAGCTACATCCCTGAAATGTGGAGTTTTCCCCTTGCCTCTGGCTAGCATGGAACGGTCATGCTTCTCAAACCCCAGCAGCACACCACGGGATCCTCCCTCCCTCAGCATCAGCGGAGGTCATGCTGTGGAAACAGTCTTTTCCTGGTGTGAAACATTCCCAGTGCCAGCAACTTCCTGGCTGGCAGACCTGGCCTCGAGGTGCCAAACTGGAGCAGCCCAGTTAAGAGCCACTTGCCAGCCCTGGATTCTCTCGGAGCCAAATCACAAGCTTTTGAATCCCAACCAATTGCACAGTGGGGCTGGCTGATGATTCCTAAGTGGTTTATAATACCTGCTGTGCTGATATCAACACATCTCTCCAGGACAGGGCTATATTAGGAAAACCCCTGCTGGGCTAGGCGGTTTTCTTAAAGGAATGAAATGACAGGAGCATTTTCTACCTGATGTCTCAGCCCTGACAAACAAGCCTTGGAAAGGGGCTCATGCTTACAGGTTCTTTTTCAGAGACTTCTGCAATCTGGCAGCCCAGTGATTTATAAACCGAAGGGACAGCTTTCTAGCCCCACCAGCAAGACAGGATTAGCACAGACCCAAACCCTTCCTGCAGAAAAATGACACTGCGCCTGGCTTGTTCTGCTGCTGTTGCTAAGGCTTATGGAACTGTGTTGTCCCTTCACAGCTCAGCCTCGCTGGGTCAGAAGGGTTAAATGCTGCAAAAAGAAATCCTTTCCCCCCTCTTAGAGAGGGCCAGAGCTGTATCAGTTCAGTACCTGTGGCTTTTGAGCAGCACCTGCTGCCTGGCATTAGGGAGCCAGAAACGCTCTGCTCCTGCCATAGAAAGTTTCGGTCACTGAAGAAGTGCCTGGGGATCTATAAATCGCCTGCTTTAAGGTTGAAGTTTAAACACGCACTTCATGCCTGCACGTACGTGAGGAGAAGAAAGGGAAAAATCAAGTGTGCTGGTGTCACACAAATGCACATCTTGATCTTCTCTCACAGGTGCCCATGGAGTACAGAAAATGCTCTTATCTGTGACATCCTTCTGGCAGCACATGCAGCTGCAGCATCCTAGCTGCTCTCCTCAGATTTATCAGCGGTCAGAGATGCCACTGGCTGGAGGGGAAGCGGTGGGGATGGTTGCTGCTTTGTCCGTGAAACCTTTCAGCCCTACGAGACCCTGTTTCAATGACCCTGAAATAGCTGCTGGCTCCCAGTTCAGCTCTGTTCCTACAGAAAGTCTGCACAGGATCACTGCAGCCCATTGGTCTGTTCCTACGTCCCCTTGTCCAGTTCAAACAACAGGGCAGGGAGTCAGCAACAGCTCTGTCTGAGCATGGCAGAGACAAGAAGATGCTACATCGGTGGTGAGAGGATGGGGCAGAAGGCCTGGGGCTCCCCCTTGTATGGGCAAGCGGCTACTCTGTGAGGAAGGCACAAAGGCTTTGCCTTTGACTACCCAGAAAGGTCAAGCTGCATTAGGTGGGGAGGTGAAGGAGCATGCTGATCTGTGCAGCAAGGTAACATGTGTGTCCATCTCCAAAGCTTCGTGCGAGGGGCAAAGATTCATATTTTTGCAGACACGCTTTGGGGATGCCTCCTTCCAAGAGAAGACAGAAGCAGAAGAGATCAGAAGGACTGTTATCTCAGTGGCATTTTCAAAGGCAGACTGTGAGGTGCAGGTGCCCCTGCTCTCAGAGATGGTGTTTCAACCACAGTCCCCTTTGCCTTTGAAGAATGGCAATGTTACGCTTGCCTGCTGACACTAGAGACACAGCAAGTAATTTAAGAGGAGCTGAGTGGGGGAGATAGTGCACAGCCTCGGACAGAGTGCCTCACGCTTCAAATGAAAATGGATGCAATGCAGCGGGGGATGCAGAAAGGTGGTCTTTGGGAGCAGGGTGTAATAACTCTGCCGGCTGGTGGTTCACTGGACGGCTGTGGCAGATCTGTGCTAGGGAGGAGATGATGATGATAGTCTGGGATCAACTAGTTAAGGTCATCTCTTCTTGACAGGGATTGCCAGGACAGCACATCCCAAGGCCTCTGCCTTACTTTGCTGTTAATCTGTGACTCTCCTTCCCTCACCAGTGTGCACATCTTGCCACAAGAACACGTGAGCTGGATGAGTAATGAAGAACTTGACCAGCCCTAATGAGCCATTACAAGCAAACGAGGCTGAGGAAGGAAGCCGCAGCTTGGAAGCCGACCAAAGGATTCTATGCATCTCTATTATTTCCATTACTTACACACTGGCCGCTGCTACTGCCGCCACCACCACTCCTGCCCTCCGTGATTACAGCTGGACACTGATGCACGGGTCTCGCCATGCTGCTCCCTGCTTATTCCATCAACTACTCCCTTCCCCCTCACGTGCCCAGGCCCCGTGTGCTTGGCAGCACGCTGCCGACAAAGCCACAGCCCATTTGCCTCTAGCAGGAGAGACACAGGAGCAAGAATCCCTATGCAGCAGGCAGGCGTGCAGCTTTGCCCTGCTGACAACCCACTGTGATGGGAGGCAGGTTTGCTTCTCCAGATGTCATCTGGAAGTGAGACTCTGGCCAGAGAAGGGCCTGGGAAGGCAGGTTTGCAGGGGGGGCATCCTGTTCACTGCAGAGCCTCAGCAGCCACTGTGCAGGGTAGGATTTCAAGGGGCTGTTTTCCACAGTCACTTGCTTGAACCAAAGCAGAACGAGAACCTATCCCACCCCGACCGTGTGTCACGCTCTGCTCTGGGCACAGCCCAGCAAGCCAGAACCGAGCTTGTGTAGAACGCGTGTGTTGACACTGCCCTCCGCTCTCATCTGTTATGTCAAACATACATGCCATTTCCCTCCAACAACACCATCTATCAAGTCAACTCCCACGGCCACCTCAGCCTGTTGATACCAGCTATGCAGCCTCACTCTCCTCTCTTCAGAGAAAACTCCATCATACTGGCTTGCAGTAATTGTTCACCCTGCTTGCACTGAGCCCACCTCAGCTCTGCTAGGAAAGGCTGTGCCCCCCCAGCAGAAAGTCCTTACCGTGTCTCCATCCTCCAGTGAGGCCAGCACAAAGCAGCGATAGCTCAGGTCTTGAGACAGGGGCTTGTTGTAGAAACCTTTGTAGTTCTTCTCGTCCCCCAGGGTGAAGGTCTCGGGCAGCACATCCACTTGAGCAGCAATGTAGGGCTTGAGTCTGTCTGCTTGGCGTCGCTGGCGCCTGCTCTGACTCCCTTGGCTTATGGCCTCCAGCAGCTGGGGACAAATGAGGTGCATCACTATTGCTTCGCCCAGTGTGACACCACCTTACGCTGTTACCTTACTGGTTGTAGGACTCAGCAGGGTGGAAGGAAAGGGAGGAGAAGATACTGGGTTTGATTTGCACGTGGTGGTGCAAAGAAACCAGAGGGATGCGTTATCCATTTAGCCATTGCTAGGGCACCTGTCTGCAGACCCTCAGTGCAAGCACCTCCAGCAGGATCTCAGCTTTGGAAGAGTCCTGAGACCCGGGATGCTGACACGGTGAATGTTAGGGCTGAGACAGCCTGGCTGCGCCAGTCACCCCGAGTTAATGTATCCCAATGGGCTGCAAGGGAATCGGGCCACATTCTGTGGCCCACATATCGGTCCAGACAGCAACTCACGCTCTCTACAGACACTGGACGTGAATTACAGCTGACATTGATGCATAGAGAAAAAGTGACATTTGCCATGTCTTTCTCTTCTGTCAGTGCCTCAATATCTCATCTGCTGCTGGGTTGCAGGCAGACCTTTGTGTAAATCACAGAGAATGATAACAGATTTCATGGGATGTTCAGAGTAAAAATGGCAAATTTCATAGTCAGCCACAAATTCATGAAAAAGGATATAAACACACAAAAATTCAATTACACTGCTAAGAAAGGCTCTCAGATGTTTAAAGATGTTTTTCTAATGAATAAAAACGAATATCAGGCTTGGAACAGAAATTCTAATTTAAAATGAAGAAGGAGGCATGAAATACATTTCACACACGAATGTATCAGTGCAGCATTGTCAGGGCAGACAGGGAACATCAGTGGGGCTGGGGACAGTGATGTGCACACAAAGCCACGCTGCTAAGCTGAGCTCACTCCCTCTGAGCAGGAAAACCTGGGTAATCCCCACTCTTTCCCCTCAACAGTCTATCCGTGCCCTCTTATGAATCCTCATGTTGGAGCAATTTAGGAAAGCTACAGCTTGCATTGCAATATCACCAAAAAAAAAGAAAAAAGGAAGAAAAAAGGAAGGAAAAAAAAAGGAAAAAAAAGGGAAAAAAAAGAAAAAAAAGGGACGGAGAGATCTCAGTTTCACAAATATCCTTGTAACCACAGGGGGAAAAGGCTGAAAGATAGTCTTTGGACTGTGGAGTTTGCTCCCTACACACATCTCTTGTATCTTGGCTGAAATTACAGCTGAGCTCTTTGGGGCAGAAAGCACAGCTGTATGTGCATCGGCATGAAACCACAGGGCTCCAGTTGTGATTGAGGTTGCTGGATGCTACTGCCACTTACACATAGTAACACACACCAAAAGACTGCATCAAAAGAATGCTAGGCTTGCAAAGTTCAGATCCTGAAAAATTAGAAAAGTAATATTGCCTGTGCAAAATTAAATCAGCTGTCCTACGTATGTGCATTGTGTTACAATCCTTGACTGAATGGTCACATACTATCTTTTCTGTAACTCCCCTGCTTTGTTCAATACACAGGACAGACAGTGCTTAATCAACGAGCAGCTATTCCATATTTTGTTTTCTTCTTTGCATTATTCAGCCTGAGGCCTTGTTTATTGCTTACTATTCAAATCCAGCTCTGAAGACAAAATTAATAATTTCCTTGTGGGCTTTTCTATGGTGCTGATCACTATAATATTACAAGTGCTTCACAAACATTAACGATCTTATCTTCCAAACACCCATATGAGGTGAGATGAAAGCGATTATCCTAATTTTACAGATGGAGAACAGAGATGCAGGCACATTAATGTAAAAAACATCCACTAATTTTGAATGTCAAATTGAAAAGACATTGTCTTGTTTTGTTTTTAAAGAAAACTTAGCTTATTTTTATAGCACTGCCTGTATCCAGCAGAGCTCCTATTGACTTTTCTGTGCAGCTGGGGATGCTTAGGCTCTGCAAATGAGGCTCCAGGATATCAAACTGAGCACTCCGAAAAACCAGAACATGCAAGACATTGGCTGCTAATGAAAATTTTGTTTGCTCAGGGCTCGGTGAAACAGAGATAGAAACCAGTTCTCTCCATGGCTTTCAACCACCTAAAGCTCAAAACCAAACCATCCTTTCTCATCCTAGTCTTCTGTTTCTTGTGACGTCTTCCAACTTCTGCAATGAAATGATGCGGGAGACCTACAGGTGATGGTCCTCCATCACACAATTGTGCTTTATGTGCAGAACAGATCCACCGATACACACCGTGAGCTGGGACCCCAAGGAAAAAACTGTGCAATCATGTAATTAAAGATTAATGATAAGCAAGGGCTGACTTACAGCTTCTAACACTTTACAATTTCTGAGTGCTTCAAGCTTAAAACTTTGTTCTCTTAATGGACCCTTCTGTGTGTGATTTCTTGGAATTTTTCCTTATTGCTTTGGTGGGGGTGCAGTGTGTGGGGAAGAGTGAGCCCACAAAGCCCTTGTGTAGGACTCTCCTCAGACTTGCGTATGTACCACACTATTGATGTTGAAGGACTGCTGCAAAGAATAAGCTGCATCTTGGGGTGAATGGGCTGGTGAATGCTGAAAGCCTTTAAAAAGCAAGTGTGAAGGGAGCTTTGCGGGTTTTTTTAGATACTAGAGTGAACTCTTTATCCAAACTGCGCAGGCTTAAGTCCTATCCAGAGAGGGAAAAGCCTCCTGACAGAACAGCTTAATAAACTGAAAATGATACCTTTCTCTCCTAGCTTCTTTTCCAAATCAGCGTGGTTGCTTCAGCTGAAAAAGGCTGCAGAGCGTACAACCCAAGACAGAATCTGTCCTGGTCAGGACACTTGAGTGTTGTCTCCTTATGGGGCACATTCTGGGAGGTGGCTCCTCCCTTGCTTGATTCCATCCTCCTTCCTACATGCTGTCACCAGCCAAGAAAGGCTGAGTGGGCACCGCATGTCCCACAGCCCCCCATCTCTTGATGTATAGCCTGCACCTATGCCGCTGCACCCGTGCTGCTGCCAGGAGGCCTGGGCAAGGCATGCTGGGCCACCTGGGAGCCACTGTCACCACAGCAGCTGCTACAGACTCCTACCTGGTCCAGCTCCATCTCATCAGGTGTCCGCCACCGAGCAGTCGGGCTGCTCGTGCTCTGATCCGCTGGCACAACCACGATGTAGTACCACCTGGCAAGGAAGGAAAGCATAAGTGCTGGACCCTAAGTCATCTCTCTGGCAGGTCACCAAATAACGTGTGCCATTTGCCTCCCAAGGACGACCTGCTCCTTCCCTGCCCTCTAAGCAGCAAAAGAGTTCAGTAAGGAAGAGGCCGATTTTCTAGCTGCACCAGAGAAGAGAATACTCCTGTTAGCACTCATTAGGTTAATGAAGATCTACAGACTGTGCTCCAGAGGGTGGTGTAGGAGCTGTGAGAAGGACATTTATATAATCGGATTGTAGCAAGAACCCTGGGGGAATTGTGCTTCAGCACAAGGATACCACAGTAACGAATAAGACTTCCACAAACTCGCTTTTTTAATCTCCTTGAGGCTTTAGGCATTATTTATTTAAAGGATATTATACAGTGTCAGAGAAGGTCCCTTCTGATCCTCAACTGTGTTTTTGCTGGTAGCATCTGGAGTATACCCACCAGGGTGAGGGCAAACTGTCAAAGAATTGTCTTAATTTTATCGCACATAAATATTTACTCAGAAAGAGCCAGCAGCGTGATCCCATGTTACGAGTAAATGCCTGGCACTGTACCACAGCCTGCTTGGAAATTCACTCCCAGGTTACAAAATCCACAGGTTGGCAGAGATCTGCCCTGCCTTCTTCCCCATCTCTAGCCCCCCACCCTGCCTTCTCCACCCAGGCACGGCACCTACCTCACCGGCACAGTGGTCTGGACTTTGGGAAGGGTGAGTGTGAATTTTCCTTCCTGTATATACTTGTTTGTGGCGATGGGTTTGCTTTGCAAGACGTCAGGAGCGGTGCGGATTGAGACGAGGTGCTGGAGCCCCCCAGCACTGCTCCCACGGTTCATTAGCACAAAAGAATAGTCTGTGTCTGGCTGGAGGTCACTTATGAGTTTCTTCATCGAGTGGCCGTCCACCTCCACACTCTGGCTATTGTACAGAATCTGAAACGGGAAAAGGACACGCTCATGGAGCCAACAGCTGCTGATGAAAACTCACACTCAAAATAGCAGCGTTAGAGATGACAATTTGGCTTTGGGCCCTCCCTCAGGTGGTTCAGCTACTGTGCGCTTCGTAAACAGCCATAAATCTTTAGTTAAAAAAGAGCAACCCCCAGCAGAAGGTTGAGTTGTGCTCCGTGTGCTTTGCAGTGATGGAGCAGAGAGGGGCTCATCTCAGCAAAGCCCGGGTGCCCGGCGCCAGCAGTGTGGCTGGTGGTGCCACACGTGCTGCTTTTCAGCGCCAGGTCAGGGGATGAATCCAGATGGCTGTGCTTTGCCCTCGCGTGGAGATGAATGGGTCTTTGTTTCTTGTCTCGTGAGGCTACGACACACAATATGTTTTTGGTGTAAAATCCTGTCTGCTTTAAATTGGTGTCACTCCCGTGTCTACCAGCTGATGCCTGATCGAACGTTAATGCAGAGCATCCCCCTCCCAGCAAGGTGACCGGGGGACTACACGCCTCACCCATGATCTGACAAATCCTGCGCAGGGCTCACAAACTGGTACCCGAAACAGCGGCTCTGCAGGTGTGACACCCCGTTGCCATGACAACAGATGCCGGTGCCGTGGCAGCCGTGGGCAGGAGATCGGCACTGCTTTTCCCTGCCGTGCTTGCAGCGAGGGGCTGCTGGGCAGGGCACGGCAGCGCAGAGCCGCTGGTGGCCCAGGGCAGCGGGCAGCCCCCACGCACAGCCTCCCCCCTTGGACCCGCCAGCCCCTCAGCTAACAACGTTTTCTCAGTGCCCTGTTGCAGAGATGCAGGACCCCTGTTTCCCCGAAGGACCAGCAGCCATGTGCACTGCTGTGTAAGCTGCACCAAACAGCCCATCTACCCTAGGAACCTCGATCCTGATGCTGATGGAACAACTCCTGTACCCTGAAACCATGGGTGCTGCCTCTGCAAAGCCAGAAGCTCAAACAGTTCCTGGAGACAGAGACAAATGGGGTGTAGAGAACCAGAGGGACCAGAAGTTGTGCTCCAGCTGTGACAAACCAGCATGTTTCTTTCCACCGGGCGACTGTCCAGCATGGCAGGGGATTACTGGATTCCTGATAGTGGTGCAGAGGCACAGCATGCCAAAAGCTGGCAATGGCAGAGCTGGAGCATGTTAAGCCATGGCAGCTATTATGTGTTACAGGCAGAGACCACACAGTAAAACGTCCTCTTTCCAACAGCAGCCTTGAGAGAGAGAAGACAGCTCTGTAGAAGAAAAATTACTTGAAGTAAAACAGATTTTTCACCAGCTGAGCCTGCCGTTCAGGCTGATGCAAGTACCAAGGGAGGGACCAAACTTTCCTTCCAAGTCACCTTTTTAGCAGGTGACCGAAATCTGCAGAAAGCTGTTGGCTCGCTGGGACAAGGGCAGCTGATTAGCACTGGTCTAATATTTAGTGCTGGAGCTGGGAGGACGAGGGAGGCTCTGGAAAGAGATCTGAAGGACAGCGGAGCACAAGGACCAGGCTAGGCCTGGAATTTGCAGCTCTGCTTTTGTGTTATCCAAACAGTGATACCCACAGCACACCTCAAGTCCTCTTCAGGTCACTTTGTGTGGAGGTTGGGATAGGAAAAACGCCCCAGCTTTTTTGCTGCTGAGAACAGACTCCCAACAGGTAAACAGAGCAGCAGCGAAGAGTCGGCAATGGAAAAGAGATGTAATCAACCTTGTTTCTTGACATGCTTCAATCTTCAGGGATGAACTGCAAAAATAAGTACCAAGTACTAAAACAACAGAGGTTTGCAGGGACAAAGACCCTGCTGGCCGCCCCAAGTGCAGGAAGGGCTGTCGAAGGTAGGATGGCCAGAGGGAATTGTTCTCTGCTGTGACTCCTCTTAAGATATTTTCTCCTGGGCTTTAATCCCTTTCTCCAAAGACATGTACATCAGATGGGTGCTAAAGTGAGTGAAAAAGGTAAAATGAAGAAATGTATCTTATAGCGCTGGAGTATCAGATATTTAGTTGGCAGGTTTCACCCTGCTCTGACACAGAAGTAGGCACAACAAAGACAGGAGTGCTAGACTTCAAGTCATCCTAGCAGCTTTGCTGTCTGTGCCAGCATCACCCCTTGCAATGATACTGCAATAGTACAGGTCCAGATATTCCAGATGAGAGCAAGTCAGGGGGTGTCCTGGGGGAGCAGCAGGAGCTCCCTTCACGTGCTCCAACACACATTTGAACAAAACCAAACTTCCAACATTAAGAGCTATGCTGGAAGCATGCAAAGCCCACAAAGAGTTCTGTTGCCTCTCAGATGAGATTCCTCATTATGAATTCTTCCCTAATAAAGGTATCGCTAACTGCTTCTGCATGCGCTCTAGGGAAGACACTCGCCCACCAACTGCCTGCACATGAGGCATCTGCTGGGGACGTAGCTCTTCTCCTGGAGCAAGAGGAGGCAGAAAAGATGGTCAGGCACTTCAGTTCAGAGTTTCCCTGCTTGCTCTGCACTGGAACTGGCCAGGACACAGTCTCCAATTCAGCCTTGACACCAGATGATGATTTTTTACTGCCACGCACAGAAATTTGTGTCCAAAGACAGTGAAATAGGCATTTCCAATGCTTTCCTGAAGCATTATCTGCCATCCGCCCTTTTCACAGTTGCTGTAGCAGTTCTACGTTCCTTTACCTGCCATAACACATTGTCTTCTCAAATGTTATGCACCATTAGTTAAGGCCTCTACACAAACCTTACAATAATGTAAGGGCTCAGAAACAGTCATTCGTGTGCAGCTGAAGATGCCCAGGAGCTCAAGCAGGAATGCTATTTAGAGGTTGCATCATGGCCCACTGGTAACTACTTAAGTCAGCAGCAAATTTGGCCCAAGGGCTCTGAACTGCCAAACATTGCTGACTAGCCCATGGATTGCTGTAAAATGTCATTTGTGCTGCTCTTACCCACAAGAGAAGATTTGCAAAGCTAGGTGGGTCCAAATGGCACTGCTGAAGGTTTGCTGCTTGATTTCAAGGCAGTAAAGAATGTATTGAACTAAAAGATGAAAAGATACATAGTGTGCAACACTGGAAAAGATCATGACTTGATGGAGAAGTAGACAAGGTTGCCTTTTTTGTGGGCAGAAGTAGTTACTACATTCCATGGGGGACACTGTGAGAAAGCACTGCCCAGCATTCTCAGGGTTTATTTCCAAACCTGTATCCCAGTAATTTTCAAAAGGTGTCATTCCTTCTCCCCATTTGTAAAATACCTTGTGATGCTGCCTCTAACCAATATATCCCCTGTCCTGCTCTTAAATTGAAGACTGTGTCTCAGGAAAGTGCAGTTTCCCCAAGGAGAAGGTTGCATCTATCTCGCTCTTTCCATGAAAGCTCCAGAACAGCTTTCTGCAAGGACACTGGAATAGAAAAGGAATAGTGCCTCTATTCCACCACAACTGCTGGGCAACATTTTGCAAGGAATTTATCTCCTGGACCAGAAGAAGCTGTGAAAATTCCCCAAAGAGAACTCAAACAATCATTGTTGATTTGGTAGCAATGAAAATTCCTAAGGTCTCAGTTCATCCCCTATAAAAAAAATCCCCCCAAACCCACCAGTCCTGCCTGTGCCTCACTATTCATTGTCAGAACAGTATCTACTTTAATTAAATCTGTTAAAGTAGAATATGACACCCTTTGGGACACAGATTTAGCATGAGACTGTTTATCAAGTGTAGATAATACTAATTGTTCCCATGGAGATTTATCTGCTATGCTAGTTACAGTATTAGGCTCTGGCCTCAGCATCCCATGTGCCTGAATTAGAGGAGAGAGGTGAACCTTGTTTATAAAAATACAAAGTCCTGAAGATTAAGGATTTCTTTTGAGTGCCACAATCAACGACCTGGAGCTGACCCTCTTAGCTCCTGGCCTTGACTCATGTGTGTCTGCAAGTCTGGGGATATTAATTAAAAGAAGACACTATTAGAGAAATATCCTTGTAACACTCTCGTTTGCATGAATGCTCTTCAGTTAGCAAGTGGCTAATGCCATCTGCTCCTGTGTCATCTGAGGGTTAACCCGCAGCAGGGGCAGACCCTGAGTCACTGTCTGTGTAAGCAATTGCAGCTACGAGGCTGAGACGAGGCATCAGCATTACTTCCTTGGCTCCTGGCTACCTCCAACCATTTCACCGTCCTTATGTGGTAGTAATGCTCCAAAGGTTACACTGTCCCTTTATAGCACTGTGCTGTCAGACAGAGACACAGGCTTTGTGCCACAAGAATAAGGCAAGATGAAGCAGACTGGTTCTTCAGCAGAGTGCAAAGTTACAGGGCTCTGTGAAGTTCCTTGCGGCCAGACATCTGAACGCTGATCCTAATGCACCCTACATCTGGGAAAGCTTTGAATACCACAAGGTCTTCACACAAGCTTTGTCTGCTTCAGCTAAACTCTGCATGTTAACAAGTGCCTGCTATTGATCATGGTAATTCAGCTTCAGGATTTAAACAAGGCAAGTTAGTAACAACGAAGGGGAGGTGCTCACACACTTTGATGTGGATGCAGTTCAGGACCTCCCCCTCATTCCCCTGGCCGTGGATCCCCCACAACTCATGCAGGCCTTGCATTTGCTCTTCAGGCACAGCACGGCAGGGTGCATGTGCAAGGAGGAAGGGAAGTCACGCTGCTCCCACCCCTGCCCACCTTTGCAGAGGCAGCAGGCAGCTGCTGAGACTGGGTGGAAGATTATCCTTGGCAATGTGACATGTTGGTCTTGTTTCCTAAGGGAGCGAAGCTGCACTGAGATCTGCAGAAATTTCCATGACACTCTAGTCTTTTACCCACATCAGTGATCTACACTGGGGGATAGACAAGAGCAGGAAGACATTCGATCATCAGTGTTGTCTGCAGCCTGGTGGATGACACTGCATCCAGAACTGTGCTGGAGAAAAGAGAACAGCAGCCATTCCTGCAGAGTTCCATCTGCGCTGACACATCTTGTGCTGCTCACACCTGTAATACGTTCTGGAAGGGTGATGATGCTTCTCCCCTTCACTCCCTGAGATTATGCATCTGCCCTGATGCTCTGAAGTAACTCACAAAGGCAATCTGGATGTTTGAGAAAGGACACACTGCAGAAGGAGTCATTCTTAGTTTGATTCACTGCCTGGTTTTCAGACCACTTTGTCCTGATGATCTCTTGAGATTACATCACGTTTGTAACTTCTCACGCTTCAACTCTGAGTCAGGCATTCAGGACAAGCTTGTGTAACCACTGTCATGGAGCTGCAGTGGCCAGCCTGACCGGTAGGCCCTAGCTGAGTGATACCAGGTAACAAGATACTTGAGAAAGCTGATGGAGGAGTGAAGCATCCATACGAACATCACTGCATGAACAACCCCTGCAACCGCTCATGGGAAAAGCATCAGTGATTTGGGGTGCTGGACCAGTTTCCATCTCCCTTTGAAAAGGCAAGTAATTCAGGGGCACTTTCAAGGGAGAAGTGGCTACTTAGCAAAAGTTGCTATGATCAGGATGGGTTTCCAGCTGCATGGTGAGAAACCAGAAATATGTATTATGATCCCTGAGACATCCCTGTTCTCTGACTGCCTCTGCCCAGTTCATGCCTTCACTGCTCGGCGTTTCCTGTTGGTGGGCTTCAGCCAACATTATTCATTCCTTTTTTGTTACCGTGAGCCAAGTGCTTACTGGCTGTTCCACAACTGATCAAAACAGAAAGAAATCAACAAAACTACAACACGTTCTGCCCTAAAAAGAGTGAGAGGAGGGAAAGCAAGCAGCAGTGTGCTCTACTGTGTGCCATGGTTCGTGCGCGGGTGCTTAAAAGCAAGAGCAGCTACCTAACCCGGGCTTGGAGATGTGAGCTCCACAAGACTCCAGGCCAGTGAGCAACGTGACCCTGCTCTGCTCGTCTCCTGTCTGATGGCCTGAAAACATCACATGGCAGGTCAAGATGCTGCTTTCCACTGTCCTGCTCACTGCCACAGGTGGACCTCCCTGTCCTCTGCATTCCACCCTTACCTTAAAAGGCACTGCAGATTTATAGGAGTCAGGCACTTCCCAGCTCAGCAACACAGACGTTTTCATGACGGCATTGACACGGAAGTTCTTAGCAAACACTGAAATGAAAAACAAGACATTTGAGCACTGTAAGGCCAAGTCAGGAGGGAGCGAGGCAGCAGCTTGGCTCCAAGTCTCTCTTTGTCTAACTCAGCAGCAGAGGTCAAAGAGTTCAGCTACAGCAGAGAAGTGAGAGATGAGGAGAAAAGAGCAGCAGCTTTTTACCAAGTCTCCAGTCTTCAGTGGAGTTTTGCTTTTTGACTAGACTTTCCAGCATCACAGAAAGGAAGTTGTAGGCTGAACTGTGGCCTTCCTCTCTCCGCCCTCCACTCACACTCCCTTTGCCATGATCAAAGAACAGTGATGCTCAGGTACTGGATCTGCAGATGATCCTACCCAGCCACCTGCTCCAGTTCAAGCAAGAGCCTTTCATGTACAGATAAAACATCAAAGTGTGCCTGTGGAGCAACAAAGGCAATTAAGCTACCACCAACGCTCCTCTCCCCACAAATCGCAACTTTAAGGAAACCTTCGTTGAGCCTCCCCTTGCCGAACTAGTTTTAGACTAGGGAGCCACACGGTACCTGCTCTCATTAGTCAGAGCAAAGGGGAGCGTAGCCTCATGAACCGAAGGAAAGGTCCCTGTCCTGGAGGCAGAGCTTGCCATTAGGGCTTGTTAGAGGGGCACTTACCTTGCTCAACAGGCATGGTCCGGGACTGGATGCTGGGGCTGAGCGGCCCAACCCCCTTATTGGTGCGGGCCCTCACTTTGATGTCGTAAGTGGTATCTGGCTTCAAATTCGTCAAAGTGATACTTGTGTCCTTGGTGATGTTAACCAGGTCCTGCTGGCTATTTATGTCCCTGTATACCACTGTGTAGTTGACAATCTTGCCATTTCTTTCTGCCAAGACCGGGGGGTCCCATGCAACTTCTGTGGTGGAAGTGGTGAGACCCACCACACGCAGGTTCTGTGGGAAGCCACTTGGCACGTCTTCCGCAGTAGTGATCTCCTTCTCAAACTCCTCTCCTGGGCCAGCTCTGTTCTTGGCAGACAATTTGAAGAGGTACGTGGCCCCCTTGTGCAGGTTGGTCACAGTGTAGTGATGGTCTCTCTTCCCAAAGTCTATCGTGTTCATCTTTTCCTCATCAAGACGTCTGTACTGCAGCCGGTAACCCAGCAGCTCCCCTACCATCTCCTTGGGTGGGTGCCACTGGATGAGGGCTGTGTTCATGGCTGTCGTGCTAATCATCATGGTGGGCTTCCCCGGGACTGCAACATAAACACACAATGACCATCTATAGCCTGGGAGGAGGGGAAGGAAGGACCGCTTCCGTGCTGCTCAGTCCGTGAGGATTGAGGAAAGTGGGAAAGTTCAGACAACAGGGTGAAGAGGACGACAGACAATTCACATGGATAGAGGCAGACCGACCCTAATCCGGTGGCGAGGGAAGCTGGAGCCAGCCAGGTCTTGGCTGCCATTTTCCCATGTGCTGCCATCTAAACAGGGAACAAATTCAGCTACATCCAGCCCCAAAAATCATCCCCTTCTACAGGAAAGGTTTAAGGTACCTCAAAGCATCATATTTATCTCAGAGAAGATCTGAATCCCGTCCTCCCAATCAGTGGTCTTCAGACACTCCAGTTAGTGCACAGCACCAGGCCACGCTGGCCCTGGTGCACTGTACCACAACAGACACACAGAAGCCCAAGTCCAGCGCCCTGATCTGTCTGGAGGCAGACAAATTTCATCCTGAAACCTTGCAGTTTTACCATCTGCAGAGGCAGTGAGCAGAGCTGGGTGGGCTGTTTGCCATCAGAATACATTTTGGTTTAGCTGATGAGCAGATTCGTGATGTCAGTGTCGATGTGAGAGGTGAACACAAGCGTTCCACAGGATTTTTGCTTATGCTGCACAAGTCAAGGGGTGTTGCCGTCACTGGTTAGGAACTGATGGCTTTAAATTGATGGTTTAATACCTTGATCTCCTTCAGTTAAAAAAAGGATGTGTCTTCACTTCACATCAGCTCAGATTTGTAAACAAATCAACTGATAGGGAAGATACTCAGAATCAAAGGGATGGGGCCATTGATACAAAAATGAAAATAGGATTGTAGCCAAACTGAGTTAAATATCCTTGCACAGTTTTGAAATGTATAAGCCCACAGATGAGCACAAGAGAAAAACGTATTTGACAGAATTATGCCCCGATTTTGCCATCAGAGGGCGATATCAACACTCCCCTTTGAGGTCAAGCCTGCAGATGAGCCTGTACAAAGGCAGCTCTGGGGGTGGTTTTGTAGGTATTTAAGACATACAATTACATTTCCACTGTCAGTGCCATCCTCCTCGCACTCATAATGCAATGTCTAACAGCAGCTAGTATTAAGGGACACATTATTTTCAAACCTGATTCCAAATATTAACTTTAAATGTGCATCATAACATGGGAAGACCCACTGTGGTTTACAGTGCAACACTGGGACATTAAGGAAGCTTTTCCTGTTTATAGGACAGCTGTAGCAATTTGATGAACAGAGCATACATCATGGCGAGGCACAAGGGAGACAGCATTTGAGATTGTGACAGTGGAAACTACCTCTGGAGCTCCCCATATGCAGCACGGAGGAGATGGCAAGCTGTTCCTTGTTTAAAAGCACCAGGAACAAACGCTCTCAGTTTGCACAAGCTGCATTCCCATAATAACAAGTGGTAAATACTGTTCCTGCGGCTGGTGTGAGGAAGCAGCAGGATTATCAGCTGTAGGACAGGTCTAGTGAGTGGAAATCGTGGACAAGACATTGTCAACTAGTTGGTACCACCGCCAAAGGCAAGCTTGACCGCATCCGGAGGAAAGCACCTGATGAACTCCTGGGTGCCCCTGCTCCAGGCTGAGGCTCCTGTGTTGCACTAGGCACAGGGTACGAGTCTCTACTGAGATAGCAGAACCAAACTGGCTGGGATCACCAGGACCTAGAAGTTGTGTCCGCAGCACTCCTATGGCAGGATTTGTTGAATTCCAGATTTTACTCTAGGAGCAGCCGGGCTCAGCTATGTAAGCCTGGGGAGGCAGCAGTAGCAACGGCTGGGGGGGGAGCTGAGAAGCACCTCTGAGGAGCCCTCTGTGCCAGAAGCCATCCCAGGCGGCACTGCAGTCACCGCAAGAAGCAAGAAATGGCACTCGCCTACGGGAACAAGGTGAGGACAGGCCATGACTCCAAAGCTGAGGGAGGGCCTAGACTTTCAGGCTTCCTCTTCCCAGGTCTCTGGACTATGCAGATGTGCTCAGACCCCTGAGTTTCATTGCTCTCTCACAGGCCCTGGCAGTGTCTGTCCATCTGTTTGCTGCACTTTGCTCAGGTGATCCAGTGGCAAAGCCTGTAAGTAAGGGCTGGAGATCACAAGAGTATGTACCTCTGCAGCGTCTCCAGCCCTCTCGCTTCCTCCTGCACAGGTGCCTCGGCCATACTCCCCATGCACCTCCTGGGAGGTTTTACCACCACCCCTGCGAGGCTGGCATCCGCTCCCCACACTCACCTGCCCCTGTGGTGGTGATGACTTTGGGCTTGCTGCGGGCACCATCTCCTTTGGTGGTGTAGGCAGCGACTGTGACGGAGTAGGTGGTTTCCGGCAGCAGGCCTCCAATGATCGTCTCCTGGGAGCGCATCCACGAGGCAGAGAAGAGGCAAACGAGAAGAGCAAATACTTGTTACTGGAGTGAGCAAAAGGAGGGCACTGGGGTCAGTGTCTCCAACAGCAACACACCGACACACTCGCTGGCTCATGCATTGCACTCAAGCATACACATCTCGCACAGAGCCAGTAAACAACAATTGCTGCCGCTCCAGCACTCACCTGCCTAATTTCAACCCCTGCCTCTAAGAGTCAGCCTTTCCAGGGACCCACCAGCAACCAGTGTCAGCAGCTGTGCTCTCCCCGTGGCTTCTGCCAAGAGGGAGATCTGCTCCAGAGATGGTCCTGTGTGAAGCCAGAGCCACCCTGCCACAGCAAGCCTGAGAGTAAGAGGACTGTGGGGCTGTGAACCAGAGCAAAAGCCAGTTCAGCTGGCTGCAGATATCTCTTGGGGGCGAATTTGGGGATTTTTAAAGTTGTCTCTTGCAGCAGAGTTGCAGGGCGCACAGAGAGGCAATGCAGGGGTGGGGGGCCGCGGGTAGGGAGCACCTGCAGTGCTACGGCATCACGTTCACCCTCCCTGCCAGGCACGACGTTGCAGGGATGGGATGGGGTCAGCGCAAGGCGTTGGCAAGACCTGGAGGGAAAACCTTGCACCGTGGGAGGTCTGGAAAGAGGGCAGACTCGGCAGGGTGCTAGCACCCTTGCATGCTCTGGCTTCCTCTGGGCAGGAGGAGGGCATGGATCCGCACTTCAATTTGAGATCAAAGAGGGAAACACTGCTCCTCCCTCCTGGCCTCCAGCGGCAACATGACTCGTGCCAAGCCCGGCTGGCCAGGTCTGCGAACGAGCAAGCACAGCGAGCTCAGCAGCTCTCTGCAAGCTCAGGGCAGGTACCGCTGAACTGCGTTCATCTGTGCGTGCTATGAAAGGGACCAGGGCCATTGGCACTAACAACCCATCAGGTCAGGGAGCAAGAGACAACCGGGCTGGAGAAGGGGCTGGGGAAGCTTTTGGGAAGGAGGCAGAGGCTCCAGGTTTGGTTATTTACCCTTTCAGCCAAGGAGAAGAGCAGAGATGGAGAGAGTTAAACTTGAGTTGCTAAGGGCAGGCAGCACGGGCACTGTTAGAGACTGCTCCAGAGGTCTGATCTCTGCCCAGGCAATTCCTGCCAGCTCGTGGGGTACGAGGGGCGCCTGTGGTTGCCCTCAGAGCACAGCCAGTCTCCCATCACTCACTCGCACAAACAGCCACACTATTAAACCTGCTGATTTCCAGTCAGTGCTGCTGGTTCAGGTTACCTGCCCAGGCTTACTCATCAAAATCACCGTGTTACCATCGCGGAACCAGCCAGCCCAGAGAAAAATCAACAAGCACCAACAAGAACCCCACCAAAATCACCGTGTGAACCAGAGTCCGATCCCAACTCCGCCCCTGCAGCAGATCATGTGTGCGGGTGAGTGGACGCGCAGTCTGATCGGTGCCAATGGACCCGCGGGGGAAGCACTCACACAAAACCTGCAGACTCTGAACATCCCAAGAGAATTCACTCCTCCCAAATCCATGCAAAGAGAAATTCTCACGCAAAAGCATGCCACCGGGAACAAAGCAAGCGAGCTGGGAGGAGGGGAGAGAGACGAGGGATGGATGAAAGAAGGTCTGATTGCATAATGTAAACACAGTGCTGTCATGACAAAGCCACTCCGGGAGAATCCTCTGTATAAAGTATAAAGCAGGAGGAGAAATCCATCGTGCCGGGGAAGCTCACAGTAGGGCACACAATTGAATTGCTGACTCTAAAAAGGTCATTTTCTAGTTTGTTCCTCCAAATTTATATTTCAAAATTATGTGGGAAAAATTGGATTTAACTGTTTAAATGTGATTGTTCTCTTATTACTATCTGTGTTTCAGCCAAAGGTCATGGTTGAGAGTGTAGGTTATTTTTCATGACTACAATCAATGTGGTTTAAAGATTATATATCTAATTTTACCATGTAACTTGGTGGGCCAACTACTGCAGAAAGTAGGATGCACCTCCTGAGTCGATCACTTGAGCCTGCCTAAAACTGCACTGCAACAAGCTGGAAATACAGATTATAAGAAATGTCAATTGCTTTTCTGCATTTAGTAGCAATCTAAATGCCAATTTTCTCTGGATTTGCTGCTTGTGGAAGGTTTCACAATGTAACTCTCCAGCCTCATTAAGGGAGTGAAAGGGATGTTTTGACAGCACTGGGTCTACAAAATTCACAAATCGATTTACCAAACCCCTCTTTTCCAACCTGGAATACACACAAGTGGTACTTACATGGTCGACGGAGTCCTCAGCTCTCCACTGACGGGGGAGAAAGGAAGGAGGAGAGAAAAATGGAGACACAGAATTTTAAGGGGCAACGTGTAGGAAGGGGATGACAATGACAACAGCAGAGGTTAGCAGGACTGGGTTGGGGGGATTACAACACTTATACACAGAGGGTCACTTAGCACAGGCTGTGCCAAGGGAAGAAATGGCATAGAGCAACTTTCTACATGCTGCTAGCCTGCGCAGTAGGTCTGAGATCATTCACACAAACAGGGGCAAAGAGCTTCCTTCTCATGTCAATGGAGAGGTCACCACTTCCTAACTTTGCAGTCCTTTCCCCTTCTGGCTTTGTTTGCACTTTTCTGCCTCTTCCACAAGCAGAAGCAAGAAGGGACAGCTTGTACCAACAAGGCTCTGGGGCTGACTGCTGCCCCACAAGCCACTCAAAACAGTTTTATGGCCTAATCTCCAGTTTCTGTCCTAGTGATCCTCCAGCCACCATCTCTTATTGACAACCAAAGCCTCCAATGAACAAAACTCAGGGGGCACTCTCTGCGGGGAAGCACCAATGCAACATTTACAGAGCTTCTCCTCCTGTCATTTGCAAGAAAATGCTCTGGGGACCTCAGAAAACCAAGAAGCGCCATCTCTTATAAACAGTGGAAGAGAGGCTGAGGTCTTACACAGAGCTCCACTCTAAGCTGCTCATCTCCAACGGTGCTGCGTGGCTTGGAGCGAGGCTCAAACTGGTGCATGTACTGAGGAAACAGCTTCTCTCTCCCAATTACACAACACCAAAGAGCAAACACTTGTTTGGCAAGAGCAGCCCTGCAGGTAAGACTTCTACACAAACCATTTCCCAGCAAAAGCTCACATGGATTCCCAGCCATGACAGCTCAATTAGGGCTCTGAAGAAGCAACACGCAGGTTTCTGGCTGGATTTGGGGTTCTAAGGCATCAAAGCTGCATTGGGGTGGTGAGACTTAGCACACCTTGGTTGCTGCCATGCATGCCCATAGCACTGTTCTTTGTGGTTGATGCACCAAAGGAAGGTTTGCAGAGATCACAGCGAGCTCTCTCAGCCAAGGTGATGCGTTACATCTCAGCTTACTAAATCTGCCTGGAGGAAGCACCGGTGGATGGGTTCAAGCACAGAGATGAAAGTGGAAGATAGGTATTATTGCCCGACTCACAGTGCGAGCCTTGGCAAGCCTTGCTTCTGAGCCTGAGCTGCCAGCTGTGAAATGGCGCTCAGACACTGACTTCCTCAGGACACCGGGAAGCCCAGCTAACACTTCTGAAGTGCCTAGGAACCTGCAAGTGCGGCAGAAGTACTAAATGGTATTAAAACTACAAGTTGCCTTTTGTACTCAGGCTATTTGAGGTGGCTTTCACAGGCTGCAGCCTATCACAGTGGCAGAATACTCTCCTCAGCAGTAAAATACATGGCATACCTTCAAAATATTTATTTTATTCTCTGAATTCAGAAAGAAGCAGCTACTGGAGAAATATTCCTCTAAGATTTTATTACAGTTCACTTATTTGATGCCATGAGACTGCAGCAGAATTATGCCCCTAAACCATCTTAAAATTTGATTTCAGCGAAGAGGTCAAGTTGTCCCTAAAGACTTCCTATAAAGCCAAGGCCCTCACTAAGTATTATGGTCACTGAAGGCCCTCTTTCCACAAACATCTTGGTATTATTTCTAGAGTCACATGCTTAGCTCAACCCAAGACATTGCTGCTGACATCCTACCTGCACCAGCCAGCCCATACCGCGGTCAACAGCCACACACTGCTCTGCTATCTAAAATCTGGCAAAAGTCTTGCTACAGGAAGGATACGAGGCCTGGTAGCTTTCTCCCAGAAGCACACTTCTGCTCCAACACCATGTCCCTGGTGGATGGGGGCCATGTAGATGGTAACACCCCAACCCGCCTCCACGTAGCTGCAGGAGCAGAAGGTGACACCCCACTGCAGCGAACAGTGGAGTAGTTCCAGGCTCAGGAGGCTACTGCATCTTACAGCCTCTCACACCACAGTGGGGAGTTTATCACTCACTACGATTTTAGACCAAGCGTTTCATGTTCAAACTCTGTTTGCTCTTATGTTTCAGTGGACTTTAATCTTGCATCAGATCAGAGTGCAAAGAAACGCCTTGAGATCTGTGCTGGAAAAGCAACAGTGAAAAGCCAGGCCTGCATAAATACCCTGGTATAAATTCAGTTTCATTATGAAAGTATCATCTGCAGATCAAAACATTTCCTTCCTTAAACTAGCTCAATTGCTTCTTAACTGTTTAAGGTTGGTCAGTAAGACAAATTGATCTGAAAAGCCCAGGAGCTGTCATAAAAAGAACTCAGACAGGGCTGTGTGCATGAGGCAGGATGGCTCAGGGAAGTGCTAAAGCTAACTGTGTGTATTTATGGCAGCTGCAATGCCTTAATGTTTCATTTTACACTTCAACACCGCGCAGCGTAGTCATGTCTCACCAGGGAATGGCTGTTTTCCCTGACCATGGCTCTTGGAAAAGACAGACTCAAGCCCTCCTAAACAGCCCCAGCTATGGGAAGTGGATATTGTGGGTTTCCTGCAGATCCTTCTCCTCTCTGCTTCAGTGACTGTGGTGCAACAGTGAAACTCTAGATGTAAACTCGGGTGCTCAGCCTGTGGGATACAGAGGAGTCTGAGGGCTCCAGAACTTCACCTTTGTCCGTTACTGAAATGCCTCTTGGACGATGCGTTTCAGTTTTGTTCCACTTACGAAGCAGAGCACATCTCACCTCCACGTCAGACTCTTACCCAGATGAGTACACTTGCATGAGGAGTTGTCCAAGTATATTCAGATAAAGATCCTTGACTATCACCCAGCGAAAGAGGGAAGCTGTAAATTCCTCTGTGTTATGCCTGGGGTGGGCACTGCCCAGGGAGAATAGGAGTTTCTGCTTCCCCCTTCTCCTCTGATCTCAATCCAACAGCTTGAAGTGCTTGCCGTTACTTCTTCCTGCTCTTCTGGAGCAAGCTGGTGGGACGTGCACTCTGCATGCTGGATGGAGAAGCGCTGCCTGCGAAGACCACACAATCTTCCCGTGAGCCTGCAGCCCTTCTTGTGGGCAGCACCTCTCCCCTGCCATGACTCTGTTTGCAGAGCAGGAGGAGGGGGTGGCAGGAGTCTCTCCTCCACAAAGCCTGACTTCTGTGTACCCAGCCGTACCCAGGCAGCTCCCAGCCACAGAAGCACTGCAAAGCTCTCTGGGCAGGCTGGATCTGCAGAGGGCTGTAAGCAGCGAGGCTAATGTGCATGCTTCATCCCGAGTGATGCAGGCAGCAGGCTCCCCAGCAAATATGCTGCACACTGAGGGCAGGAGCAGTTGTCAAGGCCATGCTGCAGCACGGCGAGAAAGTCCCCCCTCAAGACATTCCAGTCTGGGCTGAGGATAAGCAGGCTGGGAGCAGGACACAATGGATCAACAGCTAGATTCACGCAGGGTCTAGTTGCCTGTCTTGGAAAGAGCAAACAAGAGTCATGCTTGCACGGGAACCCGAACAGGAGGGTCTGTCCTCCCCTGGCCCTGCTGCCTCCCTTTGTGCCTGGTGCTCCAGCCTCAGCACTGAGCTCTGCAGGGCACATAGGACGGGTACCTGGGAAGGAATGGAGGGGATCAAGCCCACTGCTCCTCCTGACACGCTGCAGCTGCCCAGAGATTGGAGACCAAGGAAAGCAGCTGGGCCCCTGCCCTCCCCTGAAGAACCTAATGCTTGTGCCCCATGGCCCTGTTAACCCCCACTCCCTCAAGCTGTCAAGAATTTGTATGAGAGTGGTGGAGTGCAGCTGAGATCCTGCACTGGTGCCCCTGCTCCTTTCAAAGCACTCTCTCGGTGCTTGGATGCGTCGTGCACAAGACCCAGGGCACAGAAATGAATCTTCTGCCATTGCCCACCATGGGACCTGGCTGAGCCATGACTGGCAGGGCCTGTGCAGGAGGTGGTGCGGGTATCTGACCCAGCTCTGCAGCGATACACATGCTCTCCCTGGGTGCTCCTCCACAGGGCACGGTCACATTTGCTTGCCCATCAGTCTGTCAGTAGGAGGTGAGAGCTCAGACTGGAAGGCACAGAGCAGTCTGATGGAGGTAATCAGTCACAGGTGCAGCCACAGAGGGGAGGGAGAGGCCTTAGCTCCATCGCAGGACCTTCCTAACAACTGATTACTCTCCCTAAGCAGGAGGCTGTAAAATAAAATGTCATCTCTCCAGGACCAAGGCCCCCACTTCTCTGCTGATGTTTTAGTCCCTTCCCTCAAATGGTTTTGAAAACCCAAAATCTATATTATCTGTATAGCTAACATCTCCATCCCCTTTCCTCTTTCCTTTCATCTTCATTTACTCTCTCTATATTTCTCATCTTCAACAGGAAAAATCATGAGTCCGCTTTAATACCAGTGTCTTCATACCATCTGCAGGAGGTATGTACCTATTCAAAATCAGCAGACAGCCTGGCTAGGCAGGAGAAGGGGCTCTGCCTACATGTCCAGAAAATTTCTTCTCTGACCCCAGATTTTCAATCAGTTTAGTTCTCTCCTTGTGCGCTGGTATAAATGTTTATGAACGTTTATGAGTACTGAACTGTGGCTATATTCTGGCCATCTTCATCCTGTGACCTTCAGGGACAAGTGTTCCAGTGCATCTTTTTGTTTTCTTCCATAGAAAATAACTCTTCCAAGACTACTTGTTAAAGTCTGATCTGGCTGTTTGCAAAGACACGCACTGCTGTACTGAAAGATGGCAGCTCTTACGGGGTTCTTCAGCTTCTGGAGCAGATGCATTTCATCACAAGCAGAGGTCATGCCTGGCTTCTCACTCTTTTGGGAAATAAAGATCTCTTCTGCCAAGTCATTGAAAGCTCTTCCCTGCAGGGTCATCATTAGTTTATCCCAAGAGTGACATGACTCCTTCAGAGTAGTCACTCCTTTGCAACTATCTTTTGGCCTTCACTTCCATCCAAAAGTTACAGCAGATGAATTCAGCACCATACACACCAGAAAAAAAAAAATCACAGCAATCAAGAACTTTCCCACATAAATTCACCAAATACGGAAGACTGGTAAGTGGCCTGACAGGCCAGGAGACTTCAAGCAACTTGTCTCCTTGATGCACACATTCAAAATAATGCAAAATCCAGTACTCTTTGGAAAGTTTCTGGCTCTGGCATCCTCATTCCTGCACATTAGCATGGGGTTTCTCTCTCTGAAATGTATGAGTAAGGAGTGAAAGCAGAACTGGCTGGGCAAGCATAAAATATTTGAAAACACCAACAAGAACAACATTGCCAACTTCGCCCACCTACGCTTGGGACCAACCCATTAACTCCAAACTCCAGCTGAACAACACAGCATCAATTGTTCAAACAACACAGAAGATTATATCCTCCTGGAATAAGTAAAGGGCAGTAAGCAGCTTTTCTAACGATTAAAATAAAGCAACATCTGAAACATAAACAGAGACGTGCCCCAGACAACGCTGCAAGGACCCTCAAAGCATTTTCTCTCTTTAAAGTTTTCCCCTTCCACATTATTACTGAGTTTTATCCTTCAGAATATGAATGGGGAGTAAAGCCGCCTCTGTGCACTGCACTCCCCACTGACAAACGTATAAATGATTCACAGCTGCGTTCAGGAGACAGATCAATTAATCGTTGCAGCTCTCCAGTATTTATATTGGGCATCATTCAAGCAAGCGAGCTCTGAATCGATTACTCGTCGTCACTTCCAACAGCAGCAGATCCTCTACTTCATTTATACGATTATCTTTGTTGAGAACGGCATGGGTCATCCAAGACGAAGGACCCTTGCTCCAAAGAAGAGTTGTATTTCATCACGGGCACCAAAAACTTCCCTGGACCCTGGGAAAGAGGCAACTACGCATTGCTGGGCTGAGCAGAGTGCATAACCGTGCTTGGAGCACTGTGTGGGAACAGGGCCTCAGCTCACAGCTGGTGAGGTATCCAGGAGACCACATAAATATGAGCAGATTGTTGTATGGGGATTGCAGAGGACAAAGCGATTTACAGGCGATGTGGACCCGCACCTCACTCTTTTTTTTTTGCCCACCCTAGCCTGTCCCAGACTCAGTTGGCTTCGCCTACAGTTTGGTTTCAAGAGGCAATGCAAGGTCAAGTCCCTGCCTTGCAAAAGCAGGAGGGAAAGGAGGCTTTGCTGAGCCAGAGGAGGGCTGCCCCACCTGGCATGTTGTGCCCACCCAACTGTGCAGAGCCATCCCCGTGCCCCACAAGCAGGGAGCACCCTGGTGGACTCTGCCGAGGGAGAAGCTTCACACTGAACATAGCAGCATGAAAGAAGCAGACTCGAGGCTTATTTAAAACTGACAGTTTATAACCTGACTGGCAAAACACAATTTGCTCCAGCTGGAGTCTGCACAGGACGTGGCAGGCAGAGAGGTGTACATGTTGGAGAAGGGGTAAGAGACAAGCATCATCCAATGCTTCATCCTTCCTACAGCAATCCTTTCCTGATTAAACTTTTTACCCATTTGTAAGCCACGGTTTAGGGATAAACTGTTCGCCTTGCTCAGGCAGGGCTGAGTCCCATGCTCTGGAGCCACAAGAGGAGGCCAAGAAAAACTTGGATCCAGTCAGCCTGGCCCTCTGCAGAGAGGGAAGGTGCCATGCCCGTCAACTTGTGGTCCCCACTGTACCTGTGCTTCCGACAGCATGACGTCCTTGATCACTGGCTGCCCTCGGGGCTCGTTGTTTTCCAGCTTCACGTACGTAACCTGGTACCCACGGATCTGTCCGTGCTGCTTGTTGGAGATGGGCAGCTTCCAGCTCACCCGGATGGCAGTCGAATTCACAGACTCTACCTCCACCTTTCGTGGTGGGGCACTGGGCACTGTAACACACACAGGACGGACAGTTAGCAGGTACCACACAACCACTGTCAGCTACCTCTCACTCCTTTGCCACCTTCCCTCCACCTCATTGCAAGGACAGCCCTGTTAGCACAAGTTCCCTGTACCTGCTCAGGAGGTCATCCTGCAGTTTTCCAGTGTGACCATATCCCCCGACCCTTTCCTAGCATCCAAGCACTTTTGCTACTCTCAGTAGGAAAGAGAACGACTGTGATATGCAGGAACAGCCCTAATAAAAGCCACCGTGCTGGATCAGACCCAAGGTCCTTCTACCCCTCTCTTGTCTCCAGCAGCAGGGGAGCAAGGAAGAATACGAGAATATAGCAGAATCTAAAGAATATGGTAACCACCTGCAGCTCAGGGTGCCCTGCGGCAGAGGCAGGGGTTTTGAAGCTGCCTTTGCATCCTGCCTGCCACAACACCTCCTCTCAGATCCCTCTGCGTACATCTAAACGCAGTCCAACAGCCCCAGGTAGCACAACTGGGTGCCGAGCCTGCCTTGCGGGGAGCCCTGGTACCTGCCACCAGCCAGAGTGCACATGCGCTCTTCCCCTGTGACAAGCAAGAGGTTAATGAGGAGGAAAAGCATCATCCTAAAACAATAATCCAGAGCTCGGAGACAGCAGTCACTGAACTCAGCCAGATAAAGGGGCCCGTGGGGATTGTGACAGCTCTGGGGACTGTATTTCACGCACGGCTAGCTGAATGCTTTTTGATAATAAAATGAAAAATTACACTGCCCAGAAAATATCAATTTTCTTGCAAGGTGAGGCCCGTTTAAAAATGTATTTATACCCTATTTACCATTTGGAAAAATTACCTCCTTATTACTTTTTGCTCTTACACTGACTGTGACAAAAATGTCAATGCTAAAAAATTAGCCTCTCAGTTGCTCCTGAAAAGCTCCTTCTGTCTGAAGCAGCTGGGAGGAGAGGTGCACGCTCCTTGCGGAGGATACCGCTGCTACGCGAGTGCCTGGTACCCAAGTGAAGGACCTGGGCTCCATCCTCGCATGTTTACTGCAGGACCCCTTCTACCCTCCACTGCATGGGAAAATCCACGGGTTTAGAACCCTGTATGCCCCAATTCTCAACACAGCAAGAAATAATCAGTATTAGACAATTAGGGATGGATAGCTGACAAGCAGACATAATGAGTATTGCTATTTCAACCAACTAGATGGGAAGAAACAGCTACCCAGCAGGTAAGCACAGTTTTTAAGCCGCAGGGCAATTCATTATTTTCCCCAGATGTCCTTCTTAATTGTAGATAATTAAATAAAATAGAGAACGGAAGAATGGAGCATTTTAGCACCACCAGGCCAGCTCAAGGTATGGGAATGGAGGGGGCTGTGCTTGAATAGTTACCACCTTCTGGCTGGAGCAGCCTACGCTGTAATCCACAATTCACTTAGAGCAGTGACCTTGCACAAGCCACAGGGCTCTCCTGCCCTAGCAAGACACCTGCCCACACACAGTTGGGAGTCCAAGCGAAAAACAAGATCCTCCCTGGGAACCAGACAGAAGCTGTGTGTCAAGCTCTGCTGGCAAGAGAAGGTGGTAGGCCTCGGCAGGACATGATGCGGTATGTTGCAGGGACAAAAAAAGATGTGAACGTGAGCAGACCACAGTGTTTCAAGGAACAGTATCCTACCCCATTATGGGAAGTATGTGCTGTGTCTGAGACCCAAACAGGGAAAGTTTGATTTGTTTTCACATCGCAGTTTAGGATTTCTCATTCTTTCATCATGGCTATCTACTGAGCATCAGCATGTCGGAGGGATATGAAATCGCTCCTGACAGCTGAGCTGGAATGTCCAGCCATGGTGCCTGAAAACTAACTGAGAGAGCTTGTTGCGACATTTCTGGGGTAGCAGCTTCCCCTGGGCTACAAATCTGCTGAATGAGAACTGAAGCAAACAATACAGGCAGCAGGACACACACAGATGTGTTTACCAGCTCAGGAATGCAGTCAGCGAGCATTCCCAGACGCCACTTCCAGAGCCACGGAGACGTGGGGGACAGTGGCAGTCCATTTAGGGAAACTGTAACATGTCTGGTTTCAATTTGCTATGCTGACTGGGCAATGCAGAGATCATCCTTTCTTTGCCTGGATGCTGCATCTCTTTCTTCTCCCATTAAATCTGCAGCTTCTGGGGTCAGCATGAAGCCATGGAAGCTCCTACTGTCACCCTGAGCTCTGGCACTTTCAAAGGAAATGGTTTAAGTCATGATGACATAACTGACAGTCCTGCTAATACAAAGCAATTTCTCTTTAAAGCTGTCGTATCCAGTAAAGTGTTCTGTACATGCAATATTCTGACTCTTGAGCGGAAGAGCAGATTTATATAAGCTGTGGCTTGCCTGGAAGCTGGGGCAGGAAGCAGCTTTCCTGTGATATCTACAAGTTTCAAATGGATTTCTTTTCTCCTCTTTAGTTTGCTGGATTTCAGGTCAACAAGTAAACTTTAAGTCCTGATCTCGCAGTGTGAGAGAAGCCTTTGGCTGGGAGAACTCACGTTACCTTCAGTAAAATGGAAACCACCACCACCACCAAACACTAGAAAGCCGTAATGGCAAAGCAGTGTAATGCCTCCTCGAGCACGCAGGAAGCACTGCTAACACACACAGGACCCCTGTGGGACCACTCCAGGACATCTGACCCACAGCCTGGAGGCGACCATTGTATCAGAGCAAGGGCCAGCAGAGCAATTCCCCTACCCCATGCCAGGGCAACCATGGAGACCCACTCCCTGGAACAGCTGACCAAAGCACTGCTCCTGACAGTCTCCAGTACTGCTTGAAAAGCACTCCCAGGCCAATATCCCCACTCCCTTTCCCTCTTTTCCCAGCAACTCAGCTAGGAGAGTCCTGGTTACCCCAAGGCGGTAGCTGAAGAAGCTGTTCAGTAACACCTACCATCCTCGTCAGTGCGCACGTGCACGGGGATGCTCTCCGGTCCTGGCCCCACATCGGTGTGAGCCCTTACCCACACCTTGTACTCGGTCCATTTCTCCAGGTCCTTGATCTCCCAGCTGGAGTGCTCCCGTCCAATGCCATCCACCACATGCTTGGTGTTGTCATCTCCTTCCACTGCCTGGTACGCAATGGAGTACTGGGTGATGACCCCATTGCGGCTCTGGGCAGGCGGTGGCACCCAACTTACCCGGATGGTAGTGGAGCTGGTGCTTACACACTCGACTTCTTGGGGTGGGGCGGAGGGGGCTGGGGATAAATAAATGAAGTGGGGAAATGAAGGGAAATGAGTGGAAGGACAAACCAAAATGCACAGGGAACTTTTACCCAGCCAACTGAGCACTGAACATACATGTGGAAATTCAGCCACAGTAGCCTCCTGGAGAACTGCCTGCCTTCCTCGCAGATCATCAAAGATGGCCCTAGGGGCAATTTCTATCTGAAAGACTGGTGAACAGCATGGAAGCAGAAGTGCTGTTCTGCATCAGAGAACATCTTTTCCCAAAGCAGTTCTGGACGCTCACTTTACCAAACACAACAAATGGCAGTAAGGGAAGGAAGGGGGGGAGAGAGACACTGGTAGCGAGAAGAAAGATGCTTTCAGTGAAGATCTGAAGCAGATGGAAACCAGAAGAGGTAGGAAGCTACAGAAGGCAAGAATGGCAGAAGGGGAAGCTCACACACCAGATTGTATGAAGGCTTGCAAAAACTCGCTCCTAGACAAGTGGAGGAAACAAAAGAGGGTAGGGAAAGCAGGTGACTGAGGTTGGCTGGAGTGTGTCCAGGTGGGGTTTGAAATCACAACCATCTGCTGTGAGCAGCACCCTGACCCAGATGGGAGCCAGGCACCATGTGGAAACATGAGATAACATGGTTGTGTGGCTTTGCACATGTGCCTAGTATCTGGGACTGACTGCATCATGCCTGCCAAACTGGTTACCTGCCTCAGTAGCTTCTTGGCCTATGGAGCTGTACAGCAGAAGGTAGGCAGGTCTTGTCCCCTACCAGGCAAAAAGCCACCTGCAGTTTGTGTTAACTTCTAAGCCCCACCAATGTTAAGTGGCCACAGGGGAAGGAATGGGATCTGGGCAGTGGACGCTTCTCACTGGGATGAACAACAGTCCCCTCCACCCAGCATTGCTGGGGAAGACCAGTGAAACAAACCTGGGGGGAAGAGAGGGATCGGGAAAGGAGATATGACCTGGACAAAGCAGAGCATCTCTAGGACACTTGCTTGGTTCATTCCCTTCTCCAGCCTTGCAGAACTGCTGTCATGTTGCAACAGGGCCCCAGCAGCTTGGAAGCCCTCTCATGGCAGCAGCAGCCCCCTCTCATTCGGCCTCACTGCCCCAGGATGCTGCAGACAGCATGCTTGCACATGCTTGCATCCCTGGCTGCTTGCACAGAAGGCAAGAGCCCTAAGCAGAGAAGGCAGGGCACCATCACCAAAAAAAGCACACACAGTTGCTCTAAGGCTATCGGAAGCTGTCTGGCCGAGCAATAACGGAGTACAAGGTATCCTGCTTTGCCACAGCAGGTGAAAGGCCTCTTCCATTCTTTGCTGCACCCAGAAACCTAGAAATGCCTGCAAAAAGACTGGTGTGCTTCCCTGTACTGCAGTCCTTGAAGCTATCAGTGCACCAGAGCCAGCCTTCCCAGGGCATAGGGAAAAGCTTGCCTGCTCACCACCTGCACAAAGGCAAATATAACTGACATTAGTCCAGATAGCAGCAGGGACCTCAGATAATTAAAGCACCGAACAATTATGCCTTGGCTTTGCTAGGCGCAGGTGGGAATGGGAGAAGATTTGGGAAACCCAGGGACAGCAGGATCTCCCAATGCCACCGGTGACCTCTGCTTGCTAGGAACAAGGCCCACTTGCTTGCAGAGGCAGTCGCAGGCTGCATATAACTCTTAGTGCCCACTTCTGTGCTCAGGGAGCAGGACCCATCTCTGATGCCTGGGCTGGGATGCCTGGAGAAAGGAAAGATGGAGAGAGACTGGGCAGTGACAGAGCTGGAAGAGATGATGCCTGAGCATAGTCAAGCTGCTGCTATGGCAGTTACACTGGAGGAAAAAGAAGTCAAAGCAATGTGTGGAAGCAAACAGTTGCCTACGTGAGGGAGACAGAGCAGGATCAGCCCCGCCATCTGGTATACCGGAAGGGAGCAGCAGTAGAAAATGAATCCTCACACTCTTTTGGTTAATCAGCAGAGAAGTGGCAGGGAAGAGAGTAGGAAGACATAGCACCAAAGCCACACCAAAAGTGAATTCAGGGAGGACATAAAGTAGACACAGTGCCTGGTGGCATCCCTTAGAAGGGACAGGTGAGACATAAGGAGCTTGGCAAGCCTTTTCTTTGCCGCTGCCTGCAGAGAGGCCCTTCACAGAAGAGACTTGCTTTGGCTTTGGGCCTCCACAGCATCCCTTGGGATGCAGCAGTGAGCTCCTCCAAAGGCAGCTTTGGCTGGCAGTGTGGGCAGGTCAAACGTTGGCTGTTGACTGGGTAAGAGTCACACAAATGATGTGCAAGACAAAAACACAGATTAGCACTTAAAGAAAGCAAAATAAAACTTGGTAACATGAGCAGGATCAACTTAAAATGCACAAGGAGTGGAAATGTCCCTCCTGGGGCCAGTGAAGAGCAGACTGGGTTGCCAGCATGCACCCACACAGGCAGATGCACCCACACACACAGATGTACCCACACACACACTGTGCAAACCTCTGCTGCCTCCAGGCTACTCACACCGACCTCCCCTGCCAGCCCACAGCAGCCCTGTGCATCCATCCAGCCCACCTACTCCTTAAGCTAGGGAAAAGGCAGCCTCAAGACCCACCTTCGTATTTCAAGCGAGAACGGCATTTTAATGCTGAGGCCTGATGGGGACAGAGCTGACGCTCCTCTCCTGCATCATACTGCTTGCCTGAGGCACTGCAGACTCCTGGAAAACTCCCCCGTGCTCCTCAGGCCCTCAAAGCAGCATGGCTTCTACTTTTTGCGGGTGCCCAGCAACTAAGCAAGCAGCTTAGCAGGAAAGACAGCCCAGAAGGCAGCTGTCTTCTCAGGAGACGGGGTCCAAGCTGTGCTGCTGGAAGGGTGCAAAGGGACTCTGCATCCTTCTGGCCTTTGTGGACAAGCATCCCTACCACTCCTGAGCAGGGATGCCACAAGAAAAGCCCAGCAGCAGCAATACAGATGTCCTTCTCCAGCCCATTAGTGACTCATTAGCGATGATGTGCCTCCTACCTTACCCTTAACTGGTTTGTCAGGGCCAGGAATAGAGCCTGAAGACAGGCTCTTTGGAAAGCAGGAGTTTTGACTGCTCCTGCAGTTTGTGTCCCACCTGAACATGTCAACCTCCAAGATCTAACACCCTTTCTTAGGGCAACCAGATGGAAAAGTGCGGGAAGGAGATCAGTTTGAAGCTGGGAGCAACATACTTTCCAGATTACTAAGTTCTAAGGCCACAGGAGACTGATTGAACCATCTGATGTGAGGTGTTGCTAAGTGCAGACCAAAGAATTTCTGCCTGGAAGTTGCGCATTGTGCACGCAACTTCTGCAGAGCTAAAGTGGAGCTTTCTGAAAGACCTACTTGACTTTGAGACCTCCAGTACCCAAGAATCGACTCTGCCCTGGGACTGTTCAGCCAGTGGTTTGTCACCCTCACTGAATAACCCAGTAGTAACTGCCAAGGACTATTCTCATAGAACAGAGTGTCATCAGAAATCTTCTCAAGTAGGGGCCTGTAAACAAAGACCAAGTCACTTCTTGGATAAATTGAAGAACTCTTATGTCCCTCAATGTAAGGAGGGTTTCACTGGTCAAGCCAAGGTATTCCTGTGGCTTTTGGCCAAATCTCTTCCAACCTGTGCACATCTCTCTTAATAAAAAGATGTCAGAACCGGTCAGGTACTGCTCTGCTGGCCAGTGAAGCGACAACCTTAAAACCAGACTGGTATGAGATCCCCTGTGAGCAGACAGCATGTGGAGTAGGTCATGGGAAGATGTCTGCCTTGAAAAGTCCACAAAACACAGGTTTCTCTTACTTGGACTGTTGTAAAACTGTGAAGGACTCATTTATGCATGGAGCTGTCTCTGATTAAGTGTGTTCAAGGATAAGAGCATCCACTGATGGAATTAATTTAAGTGGCAGGAGAGTTGCTTCAACCTTTGCCTATCAACACAAAAGCTATCTGAAATAGGTATACAAATCCCCACACTCAGAATTTGTTCTCAGTGTTCAAATATTTATAACTGCATGATCTGAACCTCTCTCCATTTTCATACCTGTCTATCGTGCAGCACTAAGACACCATTAGTTCACTTAACGAGGTGGAGGAATCCCTGCAACTGATCTGTTAATGAAACTGAGTTTTCCTCAAAGAGAAGGTCGTTCCAAAAGTGAACAGAGCTGCTCTTCCCTGCCTGAGCTTCCTTTCTAATGGCCATCTCAGGCTCTCGGCTGCTGTGCATGCTGGCACCCTCCCTGCAGGGAAGGCTGGCTGCCTTTGCCAACTGCTCACCCCACATAGCTAGTAAATCCCAGACAGACGGTGCTAACGGAAATGTCTTTTTTCCCCCTTTTAATGCTCTTTGCATAATGGCAAGCCCAGAAATCGTTAGTGAAAACGAGCTTATCGCAGGGCCCTTTGATAGCCCTAATCTGCTTATGCGCAGCACTTTGAGCTGCCAATCACAGCAATGCGAACTCCTGCTCTGTGATCACATGGGGCAGAGCGAGGATGAAAGTGATATTGCCTGGGTCACCTCATTATCTAGCCTCTCTATTAACTCGGCTGCAGCTTGTTCTGATTTCCCCTAGTGCTGCAGTCCGAGAAGCAGCAGCCCCACTTGCTCCCGCAACCCAGGCAAGCAAGTACTTCCCCAAACTGACTCCTCCAGCTGCCTGACAGCCACAGGCACATCTGGCCTCAAAGGATGCCTCGCCTTGCAACCAAGTGTATGGACCAGGGATGGACTCCTCTGGAAGCAAGGCAGCTGGAACGGGGAATGAAGGGGTGAAAATCCAATGGTTTGGAGACAGTCACATTTAGAGCCAAACACCCATATGCTGCCTGTCCAGACAGCTTGTCTGCATGGGAGTAAATTCAGAGAGATGCACAAACCCACTCAAATCAATCTTTCCAAAGCAATTTCCCAGCCTGTTTCACTCCTCCATCAGTTTTTATGAATCTACCCTTAGGGAAAGACAGCATGATCAAAGGGACACAAAGAAAGAACTTACCACTTGGGTGCACCCCCTCTGCCAAAGAGCCCTGATCCAAAACCCCAGCTGACTTTCCCCATTACACCCTGTAGCAAACTGCATGCCAGCATCCCTGCAGACCCACAAGGGCAGAAGCACCAAGCTACTCCGTGCCCAGGTGATCGAAACTGGACTGCTTTTGCTTTGTCTTCAGGAGTGCAGAGAGTCAGACACTTACTGGATTGGGCAGTTCTGGCTTCGATCATGGGGGTGTAGACTCCTACCCCCAGCTCTGAGCGGGCACCCAGACGGAACTTATACAGCGTGTCTGGTTTGAGACCTTCCACAGCATACGAGGAGGTTGGGTCAAACTCCACCTTTTGCTGGCAAATAAAAGGAAACATTATTTGGTGTAGTTGGAGAATACAGAAAAGCTGGCGCTCAGCTCCCAATGCCAAGGGAATAGGCAGTCCCATCACCCACTCTGGCCCCACAGAAAGCCACAGCCACGCTGCCAAACCTGCTGCAGTCCTGCAGGCCTCCAAGGAGCTTCCTGGGTGAAATAAAAGGACTCTGCAGGGAAGCAGACTTCTCCGACAGCCAGGCTACACTGCCTGGTGTCCAGACTCCACTCACTAGCTGACAGCTTTGTGGGAATGCTGGGTCTAGCTATACAGTTCAGATGAGGGGCACAAGACACATGAGTTTGCTTCCTCCCAACAGACAATGTCTGCCTGTGAAAGAGAGTAAAGCCCTTGTCCTGGAGCAGTTGGGATCTCTAATGCACCTAAACAGTGCTGGTGAAGGACTTGTTTTGCTGCCACTTCACCTGGAGGGCACTTATTTCTGGCAGCTCTCATGCCACTATAAATACAGGAGGAGGAGAGGACCATGGGACACTGTGATGCTGCCATGGCACAGTTCTCACTGTGCTGCCCTGAAGCCAGCACTACTTTTGATCTGTTTAGAGCTGGACTTCCTTTACAGACCTGGCAGTAAATGCGGAAGGGCTCTCTCTAGGCCACTCTCAATCTGGTCTTTAAGTGTAACCAGTCCTGGAGCTGCAGACGCATATTGGAGGCCATTTCAGACCCACCTAAGAGCCCTACCGTTTAAAGGCACCAGCAGTAAGGATGCCTCAGGGATGGCGTCATGGCATTCTGGAGCCTGTCCAGTCCCAAACCAGTCACTAGCTACTTTGCTGGGCATCAACAATCACTGCGGAGGTCACACAGAAGCCAGACAGAGATTGCCATACTCCTATCACACACCCCTGAGATAGAAAAAGACACGGAGAAGAAACAGTCCTGTTGCCACCCCAGCTCAAGCAGACACCCTTCCCAAGCTGCTGAACTGTGATGTCTGGCCCCAAGTGCTGCTGACGTAGAGGCAGGATCCTCACCTGAGTGCCATCCTCCCCTTCCCAGTACAGCAGCTCATATTTGGTAATGCGCTCCTGAGAGGCGGGCAGCCACGTCAACAGGATGCGGGTATCAGACTCTGCTTCTGCCTGGAAGTCAGCTGGCTGGGCAGGAACTGGGGACCAAACACATGGTTAGTGCCAGGAGGCAGATGCAGGGAGAGGAGTCGCACGGCTTTGCAGAGTCTGCGTTTCACCTTGCGAGGATCCTCTTTCATTCCTACTGGACCCTTCCTTCTTCCCTCTCCCCTGTACTGTAGTCTTGGAACAACCCAGGCAACAATCAAGCACCTCTGGGACCCAGGCAGGTGACTATGGGAATCATGGTCACTTCCAGCCCCTGACTGCATCCCAGCTCCTTCCTTCCCACATGTGTACTCAGACCCCAGAAAGGCCCAGTACAGTTACACAGGTGCCAACATCTACATCCAGGGCCTTGTGTCACATTTTTAGCCACTGTATCCCAGACAAAACTGTGGGCTGTGTTACTTGTACAGAGATTGAGACCGACTCCCCAGGACAAGCTGACAGCTTAAATCTGATGGCTGTGGGGCAGGGATGCAACTCTGACATGCAACCATTTGAGCAAAAAGTGTAGTTGCAATGGCTGGTGCAGATCAGGCACACAGCTGAGCTGCACACCACTGGGGTGGACATGGAGCCATGGCACCTCACTCCGTACGTACCCCCTTGCTGCGTTTTGACCTGGATGATGTCCGAGGGGGGTCCGTCGCCCACCGAAGTAAAGGCCAGGACGCGGATGCTGTACGTAGTCCCTGTGATGAGGCTCCCCACGGTGGTAAGGTGGCTGTCATCAGTGTTGTGTTTCTGCCACATGCTCAAAGGCAGATGTGGGTCGGTGGTATAGTAAACGCGGTACCCTCGGATCTGTCCGTTTGGCTCTTCCGGCTGCTCCCACTGGACCAGCATGGTGCTGGCACTCAGCATCCGTGCCTGGACTTTGAGGGGTGGACTTGAAGGAGCTTGCTCTCCCGTCCGGGCCTCAACCAGCTCACTGGGGGGACCCCTGCCAATGTTATTGACTGCGATGACCCGGAACTCATACTCTGAGAAGGGGCTGAGCCCACCTATGCTATAGCGTGTTGTCGCCACACCATCCACCTCTTGGAACTGACCGTCCAAGGATTTGGGCTTGTACTGGATGACGTAATATGAAATGGGGTCGGAGTTGCCCGAATCCCAGGTGAGGGTCACGCTGGTAGCTGTCGTTTCAGTCACTAATGGCTCTGTTGGAGGTTTTGGCAGTGCTGCAATTGGAAGGCAGAGAGGTGTGATTTAAATAATTCAGTCAGCTCAAACCCTGCAATGTGCACGGGGATAAAAATGGAGCTGCCACCTCCCATTAACATTCTTCTTTAAAAGGCAGAAATCATTTCATACTCTAGAACATGCATTTTTATATTACCATATATTGCTTGAAGTGGTTCTTAATGGAAGGATAAACAGAGCAATCATGTTATTAGATGTGCTTGACGCACTTACCAGCAGCAGGCTAAATAAAGGTAATTCAACGGGGATGCAGGAATGTTTCTGTCATGGGGGTTCAGGTGGCAGTGGGAAGGTGCTTGCTGGGCTGGGCTGGCCCCAGAAGCCAGGTATACAGCTGATTTACAAAGGGATACAGTAAAGCAATCAGAGCACCACAGGTAATCTGGAGCTATGCTCCTGCTTCCACAGAAACAGCATCTTAGGCCATAGGGAGTTCATGGACAGTGCTGTTAGATGGGTTGATGGGGGAATGCCTTGTAAGTATTACAGTACATGCAAGAGGGATACAGCCAGAGAAATTACCAACTTTCACATCGACTATTTCACTGGGTGGTGTGTCAAACTGCAACCAGACAATAAACTGTTACACGAGAACGCTGTGACACTGACATCTCTGAAGTGTTAACGAGAACACAACTACTGCAAGCAAACATTTCCAGATTTGCCATTTTACCAAAAGAACAAAGAAAGAGAATGAGTGCGTGTGAGAGATTTTCAGAGTACACAAATACTTTAAGACAATGACTGAATTAAAGTCTACAGTAACTTTAAACCTCCTACGAACCACTCTAGTTAAAGTCATTAGTGACTTGTAATGCAGCTGTGCTTGATGAGGGACTAGCAAAAGTGCTCAGCCCAAATTAAGATCCTTGAGTACTTCATTCTTTGGCAAAGCCATCAGGTTTCCAGTTTCCACATGGTTCAGCTAAGGAGGGCTGGCTCTTTAGCACAGAAGCATGCCTGCTCCGAGTGCCAGGGAGGATGCCTTTTCTAGTGCTACTGCAACATGAATACTGAGAAAATTGGTGAGGGCTGAATTGGTATGGGAGGGAATGGCACGCAACCCACAACCAACCACAACACCACTACCCATGGAGGACTCATGGGGGGCAAACACATCCCGCCCAATATTACAGCCTGAAGGAACACACTTCCTAGAGCATCCAAGAAATTGGCAGCCTCCCTCAGGCTTTCAATTCAAGGATAGATGACACTCATCCACCCTCTCCTTTGGAGAACGGCAAGCTTGATTCTTGCCAGGTTTTGGGTGTGCAGCCTGCATGTGAGCAAGGGACAGGTCTGGTACCTTAGATGCACTTACTGCAATCAGCTCTGTCTCATCTTGCTTCTCCTGTCTGCCCTGCAAACGGCCTACTTTCCAGCAAGCACAGGAGAAGCAACACCAGGTGAAGGACTTAGGGACAGTAAGATATCCAGAGTGAAGGTGCAGAAAAGACAGACAGAGAAACAAGGAGGAAGGCAAAGGGCTAAAGGAGCTGAGCAGACTGCTCCCTGTCCCGGGGGCTTTTGCAGTCCTGGGGCGGCAGTGGGCATCACATCAGCCAAAGAGGGAGCGAGGCAGAGTCATCCCAGGTACAAAGAGGTAAATACTGGGAACCATCAGTGCAATGGTGCAGTTCCCACCTCCTCCCTCCATGTCCAAACCACCTCTCCATCATGCCCCTTTCTTCCCTACACTCTTGGTTATGTACTATAACCAAGGCAACACCTGTGCTCTGTAAGAAAATGGGGGCTGGAAAAGGTACTGACTAGCAGATGCTGTGAGTAAAGGGAGCAGTGTGCAGCTAAGGTTAAAAGCATCCTCTGACTAGCATCAGGGAAGAGAGAATTTGCTGTTAATCTCCAGGTCAGAGAGGGCTAACACTCAATTCTGTGATTTGTTCAAGCAGGGACTCGGTGCTAAAGGTGGCCATAGTGCAGGAGGAGGCCTGCAAGAACAGACAGACTCAAAAGATGACATGTCTGTGGAAATCTGAGCTACAAATCAACTGCAAGGAGAGGAGGAAAGGGATAGTGTGGACCTGCTTGGCCCCAGATGGGAAAGGCAG
Source organism: Haliaeetus albicilla (assembly GCF_947461875.1). Taxonomy (NCBI): domain Eukaryota; kingdom Metazoa; phylum Chordata; class Aves; order Accipitriformes; family Accipitridae; genus Haliaeetus; species Haliaeetus albicilla. The sequence continues at coordinate 12,665,273 of NC_091490.1, forward strand.
GACACATACTTCAGCCTCCTGTTACGGAGCTGTCTGGGTGGGCTGCCGTGTACCCAGTGGTCAGCAATCCGCAATAACATCCCTCTTTGGGGCAAAGCTACTTGTGAAACGGCAGCAGGAAGCATGCCTTAAGTTAAGGACAGCAACAAAGGAAAGAGAAAAGGAAAGAGGCAGAGCAGTAAGGGGAAAAAGAAAACGAACAGAGGAATATTCAACAATTTTAAAATAAACGCGTATAGCTCCTCCCTGAAGGAGGGAGGATGCTCATTCTCATGAGGCCCACAGACGCTTCACATTGCTGGGATTAACTTTCTTGTCCTGCTCTTACTGCAAGAGTATATCTCTGTGCAAACAGCTCTCTGACTGCAGACATCCACAGACCCTTGCCCCAGGACAGCTTGTGGCCTGCTGCTGTGCTGAGCTGATCCTGCTGATGCATGGAACAAGCCAGAAATTGCTGGGATGAGCACAGACTCACTGAAGTTCCCTTGTGGCATAACAGGGACCCAGCCTGACACAAGCCTGTCTCTCGTCATGCCACGTAGGGAGAGAGGAAATGACCTCCCAAAGCAAATACTATGCTCTGAGCAGGAAAAAACAAAGTTGTGGGTTTGGGAACATCCCCTGCAAGGTGGAAAAGTCACAGGAGACTGCAGTCAGTTGGCTGCACTCAAACACACTTTGGCAAAGGGCTACACCATTGAAACCTAAGTAGGAGCACCACGAGGAATAATTCCTTACCTTTGACAGTGATCTGGGCTGTGGCTTCGATCATGCCGAGGGAGGAGATGGCCACGCAGGTGTAGTTGGCAGACTGCATGATGTTATTCAGCTCCAGGACGTTCCTACCGACGGGCATCTCGTCCTCTTTGGTCAGTTCCTCCACACCAGCCATCCACTTCACATAGGGCATCGGAGCACCTACTGCCACGCACGTGAGGTTCACGCTCCCCCCAGGCATCACCTCGTGGTTGCTTGGAGGGATAGAGAATCGAGGAGCAACACGCCGCACTGAAACAAGGAGGAGACAGCTAGTAGGGTCACAGAACCAGCAGAGAGCGCTCAGTTGCATTGTGGGGGTACGTGAGGGGGGTTCAACATTTTTGCCTGTCTATCCCTCGGGACAGATAAAATGAAGTGCAAAAGCTGTTCACTGCTTTGCCAAATTGCACACACTTTGCTCTCTTTCCTTAGCCACTGGCATCTTATTAGAAGAACTCATTAAGGGATGGCTCAATCCATTCCCTCCAAACATAGCCTTTTGAAATCATATTACTAACATGAAACATTCCTCCATTTAAACTACATCCCTCTAATTAGAGAGAATGCACAAATGCCAGTCACACACTCTCTGTGCAGGGCCCACTGAAGCTCTGCAAAACAGAATTACCTGCTCAATTTATTAGCTCTAGAGTAAAGCAACCCATCCCCTAAACCTCACAGGGTTTGGGCAGGAGCAGCAGAAAGGTTTCTTTCTGAATTAGCACACACGTGCTGCTAAATAAAATATAATTCCTTTCAAAATGTAACTCAGGTTCTACCTTGGTTCAGAAAAAATAGTCACCAGAACTGCATGACATTGTCAGGGCCTGAACAGATCACCTTGCTGGGCAGGAGAGAACTAATCCTGACAGATGTGAGATCATATCCATTTTGACAGAAGAGAGCTGGGCTGGCAGAACCCTCCCCACCTTTGTGGCAGCACTTCGGGAGATGTATTCCTCCTTATTTCATTGCACAGCTTCTCTTCGTATCAATCCCTTGCTGGGTATTTCATTCAAGACTTATTTGTAAGCAACTCTCAGCTACAATAAAGCTCTAAAGCTGCCTGCCATATGCATTCCCGTCAGGAAAATGACACTGAGAAATGAGGCCCCTTCTTCAGGGTTAGTGTTATGGGCCTATTTAAGCAAGGGTAGAGAAACAACTGTGCTCGGTAAATCTTTGTCTCCTCTGGGCAAGCTCATTTTAGTCTGTAGTTAAAAAGGGAAACTGCTCGAACGTGTCTTGCCCAGCAGCCCTGCTCTCCTCTAGCCTCTTCCACCAGAAAGGCAGCCCCAGAGCATCAGCTGGGTTCACGACTGACCGGCTCCCAAGGAGCCTTTCCCGGCCAATTACACTCCTCCATCAGTGCATCGGGCTGGCGGAGCAGCAAACAGCCACAGCACTCGGGACAGGTGGAAATCGGGCAGGAGCCTGAGCGGTGCCAGTTCACAATGCGCCGCAGGCACGACTGGCCCCACGGGTGCTGGGGGGCCGGGGGGACACGGCTCTGCTGGGCTGGCTCCCGCCACCACAGCTTCTCCGCAGACGGTAAAGCTGCTGACAGCCTGGTGAGCTGCAGAGGTGTCAGCTCCGCTTGCCAAGCTGACTCTCCCCAAATGAAATTTCACTAGTGCTCTCTTTGATGATTCATCCCCAAACCAACAGGCTTGCAGAAATAGACTGAACGCGGAAGCCCCCACACTAGCATGTACAACAGAGCTAAGACTTCGTGATAAATTAGACAATACTGTCAACATCGTGTGTGTACTACACATCGTCTCGGTGACAAAACAGGGCTCATTAGCTCCTTACCAGCCAGGGGAAGGATAACTTGCTTTGCTTTTTTTTTTTTGAATGTCTAAATCCAAAGTCTTGCTGGTTGTTTCTTTTAATCAATTATTAAATCTCAAATCAATAGCTACATGAGCGATCGCCAGTGAGGCGTTACCTGACTGACGGGGCAGCGCTCCCCAAACGAGACAGAACTGAAAGTGTACTCAAGCGCTACGCAGTCATGAGAATACGGAGTTAACCTGATGGACATGGCAATGGTTTAACATGATGGCGTGTATTTCCAACCAAAGCATCCCAGCACCATTCGTTAAGAGTCAGAGTTTCGTTTTCCAACGAACGTGGCATCAAATTATTCCAGGTAGAAGCTGTTCAAGTTCTGTCCCCATCCAAGGACCAAACCCACCCACCCACACTGTATTAAAATAAAAAAGAGCAAACTTCGAGGATAAAGCCATAGGTTTGCACAGAGCACTCACGCACATGCACCAGGCAAACAGGCTGGCAGGCACCGGAGGCCACTACAGAGTCAGAAAGCAAGCAGTGCGAGGGCAGGACAGGGAGAGGGAAGGTGCACAGGAACTCACGTACAGGGACACGGGAGGACAAGAGGTCATGCAGGAAGGCCAGAGCCCAGCATGCACAAACAGATTTTGAGCCCCAGCCCTGTGAGACCAGAGGCAGCACAGCCCGCTGCAGACTCCCCTGCGCCCCACGCTGTGCCCCCCTGTCAAGCACTGCTTTCAGGGTGCTCCTGGGGCCATGCCAAGCCCCATCAGTGCCACGTCCCCCCTGATGTGTCCTGCAGAGGCAGTGCCTGTGGGCGCTGCAGCCATCCCTCCCTGGGAAGGTCAGCAGCCGACTGCACGCTGCTCCCCTGCGGACAGCACAGGGGAGATGCACTTCGAAGGGGCTGGGGGCTCACTCAGCAGGGTGAAGGGAAGGGCTGAGCCCCTTTGGAAGTGGCTCTCCCTTGTCCTACCCACGGGGGAGCAGCAGAGGCGGTTAGTGTGTTTGTGTGCCTAGAAAAGGGATGAATGGCAAGGAAAACTCTCCTGCAGATCAAACCGTACAAGAGGGTGGGCAGGCTGCAGCATCATCGACCTCGACGCAGGCCATGCCTCCTGCACGCTGCAGCCTGCGGCATGCCAGGAAGCTGTGCGGGGCCTCAGCTCTCAAGCCTGGCAACAGATGAGCAGTTCAACAGGCCTCTGCGGTATATTTTTGCGACCCTGAACGGCTGCACCGGCCGCCCCTCGTTAGCACACCAGCAGAGCTGCTAAGATGGGCTCGTTGCTCTGTACCAGAGAGCAGCGGTGCCCAAGGCACCGCAGCTGCTAAAAATGGATGCCATGGGTAGGGGTCAGCTCTCAACATGGGAGGCGGGAGGGGGTCAGGGCGAAGCCTTTGGTGAGAGATCTGGCCCAGACAATACTCTGGCAGGAGCATGTGCAATGGAAGGGACGGGCTCCATCAGCCTTTCATCCTCTTGGGGGATAATTGGCAGCCTCTTGTCCCAGTCAGCACGGAGGGAGAAGGGGAGATGCTGTCAGTTAGCATTAGCGAGAGCTGGCAGAGCTCTCACAGCAGCTTGCAGAGCACCATCAACACATTCCTCAGGCTCAAGACAGCGATTTAAGTCGCTTGCTTTTCTAGCATAAGAGTCTGGTAATAATTTAAATCAGTATAACTCCTCAAAAAGCAGCATTCTTAGAATTTCTGTCCAATTTACAAGTCAAATCACATGGCCTAGCACAGCTCATGATGCTACCTTAAGTGCTCCAGAAAATTTTGTTGTTCTTCATTTATTGCAGCAATGAAATTTCCCTTTTTATTACAATTTTCTTGACAAGAATTTGCAATTTTTTTTTAATCTTCTTTTTGGATAAAGATCAGAGAAGGTGGTTTGGAGGTTTTGCAAGAACAGCATAGGGAAAATTGCTGTGAATATTAAAATGATTTCAATGGACAATAGTGTAATTCAGAGGTTTAGTTAAACCAGCAGACTGTCAAAAATGAGATTCATTGTCATTCATCCCAAGAACAGGCATTGTAAGGGCTCTGTGCTGCTCCACTACTCAGCATGCCTCCCCGTAGAGAGCATTCCCTGCGAAGTCAAGTGAAACCCTGGAGTGGCGAGCAGTGCAGCGCAACCTGAGCCCGTGCCCTGGATCCCACAGGACAGGGAGAAAGGACAGCGTGGAGACTAGTTCCCCACTCACTGCGGGGACCGTGGGGAGGAAGGAGGGGAGCAGGCAACACAACAGCCACAAAGCTTGAGATTGAGAATGTTAATAATTCAGCATGCATTAACATGCACATTCCTTGGCTTGAGAGCAAAGAGCATGAATCGATTGCCCAGCTCCTTTCGCCACAGGAGTGGCTGTTTCCTAACGTCTCAGGTTCCCTCTGAGGGTGACGTTACCCCCTTGGAGAACCAGGGACCCTTCCTCCCTGCTGCTGTCTGCAAGAGTTGTAGGCTCTGAGCTCTGGGCGTGAGTGCTCAGGGCTCACAGGCTGCTGCTTTCAGCCCCTTGCGTGATGAGACACTGCTGGCATACAGCGAGGCTCTGCTGGAAACACACAACAGTGCCAGGAAGACTGCCCATGATTCCAAAACCGTGCGGTGCTGCTAGGGAAGGGGAAACCAAACTGCTTTTCCCTGCTGGCTCTCTTGGCCACAGTACAGCCGAGCAAACTACAATGCTAACACCTCTCCCTCTAGCTTGCAGAGATGCAGGGACCTCTACTTGCCTGCTCTTGCTTCTGGGTTTCCTTCCCACCATGCCTACCTGGCGTCCGCCTAACTGGGCTTCATCTTCCCCTTCCTGGCACCCCTTTTGCAGGCTCGCTGGGTGTTGCCCCATGGCAGTGGAGAGCTGCGCCCAGCTCTGCACACTTCTCTGCTCCTCTCTGAGGCAATCCCAGCTGCTCTGGTCCTGCACCACCGCCCTGACATCCTCTCCCCTTTGCTCTTCCTCTGCACGGTGGAACGTCAGTCTGAAGTCCCGTTCGCTCTGAAGAAGGACCAGCTCTGTCTGGGCTGTGCTGCTCCTCCCCACGCCCCAGCACAGCAAACGCCGGTTCGGAGGGCTGTGCTCTATCTAACCTCCCAACTGGGATGAGTAGTAGAGAGCGGTGCAGGGGCACATCTTTGAGAAGGTGAGGCTGCCCCATTTCATTACTCCAGCCAGGTAAGCTGGAGGCTCCTTTGTGCACGGGGTGTCCTCTTGCCCTCGCCACACTGCTACCCTGCCCAAAACTCCCGCCTTCCTCAGGAACCACCTCCTCAGAGTCGGGAAGGAGTGAATTTAGGAGATAGCCTCAAACATGATCATCGGTCTGCGTGGTTTACTCATCTGTAGACACCTTTCATCTCTCCCTAGTGCTATCAATTTAAGGAAGGACTTCAAATGGAAAGGCAGTTGCTGGAGTCTCACAATCTATTGACAGAATCAACAGCAGGAGAGGAAAAATTGGAACCAGAAAAAATGCATTTACAGTCTAATCTTGTGCTCAAACAATGCTGTACTATTTATGCTCCCAATGCATCCTTGAGTGCTGACATTTTATAGACAATTTCCAAAACAGGGCCTTGCCATTTTTGGATTATATTTCAGCTATAACTTTTAGGTCTAATTATTTGCGCTGACAACCACATATAAAAGAGGATATATCATTACAGTGGTGCAGCACTGGAGACACATCAGCATTCAGCATACTGACATACTAATAGCAAAGTAAGGGAGAGCAAGATTGTGGAGCTATGCAATTTACATTCACTCTCTGAAATTTCTCTGATGAAAATAACACAACATTAAGGAGGGGAATAAGAGAAAAGATCCACTGTATCAAGATAAAATAACTCGTTAATAAATAACCTTGTAGCAGTCACAGAGCAATAATTAAATGCATGGGTGAGCAGTACACACTTTTAAGTAAAGCTGGAAAAATGTAAGATGTAATTATCAGTGCCAAACAAATTATAAGCACGGCAAATCCCAATGGAATATTTAGAAACTAATTTCTGGCTTCACATTAAATATTTGTGTACGTGGGTATTTTTGGTGGGGTGGGAAGGAGGGGTCGACACAAAGAATGAGAAATTATCCACTCCTGCTGGCTTATATCCATTCTCAGCTACCTCCCCTCAGCTAAACCATGCGGCTAAAACGTTTAAGTGCCCTGTCAAAGGTTTATTCTCCAGAGGTGCCTGAGCCATCACAGCGGTGCTCCAAATTCACTGAAATCTAGGAGGCTTTGGGCCTTGGCTTTAATTTCTTCTCTTTTCTTCCTTATTCTCATTTTTCATCATTGTCCTGGGCTCAGGTAATTTTATCCTCTACGAAATCTATTTTTAGAGAGTAAACAACAAGGGCCCCATGCCTCAGTACAATCTAAACGAGAGCACGTTCCAGGGAGAGAAATGGCAGCGAAGTCAGTGTACTGGAACAACTGCTATGACAACTTGTTAAAACTTGTTCCAGTGATGACTGTAAGATCAACTCGTGCAGCTGCCTGATGGCGTGTGTGAGAGGAGCCAGGGTCTCTTCTCCGTGCCACCTGGGAGCAGCGCCGGGCTGGAGAGCTGCTGTGAGCATCCCTCTCCTCCAGTGCGTGTGGAGGGATGGACCCGCACGGTACCTGCTCAGTGAAGGAGTCATCTCTGGAAACTAGCTCAGGACTTCGGCCAAAACCACCAGCTTTCCTCAGCATGAAATTATGAGTGCCTCAAGCTAGATTTAATTTAAAAGCTGGAATCGCCTTTCGCTATTGTCCTTTATTCACCTCTGGCTCTCTGAGGGCAGCAGGACAGAGCAGTGCAAAGTACAAATCAGGTTTTGCTGAGTGGCTACAAGCTCCTGTGCACATCACCGTGGGACTCCCTGAGCCATCCTAGGTAAGGCTGGGGCCACTGCCAGAGCTCTCCTGCCAGCAAGAGAAAGACCCAGCCCCAGGGAAGAAAGGAGAGGCAGACCTGCTCATGCAAAGGGCCCTTGTCCAAGCACGGAGAACTGGCCACCCCCAGAGCGGGGACTGCCGAGGAGCAGGGAAGCTGCCTCAGCGCAAGGGCCTTGCATCTCTCAGCCAGCTGCCCCTGCTGCCCTGTGGCAAGGGAGGGCAGCATGCTGAGTTCTTCTCCAGCTGAGATTGAAAGTAAGCTTTTTGCCTCTAAAGAAAGTTAAAACTTTTAAAGCTACAGGAGAAACTGAGGAACCCGCTCTCTCTAAAAACTCAAGAGGAGACTGGAGATCATTCTGATCTCTGCTTCCAAAGACCGCTCTTGATCTCTGGCCAGAAAGCAGCAGCAGTTTAGAGGTATTACACTGGCACCTAGCACAGGTAACAGGTTAGAGAAGGACCCCACATACAGTAGCATGCACTTCTTCCCACCCTACCTTTGAACAAAACCACCCTGGCTGGTATTTGCATGCAAAATATATTCTGTGCATTTTACATGTCAGGCAACAAAGGCATGCAAGCAAAGTATCAATGCCATCACCAGAGTCACAGCAAACAGTAAGCAGATTTCATCAGGCACACTGTGGCCGTGCCTGGAAGGGAGCCAGAGTCTGTAGGGCCCCCTCCCCTTTTGGGGATGGCTCTCCTCTCCCTACTGGAAAAGTCCCATCTGACGTGGTGTACTGTAGATGGATAAGAAGTGAAAAGGACCAACCTTCTCGCTGATCTGAGAGATGAAAGTTTGTTTTGTTTGATGGCAGAGTGCGATGAAGATGAGGAGGGAATAAAAAAAGACAAGGAAAAACACAGAGAGTAAAAACAGGCCAAGCTTCATCTGTCCGCACACCACTGAAACGACAAGACAAGACTACAGAGGTCAGCCATGACTTCCCACCGTGCACACACACCACTCCATGTCATGGACAAGAGTGTGTCGCACTCGCACCGCTCTGGCCTGGAGCAGGGCTGGCCCCTCCGCCTCCCTGACCCGCTCGCCACTCGTTGAGGCAGGGCGGAGGGGACCGCACGTCCCACACGTACTCACATGGAGTGTGCTTCGGGGGCGGCCCCGTGCTGGGCCAGATGCTGGACGCAGAGACACGTTTACATGTGCAAAACACTCACGCACACGCACAGAGCAAGGGACTCCAGCCATCACACAGACTGACGTGCTCCCACACACCCACTCCAGCTATAAAGATGATGGCAAAGGCACTTTAAACCCATTGACCACACACTGGGAAGAGCATATACATAGATCCCAATTTTATCACGTATGAAAGAAATGTTCCAAGTGGTGAATGAAAAATCTTCTACCACGAAGAGCTGTTCTCCCTCTCCAAACAAAGAGCTAAATGCAGCAGAGAGGTATTAGGCAAGTGACAGACAGGCGCAGTCTCAGCTGGGCTCAGTTTCGGGAGAGCCTTATTGGTACACTGTGCTGCGAGTGAGAGACAGACAAGAAATCAGAAGGACAAAAACACCCAGAGAATTGAGCAGGTCCCAGTTTTTTTCCTGCGGGAGAGACAGTAGAAGGTTAGTTGCATTTTCCTTATAGACAAAGGAGATCTTATTTCTCTAGCAGGAGTGACCTCACTCCAGCTACAGATCTGTGGTGTATCAGCTGTAATCGAACCCTCGCTGAGAGAATACAGAAGTGGATTTGATAGTTAAAGACTGCTTATTAGTCACATTTTTGATGGGGGAAGGAGAAGGTGGATGGAGGAATTTGCTTTCCAGCAGAAACACTGCAAATTAGAGAACAGTATGTGGCATTATACAGTACAACGGTACAGTCAGCCATTTCCAGTGATTAGAGGACAGGATTTTAACCAACACTGACATGGTACAGACCAGGCAACAAACTGCCAATAACAGCTAAAACAGTGGCCTACGAAGTGTAATGGAGCTTGCAGGAGAACAGCAAAACAGTTGTTTACATTTCTTCAACTGAACTGATACCAGGGGACTGAAGCAGCCAACTCGGAGCTTAACGGGCCCATAAGCAAGGGCCACATCCAGCGAGGATCCCACCTGAACATCCTCAAAACAAACAGTCCTAGCTTAAGATCCGGGTTTCCTCTAGCCTGCTTCAGACAGGGGATTTACCTCTTGGTCCACAAAACTTTAACATAAGGCTCATTCAATCCTGTGAGACCCTGTGATGGGAGGGAACCTCTCTATTGCTGCTCCCAAGCCACCACTTTACTTCCTAATCTAATGGAGCGTATCACATCCGCATGGCCTCAGCAGACAGCAAAGGGCTTCTGCCTTCTGCTCAGCTCTTCCCAACAGGGAGGATTTGTTTCCTGCCCTTGCCCGGGAAGGACAGTGCGTCTGACAAACCAGGTGTACCACGAACGGCTGCGTTTCTGGAAAGCAGCACTAACTTCGCAATAGGGCAACACAAACTCCAAGTGCTGCAAGCATGGACCAACCCGCTGCACCCGTTCGGACTGTGCGACTGAACGGCAAGAGGCTGGTGAAGGGTGATGCTGAGGGATGATGGGGGATGATGCTGAAACAGCTACGGGAACACTCATCCCTGCTGCAGAAGCACAGCAGCTGCAGAGCCTCCCCCTGCCCTTGGGAAGAGCTGACGGACCCCAGCCATACCAAGGGGTCTCGCTGCGATGCCACCTGGCCTGTGCGGAGGCAAGGTGAGGGGTGCTGCTGTAGCTGGGGGACGGCCAGGAGCTTTGTTTTGGGGAGCCTGGCAGGGATTGCACTGCATCAGTGTGCATGGACAGGAGTAGGCTCTGGCAGTGGCTTTCCCTACATGTTGACACTTCAGATTACAGTTGGAAAGGTGAGGAAACACATGTGAAACACGGTAATTCAAACAGATTACTTTCTGGTCTGTCGAACAGGAACAAGTTTGGGGCCTGCTATTTGTCACTAATTGCTGGATTATCTCTTAATCTCTTATTATATTAGTGGTTTATGGGGAATAAAACCCAGTAGCAGGCTATTTTGGAACAGCTGTAAGGCAAGACCGAACACCTGGGCAGAAAGTTCTCTCTCCTTTCCCTTTAGTTAATGCTTAAACAGTTGCTGCTTTACCCGAGATAAACCTGATAAATGTAAATGGAAAGTTTCATCCCCTTACAGATCCCATTCACATGCTGCCTTATCTCCGGTTCTGTATCCATGTCACTCCTAAGCTAAGAAGCATGTTTTATCAACAGTTTTTCTGCTTTTTTACAAAACAAATGACTCTGAGCTGTGACAGTAAATGACATCTGCCCCTCCATGTAGGGACAGAAGATTTAAAGCTAGGGTTACCCAGAGTATCTATCCCTTGTGTAGAATACCATGGGTCAATAGGCATGCTACAGTGTTCTCACGAACCTGAGCTGCCTGGCAGCTAACTTGAGCATGCCAGTCTACGTGCACATCAAGTCACGGCAGAAATGCCACCAGAGAATAGCAAACTCCAGAAGGCAAAAATGGGGCTCCTTTTGAGATCCAACTTGAAACACCGAAGAAGCAAGAGCAAGGCCGTATCAGAGACGCGTCTGCCAGTCCTGACTGTCAGATGGGTCCAGTGCTCTGTAAGGAGAAATTCCCATGCCAACTGAATGTGGCTTTTACCCTGCCACAGACATGCTTGTCTGCTGCTTGCAGCAGCAGCAATACTCTAACCATGGCAGCTTGTTGCAGAAAGAATGCATTTGGGCTTATGGGTCTGCTTTTGTGTATTCTTGGACATTAGCTCCCTGAAACAAGGCAGGGGGCTGTGGCCAGGATATGAATGCACAGGTCTAAGAGTTTAGATCACCAGCTCAAACAAAGGAACACGTTTCTAAAGCTTTTCAGAGTGGGAAGCTAATACTTTCCTGAAAGCAACAAAAAAGTTCATTATCCCAATTGGCTCTGCAATTCTGCTGGGAACTGCCAGCATCTGTCCTGTGCTGAAAACCCTCTGGTGCTATGCAAGGCATTAATATAAAGGCAAACCCAGACACTTTGGAATCGAAAAGACAGAGAGGTTAACAAAAACCCAGAGGGGGATGAACCTGTTCCTGCTTATCTCCAAACGCACGTCTTGTGTCTCAAGGACTCTCCACATAAATCAAATTTTATCCTTTACAGCTTTTAGAGGTATAGAGGAAAAAAAGGACAGATTGTCTTTTTTACGCCAGATTACATGAGAATAAGACAACCTCCCATTATATGCAATGAACAATGTTCTCATGCCACAGTGATGAGTATATTCCATCCTAGAGAGACAGACAGGATGCTCAGGGCGCCCAACCATCCTTTCCCATTCATAGTGCACACACATGCATGCATGAATTCAATTAAGAGCAGAAAATCTCAGAACACCAGAGATGGATTTCCTAACCCTTTGTGTAAGTGGATGTGGAAGGGGAGGGAATGGACATTTAGTCGGCACAGATACGCAGGCCTAATTGTTCCACAGATGTCTATGCAGGTCATGTGGGAAGGAGGGGGAAATAGGTTTCGGAGTCCATTTCTGTGTTGCATTATCATGCACTGAGCCACCAGCCACTCTCCTTCTATTTTCCATACAGGTAATTTTACAAATAATCAGACTTGAGCCTTCCGTTGCAGTTTTAACCGTCAAAGGACTTTGCAAGGAATAAAACTGTTAAGCTTATTTAGTTGAATTCTATAAAGTACATGGAAATCTTTAGACGAAATGTGCTAGCAGAAGGACAAAGAACTATTATTTATTAAACCGTGACCATTATAATCATTACAGCATAGCAAAATGCTCATAGAAACACTGATGGTGAACACACTTCACCCCAGGAGAAAATACGACAAAAATATTCCTAGTAATATATGGGGAAGAGAAAACTTGGCAGAAGCCTCTATGTGCCTCTCCGGCTCTGAAGCCAGCCAGCTCCAGTACAAGGATACACACAGTCACAGCTGAGCAGCAAACGTCTGCTGGTGCCGAGTGCTGCGCAGCTCTGGCCATGCCGTTGGCTGTGCTCACCCTGAGCCTGCTTACAACTAGCCGAGATGCATCTGCCTGAACTACAGCTGCTCTAACTTTGGCTATAGCAGTAGCTTCAGCATGGAGCAGCACCCAGGGGCAGAGGAGATGAAGTTAAAAATACTGAAATCCCATAAAGAGGAGTGCACTTTCTTCATGACAGGGTCACTGCTCTTTGTTGCATTGCTGTACTGCAGCATTATCTTGAGGTCAAGACTTCACAGAGCGTACACAGGGAGATCATGGCCCTTCAGACCCGTAGCCCTCCTCAGCCATGTACCAACAGCTGAGGGGTAGTTACTCTGTGGCCTCTATCGCAGCCTGTTTTTGCTGCTTCTGATGGTCCAGGGCAGACATCTATCCAAAGCAGCAGTCTGGGTCATCTGGTCTGATTCAACTGCCCATTCGTGTTTCCTGTCATCCAGGCATCTCCCTCACAAGTCTCTGCTTGTCTGTGATCGCTGCCAGGCCCTCAAGCACCAGCAGTGCCCCTCTCTGGTCAAGTAATGTCACCACCATCAACCCTGACGAGAGGCAGGTTTAACAGAGCACGTTGCCAGAAGTGTGCATGTAGCTGGGTTGTAAACAAACGTATTCCCCATTATTTAGCCATTTTTCAGACATCCCCAGTTTTGGTCGCTGACTGTTTGACCGCTGTCCTCAGTTTTAACTATTCTCCTGGCAATAGCCTCAAGCTTTGACTGCTGTTGCTATTTTAGCTGTTTTAATATTGCGTAAGCACAGAGTGTCCTTTTCAAATGCTTCAAGTCTTGTTGCTCCAGGCCCATGTCAGTCATTCAGAATTATTATTATTTACACAAGGTCCCCACTGCAGTAAGCATCATATAGCCGCAAGTAGCCATTTCGGTGAGCTCCCTCCGTGTCTGAGCCTAACCTGCCGCCAAGAACCCAACTGTAAAACCCTGCGGAGGCCAGAGAATCGCTGCCAGGGACAGAGCTGCAATCCTGATTTCATTTTGGGTGATGGCTCCTTAGTGAAACTTGGCAAATAAAACTTCAGACTCCAAGCAAGTTTCCCTGCTGCCAAATGAAATACTAGCCTGGCCTTTCAAAAAGCAGATCAAGAAAGCAGGGATTTTTGCAGTAATACCATTTCTATTTACTGCAGTCTGATTTACTAGTTTGTGATTTGGGGACAGAGGAGATGATTCAGTTTTAAATGGTCTTTTTTTAAAAGCAGCTATGCAACTGCTTCTCTACAGTACATGTAGCATTTTGGGCCAGGGAACTCACTGCCCTCGCCCCACTGGACCATACCCTGAAGGCGAGAAAAGCAGCACTGAAGAAGTGAAAACTGGGCAGCAGATTTCTCATTTGATGGGGAAGTATGCAGCCAATGCTCCAATAAGTACTATTCTAATAGCATCTGCATTGCTCACTGCTGTAAGCAGCACTGGGGAACATACCTAGTGAACTCCGCAGTGTATTAATAAGGATATTCTTATACACAGTCGTCCTGCTCATCTGCTTCACTGAAGTAGGAATAAAATAATGCCACGTGTAGAGAAACAGAAGGGCAGAAAAAACCTTTCATACAGGGAAAAAGTACCAGTGCCTCTATTGAGGGGAGCACCACACAGGCCACCACCTTCACAGGCATTTCATAGGACAAGTCTTTTGGCTGAAAATTCTCCTCTTTGTGCAGATGTCCCTGAAGCTGTAGGCAAATGAAGAGGGAAATGTGTTCATAAAAAACCAACAGCATAGGTGAATCAGTGCAATTACCTATACTCCCAGTGAACATGACAAAATGACACTGCCTTTTTATTCCCCCCCCAAGTCCAATCTGCCTTCTACTCTTAAATCAATTTCTCCTATGTCTTGGATCAACTTCTTGCATTTTTGCTGCTAAATTAAGACAGTAAGATCTCTGGATTAGAGGAATCACATCTTCCATACGTTTCTATTCCCTTCCCTTCTCCCTGCAGCACCATCAAGTCCCAAATCTAATCATTGCTACAATGTACTGTAGTACATGTAACCATGGACCACAAATGGATGAGTGTTCCTTCATGGTGGTAATGACAACATCCAGACCAGCACCAGCAAGCATGCTTGTGCTGAAGGGGCAGGATAGGAATATGCCACCTGTGTCCCCTTCGAAGTCCCTGCTATGCCCCAGATAGCCACCTTGCCCTGGCACGCTCTCCGCTCTTGCTTTCACTCTGTTCTTGCTCCTGTGATGGTCTGGATGTTTTCCGCAACCCTCCATGCATTGGAGCGCTGAAGACTAGCAGTGGGAGGCAGTCAGCTCCCAGCCCCGGTCCCCAGCCCCATCCCGGCTCTGCAGCAGCAGACAGACCAACCTGTCAGTCCAGAAGCAGAAGGCTTATGAGAGTTGCTTTCCAGCACACTTAGTAAGGTGAAAACAACAGCTTCAAGGAAAATGCATCCATTTTCCTTTACAAATCCCTGGTGTGGAAATGTTTTAACTTTTAATGAAGTCCATCTGTGCAGAAGTGCTGGCTCTAAAGGATTCACAGAGACAAGACACCGGCGTAGCCTGCTCCTTCCGCCTCCTGTTCTTTCATTGATATCGGAAGCCCTGAGCAGTGCCTGGATACTCCCTCTCAGCACCCAGTATCTTCCTTTGTTAGCATGAAAAGTATGATAAAGATGCTAATGAGCCTGTGCTTTCTAACACAGCACACTCACAAAGGACTACCTGGGAGGCTAGGAAAGGGGAGGACATGATCAAAAACATAAACCCCAAGAGTCAAGAAAACATTTGAACTATTAAAAAACCAATAGGCTGTAAATGAGAGTAGGCACAAGCAGTCCTGAGAACTACACAGGGTGGAAATTAGTACTGCTGCTCAGTACTCAGACATGCTTTCCGAGAAAGTGGCCAGCTTCTTAGGTATTCACTGCAACGAGGTCAATCATTAGGAAACCACCATGCAGTGGCAGTGCAGCTGACACACTTAATTTCCACTACAATTTCCACTGTAATTTCCAATGTAATTTAGCATTAATTAATGTCTTCTCTAGTAAAGATGCAGGCACTTTCTAAAGACCCTACTGGAAGTCACTGATCTGTCTAATGACAACACTGTAGGACTGTCACAAGAAGAAAAAACAGGGATTCTTTTATTCTGCATCCCAGACCTGAGAAAGCAAGATATTTTCCTTTTTTTCCTTGCTTGTTAAATAATTAAAGTATTGTTCTTGGTTTGACTAACTTTTTGAAGTCATTAACTAATATGGTAACAATATGATACTTTTTGGTAGAACATTTGCTATTAGAAACTGTAAGCACAAATACCATCTAGGACCTAGTATGCACAGTGAATTTCATCTGATAGTAATTTATGGGGTATCCTGTCTTAAATATACAGCAGGGCTTTGTCAGGATCACACAGGTTGGAGACTGACATTGTAAAGATTATGTGCAATAAAAAGGCTTGTTCCAAAAATTTATGTGTAAGAAAATGACAGTTAACAGCAAAGCATATGTCTAAAAACATGCTTTCTTCGGTGAAAGTCAGGATCCTCTCACATGTGCAGACCATTCACGGCCCATGCCTAGCCCAAACAGGACAGACGAATCTTGCTGAGCAGCAAGCCAAATGTAAAATTCAGTACACTCCTCAGCCCTACAGGATTCACTTGCTAAATAAAGAGCGTTCATTAGTAAGAAATTGCAAAGTTGTTAAGAGGAGGTTTTTCTACCTCTTGAACCTCCTGTACCTTTTTTCAGCCACACCTCTATAGAAAACAGAACATTGAGAGTCTGAGCATGTCACAGGAAGCAAAAACATCCCAAATACTGAAGCAAAATGGCTGGGTATCCACACAAACCTATGCAACAACAGCCAATCTGGTAACTAGGATCCTTTCCTTCAGAGTACAAAGTGACAATGTGGGATGACTTTCAGTACAGCTTGCCTGAAAAATGAACTTGCAAGAATACAGGGAGTTTAAAATCATCCATAATTACATTGTGAGAGTGAAATGAGTGATTCCACTGCATAGATATAGCTTCATCTTCTGAATATGCTTAATTGGGTACTTCAGTCTTCCAAAGACTCTTATAATCCAAATTACGCTGCAAAATAAAAAAGCAGTCCCCCAGAATAAGCAAAGAAAACAATGCCAGAAGCCACCCCTAGAAGCAAACACACAGAATGTGAAGACTTAATCATTCTCATGTCCTCTTTCCATACTAACCAATGCATATACAGCTTTAAGGTTGTGTTTTCGTTCTTCAAAACAGAGGAAGGAAGAAATGAAGATGAGATTTTATTATTAGACAGTTGATTTACTATGTGGAAATAAAATCCGTTTCTAACTTCCTAACAAACAATGGATTGCACCAGCACAGGAATCTTCTTTCTCTTCCTGGGAGAATCCATACTACATGTCCCAGGGTTTCCTGACCAGTGGTTCTGGTTACACAGAGTTTCATATAAAGCAGCACATTTTTTTCTTGCCGAAATTAACAGAAAGTAAAGGGAATTTAGCCCTTGCTTCTCTCCAAGCTAACTCAAACACCTTTAATGTAGAGAAAGAAAACTGGCAGGAGACTGTTGTAATGTAAAACCTAGTTATTCTGGTATGTTGAAAACAGTTTTAAATCGGCAACGTAGCATAACCATTAGAAAAATCACTTTACATGAATTGTGGCTAATTTCCAGCAGGTTCCCAGTGTGAGCCATTAATACCCAGAGGCTCAATCATCAATGCATGTCAGATGGATTAGGACAACTCCAAAAAGCTGTTCAGTTTTTAAAGATACACATTCCAAGGCAGAGGCCTAAATATCGGTTCACCTATAGCTGAGCACCTCTGGCTCATCAGAGCATGACCAGTTTTACACTACTCCACCAAAGGCTAGTTTATACTAAGAGGATTAAGCTCCCCTTGATCCCAACTATGACACAAAGTTAGGGAGTTCAAGGGAGAAAGGAATTCCAATTCTGCCCATATTTCAGCATTTTACATAACAGCATATAAACAGCAAAAACAAATTTCCAGAAATGTGAATCAAACCCAACATGAATCAAAGATATCCTTTAACTGAACTTGCTGTTTTTTGAGCAAAAGGCCACATCACACAATCCACGAAGTGTGATCAGGGCTCTAAGACAGGGAACATACTCCGTCACTGAAAGCCATGGAGCCTTTTGGGCAGAAGAGTGACCTCCTTGCGTGGAAGCTGCTCTTACCTCGAACGTAAAGGTTAGCTGGGGCAGAGTAGCGGGTTCCTGCGCTGTTGGTTGCAACACATTCGTATTTGCCTTGGTCTGACTCCTCACTGTTCTCTATTTGCAGAGCTCCTGTACACAAACAAAACGACACAGACAATTCAGGTTATGGCAAATCTGGTAATGAACAGCCAGCCTCAGAAAAGGAAGGCCATGCCCCACGCTTTTAAAGTATCTTCCTGGATAAATATATCATGATGTTTCCTACCTACAGGGTACCAGCATGCAGCCAAAAGGTACCCAGTCTGCTGTTAGAAGCTTCTGAAATTGATTATTGTTATTTTTTTAATGTACAGGGAACCAGTTACTGATGTATTTCCAACCACCCCAACCACTTGTATTCATTGCTTCAATAAAGGAAAAAAACCGTACACATACACACACATTAATTACAGCTTCGTATGGGAATCCTGTCTAACAAGCCTTTAATCAAACCAGCCAAACACAAAGCACACTAACTGTAGCTGTTTGTTTCTTATCTGATGCACGCAAAACCTAGCAAACACTCAACAAATAGCGACCTTCCTGCAGAAACTGGCAGAGTCCCATCTCTCCCACCTCACCACCCCTCCTTCCAACAGACATCCCCTTTTGAGAAAACACTTCGACTTTTGTCAGCTTTCTCCGCATCAGTGATCTCCTTGTTCTTTCAGATTTCATTATATGTGATATAAAAAGATTAGAAACTCGGTCTGAGACATCAAAGATGTACACCAATGCAATACACCCATTTTGCTGCACGGCGCTCGCGTGTAAGCCACTCTCCCTTTGTCCCAGCAGTGTCTGCTTCTCCAGCTTTGGGTCAGGAACAGTTGCTTAGCGCAGACTGCAGGTTCCTCAGGACATGATGTGATCCCATCCCCAAAGTGCCAGATGCATGAGGGGCACATCTAAATAATTGCAATAATTGTCAGAGCACACAGAGTAGCAATTTACATGGGGAACCTGTAGAGTACCCATGATGTGGAAGTGAGTGTTGGTCTAAGGTGATTTTCTCTCATCTGCTCAGCCTATTTTACTGGCGTCCAGCACCGCTCAGCCTAGGAGGCTGGTCTTTCATCCAACTTCTTGCCTAGCACAGATGACTGCAAAACTAGTCACATGTGAACTCCCCTAACCGAGCCCCATATGCAGACTAAAAGATGGAGATGCAGAGGAAGAAAGAAGCAGGTTGCATATGACAGCAAGCTGGCACTGCAGGAGCCAACGGCTGTTGGCCAGACACTGAAGTGGCTGGTGCTCAGCCTGCTTCCCCCCAGGCAACATGGAAATAATTTTTAAAGTGCCTCCAAGTGCTCAGATTCCGCTGGTTAGGATTGCCTGTAAGAAGGGAACTCTGCTCACAAACCATATACTGAACTAAAAGAAAACATTAACCCCTTTGCTTGTAAGGATTTGAACTCATTTCTGCCTGCCACGGTTCAAAACGACCACTGAGAGTGGCACTGAGAATAGCTGGTGAAATTGCCTTCTCCCTTCTCGCTGGTTCAAGCTGCAGAGGTCAAACTCAGTTTTTCATATCATCAGAACAGAAGAAAAACTAATGTGAATCAACCACTGCCACCTACATTATTTAGAAGGATAAATTGAGACTGTAGCATAAGTCTATATGTCATCGGGAAAAATGAACTTCCCTGGGTTCTGCCATATAATAAAAATGATGTAGAGAGCCCTCCCTATTGTTGCATTAGTGCTGGAAATGAGGCTTCAGCTAGACAGAGAAAGCTTGTTTGCAGAAGTCTTTCCACCTACTAACAAAAGGACCTGCCAGCTTTCTCTAGCCACGGCGCTCTCTGGACACCCACAGGCCAAAGCCTACGGAGCACTGCTGCTTAATTCAGGGAGAATGTTGAATTTCTACATGCTGCCTGGGAAAAACATCTTCAAGCAGACAGCAGCATGACAGGCAGTGGAGCAGGACGAAGCTTCCCAGCATTGACAAGACACAGAGAATCAGAGAATCTAGAAAAGGAAAAGACCTATTAGGTTATCTTGTGCATCCCTGGGGGCCAGGGCAGGATTGCTCCTTGTTGTAAATGTACTTGTGTTCTGTCCAATCCCATTTTAAATGTGCCGAGTGATAGGTCTTTCACCACTTCCTCAAGGAACTGATGCCACAGCCTGGTTATGCTCTCTGTCAGGAAGATTTCCCTGGAACTCACCATATATTATCCCCTTCTTAATTTCCACTCATTATTTTTTGGGCACACATGTGCTGCAGAGTTCATTCTGAGTGCTTGCAACAAGCTTGGCTGGAAAAAGTGTTTGCTGTAAAATGCACCCAAATTTAAAAACAAACAAACAAACAAACAAAAAAGAGTGCATGTCATGACCCCGAGGAAGACCCCATCTCTGATTTAGCCTGTAGCCCTCATCAGCTGCCTGGGCTGAAAGCAGAGCGAGCTTCAGGTGACAGGCAGTGGAGTGTCCCTAGAAAAAAGTAAGATCCCTAGATAATTCTGCCATGAACACATACCTTTTTATATTCCCCTTTTAGCCATTTAATACATATTGCTGGCATTTATACCCTTTATACTTGTGATCACCATGCCTCTTAAACATTGGGTAGTCAAACTATTCTTTATCTCTAGGGGCTCCAACATCAGTGCTGGAGAGAGAAGAGGAAAACTTAAAGAGGATGAAGAAAATGAAGGCAGAGGGGAGTTTCGGATTACATGCTGCTGTTGCCTGTCAGCTTTGGAGCCAATGCGGACCAATTTCTAGAATCATACTATAAACATGTAACGTGTCAACAACTGCCTACAAACTCCTCAGGGACATTGGGCAAGGGATTCTGGTTTTGTCTGGGCTGGCACGACTATTCAAACTATGGTGCATTAGGAGCAAGTGAGAACCTAGAAGGCAGAAGGAAGTTAACGCAAACCTCTCAATTGAACCAGAAAAAAACCAGTTACTGCAATAAATCATCATTAGACAAACATACAGATCTCACAGTATAGCTGACAGATAGCAGAAAGTGGAAGGATCATGGTAAACTGATGACAGTCAGCGAGACTATAGGGGTTTTCTTGAAGGACAGCCTACAATTAAGTGATGGATACAGAAGAGCGTAGGGTATCTTAGGGTACAGAGATTTATGAATAAAGTTAAGAAGCTCAGACATTGCTGGGATCAGAAAGCTGGAGACACAAATGCATCTGAGCCTTGGGAAAAACTCCCTAAGTGTAAAATGCTCCAGGCTCTAGTTCAGTCATCCCAGAGAAAGGCAACAGGTTCATCTCTTAGAGGGTTCAAGTCTAGGCTGGACAGGACATAAGGAGCTACAGGAAAGGAAGAACTGAGTCTTGAGTAGCTCCTTTCCTTGAAGTTCATGGAAGCTGCATCCAAAGACCTTCAAAAGCACAGTGAAGTCTTTGCTTTGACAAGTGCAAAGGACCTGATTTCTATTCCTAGCCCTGTCAACATCTCATCTTATAATCTTCTGTGTCTCTCTGCAAACCAGGGCTATAAAGGCCGATTTATTCATTATTTTGGGATTTATGTTGCACAAGTTGCTGAGTGAGGTCTTGTTCACACAGGATGTTACTGCAGACTTTTCATATGGACTCGTCCAGTGCTCCTGTGCCAGGTGCCTTGTTCTCGTTTGCATGGCTGAGTCCTGATCTGCAATAAGGTAGCACAGCTTCAGTGGATGCATGAGGACCATCTTCCATCAGGACGTCCGTATGTGTAGAGAGAAGAGCAGTAAACAGCTTGTTTGGGAGCTCATGGGTCTCTGCAGCGGTACACGCACATCAGAATGAAACCTCTCCCTGCTGAGCACCACTCAACCTCCGCTGCCTCCTAAGCACCCTGAACCACAGCGGGGCTCCAGCAGAAGAGGGGCAGCCATTCCTCACCACGCTGCAATGTCATGTCAATCTCGCTTGCGGCTCAGATCTGTTCTGATAACACATCTCAGTTTATCAAAGAGCTGACAGCTCCTGAGAAAAACCCCTGGCTGCTCTCCAGTGCCAGGGAGAATAGTGACAAGGCAGAGCTTTCTGGGGCTGAGGGCAGGAGCCAGCCCTGCTGACTGACAAGCATCCCTTATAGGCTCCTTACTCTGTGCTGGTACCTCCTTGCCAGTCCCTTCCCTCCTCTCCTAGCTTTTTCTTTTGATTTTTAAACTCGGGCACAGACAGCAGCCCCGTTAGCAGCTCTCCAAGATACTTATCTATTCAAATATACTCGTGCTCAGGCAGAATCATTAGTTGCAGTGACAGTGGTTAAAAGAAGCATTTAAAAAGTGCACTACACAGAGAGAGCATGGGGAAGGCAGATCCTGATAAGGGCCGCTTCTTGGCAGCACTGGGTACTGTTGTGCCATGGAGAGCTTGTCACCATCTCCTCTAGGTGACAAACCAAATGTAAAAAGCTCCAAGCTGCCATACAAATTGATCTCTCTGAAATCCTGTTCTGTAGCTCATCGGGTGCTTGTGCTCTCTTCTACCAGAGAGCACTGCACCGAGCTAAATACAGCAGCTCTTGGTGCAACATACTTCTGTATCTATTCAGGTCGGAGCTCCGTCCCCAGCAGCAGGAGCAGCTCCATTTCTCTAGCAGGGCATTCACAGCCTCAGCCCCCCTGGCTCAGAGCGGGGGGACTGACCTTTTGCCCTGGTTATAAAATTAGACATGGAATGAAAAGCTCCCGTAAGTACCCAAGAGTCAGAAGAACCAGGCTGCAGTTGCAGCACTCGTCTAAGGAAAGGACTTGCAATGCAGATGTTAATGAACCTGACCAGGGCCCTTCCTCTCGGGGAAGAGGTAAATTTTGCCCACCCTGCATGCTAGAGTATGTGGCTACCCCAAACCCCTCCCTTCCATCAGCTTCCTTCACAGAAACACTGCCTGACTTTTCCTGAAGCAGTATTCTTGGCCACTCCTTCAGCCAGTGCTCAGGCGTGGGTCCCAATCCCCCTTCTGCTAAAAATTCCCTCCCATAGAAGGACAATCCTCCTAATAAACCCAGGGAGCTGTGGAGCAGGGCCAGAGGCAAGCCCAGACCAAACAAGGACCCATAAATGTGAATATGGTGGAGAAAGAGATGCTGTGAAGCCCTGACAATGAGGGAGTTGGACTTTGACACCCTGACTGCTGCCTGAGATAACCAACACTTGCTGTGGGAGCTGTGAAAAACTGAAAGACACCAAAACCACAGAAGAGTCGCTAATAATGAAAATAAGCTTTTCCCATATTCACTATTTTTTGTAATTTATAACAGCAGCATCTCTCTGCTGTTACAGAGGACTGCACCTAGCCTCCATCAGCCATCAGCACTGCTAATTATGCAAAACAAGATAACTACAAATATATTTTCATTGTTCGCGTTCATTATGGTCATTATGCCTGAAAGGCCGGTGATTGGTATGCAAGGGGCCTGTTCTGGATGGCAGTGCTGCTGAGAAATCACTCTCCTGTGCACCAGAGGCAGCTGCTGATAGCACCCAACTGTTGCCACCATGCTGGACTTGAGCAGAGAAGGAGTAGAGGAGACCCAACGTGCTCAGCAGCACGAGGTCTCCTCTTAGACAGCGGAGTTTCAGGATGCTCTGATCTCTCACCAGCAGGTACAGAAAATCTCAGGGGACTCTGTGTCAGAAGCAAAACAACAGCAGTGTCAAATGCACGGTAATGCTTCTGTGTGCTTCTAAAGGGACATGAGTCAATCTGAATTCTGACAGTAAGAAACATGGCATTACAAACATTTCCAGGCACTACCCCACCCAACCTCCCCCCAACATTGTCTGCTCCTGCAAGCATATCTTCTCATTTTTAAATTGTTTTCCTTTCACTTATTTTTTGTGACTGGAAAAGCTCAAGAAACAGGAAAAAAATCCTATCATATACAAAGTGCAATCAAATGTATAAACACATGCTCAAAAAGAGACAGCAAAATTCTTTTAGCTTCCTCTAATCTCTTTGGATAGCTTTACGCTCCAGCTCGCAGGATAGCGTCGAAATACTGGAGCTATATTTAAACCAGTTCGCTTGAGACTGGAAAAGGTTTAGCTGCAGCTATACAGAAGTCAGTGCAGGTGTTTACCTGGCTTCCCAGACAGACAGCTTCTGACACCCAAGTGAGCTGATCTAAAGTTAATTCAGACAGACCTCTGCTACGCTGATGTCTGCAGGGAAGAAATACTCTTATGTATAGGAAGCTCAGATATTTCCTGTGGTGACAGAAAAGTAACAAATAAATCTGACTGGAGAGGGATAATGCCTGAGATGATGATATTTCTTTATCTCCTCATGTGCATCCGATCTAATGCCTGTTCAGTCCAGCACCCACCAGACACACAACCGTGCTCTGCTCTCTCTTACAGCCTGGGGCAGGAAAATGCAGCCAGATTTCACAAAAGGTTGAGCGAGTTCAATTCCAGAGAAACGCTGGAAATGAACATCTTATATTCTACTTGGAAAATAAGAATGGCACAGAACTTGCTTAAACATGGATTTGCTGATACTATCTATGGGTCACTTTAAGAAGCTAGCTATTCCTTAATCTGATGGGCATCTAGTGGCTCCATGCCTTTCTGATGAACAAATAGGGATTTCAAGATTAAAATTACTATTTGGGGCAGTCCCAGAGGGGTAAAGAGTGACGCTACAAACAGAGATTCTGAATTATAGTTGGGAGCTCCTCCCATTTTAGGGAAGCCAGAGATGTCTTGGACAGAAAGGACCAAATACATGGGGGTAAGGCCAAACGAGGTGTACAGAGAGAAAAATCTCCTCCTGTTTGGAGAGGTGCATGGTAGAATTTCTCAGGTGGTCATCTCACTAACCACATGCTGCTCCCTGCGAGTGGGTTCTCTGCTGCTCTGGCACAAAGGCCTTGGGTAATGCTTGAACCTCCCAAGTACTCCAGACACACAACTCCTAGCGACACAGTCACAGCAGCAATTAAATCAAACCAAACCCTCCCCTTCCCCCCCAACATTATTACCAAAAGGGTTCGTTAAGAGTCATTAGTTCACCCTTCCTTTCAGACCAAATTAATGGATTCCAAAGCATCAAACTTACCTTAATGAGGAACAAGAGTGCAGCTGGGTATAGAACATGGCAGAACAGTCACTTCTACATGGACACAACCTCACCATCATAAAAGCACTTTCATCTAATCTGTCGTTATCTTTAGAAATTCAATGACCTCCGTTTTAAATAAAAGGCATTAGGCTGACAGAAATCCTCTGGGAGAAGCCAGAGAGCAGCACGTGGCTTCTGTTTGCTCTCACAGAAATGTCATCTTTGACATTCAAACAGGACACATATATTTTAAATAATGTCAAGAACATTCTTAAAATACCTCATCAGGACTCAAACGGGGGTGGGAAGTGGGGTGGGGATGCGGGGAACTTATGTTTTATGAGATGGATGGTTCTTTTCACAGAGATGTGTTCGGTTCCCAAGCAAGACGTATGGAGCATCCACGCGGTTCTGGTGCTGAGTCACTAATGTCATCAGACAGGGCGGGTGCACAGCGAGCGTGCAGGGAGGCCCCGGGATGGCTGCACGCTCGGCATGCATGGCTGGGAGCTCAGAGCGCTTGGCTAGTTAGCATTCAATCTGTCATTTCATTTTAGGATTTGCAGTAGAAATAGGAGATGAAGAAATAGTTTAAGGAGCTTGTAACATCACAGCTGTCAATCTCCAGCATTCCAAAGGGAGAAATGACAGATAT
Organism: Haliaeetus albicilla; assembly: GCF_947461875.1. Lineage (NCBI taxonomy): Eukaryota > Metazoa > Chordata > Aves > Accipitriformes > Accipitridae > Haliaeetus > Haliaeetus albicilla. Next base: position 12,690,675 of record NC_091490.1, read on the forward strand.
ATAAGCCCGTTCATATCAAAATAAGGTTTGCAGTCTTTTTCTCTGACCCAGATTTGCTACAGAGGCAACTTAATGCAAATACACATCAAACGGCAATTCACATTTACTCTAAAATCACTTAACGGGAGCTGAAAACATTAACCCCCAGCAACAGAACCAGTTCCAAAGAGTCAGATTATTAACTTCCAACAGTGATTCAGGGAAAAGGGGGAGGAAAGGGGAGAAGGGGGAAAACTGAACGAACGAGGTTGTGTTGATTTGTAGGTGGCAGTCATTCTTTCGAGAAATCCAGGGGTCAGTCAACAGGGGTAACCAAAACCACAAGAGAATTCAAAGGGCCTTAGCATGTAACGCTGATTAACACGCTAAAGTTAATCTATAGAGACAGCTTTGAGTGTTTAGGCTAGAAAAGACAACACTCCAGTTGGAAAGTCATTACTGGTGCATACAGGCTGTGAAAACTAGCCAGGGACTGTGCACACTGGGCTGTCAAACCAGGGGTGGGTTTAATTAATGAAGGCTTAAAGCAGCCAGATGTGCTTCTGATTCATCTATTTAAAACAAATCTTTGTGCTGCAAAGCAACATCAGCATGTCTGGTTCAGAAAGCGGGGTCTGGGGCAGTGGCACTCCACTCTGCCGCCACATTAGAGGGTTAGCACACTTGAAAAGCAAACGTGAGGAACACAAACAAAGGTGCTCCTTATCTCAGAGCCAGATTTGCTCAAACTTTCAAGAATTTATCTCCTTCTGATTAGAGTTTCATGCCCATCAGCAGCAGCAGCGAAGAATTTGACTATTCTCTTGTGAAAATGTTACCTCCTTACTCTTACACCAAAGCAATCCATCTGAAACCCCCTAGACACAAAACCTCAGAGGCCACACCTGCGCGGGAAGTTCAGAGACTTGCAGGAGCTGCAGGAGACATCAACCCTCCCGTGGCGGAGGCCAGGGACCATTTTCCAGTTTGCAAACTTTCCGTTGAATAACCCCCTTTCAACAGCGCAAAATCGCAATGGATGAGTCTACAAGAAATCACGCTAAAAACCAACCAAAATAAACACACTAGTGGGAGAGTGCAGATGAGCGAGAGCGCTGGCAGAGTTAGGGCTGAGAGTAAAAGCTGGAGATGAGAAACACTGGAGGAGAAGGGACAAGGCAGACAGGAGATGGAGTGATGTGACAACTGGAGGCACATTTCAGCATTCTTACCTCTGATCGGTGTACCACCTGGTGAGGTAATTTGAATGCAAATAAGATTAGAGAGAAGCATTAGTACAAAGAGGAAAGGAAGAAAATTATAACTAAAAAGCAGAAAGTTTTTTTAAAGCTAGAATTTGTATTAGCGCGACAGGAATAAACAAAAAGAAACTGATGTGCAATAAAAGTCAGAGTGACACTCTCAGGAGGTTAGTAAAGCTCATCGCTTCCAGGAGCGCAGCATCCAGCCCTGCATCTTGCCATTAAAGCCACCACCCTCATGAACGGGGGCCGAACTAAGCTGCCGAGGTGGCGTTGCTGGCTGCCCTCACAACTTGCATTCATCCACACCACTGTTCAAGCAGTTGAGATGGAGGACACGTTGGGAAGATGGTGCAATGCCCCTTCATTCCTCATACAGAACAAGGAGGGGGTGTCCTGGGGGCTGTGTAACCGTGACTGTGCTGGGCAGGAGGGGTGGAAAGTGCATGGTTGCGGGCGCTAGGTGCAATTTTGCTTTGAGGTTAGAATGACCAGTGGGACAAAATCTGCTCGTTTAAAGAAATTAAACTAAGGGGAGAGTGTAACAAATCAGTTTTGAGCCATTCACCGCATTCGCATAACCTTTGCATCAGGTTCCCTCCGGCACAGAAATTGGTGTCATGCAGCATTAGCTTTACATACAGAAATATTTTGAAATGAAGTAGTTTCTGGTAATGTAACAATGGCACGCTAGCCAGACCTCTGTTGTTCCTGCCTAATTTGGATGTTAGCTGGAGAAAGGAATCCCTACCCTCTTTATAAGGCACTGGAGATAATTTTACATGCTATAATGAAGAGTATCTTATAAGGAGGGCTTCACTGGGAGTAAGGTTAAGTTATCCTGTTGCAATGATCTATAAAGGTTTGTTTTATGAGGTCAATGTGTTTAGCAAGTGGAGGATCCACTGGTCAGTGTCTTGAGCTCAGCATTCAATCAGTAACGAAGCATGATTGAAGGGGAGATGCTCCAGCTGGGCAAATTGGCAGGGAACCCTTCTAATCCCCACTTTTGTCCCCTTGGTCTTATCTTGCACATATGAAGGCTGTTAGTATAAGGGAGAGATTCATGCAGATCGAATCTATAGGCAGTTCATGGTATGTGTTGGTTTTATGCAGATTTGTAGGATCTGAATACCAAGCACTTACCAAAGAAAACTGAGGAGTTTAAACAGACAGAAAAACAGGGTTAAACAGGACACAGTGTGTCAAATCATGTTCAGTGTATTGATTAATAAATACCAGTATGCATACAAGAGTGTCGTGTATCTCAGATTTACAGCTCATTCCATTATCCACAACAATGATCACCCAATGGGAAAGAAAGACAGAAAAGAATTTCTGTAAATACAAAGAAGGCATATTTTAAGCATGTTTAACTTGCCTCTTAAAAAGTAATTACAATATTTATACTTATTCTTTTTCTTTCCTAACTACCCTTCCTTTAGGCAGAGTCCTTTCTCTAAGCAGGAGCAGCAATTCAAACTACTCATTTTAGCATTTTCCTCTGCCAAGATGACATTACCCCATTTTAACTTTATGTCTCTTTATAATTTCTGATGCCTTCTATCCACAGATGACTGAAGCATCAGGAAAGATCTTGCAGTGACTGAAGTTGTGGGTATTCTCTCTTGTGCAATAATAAAATCTGCTGCTTTACAGAACAGTTATACCCAGAGATACTCGCATGGAATAGCACAGCCACGGAAAACAGGGTTATTTCTCTTTGCCTGTTTGGAAAGTTTGCCAAGTGATATTTTTGTTGTTTGGTCTAGGGCCTCCCTCCTCCCGCCCCTGCCTCCCCCTGTCCCCTTCCAAAATTCTCAGAGTTAAGAAAAGCATCACGACAGTGTGTCACTTCCCATGGGAATGGTGCAATGACTTTGAGCACAGCCCAAGGGGCAGAAAACAGGACTTCCTTCTCTCTCATCTGGCTGAAATAGGGTTTGTTGTTCTGCCCTAGAACTGAAAAGATTTGCAGCAAATCTTTAAATCTGCTCCCTGTAGAGGCTAAACCCTTTCTCTAATACACAATTGTCTACACACAGCTCTAGGAGCAACTGCATACTTGAAGTAGATTCCCTAAAACTTAAGTGTGACCAGCTCATTTTTTCCTGTGTTAAATCTCAATCCTCCTGCCCTCCGAATGTAAGCCAACTCTTGTGGGAGCAGCGCGGAGGCTTGCTGTATTTAGTGCAGTGTTTGTTCTAGGTCTCTCTCACCTTTGCAAAGTTAAGACATTCACTCTTCACTCAGAGGACACCATTACAGAGCGTGCACAAGGCTTTTCTGTTGGACCCCGAATTTCCTTATCCAGAAGGAATAAAAGTTTCCATTTGCCCTTCACATTGTATGATAAGGCATCTCTGGCTGTCGTCCTTACAGGGTGTCCCTCAAAGGGACAAAATCACAGCACATAGGCCACAGAGTGCCAGCATAAGAGAGTCCATCAAGTGATGGAGGTGCCATCACTCAAATGGTTACTGAGGCCAACTTGTGTCCTGCGATCACCAGGCTGCTTTAGGCAAAGGGCACCCCAAGATCAAACTTCAAACCCAATTCCTTGTGTTTGAAAGGTTTGAAACACTCATGAGGAAGGAGAGTTTACTTCCCTTTCATGATAACAGACAGTGAATAACAACCCATACATTCAATTCAGGCAGGAATGAATGCTGACCCTGACATCCTCTGTGTACTGGAAGCACACAGACAGGCACCCAAAGCAAGGCAGAACATCGGATGATACACTGGAAAACCCCATGGGATTATTTGCATCAGTATTTCCCAGTGTGGAGGAGAGGCTCTGCTGGAGAAGGGACTTCACTCTGCTGACACAAACTCACCCCACACCTATCAACACACCACTTCCTTGTAGGAACCTAGACCACCAAAAAAATCACTCCAAAGCAACATTAAACAAAGAAACCAAGGCTCTTGCTGGCTGCAACTGGGCACTAGGGCAGGGCAACAATGAATCTCAGAGAACTCTGACAGTGCTTTCGCCTACTTCCCAACATAGTTTTAGGGGAAACTATTTTCAGAAGTGAAAGTACTACAGAAAAGACTGGCTATTTGCCACCAGTTGCAACAGGGAGTCTGTGTGAATCCCATCACTGCTGTGTGTGCCTCACACAGCAAGACCCAGATGTGCAGTACAGGATCTTCCAGGGCATAAAAAACTTCAGCTGTCAAGTGGTTGGCCGTGATATTGCTTCAACCCTTGTCCAGTCAGTCCTTTCTGAGAAAGCATCCATCCTTGTGTGGGTTTCCTGATCCTTTTGGATAATACTCCCCAGTCCCCATTCTTTTGGGCTGTCCTTACACACCTTGTCCCAAGTCGATGCCCATCTGATGTCTGGACTCAAAGCTGTTTCTTGCCAGGAGCTGAATGTCTTCTGCTGGGTACTGACTGCTGGCTATCACCAGTGAAGCAGGATATGTCCGTCACTGCCATTTCACTGGGACAGGCACCACCTCTTTTTGCAAGTTTGTTCTGTGTATGTTGGGTATTCCTTTTGTTTCCAAATAAGTAGTGCTTCTACCTATAGGATCAAGACCAAAATGAAAACGCTTGCTGGTAACTCTGAGGGCATAAATGCAGCAAGATGATCTGGCAAGCCTGCTCCCACTGCTTCTTTGTTAGAGGCACCTATACTTTTCCAGAGAGTGACCGAAGTCACCTGCAGAGCCCTCTCTGATACTTTACTTGCAGTTAATTGCCTGAAAGCCACACTAGGGTCTAGGGCACAGTTCCATAACTCAGTTAATTGATGGTGATTAAAAGAGAATGATACTTCTTGTAAGACCAAGTTCTTTACTAGATGAAAGATGACAATGTTCCCTGAGTTTCTGGAGTTTCCTTACATGGCAAAGATATCTGTATGTTAACATTCAGAATATTTATTCTAATTTGACATTTTCTTCATAAGTTTTCTGAAGAGCAAGGTGGAAGAGCAATTGTTCAACTATGAAACTCACTGGAAGCATTCAAGAGTTTTGAGTATGAATACTATCAGAGTTGCTTTGAAGTCTTCAGGAGCTTGTGATCCAAGAATCTTTACAGAGGAACTGTGAAGCATCAGCACAATCTGATCTATATTGAGAGAGTTTTCGTCACAACGTCAACTAATTTTAAAACATGGTTAGAGGTGTAGCACTGACCCTGGCTGCCGGAACTCATATGTACATCACCTGTGATACTACAATGTCCAGACAGTTTTAAAATCAGTTCAGGCAAACAGGTTTTAAATGAGTTAGCATGCTGGGGAGGTTTCCCAGCCCAGAGCTGGCTTTAGATCCCGTGTCAATGACTGACAGGCAATGACTGAAGCTATGCACCCTGGGGGAGAACAGGGAGTTGTCCTGAGTCACTGCATTTGCAGAAAAGCAGCCTCTCCAGAAGAGGTGGGAAGTATTAGCAAGATGAGCAAGGGAGAATTTTGCTACAACCAGCATGATGAGTCAGTGACCTTGCTTTTGCCTTGATCTGTGATAATGGAGATGAAAACCTGTATTTATTTGTGTTCTCACCTGTAGAGCAATTAGCCCAACACTGGCAAAACTACCCAAGAGCTGGGCTTAAAAAAGAATTAAGCATTACTCGGAAGGAAAGATTGATATATTGGGCAGAAAGGGGAAAAAAAGCCCTCTAAATGTAAAGAGTTATGTTGTCAGAAGGTTTAATGCGAAAAATGCATATACACACATACAGATGTAACTAGTAAATGAGGAATGGTAGGATACAGGGCAGATTTATAAACTGTGTGTTTGCTCATGACAGACACCAGTCCTCTGGGGTTAAAAGAGCCTAAGATGACAGCTTGGTTGTCTTAAACCAGAAACTCTCTAGTACCTTGACAGAAGATGAACAAACCTCTAGAAACTGACGTTCAGAGCCCCCTTGGGCACATGATCTGACTGCATGCAAGTTCAAAGACCTGCCTGAACCCCCCAGAGCACTGCCAGCCCACATAACTGCGAATGTCAGAAGAGAGCACCTTTCCCAAACATGCTACTTCTCCACCTCTAGCTATTTATTCCACACTAGGAGCCTGAAGAAATGAAATCATCCCTCAACCCCCTCTCTAAGTTAGACTCCAAAGCTGCTTTGACCTTTATGACCTATATTTAGTACATCTGAATAATAATATATTATGTACTCGTTGAAGGTCGGACACTCTATATATGCATTATTGGGCTCACACCGTGCTGTAGCTATTTTAACTATATTACATCTGTCTAGCTTTTATTGGGTTTTAATTAAATGAAATTAAATGAGCGTATATTTAGATTGAGATATTATAAACCGACATTCATGCAGATATGCCAGGCTGGCTGTAAGATATGATCTTAATGGAGCAGAGACTTTGCAAACTATTAAACTCTCCCATATAATGAGGTATCTATTTAAATACTCTTTTCTTTGAAAAACAACTCTGCCCCACTATGGTGTAGTACTGGAGAGCTCAATTAGCACCTTGCAGAATGGATCAGAGACTGCCCAACCCATCACATTGCTCACACAGGGTGATTGCAGTCAGGTAAGTGGGACTCGGGCACTTTGAAATGCAGGCCCTGCTTTATATCAACTACAAATATAGGCAAAAGTCACAAATGCAATCAGGGGTTGAATCTCTGGCCCATGAGAAGCGGTAAACTTCTTGCTCCCCACTCATGCCAGGGTGGAGCAGAGCCTTGGTGAATCTTGGCATCGTATCACCAGGTCGCTGAAAATAAAACTTCACTCTTACATTGAACTGTGAAAACCTCCCTTACTACATTAGAGAGCTAATCAATTTCTTTTGCAAGTCTGAGTATGTGTGCTGCTCATTGATTTCTAAAAGGTTCCCTTGACACCTCCCTTGGTAATTACTGTGTCTTCAGCAAGCAGCCAGCTCTAGAGTTTGAATCCCAGGTGAAATATTCAATTGAGATGTTGCTCAAGAACAGTGAATAGGAAGCAAAACTTGGACACAGTGACAGGGTTTACTAGTTTGTTTTCAAACTTTCTATCTCACTAAACTTGTGAAGCAGCTGGTAGAGAGGCAGTCAAGTGCCTGCAAAAAGGATGCTGGAGAACGTATAGCAAGTGCATCAGGAGCTGCCTTGCTGCTCATTTATGGTAATTTCTGATGCTGATTTAGTCAGCTATGAAGTGAAACACATCCATGTGCACTTTCCTATTGCTGCTTCCTAAAGCTTCTCAGAATAATTAACAAGTGTGATATTTTCTTTCAGCACAAACAGATCAAGATTAAACCATGTTGTGGGGGAGATAAGCTAAAGGTCACTGGGAAATTTCATAAGCTATAAATGCATTAGTATAATTAGCGCTCACTGGTACATCAAGGTGGGATCAGGAGTGTCAGGCTGGGTTCTATTTTTGACGAGAGTGATGTCTCATTACCCACTCCCCCAAGTACAAGCCTACTTCTTATCATCCAAGCATCATCAGATTTATACAGAGGGCTCTTGCTATGGGGAAATGTGTCAAGACATTCACCTTGCTAGGAAGAAGATGGTGTTGCCCTGGCAGCAGCACTCATAACAAATGGCTTTGGAGTGCCCAGAGATACGTTGTGGCCAGGCAAGGCAGTCTGCCTCTTATTGAAGGTTGAGACCTTTCTAGACCAAACTTGTTCTAGCTCTTTTCCCTTCTGTACTTCATGTAGGGTAATGTGGGCTTTTTTCCCCTCAGACTAGAGCTGCTGTGTAGTGCTGCTGTGCACTGCTAAATAGACACTGCAATTCATGCTGTGGAGCTGCACTTCATCAGTAAATAAAGCAATGTTTTATTTTCTTTAATTCTCGAATGGGCCTTATAGTCCTGGGAGACCGAACAGTGCAGTAGAAAAGCAAGAGTTCCTTGCTAAAATGAGTGCATTCTTAGCCACCCACAAGAACTAACCTACTGTAATTCAAAAGCTAGTATTTGGCTTATCAAACAGAAAAATCAGAAAGAAATTGTATGTTTCAAAACTTTGTCTACCTTCCTTTGAAATCCATAGAATTGTTGCTTCTTGGATTTTTCTTTATTCTTGTAGTGTCACATAGCAAGAATGATAAAGATCTCAACAGAAAGCAGAACACTGTCTTGCAGAGTCTATGTAAGGAGTGAAGTAGTATGTGACCATTGATAGTAAAATCTCAACTAGTATCTCATCATCCTGATTAGCACTGTGGTCCTATTAAAAATATCTGAGACCTGTTGAGTTGGTAGTGAAACGTCCAAGCCTACCAAGGATTTGGGGCAATGTCAAGACGGTCTACCGAAGAAGGAATCCAGGTGAGGTTCCAAAAGGCATGTTCACGCTAGTGTTTCCTTTTAATAAGCCACGATATCCTGCCAGAGCAGATCAGCTCCAAAACTGTTTTTATATTGTGAAAGAAACAAGCTCAAATCAAATTGGCATTTGGGTTTAGAATTGCATTTCAGGGAAAAAATAATAGCATCAAGGAAAGAGAAAAGGGAGGAAGAGTGAGGAGGTAGGGAAGGCTTACTTGCTTTGCTGCCTTACCCGAGCGGAGCTGCTTGATTCGCCCATTGCTAGTTGCAGTGTCAACAGGCAGGAAGTCCTTGAACCAGGAGATTTCAGGGTCAGGGTTACCGCTGGCAGCACAGAGCATTGTGGCTGTGCGGGCCTTTTCTACCACCTTCAGCTGCGGGCCCATATCAATGGTCGGGAAGCCAGCTGGGAGGTGGTCTTCTGCAAGAGGAAAAACCACACAAGGTTAAAGAGAAACATTCGGGCGCAGCAATGGTTGTAGTGACAGCAGTGCCATGGTACAGCATCTGTGTCTCTGCTGGAAAACAGCAGCCTGACTTCCCTACTGAGAAGGTTTTCAAGCCCTTAAAGCACATTAGGCTCTATAATGAGCATTCATTACACCAACAGAAGCTTCCACTAAATTTAACTCCGTTTAAATCAATTGCCTTGGGAAACGTCCATAATTTTCATTGATACGTAAGCGCCGTCTATTGTTGTTAATAATTCAGTAAAAGCAGGTATTTGCCTTTTTGTGGGAGGACTGAGTTGAAGATAACAGACAAACACAAAGCCAAATAGTTTGAGGCATCTTGAAAAACAACAGCTAAACAATAAAACCCCTTAGAATGATCCAGAGAGGCCCATTTTCTCTTTTTTTGACTAGGAACATTCTGTCACACTGGTAGGATAGACTGTAAATCTCTTCCTCATGCCCTCAAATCTGATTCAGAAGGCTTTTAGAAACTAATGAATGTAAAGGTAATGAGCCACACTGCTCATGAGCTGCCTTGCCAGACTGTGCCACACTGTGGCAAGCTCCTGGTGCATTTTCTGGGCTGCAGAGAGCAACAGAGGGGTGCGAGAAATGGCCAGTGCACGCTCTGGCATGTCTTACTGAAATACTATAAAACGAAGCACCCCATAACTGCTGAAACCATTCATACAGCAAGCACAAAAATAGTTAATTGGGTTTGCTGCTGCAGAGCACGCTCAGGTAGGCTGGGTGGAATACATTAGGCAGCCTTCACTGATAAGCCAAGGCATGCTCCAACATCATCATTCAATAGCAGCTGCAGAACAGAGCTCATTTACTCATTCTGTGGCAAGATGTACTGTACTCTGAGCCTGAACTGCAATCAAAAGGACATACTTTTGCAGAAAAAAAGAACTTGAAGAACATTAAGAAGCTTTTAAAGCACCGGAAACTCAATTATTTTCAGTATGTTTCTTTTTTTCCCTCTTTTAAGGGAACTTAAGCAAACCTTCTTCTTTGGCAAATCCAATTCTGCAAGGCTCCCAGCTCACTGCAGTGTTCAAACAAACAAGACCCCAGCACCTTCCCAAGTCCCAGAGGAGTCTGAACTTGCTGCAATCTGATTTTTCCTGCTATGACCACGCATCTGGAACCATACTCCTCACTCCTGTCAGGAAGAAACCAGCAATAGGCCACCTCAGGTGCTTCCTTCTACTCATACTGCCACACCTGCAGCACAAACGCAGCCTGTGGTGGCTACTCTTACATATTTCTCCCTAAGATCTCAGGAGAATTCTCAAGACGCTTGACTTGTTTGCAAATCAAGACTCTGTAGCACAAGGCAACATCTGCTGTAAACAAAACAATGCCCTGGAATATTATTTTTCTGTTTAGATGAGAGTGACTGTGAAGCATCTAAGGTTTTCTAAAGGAAAAAATAGTTCCTGATACTTATTGAAAGCACAAACCGTATTTTGCCTCCCAGACCGGCCTCCCTAGAAACCTCTCTCATCATGAGCAAACATAAATGGAATTATTTTTTTTAAATGAAAGGTACCACAAAAACTAGTTCTTTTTTAATTTGCTCTCCATTGATTTTCAGAGACAAAAGGTACATAGAGCTTAACTGGAATGACACCAGAGCCAGCATTCAGTAACAAGCAACAGAAGCACTCAATACTGAGCAACCACAATGCATACTCCTACATGGCTGAAAAGAAACAAAAGAAGGGTACACACAGAAGTACAGCATGGTATAGATTGAAAAGCAAAGGAAGATATAGGAAAAACAGTAAACAATGACATTCCCTTGGATTGAGGCCAAGTTTGCCTAAAGTGCAGCACCTTGCTACTTACTGTATTGAAAGCAGATGTTTACTCTGGGGAGGCTGAAACCCTGAAGTGATCTAATCTAATCATCATGATTACCATTGACAATCTTTTCTCATTTGTTCAAGAGTTTAAAAGAATGCACTGAGCTAAGTACCACCCAGTTAACTTCCTCCAAAGTCTGTGTGGAGGTTTAGCACATAGCTAAAGGCAAATCTGAAACCAGCATTTGTGCAAGACATGTCTTCCCATCTGCAATGATTCTTTGCCCACAGAAACAAGAGAAATCAGAAAATCCTTCACAGTGTCTGATCCACAGGTACACGACCAGTCTGCTGCACTGGAGGTGACTGTTCAGTCAAAATTAGCAGCTTGTGACGAGCCACAGACCAGCAGAAGTTATATGATCTAACCCTGACTTCGCCGGGTACAACAGAGAGACGCTGATTACAAAGATCCAGCAGCAAAGGTACCTCTGCTCTACTAGAAATCTTAGATCAAGTCTTTTCTGGACTCCAAAGAGACATACAGTGCTGCTCCCACACGATGCACCCCTGCAAGCCCAAGCCATTACAGAGCCCAGATGAGAATGCTGGGCACTCAGCATCTGGACAGAGGGCACAGGTTTCCACCATGTGATGACCCTCGCACCCCAGACCCGCGCCCAGCTGGACACAGGCAGAGGCAGGCATGCAAGGCTCATGCGGCACACAGTCTTCTCCCTCTTAACTGCACACAAGCCCCAAAACTATAGTGGCAAATGACAGTAGTAGGGAAGCAGTGTACCCTGTGTAGTCAGAGCCACAGCAGGTTCCCTGGGCTAGCACTGGTACCAGTACAGCCGAGTTGCCATGCATGCCTGGAGATTGAAACCTGCCTATCTGCTATGGCCACACCACCACCAAAACTCAAGCAAGTAGCGCTGGCATGCCTGCATCTACAGAAACGCACAGGCAGCAGGACATGTTTGATCCCTTGTCAATCAAACATAGAGGCAACACCGGCGTTTAAGAGCAGCAGTGTGCTTCCAGGAGGCTGCAGTCCCAGGTCACATCACTGTGTGATGAGATGCCAGGGGAAATCTGACAGCCGGTCTCTGACAGCACCTCAGATACCTGGAGGCTGGGGTTCACCTGCTATTAGTTCTGGGGTAGCTCCAGGGGACCTGCACTGGGCCGAGGTCACAGTGTCCAGGGCTAAAGCTCAAGGGGAGGTCAAGCACCTTCTCCAGAGGTGATCCAAGGGCCTCAGGTACCAGTACCATCAGGAAATGGGGGACCTCAACTACTGCAGGTACTGTGTGGCTCTGGCAGCCCCCCTGAACCCTCCTGGAGAAGAGTGGCTGTGGAGAAAACCTGAGCTGGTCACACCACAGAGCACAGCCTGGCCCAGGCCCACACCTGCCCCGTCAGCAATGCTCCTGTAGAGATAATGGGGCTTCATTCCAGCCTGGCCTGGTGTTGCTGACTTCACTGGGACAGCAAGGGATGTCTCTGTGTTCAAACGCTACAGGCAACGATAGGAGTTCAGAGCTGTTCTTGCCTTGCCTTCCCCTCCGGCAAAAGTCTAATCTAGGTCTAATTATGAGACTCAGTCATGCCTCGGCTCCTTCTTAGCCCTTGCTATCTGTACTAACTTGTCCGCACATGGAGCTCCTCAGCAACAGCTATTCTCCTATTCATGCCAATACGTGGATACCCTTATTCTAGAAAATGAGTTTGTCAGCACTTGGTTTTATTCAAGGATAGCTAGTGTGCTTTTAATACACATTAAAACAGGCTATCAGTCTGCTTTCAAGCACAGACTATCGAAACCAGTTTTTCTTTCTGGGTTTCAGATACTTTCAGAAGGGGTGTATCTCAGGTAGGCATTAGGTAAGAGCAAGCAAAATCTGCGCACAAGCAGGAGATTTTTTTGGCATTGCGAGCTCTAATTCCCTCCATGGACTACAGCAGCAGAAGCAGGAATGACAGGAGAGCAGGAAGAGAGAAGCAGGAGGAGAGGAGAAGGAAACAGTGAGAGAGAAAAAACCGAGTTGGTTTTGCAATTACAAACTGAAACTCAGAAAATCCATGACCAGGCTGAGGTCTTGCTAGCAGCAGTCACTGAGGAGCCAGGAATGTCCCTCTGGCATCTAGCATGACAGCATACGCAGAGGATATCTCATGCTCACTTGACAGCTCCCTTTGCTAATCTGCTTTCTGAGGTGACAGAAATCTAACCCCCCTTCTCTTACAGCTCTTTTGTGCCACACATTTCCCATCTTTAAGGGAAAAGCTAAGGTAAGAAACCTTTCCCACAGCCCCAAAACCAGAGCTGAGACCTCCTTTAGAGCAGCTGCAATTACGTAGCTCATTCACCAGCTCCCCAGAAAACTACCTTTCTTGAGGATGCTGCCGTGAGACACATACCCCTTGGGGTGTCCTTATTTTCTGCATCACTCCAAATACCAGGTGATGATAAGGTACACGGAGGTAATTGCAATTTATGTGTTATGAGAAGCACGGATCAGCGCCAGCATAGAACAGTATGTGGATAACAGCTGCTTACAGCAAAGACCTGCAGAGGAGTCTGTGGTGAGCACAGCTGTTGATGGCTGAATCCTGCAGGATTACCCCCAGGATTTTGCTCAAAACTTGTAATCTTTCACAGAACAGAAAAGTTGGAGGGGTTGGATATCAGGTTCCTACTAGCGCAAACCCCATACAGCACTCACTGGTCTTGCAGCCACCCAACTGTGTTTTGGGGGCCAGATCATGACTTGGCACCTGTAAAACCTTCCCCCCACCACTGTGAACTTCCTCTGTGTCAACATAGGAAATGGTATTTTAGAAATGATAGTGAAAACTGCAAACATGTTTATGGGAGTTATTTGTCATATTCCTCTTCCTATAAAAGCCAGGCCTGCTTACTATCATGAGTCCAATTGTTCAGACTGTTGAGGGAGAGAAAAAAAATGACACCCAATATAATTCGGAAACAGCCAAAAGCAGCTTTTCTATATGTTACAGCTATAGCTGTGAGGTTAAATCTCCTACAATCTATCAAAACCACTGCCCCACTGGAAGGGGTGTTCTCAACTCATTTCAAGTGAGATATTGGGCCTTATTCCCACACAGGGCTGGAAACAGCTTATCTGGGCCACTGGCTTCTGCCAGCCTGCGTCAGCTGAGGAACTTCCAGCCCAACATCAATTTTAGGGGCTTGGTAGACATGATAAAAACACAAAGCTGCTTTGTTTTCAATTCTGCCAGCTATCTGAAGCCACTCAGGAGTGTGCAGTGCTAGGGACAAGCCAGGAAATGGATTGAGGGCAGAGAGATCTCTGATAAATGTGTTTGACTGTGGTCAGCATTGCACAGGAGCAAGATACGAGTATCAAAAGTTATTCTACGTGCTCCCTACCCCCATTCAGTGAGGCAGGCTGCTGTCTCACCCAGTTCAAGTCACCAGGGCTGAACTGATCCTGGTAAGAGGTAGCAGTTTGACGCAATATAACACAGGATGTTGCAGGGGTAACCCTTGTCTGCTGACAGACTTGTATTTGATGGATCAACAGAATTACTTTACAAATTTTACAAGCTTCCAAATCTCCCTTTGAGACACTGAAACACGCTAGCAAATGCAAAATTATCAGTGCAAGGAAGATAGCCTGGGTAGTCGGCAATATTAACTAATGAAAGATGCAAGCCAGTAAGATCGTAAGCACACCACAATCCAGGACATCTGTTTGCTGAATAAACAGCCCTAATTCCTTCAGCACAGGTTACACAGCACTGCTATTCAATTACCGCAAGACAATCAAAAGCAGTCGAGCAATCCAGCAGCCCAGAACGGCATCATTTTACATGATAAGAAAACCCTGACACCGCTCTGTTCAGGTTCAACTGAAGCTGCACAAAGAGCATTTTATCAGCCATTTTGAGGCGATGCTTTCTTCCCGCATCCTTCTTCTTACAAAAGCCACCCTAAGAGGTGCACCAAAAATATTATCCAAATTCACGGTCTCCACAGGCTGCCCGGTGCCAGGCTACTGCCCATGCGGGGAGCGGCGGGAGGAGCGCCTTTGTGCATGCTCGCTGCCGGAGCCAAGTCTCATGCAGGCTAATGAATGCCCCGTCGACACTGGCACCGCCTTGTAATTGCCTAAGGAAAAGGTGGGGCAGTGAAACCAACCTGTTTCAAAGGCAGCGAAGTCTTAATTACTGGGTTAGCAAGTATAAAACAGTTTCAGGCAGGCAGAAAATACAAACAGTCATCTATTGATGACAAGGCTTTTAATGACAAATCTGCCGGTTTTGTATGACATCACGCCAACGTGACATGCTGAAGCTGCCTGCTGAAAATGGGGAGAAGGTCGCAGATGAATGAGTGGGTGTGGAAACAAGCTCCAGAAGGACTTCTCTGTGTCACAGTGTAACCACATGAATTACTGCACAAGAGCTTACAGTAAACAAAGTATTTGCTATCTCTTAGAAAGATCACAGCAGCAGCAAAACAGTTCACAAAAGAAAGAATCTGAGTCAGTCCAAAACAAAGAAAGTACTGTAAGGAAAATTCAAGAAAATACGAGACTAGACAAGGCAGAAGAGGATAAACTGTCAGGCAGATTCCCACCCTGGGGGCTCACGGCGTGGGAGCTCATGGGACCTGCTCTTTCTAGAGGTTATGAGTCCACAAAACACCGAACAGAGACAGTGCTACCCTTCAAGTGCCAGAAGGGCGCTCCTAATATTGTCCTTTCATGGCTGGACAGCAATTATCTCCATTTACAAGCCACCGATACCTTCTTGGTAGCACAGCTGGCCATTCCCAAGCATCTGTTTATCTCAGAAGGGAGCAGGACAGCTTTGCAGAGAGGCGGGTGCTCCCTAGAGCAAGACACAGCAGCCTCCCAGCTGGCTCTGATGGGGATTCAGCCCGTGCTCCTGCCAAGTCCCAGCACTGCTCCTCACCGTGCTCCCACGTGTGTAGCGGTAAGGTAACACACCGTCACTGCAGCAGCTTGTCACCTCCCCAGCGCTGAGCACCCTGCATTTGCTATGCACTGGCATCTAGTGCTCCCTCCCACCCAGGGCACAACCTTAGTTCTCCAGGCCTCAGGGGGCACTGCATCCCAATGGGATGAAACAAGTTGTTTCTCCCAGCCCTGAGAGTTGCTGTTATCATCCAAACAACCTTCAGGCCTCATGATGCCTCTTGGCCTGCCCCAGGGAACTGGCCAGGACAGAAGGTGGTGCCACAGATGCAGGGCCAGCCCTTCATTAGCAAATTCCCTTTGAGAAGCACTGCAGCATGCCACTACCAAAGCCCTCCAGGACACAGCAGCCATAGCCACACATCAGCCATAGGTACCTCTAAGCTTCTCAAGGGCTAGCTAATCCAGTCTAGATTGAGGCTGGGACACAGAAAAGAGCCACAGCTCTAGAGGCACTGATGGAGGCAACAGTTGTCGCTCTCCAGCATGGCTGTCCCTTAAGCACAGCCCAAGGGAAGGTGTGAGAAAGGTCCCTCTGGGGAGAAAGTGCTCTTCCATGGCCTGCACTCCTTCGATCCAGGGTCTTCATAAACACTGCAAGATCTGCTGAGACGACTGAGCCTAGCCACAGCTTCAGTAGGGAACAGGCAATTCCCCTCTCTCCTTCAAAGATAACAGCTTGTGACCTGTGCTTGACAGAGGGCAACACAAAGATGATTAACAGCTGCTGAAGCTGACTCAGAGCAGACCAAAAGTAAGTACTCAGTCACAAACTTGGGCAAATTAAAGGTTTGCACCTACAACCCACTGTTTCAGTTCTTAGTTAGGGATCTTCCTAAGTAATAACAACTTCTGCTCAGTATGTGTTAGCTGTAGAGCCTACCATCAGCTAGGAGACTGCAACCCATCCTGGAAGAAAACAATTATTTACACCTTTATCAGATTAGATTGCAACAGTCTGAGATGTCATTTACAAAATTGCTACTACCACATCATCCTTCAGTCACCCTGGCTGCTACTTCTTGCTTTCCATTCTGGCTTCCTTGCAATGACAGTCACATTTGCAGTCTTGGTCCTAAACTCAAGTTTTTCCAAGGCTTAGGCCCAATATATCTAAAAGAGCTAAAAAACCCAAGAAGGAAGATTATAGGAGAAGCTTATCTGCTCAGGCTAAACAAGCTCTGTGCCACAGGGCAGAGCCTCTCCAAGCTGATGACACAGCCTCTCAGAGTGGTGGGAAGCGTGACGTAAAGCCCCTTAAGAGGTGAGGACCAACCTAGACCTCCTGCTCCAGATCCAAGCCCACTGTTCTGCCATGAACATAGAGCAATGTCCACAGACAACTCAAAGCCAAAGACACATCAAAACAAGCATTTTCCTGAGAGACCAGAGAAACTAGTCGCTCATGTTAATGAGGTACTAAAAAGAGCTTAGATTGTATGGCACTGAAAGTCATTTAAGGGTTCAGAGTATAGCACAGCAGAAACTACAGCAAGAAATGTCAAGAATGTGGGTGAGGAAGAGCTTACACACAAGTAAAACAGATCATATCTGCAAGATTCCTTGCCTGAGCAAGTGTCCCTTTTTTAACCCTTGTTTGGTGAGAGAAAAAAAATGTTTTTTTATTTCTTCCCCCCAAATTACAGCATAACTTTAAGCAGGTAAAAATAGAGTTTTGTGGGTCATATCCAACAGCTGATAAATAAGCCTAGGCTCTTTCAGCAAGTATTACTTACAAAAACCCCTCATCAGCTGGAAGTATGCATTGAAAAAACTCACAAAAGTTCTTTAAACACAATGAATTCAGAAAGGTTTTGCAGCCGACTATTAAGACTCTGTAGTAAAGGAACAGTAAAAGAAGACCATGCTGTGCTTTCAGGCAGGACTGTGCCATTTGTTGGTACCAACTGTTGAATCTAACTGCCTGCAAAACTGTTTTCAAACCATTGTTTCTTTTTAATATTTTATATTGAGAAATACAACATAACTATTGACACTGCACGTTTCCTTGTGACAGAATATATAAACACACTCCCACTAAAACAAACCCAAAACTTCAGTCTTTTCAGAGAAAAGCATGGAAACAACTCTTACTTGTATTCTAAGTCATTTACTAATCCCCTGCATTTTCCATACTGCTTCACCTGCACTGATGTGATATGCTATTAGCATAGAGATTTTCATTTTTTAAGATGCAATCAATAATGCATTTCCATATGCCATTAAATCCAATGTGTGGTTAAATTAATGGAGCATTTGACTTTTGAACCATGTATGTTTGGTTGCAGCTCAGTGCAGGAAAAAATGCATGAGAACTGAATTAATCTGACAGCAGAGCTCTCCCACGCTTTCTAACATCGAGTTTCAGATTAAAGTGAAGCATTCCTGCTGCCACTCAGCTGGAATACTAAATCTGTTCATTTCCACTTCACAGGCCAGAATGCAAGATTTTCGGTCACTTAACTCCTACTGAAAGGGCTAGATCGTGCTAAAATCTGATTTCTGTTTAGCTCCTGCAGCCTGTCTGCATCATTGCCAATCCAGCACCTTCTCCTCCTGTGGGGGAACATCACAGCCTGCCAAAGCAATAGTGGCCGGCAACTCTCAAGCAAAAACTTTAAGATTAGGGATGGGAAAAAGTTGTACATTTTGACAAAATACCCTGCTGAAAAAGCCTTCTTTTCTAGCAATTGTTCCAACGTGGGAAAGAAAAAGCACTGCCTTTCCTTGCATCTAAGCTACTGAAAAAGGAAGGTATTCAGACAACATGGAAGAGCAATGACTGTTGACTTTTTAAGCATAATCACTGTGATATTACTTGAGAGAGGAAAAGAACTCCCTCTTGTCTGTCTTTCACCCTCCCCAAAATCCCCAAACAAAAACTCTTGAGAACATTATAAATATTCTGGGAATATTAGCTTGGAAATTGAAACTTAAGATTGTACTGGGGACGAGCTAGAGAGTCATTAGAGAAAGGACAAAAATATTCTACTTCCGGCATTCACAACCAGCCAGTGCTTCAAAAGGAAAACAAAGATTCCCCCTGCCCCCAAAGAATGCCCTCAAGAAACACCTCTTTGCTTTCTGATCTCAGAGACTAAACTGAAAATTTAAGGCAACCTCCAAAATCACCAAGCTATGGGATGGAGTGGCTCTGTGATGCCGTGAGAGTTTGAATGCCAAAGCTAGCAATCAAGGCGTGTGGGTGTGGGAAAGGAGGACAAACACAATTCTTACAAAAACAAGGCTCCTCTGCAGCAAACAAGCTGAAAAGCACCACCCCTGGTGCTCAACAGCCTGCTCTTCTCTCCACCTCCCTGTATTGCCTCTCCCTTACCCTATGCCTTTTCTGCAGCACCATCCTTTCCTGCCACTGCCAATAAATTCTCATGCATGTGGCTCTGTCTGCCATTTCCTTAATTGTAGCAACCTGTGTTTTGAACAAATGTTCAGAAACTGTATCAAAATATTCTTAATAAGTTAGCAAAACTAGTACATAGAACCAGTTCCAGTAAAGGCCAAAATAGTAAAACACAAATTAAATTTATAGTCCAAGGCATCATTTCTTTATAGTATTAAAAAAACCCCAACCTTTAAGAAAATATTCATATATTGACATCAGGTACCTCTGTGAAAGCTTCTCACGTACCTTTTCTCAGAGAAACTATTTTCAAATGAAACAATAAATGTGAAGTTTCAATGCACTTGTTCTATTGCAGTCAGCTCAGTCATAGAGGGTCTGCAAGCATGGAAATTACTCGCTAATTGTATGAAGGGCTTTAATTTAATCTGAACTCCAGACAGATCAGTGATACGGTAAATCACTGCTTTCCATTCAGAAGTTTTAAAATACTCTATCACAGAAAACATCTTGAGATACTGGGTAACTAACTTTATTTACTTGGTGGGGAAGTGACTTCTAGAAAGGGGAAAAAAACACAGCAAGACTTGACCAGAGTCAGGGACAAAAATATTCTCTTACTATGAGTTTTATGTCTTATATTAAGCCATCACTTTTAGAAGGTCCATTAACTGCACTGGCTCCAACATCACTTTAGATGGAGACTCTGGTTACCTTAAGAGTCTTTCAGAGACCATAAGTAGAAAGGCCCCCAGCAAAAGACCCATAGCAAGCCTACGGCTATATGCAAACACAAATAAGACATTGTTGCCCGACAAGTGATGGTTTTTAATGCTGGGATGATGTAATTGATCAGAGTTTAACAGAGGACATACTCTTCTTTCTACAGATAGCAAGTGTTGCAGAGGCTCAATATCCTATTTACTGCTTTGCCACAACACCCATCTTTTCAGAAAGATGTGCAATAAAAGGAGTGGCTGACAATTTCAGCCAAGGCTTTAAACAAATCCCCAGTGCAGGCCCTCATGAATTAAAGAGCACGCAACAGATAAATGGAAAGCTGGTAGTGAAACCACATCAAGGCCAAGTGGATAAAAAAAAAAAAGGGCACCTCTTGGCTCCTGTGGTACTCATCTTAATACAAACCAAATGCAGGAGATCAGCTGAAATTCCTTTGCTGTTGAAGGAAAATGCATTCCCAAACATTAGACATATTTGCTGTTAGTCAAAAGTTCATTTTATTAAATGAGCAGTACAGAAATTGTGGGTTTCCCTACCCCTCTTCCCTGGCACGTGAGGAGGCCTGCAGAGCTCAGTGGCATAGTACTCCTCCTTCCCAGGTGGAAGGATGTGTTTTCCTTAAATATGGTCCCTACCTTTTCCTCCAAAACATTACATCTACCAGATACAGACCAAGAAAGCTAAACAGACACCTGGATTTGGCAAGCTTCAGCTTCACTATGCTGGAAAATTAACTTAAGGAAAGCTTTAAAAGGATTTTTCCCCTCTTGAAAATGGAGAATAGTTGGCTTTGAAGTTTTAAAGACAATCTGCTATTTTTCCACTGCAATGTAATTCCAGGTTTCTTTAGAAAGATCCCTGCACTAGCTCCACACTCTAGTTGTTGGGAGGAGCAGTCCCCAGAGTAGCTGTTGAGGTTTCCTTATTTCCTTTTCTTTTTCAAACGGGAAATCACAGGAAAGGAGGAGAAAAAGGTAGCCACTGTGGACTTCCCAGGGCCTTCTTGTGCAGTAAAGTCAAGGTTCAGGATAAACAGAATTGAGAACAGCTATGAGGGGATGTCATGCTCTTGCCCTGTGCGAGTTTTGTTTCATTCCTGACTGACTGGCAGGCAGCATTCGACAGACAGGGGCTAAAGCACCATGAGGTTGCAGGTCTCAGAAAACGATTACAGGGGAATTGAGTGCATGAATTGGTTTCTCCCCCTTGCTCTGAACCATCTTTCCTTCTGCCCCTCACATATACACATGGCTACAAGTGTTCCTGCCAGCCCTGTTTTGGTGTTTTGATGCAAGATACACACAGCCTGGCTTGCCAGCGGTTGTTCCTACAGGACTTTCTAGGCTCACCCTTCCTTCAAACCCTCAGATGTTTACACTGAGCGCTTTACAACAAGGACGGTGTTACTGTGTTTTCCTTTTCCTGGTGCCTGTGAAGTAGCCAGCCCTGCTGCGGGACGTGGCACATCCACCCTGCTCTGTAGGTACATGTGGGGGTGGCTGGCTGGCCGTGACCAAGCAGTCCCGCACACTTTCCCAGGTTGTCAGCACGGAGGTGTTGCATTTCGAGCCATGTGGTCGCAGTACGCGCTTTTGCTACTGCTGCCAACTCAGGAAACCGCTGCCGCCTCTTTCTTTAACCCAGCTCAGGTTAGACCAGATTTTCTGGTACAGATAACAATTGTACTATTTACATTTCATACACCTAAAGGGAAGACACCCTGGCTTCTGCTAGATCAGATGTCTTAGAAGGAAGCTCAAAGACTAAAAAGCATATAAAAGCCACAGCAGCCTCTCTGACCTGCTCCAGCGCGGCCCAGGTGATTTTGTCTGCACAGACTGCCCAAGCAGCTGACACGCACCGAGCAGCTCACTGCAAGGTGTCAGAAACGATAAAGCAATACCACAGTTTGATTTACTGCCAGGCAAACACCAGCTGGCAGTGACCACACACGGAGAGGTCAGGCAGTGCTGTCCTTTATTAGCATGTCAACGATTGCTGCGCTAACGTGCTCACAGATTAGACTCCCAAAGTTGGAAGCGTGAGCATGCTTGGGTGTAACTAATTGGAAATAGGCCCTGAATTCCTAATAACCAAAGTTATGGTCCCTGGGATTTATGCCAAATTAAAGACAATTAATTCTTCTCTCTTGATTATTACACACCTTAATAGCTCTGTCCTTGAGTCAGTTCCATCCTTGATGTGCGGAGCCCTTTAGCTCAGTCTCTAAAATTTGATGTGCATGAAGAACAGTTAATAAGAAAGTTCTGAATCAAATCCGAGTTACTGTATCAAACTCTGTCATGTTTTACAACAGTGAAAAAACAATTGGATTCAAAGCCTACTTCAGATCCTAGATTATAAAGGCATTTGCTGCATAGCCTCTGCACTCTAGTCTTTAGAGGCCTTAAACAATTCCACGTTCCCCTTCAAGATGTTCTTTTAAAATATCACATGGTAGTATATACAGATAATCAGGATTGTTTTCATTAAATGATTTCAGTGAAGTTCACTGGCTTTATTTGATATACAAAAGACTATTTAACCTTCTCCCAAGATACTCTACTGATGTAATTACAAGCAAGAGATGAGGCACGGCTCTCCCAGATGCAACCACTAACGGGAAAGAAAACTTTCTGCTAAGCAGAGGCTGCTCTAAGTCTTTCCTAGAGGATGTAAGAGGCAGGTATCTCCTTGCAGATAACAATACTGCAAATCTTTATTTCCCCAGCTCACTATACAGTGCACAGGCCACTGGTGTCGGAAAGTAGAGGAAAAGTTAAGAGTGAGTGTGTATTTAAGGTAAAATAACTGCTCGCGCTCATGTCTTGGGCATCCCTCGCGCGCTAAGTAAACAAGACCATATGTCCCTTTTCAGAGCATCAACAGCAAACCCTGCAGCAGGGCATGCTGTGCTGAGGCCCTAAAGACATAGCTGTGATTTTCAGAGCTGATGGGGGCTCCAACCACAAGCTCGCCTGGGATGCAAGAGGACACACTTGCCAAGGATAGAAGTGGAATTGTCTGAATCTCAGCTGCCCGCTTTACTGAGCTGACAACTAACAAAATGCCAGGAGGAGACACCCTGCACAATGAGTCTCTGATGTTGGAGATGATCACGGGGGCCCCAGACTCCCTGGGAAAACATCATCTTTCCTTCCAGACAGGGGTTTTTAAACCCATGACCTGCCTGAGGGAAGACGAAGTAGGTCCCTGTCCTATCAGTGAAAACCAACACAGTCCCAGTCTTCTCCAGACGGCCCTCAGTCTCCTAGTGACCAGTCCTGTGTCTCAGCAGCTGGAGGAAGATCTCAGGGGTTTCTCTAGGAGACAGAAATGGCAGGGAAACCACAGACCCATGCAATCTGAGCTGCCTGTTCCCGAGGCTTGCACACCGCAGACGAGGCTCTCTTGGCAGACAGTCAGCTGTTGGGATTTTCACCACATCTCCCCCACAGCAGACCTGAGGCAGATCTCTGCAGAGCCCACATAGAGGAAATCACTCCCTGTGACAAAGTAGGAGGGGAATGTCCCAAACAAAGCCATGAATGTTGCCATGTGAGAGCTGAAAATCCAAGTTTCATGCTGCCTGTTGAGTACTTGATCTAAGGCTAATATGACTCTCCAAAGCATTTCACCACCCAGGTTTCTTCTCCTTCTCTCTTTCTGCTGAACTCTGCTCAGCGACATACCTGATTCCATGCCTTGAGACAGAACGGTTCATTCTAAAAGAATGGAGACACTGGAAAGAGTTGGGGAGAGGAAGTCTCTAAGGTAATGTGAGGGCAGGGAGAGCAAGCAAGCTCCTCTTTAACTTGTGGCTCATGAACAACCACGGTCTGCTACAGAACAGCAAATAAACGCAATTTCGCCTTCCCACACATGCAAGCAACAAGCAAAACCAGCAAAGTAAATGAAGCAAGCAAAACCACAATTTTTATTTGGTGCCATGAGACAACATTACACTGGATAGTCTACGTATTTTTTTCAGAGAGATCAGAGAGCCCTTGGATTAAAACACCCGAGAAACCCTGGTTTGGGAAATAGGGCCATACCAGGCTGTGAAGCTGGGCTGCCACATGCACAAGCTTTGGACCCAGACCGTGACACACTGAGAACAAAGGCAAAAGGTTGATTCTCCCCGGCAAACCACCTGCAAACAGAGTAACAGCATCATCTTACGTTTACACTGAGAATGGAAATTAAATTAGCAAGTAGATTTTGATCATGAAGTGACCTTTAAAAATGATTGAGAGAAGAAAACATTAGCCACCGCTATTTGCTCTGATACAGATCCCTCCTGAAGACAGCTTTGTGTGCAAAATATTATTGCTAATTTATTTCATGTTTTCAAACTGCTTTTAAGAATTTAAGATGACTCTTATTTTCTCATCTTTTCATAGACAAGCTTTGCTGTCTTCTTTTTTCATATAAGCACAAATTGGGAAAAGTGCTGTAGCTGAACTTAAAAGAACTGGACAATTTTATGATGTTTAATAACATTTGTAGCTATAAAGGCTAAAACCACTAAGGGTAATGAAATCTCATGCTCTGGCGCTTAAGGTATTCTCTTCCTCTTGTCCCACATGCTGAACCGTGAAAACAGTTGATGTCAGTATGGGAAGGAGAAAACACATTCTCCTTGGAGACACCCACAGGGGCTGACTACCATTGGAGGTCAGTCACAGCCAGCCAGACTCACGGCAAACTGCTGCGCCCTGCAATCTCTTCTCACTCAACTGTATTTATGACCACCGTCAACATACTAACAATGACAGCATTCATCGCACAAATCTTTAGAAGTTTTCCAAATGAAAGTGGGCTTTTCTTTCTTCCTGGCTTAAGCAGGGTTAAAGAAAGATTGCCAAAAATTACACCTGGTTTATGGCTTCAACAACCACGTTTTCTTTTGGCGCTCTCATTGTACCTTGCTGCTTCCTCACTTACATAAAACTGCAGAGATTATGCAGAATTCATGTCTGCCTTGTGACAAGCTCTTTTAAAAGTCAATACCATTTAGAATCTGCTTTGACCTTGCATTTAGACAGACATAATACCATGTACGACTCCATCCTGCACACAAACTCCCTTAATTCACATGTCAAGACAGACAAGGGTTTTGACCGCTAATGCCTTCTCTTTGCATGCGAGGCCAGATTTGCCTAAAGACCAAATTAGGGCAGGCTTGCACTTTCAAAATTTGGTGACCTCTTATAGTAGCCATCTTTTTTTTCTTTTTTTTTTTTTTTTAATTAAAACCCCCAAACATTGACACAGTGTAATCATTGAGCTGTAGACCATGAACCATTTGTTAGTATCATCTCTAAACCATTCCATCCTTCCAAAGGTTTCAGACATTGGATGAACCACGGCCACTTATTCTTTTGCCTTTCATATCTGATATTTTAAGTATTTAAGCCTGAACTATCTACCACGTTATAAAGGATGCCACAGAGAACAAGGTGGCAGTCAGGTTGTACCACATGATCCAGTAGTCCTTTATGAAGCTCAGAACATCACAGCACAGAAGATATGAAGTTCCAGCAGTTTTTCCACTTCCCATTCTCTGTTGGCTGCAGTTTTATACCACTGCCTAAATGCATCTAGCCCAAATCTCTTCACTCCATTGCCCTATGTCTCTCTCCACAATCCAGTTTTGTTGGGAATGGTGGCACAGTCCACCTCTGCCAGTCTGTCCCTCAGGAACACACCCTGCTTTCTGAAACAATCTCCTATGAAGGACAGTATTTCATCTGGCTTTTCCCCTTTCCAGACCAGTCTTTCCAGCTATTTATCCACTTACATAACACCATCTGCATCAAATGCCAGCAGCATGTAATGGAAAAAAGCATAAAAAATACTGTCCAGTCCTGACCACCTGCCTGTAAAACTCAGTATTCCTATAACTGGCTGTTTCGTTACTGTCTGTATTTTAGTCAACAAAATAAGACTGAAATCTCATATATTGTCACTACCTCAACTGTCAGGAAACACAAAGTTTCCACATCTGTGCACAAGAGGCAGGGAGCAGCCCACAGGAACGGGGGGTCTCCTTCACTTGAGCTGTTCAACTGGCCCCACGGCTGTGGGGATGGAGAGCTGCCATGTCCCCATCTGCCAGTTTCAGGAGGGGATGGAGCCCTTTGGTGGAGTGCAAGAAAACACAATTTTTCATAGCACCTGGAACTAAGCAGGGGTGTAAAGAAAAGTACAAGCAGGCAGGGAGAAATTAATTGTGTTTGAGGGTTTGGGGACATCCTGGGAGCAGACAGTGCACTCCACAGCTCACAGGGGTCAGCCACGTCCCCATGCATCTCCCAGCTGTGGTGAAAAAAATCTGCTGTTCCTAGTGTGGAGCGGAGAGATGGCAAACACTACTCTGAGCGTTTTGAGCAGGTTGCAACAGGCTGTGGCTCTGGTGGGACAGGTTTGTCAGCACTGCCCGATCTGCCTTCGCTGACAGCTACCCGCAGGCTGATCTGAACACGAGGAGGTGTGGAGGTCTGGGCAAGTGAGTTGGTCCGCTGCATGCCCCCAGGCTGAGGAGATTGAGCAAAGCCAACTGGCTGCAGCATGCCACGACCAGGAGGCTGCAGGCACTTTGTCTTGCCTGGCTTTGTATTAGAATTGGACTAAGTGAGCTGATCAGTTGAATGATGAGCACAATTTGTCAAGGCGACCTGCAAAGCAAGCCACAACCTGCAAAGCAAGTCCCTCCTTGCCATCATATGGAGGTGCTGGAGCCTCTCTTCGCAAGGACCATGCTGCAATCCCACCTGCTGCCGCTTTGTGAAGAGCTTCTCATAAACTTGCCCATTTGCAAGCCGCGTGCAACACAAGGCATCGCTGCAAACTCATAATTAAATTCATTACTCCATACAATTTTAAGTCATTCTTCAAATAATTACAGTAATTTGATAAGCAGAAATCACATAAACCTGCTGCAGTTTTATCTCTCCCATTTGCTGTCTGAAGGAAAATGTGTGAGTAATAGTCGGATGATAACAGTCTGGGTTATGCAAGCAAAACAAAATTAATATGATCCTTACTCAAAAAAACCTAAAATAAAACGAAACCAATGACACCTTAGGCAGTGTGGGGTGGGAGCGAGGGGAACAGCAACAGCCGAAGGGAGCGCGAGGAAGGCGACGCCGGGCTGGCCACGCTCCCCACGCCTGCTGCGGAGGTGGGATGCTCCCCGGGGGCAGCCGACCTGCAGCTATTGCTCCTCTCTCCTGGGAAAGTCAGGTAACCTTGGTAACTCTGAGGCCCAGCGAAGGCAAGGGAGGCGGGAGGCGAAAGCTTCCTGCAATATTCACGGGACCATGACAGAACATTCATTAGTGCTCTAATGTCAGGAGGAATCAGCAGCCCAGGCGGCCGCACCGCCCCACTCCGCTTCTCACCTTGTTTATGAGGTTCCTGACCTTTCCTGCTATGAAGCCGGCAAGTCAGCAAACTGCAGCTCGCGGCGCACTGAGGCACGGGGAGGAAATAGCAATGAAAAATTCACACCTGCTGGCTTCTCCGGTGAGCTTGAACTTGCAAATCGAGACCCAGGGAATGAACAGCATGCGCCGTCTCTTGCGGGCCCTGGCTGTCCTTTGGGCTCACCTGCCTCCCAGGCTGCTGAGGCGCCTTCAAGCAGATGCAAATCCACCGCAGGCATGAACGCTGTAAGTACCAGGGCACCCACCATGATGTGGCCGCAAGGACGGTGTCAGCACCCTGCTTTGCAGTGGGCGCAAACAGAGATAAAAAGAGGTGGAACCCGAGGCTACGCATATGGCGTGATTAGTACAGACCCCAACTCCCTGAGTGCCTTGTGTCCTGTTCCATCCGCATGACCACAAATTCAGCGACGGAGATGGCAAAAGCCCTCTCTGTACAGCCACAGGCTCTCTGAACCCCACCAAACAATGTTAGGCGACTAAAGAGTTAATAAACCCAAAAGGGCCAGGGATGAGTTTCACTAGAGATAAGGAAACAAGGAGCATGCTAGGCTGAAATAGAAACATAGACCGGCTGCAAGATCAGTAAAGAGAAGGCCAGAGCTGTGGTTACTCTGGTGCTTGGATTAAGAGCTTCATCGCGTTTCTGCAATCAGATCTGATGATCCCACCAAAGGAACAAAGGGAAGGCTCCAGGCTCTCATTTCACAGAAGAGCGAACGAAGAGTCATCAATTTTCTGAAAGTGACTTTATGCCTCGTTAAGAACCATCTAAATTATATACAAGATGACTTCCAAGTAATGGAAAAATGAATCTGCAGACAGTCCTTTTCTTTCCTTAAGGATGTGTCTCCAACCAGACTGAAACCAAACACTTGTTTCGGGGAGAAAAAATTCCCATCGCTACAGGGAGATATTTCAAAATGAGCACTTCAGTTTTAAATGCAGCTGCACCTTTCATGCTCCTCTTCTTCCCCTAGAGCTTGGAGCACCCTGGCCAAGAAAAGTGATTCAAGTCCTAAGCACCACACATAATAAGCAATTTACGAACTCAAGCAAGATTAGCTTTAAATACCACACTTTCCAGAGGAATCAATCTCAACGTGGCAGCTCCACAGATTTTTTTTTTAAAAGATCTTAAAATGAAAGAAATTTCACATCCTTAATTCTGAAATTAAAAAAAAAAAAAAGTTTGCTGCATAAGCAAGTTCAATGCAACATAAAAAGGGGAGGAACAACACACTGAGACTGGGACAAAACCCCACACATTCTTTTAGCATGTATTTTACCAGCTGCTAAAATCAGAGTCAATTATGAGTGCATGAAAGAAAAATCTATCACAGAGGCTGCACCTCCTTCCACCACACAGCCACAGCCCATGACCCTTGACAAGGTGCTGGGGCCAACCTCATGGCTGCCCAGGTGCTGGTGTGGCTCTGCTGCTGCCCTCCATCCCTGGAGCCACACGCCACGCTGGGGACAGGCGTCATCTCTTCCTTGTGAAGCTGATTCAAAACCGGAGCATGTCACCAGGAAGAACGATGGATTCACCACTGCTTGGGATCTTTCAGAGGAGATTAAAACAATTATAAAAAGTTCCGTCCAGTCTGCCAGAGAAGCTGCATCACTAGTGCATGTGTGTAGAAAAAGGAGTTTGGGCTTGTTGGCCTGAGGGTGCTGCCTGGTTTGGGAAGGCAGACTGCCGAGCCACAGCACCCGCCTTGCTGAGTGGGCCGGAGGCAGGAGTGGATATTTGTGTTGCCCCCAGCACACGTGTGACAGCTGCAACAAGACAACTTCTAATCAATTCCCATAGCCTAGGGCTTCAGACAACTGTCTCCTTTGCTCAGGGAGGAATTTTATTTGCAGTGTGTCCGTGGTTTTGCTTCCTTCCCAGCTTTCCTTGAAGCAGCAGAGAACAGCTATAGGTACACCATGGGCTAGAGAGAGCAATGGTTGGGGGTGATCCCATGAAACCTGCAGAAAGCAAGGGGATCAGAAATACTAATGGATCTTTGGGGAGAGAAAGCAGACGAGGACAGTGGGAGCGGGAGGAAGGGCTGCTTCCCCACCAGAGCAGACCAGTGCAGCTTGCAGGGATGGCACGAGCCCCTTGCGAACACCTCCTTGCCTCCTGGAGGCCTGGGCATCAGCGGCTCCCCTGAGGCTCAGGCTCACCAGCTGTGCCTGGGATGGGTTCTTGTGCAATGAGATGCCCGGGTGTATCGCAGGACTATCTGGTGACTGCCTGAGATGTGAGGACATCGGGACAGATAACCTAATCTCCCTTCTGATCCCATGCTACGGAAATCTCAGGATTCTGCTGACACGGCAAAACTGGCAGCAAACTGCTATTTCAGCTGTGGGTTTCCACTAGGGTCTGTAATCAATATGAACAAATCAGGCAGCAGGAAACAACTGCTGCCATTTTGGCTGCTTTAACCAGATCTGATCCTGTGTCCCTGCCAGAAAACAGTTAAAAGCCCCAGCTCGGGTGACGGCAGCGAGTCCCCCGCAGCCCCCGGACAGGCCCAGGCTGCCGCTGGCCCTGCCGCTGAGGCTGCTGCTGGGCTGGCAGGGCAGCTGGCAGAGCACTGCAAGCCTGCGGCGCTCCAGACATTTGTCACAATTATTGGGGATTTACGAGGACAGGGATCCTGTCAGTTGTCTGTAATTTCACTCTGAATGATACCCCTCTCCGTAGGCAGTAGTCTCTGAATTAAGCTACCCTGGAGGGAGAAAGGGAGATGTCCCCATTGAATGCCTCTTTGACAGACACGTCACCTAAACAAGCTCTTCTGCACAGGTCCCAAACGCCTGCGGGGAGCCTTGGAATAAGTTAGTGTCCAAAATTCCCAGCCCAGCAGCACATCTCACAGCGCTGTGACGAGATGGCTCCTGGGTGCCAAAGACCGAGCCCAACCCACTGCAAGCTGGCACATGCCCCATCTTGGCCACACTGGGGATGTGCACAGGTACTCAACCCAAAGAGCACAGGGATCTGCATTAGCTGGTTGTCTTTGCATGGGATTGGCAGCTGCAACTACTAGGAACAGTTGCCTGTATAAATCTCCAAGCCAGCAAAACCAACACCCCCAAAAACACAGTACAAAACACTTTAAAGAGGAGGGATACCATGTGGTAACAGACGCATTTAATTGAGACCCTACCTGCAGCTGTCCCATATATACACATTCAAAAACCACACTGCCCTGCTTCAATTTGCCTAATATCAGTTTTGTACTACAGCAATACAGCAAGCACTTTGCTCCCTTTGCTAATTACAAAGCCTTAGAACAATACCTGACGGCAGGCAATGATTTTTGCTAATGTAACAGCTCATCTTTTCCATTCCTGAAACTCTGCAAGAAGGAAGTACTCTGGGGGGAATACGTAATCTAGTAGAAGGCATGCCATGCACCTCTTTCTATGAAACTATAATCCTAAGGCTTCATAGTTCACACACTTCCACTTATTGTACTACAGAGGCACTTTTCATACTAGCAGAAATGCTGTACAATTAATTTCATAATCATCAAAAATGTTTTTAAATAGGTGTTTTTAACAGTTGCACTAGATTGTCTATAATTTTTGTTATATGGCATCATGGTAATTCTTTCTGTGGGGCTACATACTGAGGAACAGACCGGTACCACTATTGCTGCTCTTTGGATCATTAAACTTCTATCTTCTAAAGCAATCAATTCTTGCTAATTCATGTTTAACTTTTCATAGATGATTATATGAATTCTAATACCCATTATTTCATGTGTGTTTTCAACAGTCTCGAGTTTCAAGAGCACATCAGTATCACCATAACCTCCCATGGGATACTCATTTGGGGACATTAATTTTTAATGTCCTACAGCACCTACAGCAAAACCAAATTCCACAAATCGTATTTCAGTGGTATGTATCTACCCAGGGAGACTGGCCAGTGACTGCATATTTATGACTGTAATTAACTGCCCTATTTTCAAGTGGAAGAACCACCTTGTACAGGGTACTGACTAAGGAGAAATTTTGAAGGGAATCTAAAGTCAAATAAATGCATATTTTGGAGATAGCAGAGAAAAGACTGTAAATTCTCACAGCCTTCCTAGAAAACTGTATCTCAAAGCATTCTAGTTGAATTCTCCATTTAGTAATCTGTATTTGAGTACTTCTTAGAGACTGGCTGGCTATATTTAAAAATATTCATGACAACCTTTTTTTTTTGAAGCTGAAGGAGCTCCAGAGCATCCCTGGCAGACAGAGCTTATAAACTGCAGCAGGGACACAGAGAAATCTTGCAGAGTTCACAGTGCAAGAGAGGGAAAGCTGCTATGCCGAGGCAGCATACACAGCTTATTAAACCCTGCAGGTCCAAAGAGAGTGGGCAGGATTGCCAGTCCCAAGTAATGCACAGCTCTGTATGAACAGGATTTTAGTTAGTACTACTGCCTTGCACAGCTTCTGCCCATCACTGCTGGGCGTCTACAACAAAGCTGCTGCCTACTCCCCACGCAGCACATCTTCTCCCCAAGCAGCACAACTTCAAATGCCCAGGGAAAACTACTGCCCACTATGCATGCTCATAAAGAAGCTCGGGCTGTGGTTACAGTAGATATTTGCAAGTGTTACGAGGTGCTCTGTTAAAAAAAAAAAAGTCAGTCAAGTGCACACTGTCTTTACAGGCAGATTTTCTTTTTTCAAATTTTGCTTGAGCTGCATATGGCTCTGTAAAGAGCCATTCTTTTCTAAGCATCCTGGCTTTGACAATCATAGTCCAGATTTTAACATTTCAAACAATTCAGCCACCACAGAAATTTGTGCTAATGAGGAAATGTGGCAGAGTACTGTATCATTTTGCATGGGAGCAGGGGGGAGAGAAGAAAAGATGAAGAAGGTCTAGGCAAGGCAGCAATTGAAAGAAGAACTCATTAGGATGTGCAGGCTGGGCCGGGTGGACTCCTGCAGGCTTAAAGCCCACAAGAGTCTGAAAGGTTCTCTTCAGCTCAGAAGGTGGAAATGGCCATAGCTGCCAGTTTGCTCCACAGGCTCTCTGCAGTGGGACTAGACTGGATGGGAGCACAATTGACTGGACTGGTTTGGCAAGTCTTAAAACATCTCTCTGGACAGAAAGAGTCTAACTAGGCACCAAGCTGAAGTAACACAGCATCTACACCATCCCAATGACTGTGCACAGATAAGCTACAGGATGCGGTGATGACAGCAATGAGGAAGGGGGTCTCAATATAAATGCAACCATCCCCCCCAACAATTATGCACATCACATACTAATACCAGAAAGTCTTAAATCGTTAAGGAAATGTAGACAGAGACGAAAAGTAATACGGTCACCACCACTAGTTTTTTATTTTGTTTCGTTTTTAACCTTGGGGGAAAAGGGCAATGACTTATGGTCAGGCAACTTTACAAGGACAGTATAAGGAAGAAAGGAATTTCATTTGTTTCATCTAAACCCCTCTGGGCAGAGCTGGCATTAGACCGAAGTGAAGTATGCCACATGCCTCAATGGGAAAAAAGCAGATGGCGATGATAAGAGGACGAATATTTCTGCTTCCAATCTCTGAGTGCTCCATTTATTCTTAACTAGCTGTTTCCTGCTCAGCACAGCAGATACTGCTCCTCCCCGAGGACAGCTGACTGACCCTAAATATTGTGCAAGTTCAGATTCTGGGACCACTGGGGTCTGAGTCTTGGTTCCACCAAATGTGAAAATGACCCTAACGTCTTTCTGTGTTTTCAAGCTATAGTTACAAGTAATAGGAGATGTATAATAATTTAATGAAAATAGCTTGCTAATGAATAATGACCGTAGGAGAAAGGGTGAGCTTTGTGTTCATACCTAAAAATAGAACAGTGACATGATTAGTTATGAGCCATTTCCAGAGGAAAAAGGGAGATACCAAAATCCATTCCTGACAATTGTGGTTACTGACATGCTAAACAAGGCACTCAGTGTCAAATAACCTGAGAACAACCCTGCTGGCACAGGCCAAGCTTAGTCCAGAGCAGTGCTCCTAGAGGCCACCTAACTCAGGTGAGAAGGGGTGCTTCCTCTAATAGAGTATGACTGGCAGTAGGAGCTGATAACACAGTTATGTTGCTTTTCCACAGAGTTTGTTCTTGGGTAGTGTGTAACCAGCCAAGCTGGAGGATGGATGCTCTAGTTTAGTTAAACCTTTAGTTCATGCCAGATGTGCTGGCAGCTCTGTGCTACATTTTCTTTTCCTCCGAAACTGACAGTTGAGGAAACTTGACAACATTTTCTATCAGCTGCAGCATTGCAGCTACATCCTCTCTCATTCTCAGGGCTGCCAATTTCTCTCCAGCAACCTTGAGAAAGATTCCTTTTGGGGGAAGTTGATGACATCCGAGCCCCACATCCATGTAAGCCATCCATCCCTGGTCTCGTTTCCTGAAAGAGCTGTTTTCAGTTCTGTGCTGTGTCAATGGGCTGAAGATCGAGGTTTGTTGTTCGTGGTCGATCACTAGCAGAACATGGTCTCAAAACTCAGCCCTTCCCTTTACTCTGACTTTACCGGGAAGTCCCAAATCAGCACTGCACAAAAAAGCTCAGCCTCAGTTTCCGAGTCTGTTTTTACAGTGACCTCCCAGGACCACCGCTGAGCGAGTTTCATGGCTCGCTCTCACCTGAAAGAGAAACATCCACTCTGGATGGCCCGGTAGGACTCATGGCACATTGATCCAGCAGTGTGAGTTTTAGTACAGCTACCACCTTTCTGATACCCCAGATCAGGGACCTGCACTTTCCTGTAAAGGAATTTAAGTTGCCATCTGATGCAGAGATGAAATTGCAAGGTGGAAGGACCTAGTTAATGTTGTGGTGGAAGCAGTGTGCCTGCAAAGATGGAGAGGAAGATTTGCCACTAATTCATATGATTGCTTTCTGGTTTTTTCTCCATGCCACCCCATCGGACATTACTTACTGATAAGCATGAATTTCATTTCATTCACACTTCAAAATAACCTGAGTGAAAATCAGTTCTTTGCTGTTTTCAAGGAAAAATCTAACCAGAACCACAAAGCTGAGTTAATCCAGAAATTACCTGCTATATTTCCAGGTAAAAATTATAAGACCAGAAAGAGCATTTGGTCACCTTGCCTGACCTGCCATATCAGACAAATTCCATGCAGCAGCCCTTCACACCCGCCTTGTACTCTATTTCCACTTACGCTGGGCTGAAAGGTCTTGCAGAAAGGTGTCCAGCATTAGATAACATCAAGAGAAAGAGAAGCCAACACTTCCAGTGGCAAATCAGCCCCACTGTTGGAGATCTGAGCCTTATTTCTGCTTCAATTTCTCTGGTTTCAGCTTCCAGTTATTGATTCTTGTTCTGGCTGTCTGATGGATTAAACAGTCATTCTTTGCAGCTAGCGCCTTCTCTCACTTTAGGTACTCGTACTCCACAAATATTTCACCTCTTGCTCTTCCTTCTGGTAAGTGCAGCACACAGAGCTTCAAGTCTTTTGCTGCATGGAATATTTTTCCATTTGTAGATTACTTCTTGTGGCCTTTTATGTACCACGTATTGTAGTTAGGGCCTGCATTCCTCATTGTCAGAAAAAATATGGGCATGTAAAACCTCTGTTACTGCACTTGTCCTCAGGGTAACTTTGGGCAGAGGAACAAAAGACAAGAGCCATCTCTCAAAAAAATCTGTATTCCTGGGAAGAATAGCTGACCTCTCTCTCATTTGTACTTCCTTCCTCCCCAGCAACAACTTAGCTCTTCTGTCCCTGTCTTCTACAGCTCCTACACTTACTCGACATGCACTTCACATATAAATGAAGCTCACTCAAACACTGGATGGAGAGCAGTCCACGTAGGAAAAATCCATTATAAACCTAGGTCTATTTCTGACAGTTTGGTCTTTCACCAAAAATGTTTAACAAGGGTATTTTTAATGAAATATAACAAATGTAATTCTTACTACAGCAATTTTAGTTTGCATATTATCAGTCCTGGCAAGATTTCAGGAGTTGCTAGCCATGGTCATGGTGCCAGCTCTTTGTCCTTGTGGTAAGGAATGGCTTGTTCTCGCTTTTCATTATAAGAGCATAATGTGACATTTGTATAAGCAGCATGAGAGGAGATCAGTGTTTATCATTAGCATCCATTAGACCTCTGCCGGTCCTGTGATGACTCAGGTGAGAGGACAGTCTGCCTGTCACCCACACTGGGAACCAACAAAGCACCCATGCAAGGAACACTCACAGGATGCCAAGTGCAGTCATGAGGTCGCCCAGCTTGAGGCTTACTGCACCATGCTGGTGAGAGGGGACATCTGAGCAAAGGGCATGTTTGAAACCCATTTTAGCTGCAGCATATCACACTGCTGGAAACCAGCTGCAGCCTCTGAAGATTTTCATCTTGTCCTGAAACTTACTCCCCGTGGAACAGGATGCGCCCCAAGAACTTACCCCATGTGACAGCATGCTTGGGGGAAGGAGGGATCACACTAAAATAGCAGGTATTGTACTTGTGTTTACAGGCTTCGGAGAGAGAGATGGGAAGAGCACCCCAGGTGTGCAGGGTCTAGGGACAACAGGCAAGCTCCGTGCCCGGGACAGTACAGCTGCAGGCAAGATCTCCACCAGGGAACAAAGCAAAGGCTGATGGTACTGGCACAGCCAAAGAACTAAGTAAGTAAAAGGAGCAAACCCCTGGAGAGAAGAAGCTGTGCAAGACCTTTGAGTGCAGGGCCCAACAGAGCAAATTGGATGAGAAACGTGAAAGAGAACCAGAGCAGGATCTGAAGAGGCACCGATGACCTCTTGACAGCAGGGGAACAAGCCTCTGCTCCAGTGATATCTTGATTATAATGGCAACTTTGACCAAGACAGACTGAGACACTTTCACACACATTTAGTGTCTGAAGGAAACACTGATTGCAGAAAGACCTAAACCGTTCATCCCCTCTCCAACTTCTTCTGTTGAAAGTAGCCCCAGGTTCAACAGAAACAACAATGGAGACAACATACAAAGAGGAAGGAGGATAACTTCGAGCAGAAATGTAGCAATCAGGATTGTTGTGACAATTTCAGCCAGTAATTAGTAAACGGAAAGTTAATTATTGCTACTCCCCCCTTCCTTTCACCACGGCTCATCCAGCTGTTCATAAATTGATAACCATAGAAATAAGCGTGAGCCAAGCCTCGGTAGTTGGTATTCACGCAATATCAAAGGAACGCATTTGCATTCTTTGCCAGAAGAATCAATTTACCTTGATTGATGATTGAACCTCAATAAGTTCTTTAATATTTTGGTCATTAACCGTGATGCCATAACAGTGTCACCAGAGTGCTATTGTATTTCACACCACGGCTCTTATTAGCTGCTCTGTGTAATATGCCCGAACTTCTAATTGAGCCCTTTTAAATATTGATAATCAACATATTTCAAAGATGATCCTTCGAAATAAAGCTCAGCCTGCCCAGAACTCTTTATGAACACAGTGATTCCTGTCACTGGAGAGGCTGGGCAGTCCGAGTAGATGCAACAGGGTGCTGCTCAAAGCAGCAAAGGCCTGCCCTTCTTCTCAGTGTTGGTTTTGTCATCAGTTCCCTTTTTCCTTCCCAGTAACATTGAAACATTGTTTCTGACTACAAACCCTGCTCCTGCTTCAAAACGACCTGCAGTAATTTCATTTTCCCTCTTCCTAACATTTCAAAATGAGATCAGCAGTAATACTTCTCTTTATGCATTGGGCTAAATGTAGGCAGATCTAAACCAACCTTCCTGATGATAGATATATGGCTAAAGTCAAAGAGCTAGAGGCACTTAAAGTGCTATAAAAAGAAAATAAAAGAAAAAAAAAAAGACATTGTTGGTATTTTGCAGTTGAAAAATAATGGAAGAAAATCAAGAATAGTAGTTAATGCAAGCAGCAAAAAGAAGCTTCAGGGCACCGGGTAGGTGGTCTTCAGTTACAACAGCAACCTTAGCATTGCACTCCTGTCCTTGCTTTTATTCTGTTAAGCAGTGACACGCTGACTATTTACTGTCAGGAGAAAGCATCAAGCTGTTCC
This sequence comes from Haliaeetus albicilla, assembly GCF_947461875.1. Taxonomy (NCBI): domain Eukaryota; kingdom Metazoa; phylum Chordata; class Aves; order Accipitriformes; family Accipitridae; genus Haliaeetus; species Haliaeetus albicilla. Next base: position 12,728,073 of record NC_091490.1, read on the forward strand.
TGCTACAGATACGAATGCCAGTGATGCAAAATCTGTCCCTGTGCAACATCTCCTGTTTGTACTGGAGTAGCATACCACAAGCCTATCAAAGTTGAGCCCCTGGCCTAAAGAGATGGCAGATAGCTCAGGTACAGCTCTGCTGAACTGAGTTAACTCACAAGCAAGGTAAATTAGCCCATGCTTATCTCCACGCTATCAAAACAAGATCCTTCTTGAGAGCCAGCATGAGCACTTGTATACTGAACCGAACGTGTGGTGCAGGTGTATCCTCAGGTTTACACAGATACAGCCAGCTTGCGTCCAGTCACCCATGAGCACGGCAAGAATATGAAAGGCCAAGAGAGAAGCTGGTAACATTTCAATACCGTGTTCAGAGGTGAGACGATTAATGAAACTGACACAGCAGTGCGTCTATTAAAACGAGGGGACAGTGGGAACCTGCACTCTGTTCCTGCTGCACCAATTGTCTGTTGAGTGGCTGGTAAGAATTAAAATTGTGCTGTCAACGGTCTAGGTCTCACATGATTACACACCTTTAAAACCAATCAGGAAGAAAATAAATTCAGATGTGTGTGGCAAGAGTTGAATAGGGAAGATAGTACAACAAGCCTCCATTACCTCCTAAGAGCTGGTCAAATATTAATCACTACAAAATCTCTTGACAAAACCAGTGGCACAGTTCAGCCTTTCCAGACACGCAGAAACACAGAATGTCTGTGAGGATCACGGGATCTTCCCATCTGTGCTAGACAGCATACCAAAGCATACCTCACTTCTCTGCTGGCACTATCACAGAGATGATGCACCATCCACAACAGAAATACATCCACCAAATGTGGATCAAGGGTCTTTCCTGGCCTGAGGACCTCCTGCTGAGGCTACTCCCACAGGAGGAGGTACCCTCTGCAGTGGAGCTGACCTCCCCAGCCCTGGCAGCCTGCTAACAGTAGTCAGTGCCTATTACTATGAGCAAGAAGAAGAAAATTCTCCTATTTTATCTAAATTTTATTTCCCCCCCCTGCAACAGCTCTAACTCCTCCCTTATCCAAACCTGCAACAGGTGGTTAGGTTTTTTTAAATTTGTTGTTTGTCTTTGGTATTCTCTGATGAGAAAGTACAGATGCAAAGAATTCTTACCTTTGCATCTTTTGTTTTTGCATCTCTGCATATTAACAGAATATTCAATGAACTAATTTAACACTTCCCAGTGATCTACAAATAATCCTTTGTGTTTTTGAAATGTGGCTATAGGCAGAAAAATGACTGCATCATTTTTTTAACATAACTGTTCTGTTCCCTGTGTGTAATCAGTCATGTCTGCTCACTGTATTAACAAAAATGAAGCTAAACATCTTCTTATCCTATTGTTTTGCAAAATAAATGTAGCTCTAGGAGAGGAAGCTGGCATCTATTCTGGCTCATTCATCATTAATAATATTACATGCAAAATTCTGAATTACTGTATCGCTGAACTAATATCCCAGTTTTACTCCCTGTTTTCCAATGAACCTGTAGTGGTGGTAGCAGAGACACCACCACCAGCAAACTTCTCTTTCTGGAGTCAAAAGACTTTCTTCTTCACCATCCAGAGTGAAAGATGGAAATAAAGAAACCACACAGACACCCCCTCCCCCTTCCAAATAAGATGAGATCTGTAGAAATAAGGCAGCAAAAAAAGCAAGCTTTTCTAAATAGTCGGCATGTATGTTCAAGCAAAATGCTTTAAATAGAGCCAATGGATTTAGGGCGATGCGCTCTGAATCCAGACACATCTCCAAGCACGCTGACATGAGAACTTCTCTGAAGCAACTTCCTACCGAGGTGTTCACACACTGATGCAGCTGCCAGGGGTGATAGCAAGATGGTTCTTGATTCAGCTTATTTTGGCTGAGCCTGTGGGTGATTTCGACCATATTTTCTCCCAGGTGCTGCTGCATTAACTGTATGAGGAATGCATGAGGCACTGAAGCTGACAGAGACTTATAGCTCTGAAACAGAGATAGTTACAGCTGCACATACACGCTTCCTTTCTTATTAAGGAAGAAAAAAGTGCTGCTATTTACCCTGTTAAGATCCCTAAAGCAATCTCTCAGTCAGCCTGGACAGGCAGCATGCATCTACTGTGTCCTGCCTGGCCCTCTGAGCTGCACCATACCCAAGCAGCACATGTGCTCCCTTCGCCCAAAGGAGTGGCATCCTGCCATTGGGCTAAGAGTTAACTTGGAAAGGTCACCGCCAAGTCCCATCTCTTATTTTCCTGTGAAACCCTTCGGATTACCTCCCTGTCTTGTGTCAAGTTCTCCTGCATCTGATCCCTGGAGCAAATGAGCCTTTCAGGGCTAGGAGGCAGCTCAGCACGGCATGCAAAACCACGGGAGGGGACGAACTCTGCAGGGCTGTAGTCTAACTACACAGAGAGGGCAGCCCAACTCAAAGGGACCATCCCAGTGAGGTAGATTAGCCTCAGTAAGCAAGACAAGACAAAACTTGAGGAGCAGAAGATGCAGTGCCAAGAAGTGAGTTTTCAGATGTGCTAACAACAACAGCAACTTGTTGCCAAACAGAACTGTGATTTATCCAGCAAATCTGCTTTCACATCGGCAAACTCAACTATCTAGACAGACTTTGGCTGAAGATATGGGGAACAAAAAAAAGACCCCTTGGCTCCAGCATGCGTATGAGCAGACACATGTGCGTGCATGTACGTGTGACAGTGAGAAAACAGTTATACTCACAGTTAAGTTTTTATCCCTGGTTTCTTCAGTTGAAAACCACCACCACTTTATTTTCTCCTTTGGTTACATCAAACTTGGCATTTTAAAAGCTTGGGGGTTTTTTGTTCCTTTTTTTTTCTTTCCCCTCCCCCCCCCTTTCTTTAAACTGAATGCTGTTTTGAATTTGTTTTAAGATGAATGTTGCTTTCATTCCCATCACTGGTTCCTAGCCTGCATTTCTGAGCCTTTGCTGCATTTTCACTACATTTAGCACTTACTAGGCAATTATCACTGAGTCAGGTAGAATGACGGCATTTTTACAGTTCAAGCACACAGTTCTGTATTTCAGGGAGCTGATTTTTAAACTACTTAGATGTTAATAGCATCCACCTAATTGTACAGATCAGAATGTTACCAGCTAATCCTTGTGCTATCCGGCTGACTTCTGTCAGCTGCTCTTTTGCTTTAGTTATCAATGTCAAGGTATATTTTTGATCACAATTATTAAGGTGAGGTCAGAAATACTTTTATTTGTATTCCTAGGTGCTTGCATCTTTCTGGTTTTAAACCTCACCAGCCCATTGCTTGTTACACAAGCAGAATCTCAAAGCACTGTTAAAGCATCACAGGGTGGAATTAGTTTTTACTGCAATCCTCCATTTTCAAAACAACCAGTACATGATTGCCACAGTTCTCAGGGGAAACCAGCTTAAGTGTGTGTCCATATTCCCCCTGCATTTCAACTCAAAACATTTTATAGCATCCAAAATATTGGTGTGTGAGAGACTGGAGGAATGTCCGTTTGGGATCACAGGAAATAAACCACCGTCCTCTGCCTACTCCCAGGCTTTCCTTGATATTTGTTAAAATGGAATTTAGACTTAAAAAATAAAAAAATCTTCAGACAGTTTCAGTGCAACCACAGCTCTATTACACCACTTTTGCTGTACAAGAAACTATTTCAGCAGAAGGGGATGAGGAGATCCTTACAAGCCAAAGTATACTGCTATAATGGGAAATGATGAGGGAAAATGGTTTCAAAGAAAATCTATTACTATTCCCTTGTGATGGCCAAATAAAAGAGCAAATGCTATTGCCACTGAGTCACAAGAAAAGTGGAATTAAAGAGAGTTCTGTTAATGTGCAGATTTTGATATGCAGCTCCCCAAAAGGAAGGGGTACAGAAATAGTAACTGTCATACAGTCATTTATTAATAGCTAAATTTGTTATACATCTGCTCTGTGTAGACAGACTCTCCCACCAACTCAGCCAGCCTGGTCTGTGGGAACTGGGAGGGCAGCATGGCTCCACTATGAAATTAGTAGTTTAAAAAAAAAAACAAACCCCAAAACCCCAAACCAAAGCTGGAATGAAAAAGTAGAAAGGCATGACAGAAACAACACAGGATCAAAACAAGAAAAAGCAGTATAGATGAGTCAAGAAAGTAGAAAATCCAGAATGATGTAATGCTGCCATAAAAGTTCTAGGAAATGAGGAGATAGTAGAACTAAATAACAGAAAAGTAGGTCTGATAAATAAGGGAGAATGGCACACCATTTAGGATTCAAGTGCGTGAGCCGCTCAGCACTTTTTCAAAAAGAAGTACAGGGAAGAAAACTCAGGTTTTAGTTTTAATGCCGACGTGTTATGGGAATTAGCTAACGAATTTACTATATCAATTGCAATTATTTTAAAGTCTGTAGAGAGCTAAGCCATCTGAGAATCAGAAAAGCAGCAGAACCTACTGCAAGAGGCGGCAAAAAGGGTGATCTGGGAATCGCTGCCCTGTAATGCCAAAACTGTAACAGAACAAATGCGAGTGACAAACCTGCCTATGTTGAAGCGCTAGCAGTAAACCTAAGACTCATCAGGGATACAAAAACAGCAGGTGAGAAGTAGTAAACCCAAGGTTTTCCTTCTGGTTGGATTAGAGAGTCAACAGAAAAGTGTGCTATAGCACTTCATAAAAGCCCATCCCCAAAACTGAAGCTGATTGGGATTAAATCCTGGTGGAGATGTCTGAAAACTTACTAAATGTCCATAACTAAAGGGTAAGGATAAATGATAACATGCTACCCCTGAGACTGGTGTTAGGGACAGATCTTATTTAACATTTTAATTAATCTAGGAATAGGGAAATCATTGCTAGTCACATGGGTAAAACCCAAGTGGCGGGTTATAATTAACCACTAACCCACCCAGAGACTGATGGGAGGAGGAAGCATCCAGAGTCTTCTATCCTGGTAACCTACACATCACTTACATTGTCCTTAAGATTATAAAATGCTTCAGAATATACCATATTTTCACTCTGGTTGCTCTGACCAGAGCTCTGACTTCTACTGTCAAAATATACTGCAATGAGAAATGAGACAGCGTAGATATTTCACTTTGCGTCTTTGGCTGGCACGTAGCATTGATACAAGCTCTTAAAGAGTTCACTGAATTGGTCAAACGTCAGGATGCAGCAACATTTGTATCCTGAATTTGCAAAGATGTGGGGCTTCTTTTTTGATGAAAAGCACCTGTAAAGTGCAGGGTTATTGTGCTCCCTTTTGCCATTTCTTGGATAAATGTCATCATCTTTAATGCTACCAATCTTCTTCTATAGCCTGCGGGGGAGATTTTCTAAGGCAAAAAAATGGCTTGTAGGTGCTTAATTCCCATTAAAAGCTACTGGGGAGATAAGTACCAAACTGCTATTGGAGCCTTCAGGAAAGAAGTCTTCCTCTAAACCACTGTTATCCACCCTTCCAACACCTGAAATAAGCCACTGATATAATATATATTATTGAAACAAGGGATGTTTGAATCTGCAGTGAAATCACTTTGTGGCCTGAGAAGTAGCTTTTTGGCATCCCTGTGCAAGTATGCAGAATGAAGTGAGACAAGATGCACTCTAATTCCGCTTCTAAAAAGCTCTCTATTTTAGGCAATGTAACATGAGAAGGTGGATGTGTCATCTATCTGACTCAGCAGAAGAATCTCATTTAAGAACTCCACTGCAAGTCTTGACTGGTATTAATGAATACTTGTATTTGGTTTAGAGGTGAAATATTGTGTACATAAAACTCAAGAGCATAGAGGCCATCAAAGAACGAAAGAGCTTTGGCCAAGAGATCTACTATTGCCAATATTCTTCTTTCTTTCTGTGCTGTTGGTCTCCATTCTCATGTTGACGTTTCCAAGGGACCCCTTTTTGCTCTGGATGCATGGGCTCTGGTCTTTTGATGGCTTCAATAGAAGTTGTTAGCTCTCCTTCCCCATCCGCAGGGAATATGCTCTTTGTTAGGGCATTTTACAAGTCACTTGTGCTGGGGACCAGATATAAAAAACTGGTCAAAAATACACAAAAAGGGCATGTCAAACAATCTGACCTGTGCACTGTGTCTGCACCCCAGGAAACCCTCACCACTACCTTCACGTTTCTCCCATGGCACTATTCATCAACAGATCTCAACGGTTTTACAAAGAGGGTGTACCATGGTACTATTTGACAGACAGACCTGGAGCCCTGTGAAAGAAAATAATTTTGCATAGTCACCCAGGAGATCTCTTGTGGAGCCATGAATACTCTTCATGGTCTCTGGGGACCCAACCGGAGCCTTGGGAAGACACAAACAGTGTTTTGTTTCTCTAACTCTCTGCTGAGTCTGCTGGGAAGAGGGCCACTGTGATGGCAACTCATGCTGCAAAAGGCAGCAGCACCCACTGGAGCACTACTGAGATAACAAATTCATTTTGGACAGCTAATACAGAGAGATTCACCGGTGACTTTAATCAGTAGCAAGTTAAGACAAATTGGAAGCCATGACCTACAAAGAAAGGCTCTGCAAATCCCCCTGCCAGCCTCCCGAGGATGGCAGCTCCCCCGGTACACAGCCTTGATAAACGGATCCTTTCACAAGGTCTAACTCATTTAATCATCCCCTCTGCTTGCATTAACCACTTCTGCAAGGGTATCTTTCCTGTGCATATTGCTCAAGTTAGGTCAAAAACCTGGTCTTGTTTTCAAATCCACATTCATGATGAAAGCCTCCAGTCTTAAGACTTCTATTCTTCCGAGACCTTTTCGGTTATAAGCACTGTGAATAATTCTTTTGCTTTTTCTCCCTGCCTGCTATAGGACTTCCTCCCTAAAGCACAAAACATTTTTCCTTGCTGAATTCTCTCCATGCGCCTCCTCCATACACAGCGAAACAGCCCGACATGATGGGCTGGGTCGAGGCGCACAATGACCAGTCTCCCTTTGAGCGAGAAGCTTCTGTTCTCAGCAGAAGGGCTGAACCCCAGGTAATCTATTCACTCCCTACCTGGCAAGGGAAGCAGCAAAAGAATAATTCACTGCACTTGTAACTGAAAAGCTGTCACAGAAGTACAGAACTCGGACTTGAGCCTTCAACAATGAACTTTAATTTGAAAATGGCACGAAGTTTTGACCTAGAGCGAACAGCTTCCCTTGACAAGGCAGACAATTAGAGAGGAAGGAGTGACCTCCGAGCTTTCAACTTGCAACCAGCCCGAGCCGTTCCCCGGTGGTGGCAAAGACTAAGCCAAGGTGTCCTCCCCCGAGGATGCCCAGCTCCGGTGCAGTCACAGGGCAAAGCCATGAACAACCCGAGCCCAGTGAGCATGACACGTTTTGGGTGGCCCGAAAGGCATGGCAGGGATGACTGTGCACAGCGGTCCTGGGCAGACGTGAGCCTGCCCACCGGGGCGCCTTGCAAGAGCACTGCTGGCACAGCCGCAGCGCTGCTTTGTGCCTACACTTGCTGCCTCCCCTTTGATTGCAAATATCCTTGATTTTGGCAGCATGTCTTCTAACCCTAACGGCCTTTCCTAAATGTAATTTTCAAATGTTTACATTTCCTTCTTTTCCCCACAGTAATTTTCGGTGCTTTCAACGTTTCAGGGATTCAGCTACATAAATAGATACCCTAATCTTGTAACAACATACTAGATTACATAATTGCGATTAGGATGGGTAATTACACAGTGCCCATGTGAGACAGACAGCTTCAACACTCCACATCACAACCGTGTCAAAATATTTTATTTACAGAATATCAGAACTAGTAACTCCACAGGCTACACTGTATTTTACTGTAAAATGTTAAATTATTTTTTTTATATGGCTATACAATAATAATTAGAAAAGTCCTTCAAGTGCTTGCATTTTGTTTCTATTTTGTTAAGAAAAAACACACTGTTGGGGTCCTCCCTACTACAGAACATTTCAGCAGCAAGCTAGTTTTCACAGCCCTGGTAAGAGTGCTCTTGTTTGTTGTAGAAACATTACTAGACAATATTATAATGCTTTCCTGAAGTAAAGCTCACAGATGAAGTAAAAAAAATTAGCCATAGTAGATATTTTTGTCAAGGTATTTAGCTCTCATTTTGATCTGCTGATGACCTTTTACTTGAGTGAATCACAACTACATCCTAATGCCAGAGCTTATTCACCAGCTATGAAAACAACCTGGAATTGCATGCAAATTTTATTTTTGTTTTCCCTCATGACCTCGAATTTATACTACTTAGTGCTCCATCACAGAAATGTCAAAAATCACAAAGACCCTCTGTAAGACAGTGAAGAGTGCAGAAAAAGCTCTCTAGAATTTGGTGGGGGCAGGAGATTGGCACAAATTACATCAGGAGTTTTTTAAACAGCCAGCCTTGCAAGGAAGGAGATAAGCTTAAAAACCGCTATGAGCAGGAGTAACCCTGCCAGCTGACATGAGCACCACTTTACAAAGACTTGACTCAGGAAGCCTAAGTAAGGGTTTAGGCACCACAGCCCAGTATCATAAATGTCACATTATACTGCTCCACAGAAAAAATGGAGCGAGTGCTTGCTGACCCCAACTATCTGACACGGGTCTAATTGTATATTTACTTCACATACAAAATAGCCTGGGTTAGTATTTTCCATACAGCTAACCTGGAACTTTGGTAAATAACCATGGAGCTGCATGAATACTGAAATGACGATCCTCTCATCACTGTCACACTCAGTGCATCACATGAATTTTTGAATCGACCGTGACAAACACACATTAGAGGTTCTCACAGTGAACTGCTACTTATGTTAAAATACATTTTTCGAGGTTTTACAAAGTTTAATTGCACAGGATGAAACATGACACCTAGGCATTTGATTTATTACTAAGCATGGCTCTATATTAGTGAGACTGCAGAGCATACAGTGTTGTGGAATTATTTTTACTCTGTCATGACAGATGGACCCAGGCAGCATTCGGTAAAGACTGCGTGCAAGTGTGCAGATACATGCTGCAGGTGGGATCCTCTCTGCTGCCTCCTCCAAGCCAAGCTGTTATACTTGAAAACAGCACATTACAGATGACGAAGAAATCATCATCATCTACGTTTTTGAAATGGCAACATAGATTTCAATCTTCTCTATATGAAAAAAAAAAAAATCTGTCTTGACTAGAAAGCAATGTAAGCCTTCCGGATTTGAAAGGATCTATAGAACAATAATCTCTGAGCATTGGTTATAATCCTACCCTACAATGGGTGTACATGGCTCAGGCTGCAGTGGAGCACACAACTACTCCATGGAGGTAGCAGTAGATGCAGCAAGGTAACAGGCTGCCATCTCCACTTTCCAACCTATACTTACGCTTTGGTTTCATTTTCCCTCACCCCATACAGCAGGGTACGCCATTTTGTGCTCTGCTCTCTACCACCCAAGACAGCACCCCCCCAGCACTTCCACTTCTGGAAGATGCACGTATTAGAAAATGTAAGTTTCTCTGCACAAGCTGGACAGCAGGGCGTGAGATCTGAACAACAAAGTGAGCAGCAGCCCCCGTGCTGCTGGCTGCAATCGGACAGGAGTGAGAGATTCCTCCTGTGCTTCTGAAATCCGCGTTTTCCACTTAGAAACCAGCTGACAAACTACCATGTCGGGACCTGGAGTAATGACAAAGCTGCCCTTGCCTCCAGCACCTCCGGAGCCCTGCAAGTATCTGCCAAGACCCCCACGATCTCCTCTAGAAATGGCACAGGGGATCATTAAAGGAACCTCTATGACATTGGCACAGCAGGCAGCATTAGCCGCAGCTTTACACGTGGTGTCCATTGCTCTCCCCCTGCCAGAACTTCCCATTTCATTTTTCCCTAACCTATGCACAGCAGGGCTGCATCGGTTCCCACAGTGCACCCGACCTCCGTGACCAGCCGGGCGTCCAGACTAGCGTCACACCTCCCCCAGCAACAGCAGTGTGCAAGGCAAGTCAAGTTTTGTCCCATACCAAGGCAGGACTGTGCACCGATTTCCACTTTATGCTTATAAAGGTGGCATGCTGATAGTGGGGTCGAAATGCCAGAGTAGCACCCTGCCTGCAAGGGCCCTAAGGAAGAGCGTGGATGTGGCTCTGCTGGCACAGCTCTCCAGAGGGCTCCTCTTACAAGGGGACACCTGAGCACAGACCACCCTGCCTTCTGCTAAGCAGAAGTGATATTTGGCAGCCGTGTTTCTGAATGTCAGCCAGCTTCTCTGTCTTTCCTACTTACTTCACCCTTGTGAAAAATCCTCCGTGACCTGCTCTGCCATGCCACTGGGTATATCAGTCACAGAGTCCCTCCAGCTGGGGCAAACCTCAAGTCACCATTTCATGTAAGCTTTCAGATAATTAAGATTTCTTCAGCACAGCCTGTATAGGATAATTTTGAAACTGTTATTCCATGATTTATGAGAACTGTGGTTAATACTTGAGAAAAATGCTTTTAAAGCTGAATTCTCACATAACACTTTAACGTATTGTTGACAGCCAGCAATACCCTCTCTCCCCATTTGTTTTCGGAGCTGACACTAAACCTTCCTACAAAGCTAATTAAATCACCAGGAAAAGCATCTGACAATGTCCAACAGGCTTAGAAATGGTCTTAATCAAGGCCTTTGGCACCAAGTTCACATTCTTCTGAGGAAAAACTTTATATTAAATCTCCTTGAAATCAAGTGCTGTGGACTGGCCCCTTTCCAGTAGCTCAAGATATCACTGCCCAAACTTAAGGAGTGCTTTGTTCCAGCTGGAACCAAGCTTAAAGCTAGATGAAATGGAGGTGGGAGTAAATCTCTCTATTTCAACCAAACCAAATGACATCCACTCTATCCTCTACTTTTTAACAGAGGCCAGAAAAGGGCATCAACTCAACAGGATCAGCATCAATTGCTCTATCAGAAAAACTACTGTTAGCTAAGATAGTTCAGCCTTGTATTCAGCAGTGTTTTACCATTTGAGTGTATTGTTCTGTGACTAGGAAAAGCTGCAGTCCCCCAGTAACATGTTTCTGGGCTGCTCTGACAGAGGGGCACTGGCTTTCTGCCTAGAAGCAAAGGTGCAAGCTACACCAAGAGCCAGGAAAAATAACTGAAACAAATGTCCATGGTAATCTCTGGAGCTCAAGTAATCTCTCAAGCTCTCAGGCCAATTCAGATGCTTACTGCTCTTTGTTTAAGTGTTGAGTTCTTTATGGTTTGGCTTTGTGCACCGTCTTATACGAACGTTGACAAATACTAAAACAGCATTGTAACATTTCAAGGCTCATTCACAGGACTCTAAGGAGGGGACTGGATGTCATGTTCCCTTTCAAAAATACAGCTGAAGTGAGTATTCTGCAAAAATTCAAAGCAGATTTCAGTTACAAAGAGCAACAGAAGATAAGCAGTGCATAAGGGGACACTGAACAGGTCATGGAGTCTTACAATAAATATTACTGAAAGTCAGTGCTGAGGTTCGATTCATAACATCTCTAAAGATATTTATCATTATTATCAACAGATTATGTGCCTTGTTTTAGGGGAAGCTGACTAAAGACTGCTGTTAAAACTATTCCTAATAGCTGATCACACATTTTTACTGATATTTCAGCTTTAATTCTGATCAACTTTTGTTGGTTTATAAGCACTGTTGCCAACTTTAAAGCCTGCAAGCAACCACATTATGCACTAGATAATGAATACACTCCCTAACTTCAGGCAATAGGCAGAAACTCCATTAGACAACAGTTGAATGAAGGGGAGCTCTATATATATCTCCGTCTTCCCAAGTGCTCTAGTGTGACATTCCTATGGTATTTCTAAGAATGAGGCTCCCTGCCAATCACTCTGAATACAAGCGTTGAGTCCTTGTTCCTCCCCTGAGAGACGGTCTGCTCTGCTTGCAGCTACACAAATGATGCTCCACAGGTGGACAAAAGAGGAGAGGGCAATTGGAAAGCCTCGTTGAACAGCTTCCAAATTCTCTGCACAAATAGGTGCTGGGGCAGAGCCATACATACACAAAACCAGGAATGAATTAGAAAAAGCTGCAGAAATGTGTCACAAAAACCTCTTCCACCTCAGTTTGCCGTAACTTAAAATACAGAACAGAATGAAAACAAAGTAATTGGATGGACAGATGAGAAAAGGCAATGCATGTCCTCAAACCTCACTCAGAGTGCTCAGAAGGGAGTCAATAGTAACAATCATATATAAAACTAAACACCTCCACATTTCTCCCTCCTCTGAGGTTTCCCAGCACATCTCTAGTCTATTAGCTCATCTTTCCAGCAGTCATTTTCATTTTCTACCATGTACAAGGCCAAGCACATTACCAGTGCACAGCAAGCTATAATAATGATTGACGATTACATATGGACAATGCAAAGTTGAGATTAAGAGCCACATTAAAACAGCATCAGAATTTCAGAGAACTTTATCTGATAAGAGCTTAGGAATAAGAATGGTAGAGAAGAGTAGTTACAGAAACCACCAAGGAAACCCTTGTTAAAAGGGTCTGCATCCATTAAACAGAAACAGGGATATACACAAAAATAATTAATCAAAAAATGGATAAGAACAAGCACTGTATATCCCCCTGAATCCTGCTATCAGGTTAGATGCAAATTTGTATAGGCATAATGTGTACCAAAAGCCTCAAACTACTGTTCCAAGCAAAACACTGTTTAGCCTTAAAATATTGTTTCTAATTTTAGGTAACTACTTCTCAGAGGTTGCACTCTTTCCTGTTCAGACTTCTGCATTAAGAAACAATGAAATGACATAGTTCCCAGTGCTTCTGCCACTCTACGGTGTACATGCTGCAGGCAACACACTTAAGACTCGCTCAGCAGAATTCCCTCAGAAGGAACAGAGAACCCATTTGAACTCGACTACTTGGGTTTTTATACTATAGCTTTCTGGCTGTTAGGGATGATATTAAAAGGTGACCCTTTTGGTCAAGGACTTTTTTTTTAAAGCGACAAAGCAGCAAGTCTTACTATACTTCACATAATTGCAGGTCTTCTTACGTTAATGATTATTTGATACAAACTGAATTCCTAAAGATGAAAATCTGTTTCCAAGATGTTTTCTGCCTCAGTGAGCTTAATGCAGGCAAGAACAAGCACTGACGATTACTCTGGACAGAGGGTTTTAGTGTTTGTAGAATGTACAGGTCTTGCAAAAGATCAGAGTTCCACTCTGTTGAGTCCTGTGTAGATGACGGGATGACAAGTCTCTTCTTCAAAAGATGTAAGGTCCCATAATTCAACAATTTTCTCTCTTCCGTCCTCCCTTCCACTCTTCTGGTGTTTAACATAAGAAGAGTTGTTTAAATCATAGCAGCATTGTCAGAAAGTCAAAGAGTTAAAGGTTTCATCATACCATTTATGGACTGCCAGATGCTACAAGCTTGTTATATCCAACTTTGATTAGCTGTAAAATGAATCTACAGACAGATTACTGCTGTTTGCCCAGATCGCTTTTCCCTTTTTGGGTTCAGGATTTGTATCTGTCATTCAGCTGAAGTAGCAGCCAAGATTATTGGCACAGTACTCTCTTCATCCCTGGCCATTTAGTTTCTGATAACTGTGGTGTAAACACATTACAATAGTGTGAGATCCCTATAGACTGACAGCCACCATTAGCGGCATTATATCGTACCATATTTATGCAATACATCTTCTGCAACAGCACCCCCAGGCACTCCCTTCAGAAGAGACATACAACATAGCAGGGAAGGCAGAGGGTCTGCAGAAATCTCATACTTCTCCCTGCATCACAACAGGGCCAGACTCCCTCCAAAGCCTTTCTTTACAACATTTTGCCTTGCTGTCACTCAGTGTCACCATGATAAAGGCTGAGTGACCCACCTCCCCCAGCTCTCCTTTCTCCCCTTTCAGCTTCCTCAGCTGTTGCCAGTACTACTGTCCCAGTTGCCCTGCCTGAGGCCCCTCTTCCTTGCTCCTCTAGGCTGCTATGCATTTCCCATCCTGTATTATATTAAAATCCCTCCATCTTTCTCTCACCTTCACCCTGTGAAGTTACTACACTGACTGTTTGCTCCTGATTAGTACAGTAGCTCCCCTCTTGCTCTTTGACCTTCTAAGCCCACTCAAGAAACCAGCAACTAATCATCTTCCCTACCTGCTGCTCTGCTGATGCCACATGAGCTCTGCTTCAGCTCCTTCCCACAGGGACCACTCCACCATCTTCTGCTTGTCCCACCCTCAAATGTTTAAGATCTCCAATACTTTCCTGCAAAGCTCTGCCTAAGGCTGTCACCTGCACATTTCTGCATGCTGGGCTTGCTGAATCTCCTTGAATTGGAAACAGTGCCAGATTCATGGCTTTCCCCCCTCCCCGTTTGTTCAATATACCAGTCAAGGAATACAAAGAAAAACTGTGTACCCAGATACACAGAAAGAGATTTTAAGGTCTTGAGGGAACGTGAGATCATCAGTCTGATACCTTGTTTCATCACAGACTGTAAAGCAGTACAGTCCTGCTATTCATACAGAAAATGTATGCTTTAAAAGACCTCCAAGAACATCACCCAGGTGTCATTAAAGTCACCTGAAGGCAGAGAATTTGTCACTTCCAGTGGTGGATTGTTCTAACAGTTGCCAACCTTCTCTACTAGAAACCTGCACCTTGCTTCCATTTGAATTCACCATGATTTAAAGTTTCCAGCTATTGAGTCCTTCTAATATGTTTTTTCACTTGATTAAGAAACCCTTAAAAAGCCTTTCTTCTCCCCATGAAATGATTTATATACCATAATAGAATTCCTCCCCATCTTCATATTAATAAGGAAAGCAAACTGATCTCCTCCAGTCTACCATTATATCACATTTTTCTCAACCTTTGATTATGTTTGCAATTCTCTTACCTCCAATTTAACACTCCTCTTAAAACACAGAGGAGAGAACTGGATGCTCTTTTGCTCTTCCCAACACTGAAGTGGGGGATTTTCCCTTACTGTATGTTCCCTGTCTAGGTCCAGGGACCACATTATAGTCCGTTCCACCAGGCTGAAAGGCTGGGCAAGTCACAAGAAACCCCCAGCTGCGTGTGCCACATCAAAAGGCCTGTTTCTGTATAATGGAAAGCTGGATTACTCTGCCTGAAGACTGTGCAACCTTGTGCATGGCTCTGGAAAAGCTCTTAGTTTATATAGCTGTGTAAAAACCTTACCCTCTGCACCAATCATCTGCTTACATTTATCATCCACAAATATTAAGAGATTTATTTCCCATCTCTCTGATTGAGGTGTTGACTAGCACTGGAGCCAGTGCCAGTCCCTGCTAAGTCCCACTAGAAACATCCCTGTTTGATGACTGTCCAACAAGAACTGCTTTTGAGTTCTGGTCATTGATCAATTTAACACACTACCGTTCAGCAAGGCATATTTCAACCAGATGCATTAAGTCAAATGCTTTACAAAAGTTAGTATATCACTACTGCACAGTTATATCTTTATTAATTAAACTTGCAGTGTCAAAAGATGGAAATACTTTCCATAAATCCACATTAGCTGGAATTGGCTTAGTAACACCCTAGGTCTTTATAGATAAAATCCTGTCACAATTTAAAACATTATTTTTATTTAACACAAATATTAGGCTTAATTAATTGGGTCAACCACTTGCTTTTTTACAATATTAGCCAGAAAGCACGATATTTCTAGATAGGACTTCCCTGGTATTTAAAGTTTTATCAAACAGGAGCATCCAAGTTTCAGACCTTACGATTTAAAAATGCACAGCCTTTGTATGTGACATCTAGCATCCTTAATTTTCCAGCACATACCAACATTTGCACAGAACACAAACCCAGGTCATCTTGTACCTCTGTCAACAGCAACTGAGACAGAGTGATTGAACACGTTGCAGGCTTTTTCTGCATTACCACTTTGTACTGCAGTGGGCCTTTCCCATCAGGGGACTCAGTGGTATTGCAGGCAGGCTATTCCAGCCTCACGATTACTGTGAGTGATAGGAAAAAGGTGAAGTCGTGGGTGAAAAAACAGACAACAAAGGCAGCTTTAAGGAGACAGGGGGAGGCAATGACAGATAGACAAAAGCACCAAGAAGCAAGCACGAAAGCCTTGAAGGGAAGGAAAAGGAGTTTAAGCTTCCTAGGCAAAGACAGTAACGTATGAAATTCAGGGACTGGCATACAGTGACAACTGCCTCAGCATGCTGGAAAAAGATGTTGTTATCAATATTCTGTGTGTGAGCTAACACGCACACATACTTTTCCCAATCCATCTGAGCTTGGCAATTTCTATCTTCTTCACTTCTGCCCTTTCCAGAAGTTTGCCATGCTGCCATGCCAACAAAGTGTGCAGAAAGCATCACTTGGCAGTGCTTTGCACAATAAGCTCTCCTGGCCTAGGGGCTATCAAGACTTCCTTGGCTCTCCAAACAAACTGAACTATCATAGCCGTATCACTTCTGCTCTGCAGAAGTACATCATGTGAACATTTTGATGATACCATCAGCAAGCTACTCTGCCACCATTCCACATTCACCTGCCTGACATCTGCACCCCATCACACAAGCAGACCGGAAAATCTACTCATGGGGAAAAAAAATCCAAACAAACACTGAATCACAGACTGAAGAGCCAAGAGCTGTAGAACTTAAAAAAAGTTTGCTTCTGTGTTAGCATTAGGTTTATTTCTTCATGTTCTTATTGCTTGCCATGAGTCGCTCCAAAGCCAGGGGAACTCAAGCCTAGCAGTGCCACTGAACAGACATCGCAGGCTCTTTCTTGTCTCATCCCAAGTAGGGTACACTTCCCAACTCCTGCTGTCACTTCTCCTGCAACATTCTCAAGAGATATTTTCCCTTTAAGCATCCAAGATTCAATTATTAATTGTTTTAATACAGGTTATCCCTTGAACTGCACACAGGGCTTTATAGTGAACAGCACACAAGGGGAAAGCTGCCCTTCTTGGCAGCACATTGGGGATCCAGTTGCTTTTCACCAACAGTCTGCTGCTTTTTGTTAACCTCTGAGTGTGAGGAAGGACCTCTGTCATCTTTGTTTTCAGAAGGGGATTATTGGTCTGGTCCAGTTTTCGGTGTTTTGGGGTCCGCCAGATTTGAGAGCATGGGCAAATGACATGAAAATCTCTGGGGATATTTGAAAGAAAATTATAATTCTTTAGCTTTTAAATAGGAACTGCTATCCCTTGAGAGCTGCTATTCCTTATCGGGTTAAGCATGCGGAGACAAGCTGCCTTCCCTTCTGCCTTCATAACTTATTTCTGACAGGTGATGATAATGCTCCCGTCTGAATCACTAAAATAAAATGTTCTCAAGGTACGCAGGTTCCCAAGTTCTCCAGGACGCAGGTGCACATAGACCATACCATGAATTCACAGAGGGATATGACAGGACAGCACTAGAGTCTCTTAGGACTCTCTGTCAGCAGAAGCACTGTGGTAGCACAGCTCCTTAAGTCCAGCTCCTACTGAAGGGCAAGTGCTTTGAGGCACAAGCAGATGCCAGGAGATAGGAAAGGAAAGACAGGAGAAATTGATCTTCCTTGCATGTGCTTGGTGCTAGTTACTGAGCTAAGTGCAGGAGTGGGCATGGGTAAGCTCTCAAACATGAGCAGGCAAAGCCTTGGAGTAGATGGACTGATGGCCTGATCTGACACGGCACCTGAAAACAGAGAGTAATGAGAGCAGCATGATCCTACAGCGAGCAGCCAAGGGAGAGGAGCCGCTGCTACAGCTCTTCTTGGGAAAGGCTGGCGAGGAGAAGCCTTTGTGAACACCATTTTCCCCTCACCCTGTGTGCTGTTGCTTCAAAGGGTGAGTTTTGGTGAAATAACATATTAAGACCAGGCTAAAAATGTTCCTCTATAAACCTGTATGATCCATAATACACAGATCACATAGCTACTGACCAGGGGCATAAACCCCAAGCCTTCAGTTACCTCCTCCACGCGTGAGTGTGGTTAATCATTGCTGCAGAATGTTTTAACTACAAGGCTAATATAATCAGCAAAAAGGACCACTTTGCTTTGCCCTGCTTCAGCCAAATGTGCACATACCCACAATGCGCATAGATTGACACACTTGCCAAGCAATACGTCTTGCATGGGACCACACTTCTTGTAAGCTGGGATCATAGGCTGACCTGGCCTGCTAGCACATCCACACGCTGAAAGGCCCTTGCAAACCCTCCTACTGTGTGCAACATGGAAATGTGATCGTGCAGTACATTGCTCATTGACTTTCCGATGCCAGCTTCACAGACAAACTTCTGTGAGCATCACTGTTACTTCCACATAAGCCAGTGGGGTAGGAACTGCCAAGGGAATAGCACCACCTGTCCTTGCAGTGAATTCTTAACTGATACAGAGCAACACGCATATCTGAACCCCAGTCTGGGACCCCAAAAGTATCAGTGAAGCTGATCCTTCACCTGCAACACTTTCGTTGCAAGCAAAGGAATTGCTCACTGAGCAACCCACAGCAGAGTTACAGCAGTTTGTGAGTCTGGGTTCAACAGCAAGGGAGTTGGTCTTGTTGCTGGAACAAAACAAAAAGGATGAACAAGGTTTTCTGCCTTCAGGCCTGAGTTCGGACAGTGTCCCTTCATGGACCTCAGATACAACGACATTCCCATTGCATTAGCAGTAGAACACAGTGACACCCACCTCACAGCTATATGCAGTCATGCAGGTGCAACATACATACTATTCTGTCAATGTGCTAGGGATCTCCGGGGGGGGGAGGGAAGCATACAAGCCACCTGTGCAGCCAATCTCTAACCCCATCCTCCTAGTTCATTGGGGCAGTTTGTGGCACATCATAAAGCCTTGTTGCTAATACAGCAGAGGTCCCAGCAGATGTTTAGGGTTTACGTCCTCCCATGGGTAAGCCCTAAGTGGCTTATATTCTCTGGAAGAAGATGGTGAACAAGAACCTAAAAACTCCTTTACCTTCCCCTTTATTTATTTTTTAAATTCTAAATGTATGGCTACTCCAAAGAATTACTCTGGGGCTGAGTACCCCTCCTCTCTGAGAGGCAGCAAGTATGTTGTACGATGGCACAGCTATTCCACAGCCTGAGCTACTGCATCGCATAACACCAATGACAAATTCACAAAAAGCCGTTTTCTGTCAGTACTACCATGACGGGTTATCTCATGGTTTTCTGCACCAGAAAAGCCACTGTTTCTTAGCGGGGATGCAACATGAAAGAGCAGACTAGAGCAAAACATTCAACCCACAGTCACTCAATTCATATAATTAAAAATTAAACAGCAGACAGGAAAGCAGGCGCATCTCCTCCATGTGTCTGTGTGTGTATTCAGTTTTCAATAGAAACATCTGGTCCCTGACCAAGATATTTCATTCAACAAAATATGTTGGCTAAAAGTAGCTTCTAAACTATCTGGGTGCCTTGAAAAGCTCTAAAGACCTGCCAAGGAAGAGTTGGGGTGACTGATGCATGCATGGCACCTACCAGCATGGCACTCCAGCCTCCCCACATCCCTCACCACAGCCTGGATTATTGATATCCTCTACAGAAATACTGGCCGGAGAGAGCTGTTCTGGCAGTTATGTGCCTTTAATGCCTCTTTGTATTTAAAGGATGAAACCCTGTAACGAAGGCACATAAAGTAGAAGTATGGAAGAGCAATGGCACAGGAGAATCACTGCTATTTACTTTTTTTTTTCCTTTTTAAACAAAGTCAGGCTTCAGCGGATCGTTTTGTTTACAGTAGAAGTAACAGAAAAGAGTTTTACTCCTAACAGCCCATTAAACCTGTTTTTCTCCTACTCCCGTTCTCCTCCCCCTCTTCAAGCCTTTAACAAGCCACAGGAATACCAATCAGAAAAAAAAACCCCAAAATCTCGCTGCTGATGAACTGCTGAGAAAAGGTTTCAACACGGCTGGTATTAACAGTGCAAATTTTCGAACTATTTATATCATGGATAATTGGTGACTGGAAATATTTGCATTGCTAATTTCCCTCCATTAAGAACAAACCCAGGGTCCCAATAATATGGCTTAATAGCTGCATTTAAGTTACTGCCCCTTCCCTGTCTTTCTTTTTTTTTTAAGAGGAGTTTTTCCCCTTTCCACACGCAAGTGAGTTCCTGAACAGAGTTCATTCTTTTTTTGCTCCCATTACTACCAAGTTTGCTGTTTTAACAACAAACTTGACTTTAACCAACCTAAGTAGAAAACAGAACACACAGAGGGTGGCTAGGAAGAATGGCAACGAAAAATCTTTTACTCTGTGTGTTACCATTTCCTTATTATGAATTAAGTAAAAAAAAAAAAAAAAATCAGAATACTTTTCCAACACGGACAGGACCTTACAAAGCTGAATTCTTGTGTTAGGCGCTTCAATTTTAAAATTGATGCCCTAGAAATACCTGAGAAAGATTTGAACAGAATGGTTAAACCACGCTTTCATTTCCATTAATAAGGGCCAGCACAACCCTTGAAATTCCCTGAAGACAGGAGTTCTGCTACAGATTGCCACTTGTGGGTGATCGTCCTGCACCTAGAGGGCTCTAGGAGCTGATTAGGAGGCTGATATGGCAGAGTTTGGAGTCTTACAAAAAGGCAATCAGCCCAAGTGCCCCCAGGGAGAGGGATTGCACGGAGAAGAGTGCCTCTGACTTTAACCAGCAGCTCTGTTTCACATAAAGGGACACTGTCAGGTCCCTTTACAATCACTTTAAAATAGATGAGGCAGATTTGAGGGCTAAAAAGAAACTTCTCTTACGGTCCACTGCATCTGCATGCAAAGCTCATTGAAAACATTTGAGATGCATACCAAATTAACTGTACTGCGCAACCAGAATTAATTGTGTCCTTGACAGCGTGGCAGCCGATAACATTTGTTATCCAGTGAAGTCACTCAACCCACAAACAAATCCCTTCACTGCCATTTATGCCCACTGTGCTCCCATAAAGCATCCAGAACAGGTACCTACACCTATTAATAACCCTGTCACCACCATCACATTACAGGGGAACGTGAGCTATCATGATATGGTGACATTTAGCTGATCTCTGGTCCTGCGAATTCAGCTGACCAATACCGCATTTCAGGAATGAGTTCTGTGTCGGTGAAAAGAGTTATATGCTGAATAAATCGGCAACCCAGCAAGTACTGGTTGTGCCGATTTACTGGGGCTGGTGACCGTATTGTACGGTATTGTAACTGCGCTGTGACCGCCAACTCTCATGCCATCCTGGTGGAAATAAAGGCTGCTGTCCCGTCCCGTCCCCCGCCGCAGCACAGAACAGGGGAGATATAACACTTCAGAGAGGCGGCAATTCAATTCTTAGTGAAAAACAGAGGCCTTTTCAAAGAAGACACCTGGAGGCTGCACAGTGCACCTGTATTAACAGCTAATCATCACTAGTACAAAAGGGGAACAGACTCTTGCAACGCAGCCAGCCAGCAGCATAATCCAGAGCTCAGAGAGAGAGGTGGCAAACATCTAACAGTAATGCCAAAATTCAGAAGACTGGGAATCCTTTGAGAAAATCAAGAGGAATCCACACAGGTAACTCCAGCTGAGCTGGAGATTGTAGGATGACTGTCAGCCAAAAACCAAAATCTAGCTAAAGTCACAAAGCCTTCAAGAAGAAACCAGTATGAGAGGAATAACGCAGGGTTTTTTTGTTGTGTGTGTGTCATTGCCATTACCACAATATTCCCTGCCACGTTTATGGAAATATTGTAATCTCCTGAGGAAATCAGTTCTCACTACAGATCTTCTAAGCCCTGAAATCACATTCTTTCTCTGCTACAGTCAATAGCAGGCCCCATGAAACATCTGCATTCTCAAGAGATGAACGTATTTTTCTGGTATAGTACTCCGATAAAACCTTAATGGTGTAAGAAAATAACATTAAGATATACTACTATTTGAATTCAAAGTCCCCTGAACTCAGAAATCACCTTGCTAAAAAGTGATTCCCATGATGTCTTAGCCCTGATGTCACACTCTTCCAAATAGAAAAAGCAACCTCATAGCTGGAAAGACACAATTTCCAAAAGCATCACACCAGAAAACATCACCTTTATCTGCAAACCACGCCACCTAACCAGCAGAGCTAGTAGGGCTCGTGCTGTAGTACAGCTGCACTGCTCCTGATGCCATAGGTGCTAAGCGGAAGGATCCACTGAGGACAGGCACCTTCATCGGAAAAGGGAAAGCTATCAGGAGCAAGACACCATGATAGCATGACGACACTGTTCACGATACTCGAGTTGGCTCCTCTCTCTGTGCTGTCCCAGCAGAGCAGCTGTTTCTTCCAGTGAGGCCCCACGAGTAGCATTGGGGGAAGCAGAGACCATGAACGCCAGCCCCTTAAATTGATTATAGATGGCTTTGTTAGTAACACATAACATATAGCTGAGCCCTTCTAAGTGATATAGTGCCAGCTACATAGAAGACTTCATCTTGATAAAGTCAGACATCTTGAGTACGTAATAAATACGATACTCACCCTCTGTCTAATGTAGGTTATGTGAAGCTGCTAACACTGCAATTTTTAGGCTATCACTGTCCTTAAATTATTAAGCAATATAGCATTAGGAAGCTAGACTGAAGGCTGTGCACTGCAGTTTTGTTTTCTTTTTTTTTCGATGTGTGCCTGAATAGAGAATGTGACTTTGGAGAAGGTATTGTGGTGCTAGTGTGTATCAAGAGGATGCTTGGAGACTGACACTGTGTCAGGTGTCACTGTTTCTTACATTTCTATCTTCCTTCCTTTTCAGTGCTTGTGTGGTGAAGAAAAGCACTTACTAACCTACACAGTAAGAAAGCAGAAATTCTCTGTCTCAGCAATATATTGTATTAACTGTTTACACGTTTTAGCTACTTTGAAACCAGCTTGGTAAACATGTCAGGATATTTTAAAGTCACCTAAAAATAGGTTTGTACTTTGGCTCTATCTTATTTAAAGCCTGAACTAGAGATCTCTGTGATATCAATATCTTTCTTATGGGAGTAAGGAAAATAATAGCTAAGAATGCCTGAGCACGCCCCATGTCACCTCCCCATTTTATTCAGTAGCCTCAGGAGGCAGAACATGTAGTTTGCATGCATTTCTGTCAAGAGACTTAGGCAAATCCAGAAATTGCTAGTGCATGTGTGCAGGAGGGAAGTCAACTCCTTGGTCTATTTGCTCATCTCCTTGTCCTCTCAATGCAAAGGGTTCTGGAAGAAGTTTTATTTAAACGTATCCCATTCATAATCTCAAGGACTCATGGGCACCCTGTTCTTCCTCCTAGAGGACAGAGTCTGCAATTGAGTAATGCTCCTTTTCAGCAAGGAATATCTGTCTACAGAAGAGCTTTCCATATGATGACAGTAAATTCATTCAGAGCAACTTCACCTTCCAGGAGATGGGGCTGTCTTCCCCATATGCATAAACCTACCAGGCAGAGACTGTAAAACTCAGGTGCTTAATCCATACTGAGCCTCTTAATTTTTTGCCTAATGAAAACACAGTATCAGCTGCTTTTAAGGGAGCAAATGACTCATATTGCTATCACCTGTGTATTATTCATCCTCCAAGACAAAGATATCTAGAGCAACCTAGTTAAGTCTGCTCATAGAGAGACAGCATTAATCTGGAAATTACCTCATTCTCCAAAGGAAAAAAAAAACAAAAAGGTGAAGCTGAAGCAAAAGGAAATGTAGGGGTGCTGAAGATTTCTTCATATACCTGTGCAGTAATGGGGTGTTTGTCTCAAAAGCCTGTTGCGGACATGATATTTTATATGTATTTTGAGACAGGGAGATGCTGTAGGACAACCTGTCACCACTGCAGAAAGACGGTACCTTCATTTTCTTTTCATTGTTTGTACCATGTTTGGAATTCCAAGTAATCTTTGCTAGACAGTGTATTTTAAAGCCTAATTTAACCATGAAAGGCAGAATCATGGTTACTCTGCGTGGGGGTGGCCAGGCCTGGCATGGGGCTTTTGTAGTAGCTGGCTTTTTAATGCCAGGAGCTGTCTGTCACTTTTCTCTGGGGTCATTCTGAGCCACCTGTAACTGAGGGAGACTGCACACACTCAGCCTTTCAGACTTTTTGCTTGTATGGCCGCTACTTTCAATCATGCTTTAGGGGCTAGCTGAGAAATTTTACCATTTCTCATGCTGGCTGCTGCTTATAGGCAGCAGTAAATGCACACTTATCTGACACATGGTCAGAAATGAGCTAGAAATCCTCTGGGAAGGGAAGGGGAAAATTCTAGAGACTTTGCAACATTTATTTCAGCAACAGCTGTCTGCAGAGATGTCCCTGCTAAAGTATACGGTACCCTTAGCCAAAGGCTGGCAATAACCGGGCTACTTGTTGTCAAGGGGCTTCTCCATCAAAACATGAAGAGCCCCGTGAGTCCTCTTCCCACTACAGACATATACCACAAAGATAAAATAAACAGCAGCGCCTGTGTTTGTGTGCGCACATGCACATGTATATACAACCCATGAAAGCCTCCGACAAAGGGAAAACTGGATAGAAAGCAAAACATCAAAACAGACAAGGGGAGAAGAAAGGGATCTTTCCCACCCATGGCTCTTGCAGCTCAGCTTCCCTACAGGCCACAGAGGAAAGGAAGTGCGTATTCAGAAAGCTGAGTGGTGTGCAAAGCCCTCAAGGCACTGGTTTATCTGAGCTTCTTCTAAACATTACTAAATAAGCCTATTAGTTTCTGAAATCTGGCAAGCAAGGGAACAAGGCCCAGAAGTATGAACCGCAACAGGACATACTATTTCAAGTGCATTTACATGCAGTACTGATTTCTCTGTTGACTGCCCAAAGGTCATCTGACAAACAGTGGCGAGTTTTTTACACCATGTCAATTTTTGATCCAATAGCACTTGCATACCAGATGGTTTAAAAATATGTATTCACTGCCACTGTTTCTGCTCTGTTCAGTGGTGCCTGCCAATGTCTCGAGTTTATGATGTCTGTAGCAAATGTTTTAGTGTTGACATCTTCTGCAATTTGAGTGAAGATAAATTGCATTAAACACTAAAACATTACTTACAGATGGAAAATAGACTGACTTCAACAGACATTTGCAAGCAGGGCATCTCCAGTTACGCAGTGGCAGAGGCTGCAGCACAGAGAACTCAGTTTAATAAGGAAAAATCAATTGGCTTTAACTGAAAAAAAAAGAAAAAAGCCACCTTTACTTTCATTCCCACTTCGAGGAGGGCTGCTCTACCAACACAGCACAGGGTGCTAGAGAGAGCCTGCTCTCCTTGTGTACACAAATAAAGCTGCACAGAAACAGCACTGCATCATGTCAGAGTATGCAGCTTTAACATATTCTACATCATAGTGCTACTGGAAAACAGCCCCCTGCTCATCCCTACATTTGTGAGCAAACATTTAAAGAAAATACTGATAAGCGTCTTCTCCTGCCCCAGTTTTAAGCCCAGCTATTTAGTCTGGAGCACAGAATGGGAACTCTGTGTCCTGTTCCTTCCACTGCATTCCCCACTCCCCTTCCCTGTTCCCTTCGGTGCAGAGGTTCGCGATACAAATGTAATTGCTCTAATTTTTTCCACATCCTTTTGGGAGAGAGAATATTTCTTCTTTTAAAGGGTATTAGTAACCCTCTGGCAATTCCATTTATCTCTTCAGCACAGTGAATCTGAAAGTATCAGCCTGTGCTCGCTCTTCCTTTCACCCACTGCCACCGCGGAGCCCACAGAGCACCTCGGGAGAGGACGGGAGCTTCATGCTAGTGCTACACACACAGACTTTCACTGCACCGAGACAAGGCCAACACACAACAGATGACAGTTTCATAAATATTGAAGGGCAGCTACTCTGTAATAAAGTGGGAGTTAACAAGATGCATATTTTATTTATAGAACAGACAGCAAGAGATGCGCTCGTTTATTTGCCAAAGCTAAAAGATTTCAGATATTCCTGGTGCAGCTGAGCAAGGAAGGGGTTAAAGCCAGGGTTTCCAATGTAAAACAAACAAGGCTAAGCCCCAGTGTTTTCTCCAAGGTCTCCCTCCTCCCTTGCCCTCTGCAGAGGCTATAAATAGATTGCAGAAGAATAAAGGACAGGTGGGACCAAACTAGCCAGCCCCTTCTATTCTCCCTAGGGAAGGAAAAAAAAATAAAAATAATTTGACTCAATTATTTCAGATTACGAAGAAATTAACACCCCATGAAAAATCTAGAAGTGCTACTCCTAATTACAATATGCGGCCTTCTGATTTATCGTCATACTGAATATTTGTCTTTGAATTCTCCTTTCCTTCCTTTGCATCATATTCATGCATATTCCCAAAGCAATACACATTTACTGAATTTTGAAGTGATGTTTCCTACAGCCCACAGACTGCCCGTACAGAAGAGAGGTGGGCATTAGCCAAGGGACTGTAGGTGGACAGCATCGTCTTTTCTATGCTCCACTTTGTTAATTCTGAAAAAAAAAAAAAAAAAAAAAAAAAAAAAATCCACCACCCTACCCCTAAGTAAAACTGAAGTTTAAAAAAAATGCATTTTGCCCTTCAGCCCAAAGCTGAAGAGTCTTTACTCCAGCAGAGTCTTGTGGAGCAACACATTCAAAGGCAAAAGATTCAAATGGGAATGCTTCATCTACAATCCTGTTTGTGTCAAGGTAATCAGTCCTGACTTATCTTCCCAAGCTAGTTCTTACAGCATCACCAATTAGCAGAAAAGTTTAAGAAATTGGGTATTATTTGTTTATCTTTGAACACAAGGTAACTCAAAAGGGAACCACCAACTCTTGCCTGCCACCTGAAATCTCTCAAAGTGCAAGCTGCAGTGAAGATAGCACAGACACCAGTACCACCTTTTCCAACTAAACTGCAGGGTGGACTGGCTCCATCTCTCTGAAATCAGAGTATGCCTACCTGCAGCTTCCTCAGAGTGGGAGGCACGAGAAAAAGATACCAAGGAACAATGCTCAGTAGTTAAAGTTCAGGCTTTGGATATTTATCTGGGAATAGACCCACAATGAATATTAGGGAAAAATTCCTAATTAGCACCAAATACAACCATGACGAGAGTCAGAGTTTCTTTAAGATTTTTACTTGGTAAATTCAAAAAGCGATTTGAAACAAGGATTAGTGGGGGTTATCCTTTTTCTAGTACTCTTACACAAGCACCCTGAAGTTTGTTTTCCCTGAGCAGTGTCAGGCCAGCTGGCTCAGGCCTTCCAGCTTTGCCAGAAGGTCTGTCCTTGTGGTCTGCAGGCATGCCTTCCCTGGGAGGGAAAACCAAAATGCTCCAGGTAGTTGGCACCTGCACAAGCACTCTTCACCTGCTACCCTGGAAATGCAAGCTTACATGCAGCTCATGCATGTGAAGCATGCCTAAATCCTAACTTACTGCACTCTTTTCCTAAAAATCTTTGGGGGGAAAAAAAAAAAAAAAAAAATTCTTACACTCTAAGGCTTCCTTTCTTTAGTATTTGTCTCCTTAACCCAGTCACCTCTCAAGATCTCTTTAGAGTCTGCATGGATAGAGCAGGCATGAGCACTTAACTGCAAAAAGGCAGAAGATTCATTAAGCATCCAGAGGGGAACTCGCATCACCTCTTCCTGGCAGACATTCGTGCTCTGGGAGGCTGCATGCACCACCCAGTTTGGAGCAGTTCTTGTCACAGACTAACTGAAGCTGGCCCCGCTTTGAGCAGGGGGCTGGGCTAGGCGACCTCCACAGGTCTCTTCTAACCTGTTTCCCCCGGCCCCGGTCCTATGATAACAAGCCAGTAATCAGGACAGCAGACCTGACACCTTCCTCCCAGGAAGGGATCTGTATGGCAGCTGAAGTCCTCTTATAGGATCCAGATAAACTAAGCTGCCATCCACAGGCTGTTCTGTTAGAGCAGGGAACCCTCATCACATGGAAGTACCAACAGCCTGGTTAACCTTCTACTGTAAAGCCTTATCTTGACTCTCCCAGCTGAGTTTGCATCAGGCTTTCATTGTCCAGTCTCTCTGGGACTAAAGGAGAGGTTAAACACTATCGGTTTTATGTGAACCATGAATACTGTGAACATAATGCTCTTATAATCCTTCAATAACAACTTGTTTAACTGCAGAGGGGGCTAGGTAAAATGAAGGCCACAGAAACATTTCTCCATCAGTGTGTAATTTTTATAAGCACTCTAACTGATAAGAGTTCATTTTTGTTCAGCCACATCATACTCCACCAATGACATCTTTCACAGACAAAGATCAAACTAATGAGCATGAACTTGAGCCTTCCACCTGTGGGGCAAGTGTGCACACACGCATCCCCCACGTGCACCTCTCTCCCTGCATGCTAGTGGGAAAGCCTGGCCACAGCACACACGTTTTGCATTTCAATCTCTTGTCCACATTTTATAAGCAGATGGGAAAAGTGATGGGCACCCATGCAAACACCCAGACAGGCATTACTGCTATAGGCCTGTTCAGGATGAGATGTGCAGAGCCATATGCGCAATTCATTTTGTTCAGAGGCCCTGTGAGGGAGTGAGCCAACATCTTAGATAAGCAAGCAAGGCAACATGAAAAAGAAGAGAAGGTATTATTATTTTTAAGGTAATATAAATCCCAGTTCCTTCCTCCAGGTCCTTTTTACCATCGTTGTTGTGTTTTTCCCACAGGCCACTGACATAAAGAATGCAACAGAATCTCAGAATAAAAGCCCCGAAGGGATGTGGAGAGCAGAAAGCACACCTGGTTCCAGCTACCCAATGACACAAAAAATTCAGGGAGGCCTGGAAAAGGTGGGATTCTTGTTTCTCACATGTGACACTCCCACTTTCTCCCTCTCCCCAGAACAACTCCTACCTACTCACCCCGGGGCTCTAAACATATAAACTGGCTCTTCAAGACGGCAGGGAGAAAGCTACATAAGCCAAAATCCCCTGAAAACAGAAGTGGGTACTAGTCTGCCCAGCAAATGACACTGTATACTAGTATCCAGTGCTCAGCTGGGGATAGCAGGTGCCTTTAATTCAAGAAACTCTTCTGTCTGGTTGTGGCAGGCTTTCTCCTCTGCTTTTGTTTCCAGTCCAGGAACAATTTCCTGTAGGTCTGGCATTCACTGCTCCCAGCCTTGTTCTAAGGAAAAGCAGGTGCTGGTCTTGCCAAAAGCGCCTGCGAAATGCGAGTGATGTGACTGTGCATCACAACTCACAGTACTGCCAGGCTTGGACAGGATGGAGAGGATGGTAAGAGGGACAATATCCAGAGCAAGCAGCAGCATCTCCACCAGGCCCATAAAGCACAACGGGTCCTGAAAGAAAGGCCAACTGAGCGACCAAAACAAGGAGAGATCATTGTGCCAAATGCCTGCTTTGTCTGATTATCAGAGCTCAGCAACAAAAGTGTTGCTGTGTCTATAATCAAATGGAAAGCCACTTGCCAGGGCCAGGGCCAGGGCCAGGGCCAGAGGAAAACAGCACAAGCAAGGCTGGGAAGAGTCTGAACTTTGTTCCTCCTACCCTCCTGCAGCATCTGCTTGTGAAAGACATCTTAAGCAATTTTGATTTCTGGAAATCCTTTCCCCCTGTATAAATTTAGGTAGTTTTGAGAATCTGCAGGATGCAGAACCATGGAGTTACAAAGGAAGTGGAGCAGGGAAAGGAGGTTGGTGTGAAATGCTTGAGGGAGAACAGAAAGATTATAAGAGACAACAAGTAGTAAAGAGACCAGCTTCAAAGCATCACTTCCATATGACGTGAAAGTCATCCCAGGAGATGCCGGCACAGGAATAACATAACCCTTCCTCTTATAATATTTAGATCTCACAAGCATAGGATTTTAAAAAATAAGTTATCAAGATGTTAAACACCTTTACACAGATTTTTCTGGCATGTATGTCACAGAGACTGGCAGTTTGGGATCTTGTCCAGAAGGCACCTCACTGTGCCAGGAGTCCAAGCACTGCCTGTCCAGTTTCCAAGATCTCTAGCGAGTGCTGTTTGCACAGGCAACTGCTCCCTGGGTAGAGCAGGGCTACTTTGCTACGTAGCCACCGACCTTGTCTTAAAACAGCACCAGAAACTTTGCTAAAGGTCCATGAAGTGACTGCTCCAAAGGTGAGAGTATGTTTGTCCTATGTCAGTATCAGAGATCTCTTTTTAAATTCTGTCTTAGGAAGCCCTATGAGGCCAATTTAACTTCACAGCTAATACAATAGGCGAGTATTTTTCTTTGCAAATTATGGCCTCCATCTTGCTACTAGCCAGTAATAACCAGCCCTAACTTGTCTGCTCTTATTGTCTCACTGGGAAACCAGAACATTTAGCAGGAATCTTCACTCCCATTTACAGGTAGGAAACCCAGGTACAAAGAGATGAAGGAACACAAAAGCAGGCAAAAGGAGGCAGAACAGTAAAATGTACTGGAAAACACCCTCTTCTGTCCTTTGCTATCTTAAGGCCTGGAGTTAATACCACAGCCTTGAACACCTGCAGTTCCTTCTGACAAATATTATTTCCTACCTCTTGGTCTTAGACCAAAAATATAAACACAAATAGAAGAGGTTGTAGACTTCTGTATAATGATGTTTTAAACTCACTCTTCAGATAAACACTCTCCAAAACAGTAGTAAGTGTATTTCTCTCACTTAGAGCCCTTAATATCCTCACTGTTAACACAATGAAAAAAGGTAAAACTACTTATTTCGTTACCTACTGCTCTCCAGATTAATCTCCACTCTGTGCTGCACAATGACAGGGTCACCATGGGGTTTCCATGCCACTGGGGGTGTGTAAGGAAGTACGCGGCCTGTACAAATAAAAGCAGGGGAATTCTTTATTCTCGCTCTTCCTAACCTGGGGTTTAATTCCCTTTCTTTTGTAAAACGAAAACCAGTCTTTTCTCAGAACATAAATGATTAGTGCCAACTTTCCCAAAGGAAAAATATTACAATTGTGTACAGCTTCTGCCAGAGTTAAAAATCTTCCTTGGAAGGATCTTGGCTTAAAAGTAAGCTCCGAGTGCTCTAAAATAGTCACAGATAGTCTAAAAACGAGCAGGTGCCTCATGAAATGAAGATTAAGATTTAGAGTCCAAATCTGGTACCCTTCAGGCAAAGGATTCCCAAGGCAGAAGCTCCTAAAGCGGCTTTTGTTAAGGTTTCATAAAAGTACTGAGAGATTGTCAAAGACTAGGGAATGCGATTGCAGCTCTTATTACACCTCAAACAGCACCCGTTACTCTGAGTTTATCCCATCTATTTCATGAACCTACCGCTCCTTCAGGCAAACACTCATGAAGAAGCCAACAACCCTTCACTCACGGGGTATTTATTCAGAACCACGAGCAGGGAAATCAGGCTGGCTCTGGGTACAGCACAGCTAAGCAGCTTGGGGCAGCACAGGAGCACGGCTTTCCTCTGCTGGGTGCTGCCAGAGCTGGGCAGCAGTCGGCCATGCATCCCCAGTGCCAAAGGGATTGTATCGCACAGGCACGTGCCAGAGGTGGCCTTCTCCTTGGCCTCTTCCCACCTGAGTGGAGCAACACACAAGTCCGTAATGAGAACATGCCCACCTCCATCTATCTGCATGCTGGTCAAGGCAAAATCTGAGCATAAACAAACCAGCAGAGTTCAGCACTGTCCCGTTTGCCCCTCTCCCACACCTGCGTGTGCACCACTCCCACCTGAATGAGGATCCCTCGTGGCCCTACCACCTCCTGCTCCAGGGATCTGGGGATGAGAGTATGGCTCGTCTCCCCTGGGGTGCTGGGTGCCCCAGAATCCCTATTCTTCAGGGAAAGGGAGACCTCCCTGCCCCATAATATGGGCTGAGTCCCTCTTCCTGCCTCCCACAGAAATGGAGAGGAACAAACCCAACTTCCATTCCTGCTATGGGAAGTACGAAACACAGCTGCACACGAGCCTCCCACACGCTGGGCCCGTGAAAGGCGCATAGCACTGGGGCTTCTGGACAACTCTGCCTCCCCTCGCCCTAGTCGAGGCTAAGCACTGAAAAATGCTAATGGCTTAATGGACCAAGAAGGGCAGTGAGCTGCCCAAAGGGCACAGAAATGGAATAGAGGGAATAGGCATGCCATTTTTTCCTCTCCTCCTTGAAATTTATTGTAGCTAGAACTGAATAAAACAACTGAGATTCGGGAATACAGATAACATCTGAGATTTCTCGCTGTCCCTGTCAACAACTTTCAAACATTTGAAGGCACAGCCATAATCCCCCTTTTGCTGCAGCGGAGAATATGAGAGTGAAACGCAGCAGCCCTCATTGTTACTCGGAGATCAAATCCATTCCCTCCCAAGCCCTCCCTAACACGCAGAGCAATGCTGGGCAAGGCCTCAAGAGCTCACTGAGCCCATCACTCCCATGCCAAGGAACTGATGATAATTCCTGAGAACAGTCTTCTGCTTAAAACATCAGTTTGACCAGTGATAAAGCTGTGTTAATATATAGTTAAGGTAGACTGGCTGGTGGCAACTCGATCCTTTCCAGAATACCTAGTTCAGAGCAACTCAAGTTTGCAAATGAACAAACATGCACTTCACTTCTGTCCTCATTAAGTGTCCTAGCATATTTCCAAAATACACGCACACTCTCATGTTAGCCTTCAGGCTGACAGTACATATACTACTGGATCCATAATCACACCACATCCATCTCCTGCCTTCCTGCAGAGAAACCCCTCAGCCACACCCTCCTGAGGCATACCAGGTGTCTCTTAGCACAGACCACCACATTCCCTTGGTCACGCACAGGCAGCTCGAGCTGTGTGTGTCCATCCACATAACCACTGCTAATCAGCATGACAATCCCTGTATTGCTCCGCACAGCTTCACCTTGCGCAGCTCCGGCACTAAGGTCAGTCTCCCCATCTCCACAATAGCCAGGGACAGGACTGGCAAAGATGGAAGTACGTCATGTAGTTTAATGCTTCATTTCTAAGAGGAACTTGCTATTACCAGCTTCTTCTCACAAGCAGTTTCTTTTCTGCACCATGGAAGAGTTTAAAGGTATTACTACATCTTCCAACACCATGAGGTACTACGCTCTCTTTCTTGTTGTCGTGGTTTAACCCCAGCCAGCAACTAAGCACCACGCAGCCGCTCACTCACTCCCCCCCCATCCAGTGGGATGGGGGAGAAAATCAGGAAAAGAAGTAAAACTCCTGGGTTGAGATAAGAACGGTTTAATAGAACAGAAAAGAAGAAACTAATAATGATAATGATAACACTAATAAAATGACAACAGTAGTAATAAAAGGATTGGAATGTACAAATGATGCGCAGGGCAATTGCTCACCACCCACCGACCGACACCCAGCCAGTCCCCAAGCGGCGAATCCCTGCCCCCCCCCTTCCCAGTTCCTAAACTAGATGGGACGTCCCATGGTATGGAATACACTGTTGGCCAGTTTGGGTCAGGTGCCCTGGCTGGGCATGAGAAGCTGAAAAATCCTTGACTATAGTCTAAACACTACTGAGCAACAACTGAAAACATCAGGGTTATCAACATTCTTCACATACTGAACTCAAAACATAGCACTGTACCAGCTACTAGGAAGACAGTTAACTATATCCCAGCTGAAACCAGGACACTTGTGAAACTGCAAACCGTTTATGGGTAAGTCTTCGAGAAAACAAGGAAGCAATCAAAAGAAGGCAATGGGTGAGCAGCACCACCACGGCAGAGAGGCATCTTCTAGAGAGAGACTACACACCTGCATGCACGTTCTCACATCCTTCCTCCCAGGGAGGGAAAGCTTACAACAACCCCACTCATCACAGAGAAACTGCCTTCAAGGGAAAATAAAATCATATCAACAGAGACCTGTTCAAGTACACATCCACTGTGAAAAGACTGTCCTGACCTGGCCCCTGGTAAAAATATTCCATCTGCTCAGGCTCTCACCTATTGTAGAAGGAAGTCATGGATGTTTTCACTTCAATATCTCTACACTTATCACCATTGGGAGAGAGAAGAGACAGAGGACTCGACAACATTTCAAGTGTGAGGTAGCTATATTTCGATTTTCCAGGACAGCAGCAAGGTGGCTGAATAGGCATATCTCCATAGGCAATCAGTGACCCAATGATTATCATGCTTTTTGAATATGTTGTGGCATTTACAACTGTGTAGAGGTTAAAATCAGAGGCTGTCAGCTTCTATAGACTGTAAAGAAAATACGATACAAAACACCTCCATAGGCTTCCTTTCAGAAGTAGAGGAACTCTCATTCCTAGGTCCCTCTTATTTATTTTTGCTGTCAAACCAAGCGCATGCTGAGAAGTAAGAATTGCCCCAACCTCTCGCTAGATAACCCAGGGGAGTTTTCTCTCATCACCCACAAACTCTTCCACACGATCCCTGCTATTCACGCACCGAAAACAACTAACAGGAAGCTTCATCTGAGAATTCTTGCCTTTTTCACTCCTGCAAAAAAAGCTAGTATGAAGCAAACTAGTTCATCACCTTTTCCCTACAGTACATAAATATTCAACACCCACTGACAGCCCTGGATAACGTGAAAACCAGTCACATTTTCAGTGCAAGCATCTGTTCTTCCCTAAAGTAAATCCGCTTTTTTTATATATTATCTAGACTTTCCCTTCAACCATTTGAAAAACAGATATTGGTGTTCCTGAAGGAGACCAGAAATGGAAGGTCTGCATCCTTCTCTCACTGTGTCTGTTGGAAAACTACGTGCTTTTTTTCTTGCCTTTTCTATAAATAAGTAAGCAATATAAAGATTTTTCAAGTATTTATGTTTCAGTATCAAAGTCACAGGCGAGTCTCCAGGGTATGGTGGAGGGGTGTTTGGGCTGTAGCCCTTCATTTCAGCCCTCTGTTCCGAAAGCAGTTTCTGTGATGAACAGGTCTGAAATACCTGTGCAAACTGGCTTCTCTCCTGTACATCTACAAAGTACTGAACAAAACCACAAACCAAAGTCAAAGCCCAAATACTGGTACTCCTGGAAAAAGAACAGCCAGCAGGGAATGGAGTTCATTACATCATCCCATTGCATCAAGATTATGGCCCCAAGAACAACTAAGGAGTTACCACCAGCATCCCAAGACTGCCTACAGGAATAAATACTGGAGCATGCCTTCTTAGAAAATAAATAAATAAATCTCAGAATGCCATGCACCTATTATTACAAATATTTTATTTCCTTCTTCATTAATATATGCAAAGCAATCAGATTAGAGCCACAGGAGGTAATGAAAAAAACAACTAAGAGATAAGGGTCTTTTTGTGTGGTTGTGCTATGCATGTTTAGTTCCTATTTTAAAAGGAGACCTTGAGTCTACTGTTGCGGTGCTTGGAGTAAATGTCAACTATAAAATTTTCAAGTGAGGGAGAACCTCTATCCTGCAGAAGGAATATTGTGATCCCTTAAATAAAGTGGAACCCTGACATGATGAGCCTCATTGTCAGGCTAAAGGTGAGGCCAGAAGAATCTTACAGAGAAAGGATAGGATAAAGACTGAAAATGAAGGTCAAAGTATTTGGCAACGGTCTTGATCACCAGGCGGCTCAAAAGATGCAAGGAAAGCTAAGTTTGCAGGGGTGGAGGAGGATCTTATTTGATGAAGGGCTTCTCATTCATTTTTTCCATCTGTGTTATCTAGTCTAATAAAAATGTTATCTCTTCCTACAGACCTTGTGTCTGAACAGCCTCTCTGTGCAAGGGAGGTATGTCCTTAATACAGCACATGATGCTGTAACCAGGTCTGCAATAAAGAAAACCATAGGAGACAGCCCTGGGCTGCATGGAGACACTGGCAAGGAGCCGGCAGACTGCACTACATCCACATTTGGTAGTCCTCCCAAAAAGATTTTGGTAACACCAAATCTGTCCAGAGCCGTAGGAATGGTTTAAGCACAGAGAAACATACCATTTTAGAGAAAGGTTCCAGGGTCTCAATCTGTTCACTTTATCAAAGAGAAGACTGAAAGGTAACCGGATCAAAGTAACTAAATGCCATCACAGAAACAGAAATTTTATTAGAGTCTAGAGAATCTTAATAGATAAAAGGGGAAGGCTGAAAGGCAGAACTTTTAACAGGTTAATTAACAACTGAAACAATATACCATGAACTGTGGAGGACTGCACATTGCTTACAATTGTCAAGTTAAGATGGGATGCTTTTCTAAAACATCTTTTCAAGTTCAAACAGGAATTAATCCAGAGCAAGCTTGTATGAAAGATCACAGCTTTCTGATTTTTATAATCTCTGAATGCAGCAGAGCAGCAGTACTGGATTTCAGGAAAGCAAAGCTAAAGTCAGTTCAGGAAGGAGCGCAGGAAGAGCTCACTAGTATCAACGGGAACATTTGCGTGAGCAAGACTCCACTCACATTGAGCAACATGTAACCAAGGGGTTTAATAAAAGTGACAAGCATAGAAAATAAGACTGAAGAAGCCTACTACCTAATAAAATTAAGGTACAGTAGGTTGATTCATTTAGGAAGAAAGCTGACATGTCTGAAGAAAGAAGTAGCCAATGGAGCTTTCATACACACCAAGTGAAACAGGAGGGAATAAAGAGGTTATAGCGCATTATTTTTGTTCTGAGGTAAAAAGCCAAAGTCACTGTTCTGACTGGCAGGCATCACTGGCTCCTGCTGCAGGCAGGAAGAGACTGAATCCGGGTGAAGAGCTGGTACAGTATGGGATCATTGGGAGACTGTGATACTGTGATGCACATTCTTTATTTTGATTATTCTTTATTTAGTACTGTGAGAGTTTCCCAGTTTTATTTATGAACCAATGGATCTGAAAAATATTACGTACCCAGATCTATCCATAGGAAAAGTTTAGGCTGATCCTGAAAGAAAATTCTAGGCACTGAGCTCTGTTTGCTTTGAAACCTGTCAGAAAAACTGCTTACCGAGCACCGTCTAGGGAACAGTCCGGACTCCAGAGACAAACAGCCTAGGAGACCCACGACTTTAAGTATTCCCCACTCTCCCCTCGCGAGGTTTGCGGATGGACCACATACCAGATGTTTGGCAACAGCACTTCCTTCTGTATCCTCTACCTGTTCTGAAAGCAACTGTGGCTTTTTCAGTTATCTGGAAGTTGATTTGTTGCTTTAAAAGAAGCACCTGCCCCATAAGTCTGTCTTTTTCACTGTGCTGCAAACACATGCAAGATGTTTATGATAGCAAACAGCAGGAGTGTTGAGGAGTCTCACCAGCTCTAATTAAAGCAGGCTCATCCTACAATTTTACCCATGTAGAACTGAGCTTGCTTATTTGTTTAAGTGCACAGGCTTAGCTTGTAAATACCAGAATACAGGTGTCCGTATACGACAACCATAAGCTGCTGAGAAGGGAGTTTTCTGCTAATCCTTTCAAGCAGATGTGTTGCAGCAGATCAAAGAACACAAGCTCCTACGGGCTGGACTAGCACACATCCTGGGGACACAGCAGGGAAACGCTCATCGCTTCCCTTAACAGGGACAACACCATTAGGATGAGCACGGTAACAGGCACGCTCGGTCTCTATCCCCACCAGTCAGCAAATCCACTCTAATCGACTTGTTATGGGCACTATCCTAGTGCCCCAGAACACAGCCAGTGCCCCACAAGACTCTGCTCTTTTTCAAGGGAGCAGAAGCTACCATGAGTGTTATGAAAGATGCTTCTGTGGCATGCAATGCAAAGGAGGGAGAGAAATTCAGTCAGGCAATGGACAACCCCTCTCTTACTACTTGGTGCTGGGAAGGGAGCAACTGTGTCTCTTCACATAAGCCCCAAAGGTGCATGGATGAGACAGCTCTGCAGGGACATGGCAAGGATTACAAACACAATTTCACTTTGTTGCTACAGGTGAACAAACATCGCTCTGGTAGGAGTCCAGTGGCACTGCAGTCTACGACCCAGCCTGCAGCATGCAGGCTGCTTCAGCCAACGGCTGTGTTGTCAGCACAAATAATCACTAAAGACAGACCACCAAGCACACAAGCCTTTCAAATGAACCACTCCTGTTTCCCAGAAAACTGTTCCAACAGCGAGATCTCCAAGCCATACCAAAGGCATCTTCAGGACAGGGGCTCCTTCTGAAACCCAACTGTGAAGACGGAGAGCTCAGGATAATGAATCTCTGTCCCAAACAAAGTAAGAAACAAGAAACACCAAAGGTGAGTCCTAATGCCAGCCTGTGCCTCATCTGTCCTTTCCTTCCTCAATCACTGAGACACTCTGCAGTGCCTCAAAGATTTGAGCCTTCTTTTTAATATTATAGATGGGAAGGTGTTTATCTTCCTTTGTATTAACATGCTAGTTTAAACTGAGTTTAAAACAACCTCTGTCTGGAGTCTCCTGAAGGTTCACAGGATGGCAGTGGAAGACTTCCAAAGATATGGAAGCTGTCTCAAATCTTGCCTTTAAAATTCTGTAATGGGCAAATCAGATGTTTCAGGGTAGGGGACTGCCTCCTGACTGCCTGGCTTTCTGCAAAGGACAGAGTCTGCAACTAAAGCAATGCACCCTCCTTCCATTCCACACTAAGAACGAGGCCCAGATGAATGTGTTAGCTGTGAAGAAACACAAAAAGGACAATGTTTGTGTATTACAGTTCAGCTTTTTCAGGTTCATGTGTAGTTCAGTGACTGCTGTGCTGAAATACTCAGTTTTCCAGGGACATCATCTACTGCAAACACACTTCATGGTTTTTTTTCCTCTTCCATAGCCAATATGACCTCTGCTATTTAAGGCTCTCTAAATCTTTCTTAAGCCAACAGCCTCTCTCAGTAGGTTGCCAATCCTTAACATTTTCCCAACAATGTTTAGACCCAACAATCTTTTTCATTACCCCTTGAGAGTTACTGCATTGGGAGTTTAAGGAATGTAAGCAAATGAGACCAAGTGTGTGGCAGCCAAAATGACAGATGAATGACATTTGGGAAGGACTGACAGTTAGGTGGAGATGTATATAAACATCCATGCTCCTGCTCGCTGATCTCAGACAGCACAAGGGGCTTGGCAGTGCTGGATAGGCAGGCTGCCTTGGCTGTGCTAACCAGCTGTGGGAATGCAGCATTTGCTCAACAGGGTAGCAAAACTTCTGCAAGATGATACAAACCTCCAGAGAGCTATGACACTCATCCTTGGAGAAAAGGTAAGAGTTAGTACAAGTGTTGTTTTGCTCTGAGCAAGCATTTCTGCACAGATGTGCTACTCCAGAGTGACAGCCTGTGCTGTTAGACCCCTTACCAGCAGTTTGCACAGGGCTTTATGGAGTTAAACATGAAGCATTCCTCCTACTGGGGGTGCTTGCAACCCAAATCACACAGATCATGCAGAGAAATTAAAAACAGAACTTGGGGAAAGGAGGGGTGTGATATAATGTATCGTTTTATATGGCTGGCTAAGCATCAGCCCTGTGCTATCAGTACAGCGCAAGGGGGAAAGGAAGGAACAGGGCACGCAGGAATAAGGACCAACCGAGGAATGCAGTAAGCCCATTTCCAAGGCAGTGAAGGTGCAAGCAAGGAGACAGTACACAGGAAGAATGAGGCTGAAAGAACAAGTGAAAAAAAAGCCAACTTACAGAAAACTCACAATGGCAGTAAAACACCCGGTATTATACAGAGGAGAGATTGTTGGGAGAGGGTGTTCGGCAGGCACAGAAACAAGTGAGGATGGGCCAGTGACACATTACTATTACATATGTGAAACCAATCCTTGTGGTAGCAAAGAATAAATCTCCTGTTTTGCAGGAAAATGGCATGCATGGGCAATAAACATTGC
This sequence comes from Haliaeetus albicilla, assembly GCF_947461875.1. Lineage (NCBI taxonomy): Eukaryota > Metazoa > Chordata > Aves > Accipitriformes > Accipitridae > Haliaeetus > Haliaeetus albicilla. The sequence continues at coordinate 12,767,833 of NC_091490.1, forward strand.
TGATGGTTCATCTAGTCATGGGACAGCATATCCTGAAGGACCTCACTTCCTGCAAGAAATGGCAGTAAGATTTGCAAGCAGCTATTACAGTTCTGTCAAATTAATGAGTCTTAAGGGTATGGAGTTCTTCTCGTGAATACAATAAACTGCTGCTATACTGATATAAGCTCTTTCCAGTTCAAATATTGATAGAGGACTTGTGATCTACACTGGCATTACAATTTATGTCCAGTCTGGAGACATCCCTTGTTTTATAGACATAAGGCTAACAGGTTGGTTAGAGGTCAAAAATGAAGAAACAATTTTCATCATTCTTGATTATCTTTGAGAGATCCTGAAGCAGATGGAAGCTGCTCAGCCATTCAGCCAGTGTTACATATTTCACTCTGACAAGGCTCTGGCATCATGAGCAGAGGGAAACCTGAGCAAGAGTATTTCCTCCCATTTAAGCCTTCTTTATTATTAAATCTTTCAGTCATCAGCAGAGGATTTCTTCGGTGAGTTGTTTGGGGTTTTTAAGCAAAATACAAAGTTTAAGGTACCTCCTTTATACATACTCTGATGGAGAGTCTTGTGACATGTTCTGGTTTTAATTAATAAGGTTGCCGGATGCTGTGGATCACTGACTGTAAGACAGAACTAGCTCCTCTTTGGCCAAGCACTGCTAGTACATAGCCCCATATATCCCCAGGTATTTGCTAGTGGAATGAAAGCTGGTTACAGCTATCTGGCTTAAAATTAACTGACAGCATCAGCACAGATGCAATTCATGACAAGCTCCATCTCTCAAGTCAATAACAACCGTTTACTAGATTGCCTGGTTTGAAAGGTAGCCCACCCTGAGCTACCGCCTCATGTCACAACATACATTTAAATAATAAATGGTAGCTCTGTTTTATTCAGTGAGGCACAGTGGAGGCTTTGCTAAATTTAACCATCCAATTAACCTAGCAACATTCATGATTTGAGAGTTTTCAGAGTTCACTACTTTTGAGGAGGAAAGCTCAGTTACACCAATTAACATTCTCTCTCTAAACAGCACAGGCAGCTGTATCCCAGGTCTTTCTGTGGTTTGAGAGGCAATGAGAACAACTGGGAGTCTACCACCATCTTTTTAAGCTTCTCAGATGAAGATGATATTCTTCCAGGTAATGCCAATCCCCTGGCTTGCTCTGGGCTCACATAAAAATAGACATAACTCTACTGCTTTACCAGAGGTGAGAAACCATTGCTGGCATAAAATAAAACAAAACAAGTTTCAAAGACAAGTTAATTTTGTACAAAATTTACTACAATGTCTTAGCTCAAACCTTTTCATTAGCTGCAGCACACAAAACAGTCACCATTTTTTTTTAACCTTAGGCCAATACAAAACACACGTATCTCCTGCTGGCACAACTGCAAACATTTCTTCTGCAAGCTTAGTTCAAAAGACTGTATGCCCAGAGATGGGCAATGGAAATTCTTCAGGTCACTTCAACCCAACATAAATACATGTCTACAGTAGCTGAGCAGCAATCAGAGTGAATCCTGTTACATCCAGCTGGCTTTTCCTCTCTATCACACACAAAGCTGTCTTTACAGAAAGAGCTAGCTTGTAGCATTGCTCCTTCAGTTTATGCAGATCATACTGCAGAGCACAAGAGTGCTCTGAATATTAAGCTACTGCATCTAACTTTTAAAAAAATAAATACATAAGCTGAAGATGAAAAACAGGGGAGACTTGGCAGATGCTACCTGGCTATTTTGTTCCAAACCTCTGGTATATCCTCACATGTCTTTGCAAGCAGGACAAGAACAAGGCACCTGCCCCCAAGCAGTGGGGTCTGAGCAGTTACTTCTCAGCCAACACAGCTGCTACAAATTCAGAGCTTTTGCCTTTCAATTACCTGCCCCCAAGAACAAAAATACAAAGGACAGCAGACCCTTGAGGCAGCACAGGGAATAAAACTTTCCCAAACCCTGATCTAAAATGCTGGGAATTTGTAATGGGTTTTAAAACACTCATCCCCAGATTTCACAAGGATGGATTCTTTCCTGGACCTCTTCAGTTTAATCTCCTTAAGCCTGAAAGTTAACTCTTCATCTAGAGTGAAAATATTTTACCACTGTAATCTAGTTAAAAATATTTACACAATTTGCCCCAAATTCTCTCATTACAGCTGCCATTCTCAGTTATTCACAGGTAGTGGTACATGCAGTTTCCGTGGAAACCTGCAGCTCACAACCAACTGATGTGCAGCCAATCGCGGGCAATGGGCACTCGAGCAGAACTGGTCAGCTGCGTAATTATGCTGATATTTGACCATCTCAAACCTACAGGTAGCAAAGGACTAGTTTACATTTCAGTGTCTAAATTTCAAATGTCTTGACTATTCCAGGAAGCAACCAAGACCCTGTATCTCCCAAAGCATAATAAACTTGATGAGGAGGCTGTAACTTTTATGATACATCACATTTTCGACATTTCACTATCATTTTCTGTATTTACCATTGAAAGTAAATGTCAGATTACACCACGATAAAGCTGGTCATAAGTGATTCACTCCATTACACTTCAGGACCTTCCTTACTTTTAAGTAGTGAATCTGTGCCAGTAATTTGCCTAAGAATGTGCTCCCTTTTTTTCCCCTTTCCTTCCAGTAGTAGCTGCTTTATTTTATTAAAAAAAGTGAATATTCACATGATAAAAATCCTTGTTCCTTTAAGCTTCTTTCAGCTTTTAACATTCTGAATGTTGTGGAGCCTCAAAAGCAGGTACCTTAAAAAGATTTGAGAAGCTCCTTGGAAATGCTCTTTGGGTTACACTAATGCATAACAGAATAAGAGTACATCCTTGTCAGGCAGAGCTGTGAAGACACGCAATATTAAATTGCTGAAGCCTGGCCATACAGTGAGGGCTGCCCAGCTATTACCCCATGCTCTCTAAGACAACAGACTGCACTATTTTTCTGTTTGAAAGACTCGCGCTTCTCCCTGATATACGATGTTCTACTGAGGTGCTGACTCTCTCCAGGCACCAGCAATGCTTCATCACCCACACATAATATTTTCACACAAGCTCCTTCAAAATTTTTCCCATGCAGTGCCCCCGGCTAAGGCAGAGGCTCTTCCATAGCACATTCAGTGAGGCACAGGCCTCCAAATCCTTCTTTTCCAGTCAGATCTCTTCAGGAGTCAAGCAACGATTATGCTGTAACCAGTGATATTCCTGGCGATCATTTTGTCTCTGTGTTATCTCATGCCATACATACAGGTTTGTCTGTATCCATCTACCGGCTTGTCTCCTACCTGGACTTTCAGACCCCTGAGGCAGAGCTTACTGCAGCACGGTGTCCCTGCATGGCATGCTGTTTCATGGGGTCTTCTATGAGGCTCCGCAATCAGAGCCTTCATCACCCTAATGACACAGTCAGTAACGGCCCACAAGGTTACCGTGCCCTCGCTGCGAGCTGAGGCTTCCTCCTCTGCTGCCATCCAGGAAACAATTCAAGTTTCACCACAAATAAGATGGTGCAAGACTCGCTTTTTTATCCAGGACTTTTCCATTTAGTATAGTCTCAGGACTGGAGTCGCAGATTATGTTTCTGGTGTAAAACTACTGAGTTAATCCCAAATGAAGAAGAGCCACCTCAGATACATCTACAGAAGTAGCACCACTCCATCACATCTAGATGCTAGAGCAAGGAGCACTGCTATGACTGGTGGAAATACTGAGCACTAAGAAATTAAGCTCTAACTAAAGGCAACAGATTAAAAACATTTGTTGCACCTGCTTTTTTCAGAATCTAGTGTTTGCCAAATATGATTTCCAAACTATTCGGTTTAGCAAATCCTCAGAGCTCATAGAAGGAACCCTCTACGCATTACTTAATAAAGCCAGACTGGTAAAGCACTTGCAAAATATCTTTATGAAAATCAACAGCTCTGTTGGGAGAGCAGCAAGTGGAATGCCTACCCTGCACCGCTGCACAGAGCAGCTGACATGACAACATACAGACAAACATGTCCTGAAAAATGGCACTATGCTCCCCCTTCCCTGAAAAGCATCAGCACGTCATAGGCAGACTTCTTTTATAAAAATAACCAAAAGGTGTCTATTAATTCTATTGTTGAAGTAGAAGGTTATCATCTAAGACAGCTGACCAGTGGTCCAAACATTAGCATCATCAACTTAAGGAGCTGTACTTCTATTTTAAACAAACTTTGGAATTCTACATATTTACTCTCTTAAATGGTACTCTGTGGAAATACAGTAGCATTTCAATTAGAAACAATGTTCACTTCCTCTTCCTGCCTAGGACTGAAAAATAGCCTGGGAGACACACTGGTGATGGGGTGAAACACCAACAAAACTTCCTATGGTTTAGCCTCAACTCTACTGAAACTTGTGTTTAACTACAAAGCTTCATCTCTAAAGATCACAGTCTTTAATGAGTATCTGTCAAGAGTGTCTTGAAGATAGAATGGCCTACTGCAAGAAATGCCAAAATAACTTAAAAAATGCTGAAAGGGTCACGCTAACAGTAGCGCTACAGTGTCATTGTTAACTGCGTAACTATGGAGTCTGGGTAATTTCTGCTGGTGAATCTTGTGCCTGCACCACTCTACCTGCTCTTCCATAGCAGCTGTAAATTAGCAATTAATGCCACAAGGAGAACAAGTTCAAACTTTGTTATTTGGCAGTGAGGTCCAGCTTCCATGAAATCCAGCACTTAATGTCTCAATAAACTGAAAAGTGCATAAAGTAATGAATCACTAGGTTATATTCAGATTCTGCAGATTCATTTTTCAGCCACAGAAAAACAAGACTTGCCAGGCTTAGAATAGCAGCACTGATCTAAAGGACAACAGCGCTGCAATTTTTTAAAAAAATGTATGTCATAAAAGAACAAGTTAAGTGATAAGAGAATGCATTTCAATTCTATGCTTCAATGAATATTAGTGACACAGTTGTTAGGAAGGTGGAGAAGATGAGCTGTCAAGTTTTGTGACTTAACTTACGTTTCAGACAGTTTCATTAAACACACCGATATTATTTTTTTTTATGGACACCTTTTCTATATTTGCTATTGGTCAGATGAAGGGACCATATGGCAGCACAGGACTGGATGGGGCACCCCTGAGGTCTCTTGCCTTTCTGTATATAAAAAGAACAAGAAGAGATCAGAAGGACCAGCTCTGTCTGGCTTAGCTCCACTCACTTCTCAATTTACTCCAGCATTGCTTATGACTTGCATAACTGACAAATAACATCTCACTTGCGTTAGGACTAAATGTTCCAAGAAAAATTGGGAAGTTGGCTTCAATCAAGTCTTGATGGGTTCCTGTCACTTACTGTCCTTCATTTGCATCAAGTAGCTCAAAATCTTGAACTGGGGAGCCTGAATATTAGGGCAGATGCACTGATCCAGGGCTGAATTTTAGTGAGGTACCATTGTAGGGAGTAGAAAATTGCCTTGGTGCTTAACAGCTTTTGAGATTTCCCTTTGCTAGGCAAAAGCCCTTAGTCAAGTCTGGAGATAAGGGACATGCATGCTTCTGTTGACAAAATTGATGTAAGGGAGACCTGGGTGCAGCCTTCCACAGTTGCACAAAAAGGCCTTAAGAGTTTTTTTCCCCCTCATCATAGCTACTGAGGCAAGCTGCAAAGAACATCCTGCTGCAGGCCTGCTTTACAAACACTGAAGATCTTAGAAGGATTATAAATAACGAAGACAGACTACTGCTACAAACTGTGCAGAATTAGAGAGGCAACGTCCAACAGATTATATCTGAATACAAAACACTACCAAGTAATCTGAACAGAAGGAATTTGAAAAAAAAAAAAACAACCCCCCAAAACCCCTGAATCACTGAGGCCAGTTCCCTCCTAATGCACATCACAAAACCTCTCCTGAATTTTCATCTTTTGTCTAGTCTGATCCTGTGCACTGACTCACCTGGACAAACAAGCATTCTAGAGCTTTCCAGATGTGTTCTTGGTTGCCACAGAAATGAACAAAAACATATGCTCAACCTGCAAGATGGCAACTCAAAGGGCTTACAATATTCATGCAATACTGTGACAGAGAAGGTAAAGCAACTCCGGGGTGCTGCTCAGCCCTGTTTCTACTGGATAAGGATGCACGATTTTGCTTTTGCAAACAACATACGTTAGATCACAACTAAATAGACCAGAACTTTTTAGTACAGAAGACACAAACAAGGATGGGTGCAACAAAGAGCTATTAAATCCAGGGTCAATAATAATAATAATAATAATAATAATAATAATAATCATCATCATCATCATCCACTCTCCCTTCTAATATAAAGACTACAGGGCATCAAATGATATTAACAATTAACAGGTATTTTTTCACAGACCACATAGTTAAGCTGGGAAACATTTTGCTCTGGGATATTATGCACACTAGAAGTTAAAGTTCAAAGAACTAGATTCTTCTTTCATCAGTTTGACTAAAACCACTATCTCTAGCTCAAAAACGCCAGAGGTACACATCAGTAGAAGCTTGAGAAGCAGGTATTTGGAGGAATCATCGCTATAAGCATGTCCTTACACACTTCCCTGGCATCCAGCACTGGATCCCAGAAAAGACAGTGGGATAGACTGACCTTCAGTTTGAATCTTTGCAGCTGTTTCTTAAGGCAGTAAAATACAGTGTGAATTGCAATGCATGCATTTCCAGAAGAGCAAGGAAATAGCATGAAGAATTTCAAGATGAGCTACAAAAGCAAGCCAGGAGCTAGAAAATAGGCCATACAACAGGGGCTTACCAAGCTCAAACTCTTCAGCCTGTTGAAGAGAATTTGCAGAAGCTTACATGGAAAAAGGAATCTCAGAGAGAGCAGAAAACAGGGTTTACAGTCTCAGAAAGAGCCAAATGGCTTGGATTAAAGTTGAGATTATACAGTTTCAAGCCCTGGAATTAAATATTAATTATTGGAATAAACTGACCAGTTAGTGCTGGACTCGCAGTTGCTTTGCACTTTTTTTGATTACACAGTATATAATTTCTTAAAGACATCCTTTAATCTAGCTTTCAGGAATATCTGTATGGCTGAAACAAGATGCGAGTGAGAGATGCTAGACATGGACCGTCTTACCACAGAGCCTACGATCAAATTGAAAGTGTATAAAGAACCAGGTACGTTGGCTGATATGTGTTTGAACAGATGCAGTCTGCTCTCCCTGGGTACTCCCTGAAAGGCCTGAAGCAAGCGAAGTCTTACTGGTTTGTCTGCACTAGAAAGTGGTATTAGAGACAGAATGTAACCACAAGGAAATGCATTAACTACACAACAGGAGCATAACCTTACTATGATTTAATAGTGGGCATAGCTTGCCTCATCAATGCAAAGCCATGGTCCATCAGACAGACAACTCCTCAGATTTCTGCTTTGATCAAATACAAGTCTCTAATAAGGACCAGTCTGAATAGTGGTTTGAATTAGGGGAAGAGGCTAGAGATAGGATTAACAAATCAGTTGTTTTACAGTGTTGCCACACACTGTTGAATTGCAGGTGCCAATCAGCCTGTAAGTCAATACGCTGCAAGTTTTTGAGATGTTCTAGGACGTGCTAGGATGAGAAGCTTTAGATAAACTGAGTTCTTAGCATCAAGCTAGGAACCAAGTCAACGACACCTGTCAAACTTCAAAAATTAAAATTCAGAATCCCGAGCAAGTCAGGAAACCAGCAAATCATCCTTTTGAGCCTGACACATTCCTCGTGACTCGTTGCAGGAAATAACCCCATCTGCTGTAAGCAAACACCAGGAGAAAGCATGTGACATTGAAAAAGGTGGCAGCCTGCAGAAAGAGACAGACATCACAACTCGCATTCTGCAAGGCCAAGGTTGCTGGGAAAATCAAATCCAGCTATCTGAAATACAGATAAAAGTAACAAAAAAGGTACAAGGAGAACCAAAAGACTTTCCCTCTGCCAACCACAACAAATGGCTCAGTAATACAAAATGTCAGTTGGCACTTGAAGCACAGTGGATGGCCAGACAGAAAGTGCATTTTTAAATCATTAACACACTGGGAACACACAGATGTGCAGTACAGCTACATCTGTGCACTGTAATTTCTACAGTAGTCACAACTTAATGAATCATCAATTGTGACAAGATCAATGAACCGAACTGAACAACAAACTAAAGCTAGTAAATCCATGCCCGGGGCAAGAACTAAGGGTTATTTTAGTATTTTTTTTAGCATGTCTATCATTTTTAGTGTCTAATTAGTAAAAACATGAATCCTTCAGAATCCTCCCCCCCCCCCCCCCCCCCCCCCTTTAGAAGTCCTATTGCAAAAGATAAAGATTTTATTAATGTTTGCCAAATTCAAGTCTAGGCACTACTCATCTGACCAGCAATTTCTTCCTCAGGACTATGAGCACAGGGCAGGCAGAAGTTACAGTATTAGCAGATGTGCTACATGCCAATCAGGTGGACTCTGATTAAGCCTACCACCTTTAGGCAAAACAACTGCTATCTTTTCCATGAGGCCACGATTCCTGTAGGCGAAGCGTCAGCTAAGGTTCTCTGCAATGCTACTTTTTGAAGTGACAAATTCATATCCAAATCAAGCACCCAAATAATTTAAAGAACACACACTGAGTTTCCCCCCAGCCTCAACCCATTCAACAGCTTTAATGCTAGGTTTGCTGATGACACATCTCCGTGCATAATCTAGCTAGGTTTCACACCAGTGATATTCTTACAGAAGAAAAAGCTGCCCTAATTAACCTCCTGGCAGGAGGCAGAAGACAACACCCAATCTTCTTACAGAGAACGGTCCACGCGAGCAAGGGCACTCCCTGCTGACCTCTTCGCTCTTCCAGGTGAACCATTTTGATCTCTACCATATGTAGACTTTCAGCGGATCGGTACTTGCCAGGGGTTCAGCTGGGCTCTTGTGTCCCTTCCAGACAGGCTTCAAGAGACAGCAAGCTCTCTGCTTTGCCTGGCTTGTTCGTCACACGTTAGGCACGGAGCTCCATATGGAAGGCACTGCCTTGAATTGTAGCACTGCTGGCATGCACTACTCTTCCCTGCTGGGACTCAAAGTGAAGGAGATGCAGGCTCACTTTAAAAGGCTCATTCTGTTCCTCCTCCTGACCTTCTTTGTCTGCCCTTCTTTATGCCGGATATCCTGTCATCTTGAACTATTCATTCCCCAATTCATTACCTTCCCCTGCAACAGCTTTTGTTAATACCACCCCGTGTGCAGTTTATGCATTTTTCATCAATATGTTTATAATTTCTGTTCTCTCTCCAAGGACTTTCTCCTCACTGGGACCAACTGTGGCACTGTTTAAAACAAAGAGATATAGAAAAATAAATTCCAGTATTGCCTTGCTTGTAAACAAAGCACCTTTGGAGCTGTAGTACCAAAAAGCAAGACTTTGGGTTTTTAAGGTCTCCAACAGGTTAATGTTGCCAGTGCCTTTCCAGTGGTCTCAAAGTAGCTAAAAGGTCATAATGCCAGCTCTGTTGTGTGTAGCGCTTTGTGTAGCTAGTTTTATTTAAAGCATTCTGCATCCTGTGCTGACAGGCACTCTTACTGCAGGGAAATTCCCCCCAGTCCCCGCTTGGAACAGCAACACCACAGTGAACTTTCATACACTATAGCTGGATAAAGTTATAGCTCTGATTACTATTTAGACTTCTCCACTCAACACATACACCAAGAACTTGGAAAGGTTTCATCCAGGCTGGACCCTTGTGATAAAAGGATTGAAGGAACAGAGCACAGGATTAGCACGACTGATGAATACATTGCAGTGTTTTCCCATGGCATCATCCAACCTGCCTCATCAAGGCGCTAGATGATCTTGAAAAGACAGATCTTACTATACCTCACACCCACTGGCTTTCCTTAGGATAAAGGATTTGAAAGAGCTATTCTGGAGCTCTGGGCAGAAAGAATATGAGCAGGTGAGAGTGCCAGAAAGAGTCACTACTTTATTATCCAACCAAAATATCCACAAGAATAAACAGCTGTTAGAATACTCTACAGGGTAGGTGTTGTTTTACTGCTACAAGATTAATACTTTTATAAAGATTCTCTGGGCTTCTAAGATCGCAAGTGGAATGCATGTATTTTAGATCATCTTTATACAAAACATATTTTAGTCACTAACAGATCAAATAACAAATTAACAATGAACAGTCACAATAATTACTTCCTTGCATCAAAAATTAGGGCCAATTATTCCTTTTGCCCTGGATTTTAATAAGCATCACAAATGTAGAGCCTTCCTGACACCAGACTGTATAAAAACAATACAAGATCAACAAGAGGACAACTTGTTGTAAGGACAACTAGATGTGGGACTTGTGAATAAGCATGATGCACAGAAACCAACTATCAGAATGATCAATGTTACAGGTCGTTAATGCAAAGCCAGCTTTGTTTTGTATAGTCAACATCTCAGACCAAGATCAAAAGGTGGCCCATCAGTAGCAATTATATGCTATTCCTTTTTCTGCAGGAGCAGAGGTTAAAGTATTTGTGAAATGTTCTCTTCCACAGATAAGGTAAGTGACACATGAAGTATGCTATTCCCTATATAGACATCCTCTCTTCTGAACAGCTGTTGTTGCTACATGCATGTTATTAGCATGTGTTGATATTCCAGTTTCATGTTTTTCTAGCTTTCATTTTAAAATAGTGATTTCTCCACGAATGATTTAACTGGGGCTGTGATTTTTTTTTAATTTTTTTTTTTTTAAGGGAGAGGAAGAAGATAAGGCACAGAATGTAAGCCCAAGATGACTGTATAGAAACTTTCTTGCATGCAGAGATTTATGCTTTCGTAGCTGTAAGCACTGCATTCCCTACGGTCATGGTTATCACATTCTGTTCTCTCCATGCTCCATTTTCCATTTAAGAACTTACTTTCCAGTTCTATTAAGTGGATATATTCTCCCACTTCTGCAGAAGAAGTTACAGAAGATCACTGTGGTGCTATGTCTTCTTAAGTGCCTGTGTAAGTCATGGCATACCAGTAAATGACAACAGGTCACTAAGCTTGGAGCAAAAAGTCTCTCGGTTATGAGCAGATACAGAAGATAATTTTGCCAAAGTAGTTAACGACTCAGAAAGGCTTTTCAGGACATCTTGCTCTTGCCTTTCCCTTTTTCCTTGGAACCAAAGCAGATAATCCATATGTATATCAAGCAGTGTTTCCCATTAATTTCCAATAGTTCAAACAATGAGCTACTAACTCTTTCAGAAGGCTACTCCACAACCTAACAGACTTCAAAGACTCTACAAATACATACCAGCAACTAACTTTATTAGTCAGCAGGAGATACCAGCAGGACTGACATACAAGCTACAGAGAGCACATCTGTCAATAACAGGTTGCTACAGACACTCTCAGAACAAGGTATATTGAAAGAAATCCAGCAATAAGAAGGGTCTTTTGAAACACCTGATAATAAAGACCTATTATTTTAACTTCTGATGGTCACCAGTAGATGTTAAATCTGACATAAAATGTGATTTTTGACAAAGTTTACAGTTACAGTTCCTGAAATTATCTAAAGGAACTATCTTTTTGTCTACCTGTTCCAGGTGAACTAAATACACTTCCATTAAAGTGCCTTTTACAATAAGAAACTGAATAAGTTATAATTGTGAATTTTCATGTCGCCCCCCCCCCCCCTTCTCGGAAAGACTTCTAGATCCATGTATACACAATTCATTAACAAAAGTATTTTATTCTGGCTGCCAGTCCTCCAAATTCAGTTTATTATCTAAGAATCACCAGGTCCAGCGTCAGCCTGTTATTACCACATAAACATTTTGAGAGCCAAATCAGGGCTCACTGACACCGAATCAGATCCACTCTCTTGTTCACTATTTTTTGTATTAGTAGTGCAACAATGGTCTCTATCAACAAGTTCCTCAAATATAGTTTTTAAATGACTGGATGCATTAACAACCTCTGCACAAAAGGTGGGTATTAAATTGACAGTGTTGCAGAGATGCTGTAAATAAAGAGGACAGTCAAAAAAAAAAAAGGCAAGAAGAGCCAAATCACCTTAAGTGACAGGGATAATAGGAACAAACATAAGAAATAATAAGAATTTTTGCTATAAGCCTGGCACATATTGCTCTTAAACAAAAGGAGACAAGACCAATGCAGGTGCATTAGAGAAACACAGAGATGCTATGCTAGTTAGTGACCAACTCATTGAAAAAAGCAACTAGGACCCTAGCATACATCTGATGGTGTATCTCCAAAATCCATGGATCCATGAGTGCTTTTGAAAAGACACTTGCAAGGCTCCTTGTGTGCACATCTTCAGTTGGGTGTGTTCAAAAAAAAGTACCTGAAATCAAACAGGAACAGGTGCAGTATTGGACCACTAAGAACAGAAAAATCAAAAAGAAGATTGGGAGATCATCTATGAAACGATGTGGGGATTTTACTGCAAGAGGAGTCTTGGCCACTTTCTGGTGCAGATTAGGACATTGGCTAGCACACATCTCAACCTAAATGCCCTCATTTTCCCAACAAATCTATTTACTTCAAGATTTACAGTCTGTTACCTTACACCTATGTTATTCCTGCCTTTTCTTCCTCCATCGTATCTAGTTCAAAAAGCTTATAGGACACACATCTCCTTCTTGGCAGCCTTCACTTTGTTGCTCCACTCTCCTGCCCTTTCTAGGCTACCACTGTTTTTAGCCTAGGCCTGAGCCAAGTTTCTGCCCTGGTTTACTGCCTACCGACACCACCAAAATCCCAGCTCTAAGCTTTCAGATGTCGTTGTGGCCACAGGGGTCAGGGCACATGGGAATGCCAGCCTTTCTGCAGTGATGTGAAAGGTAGTGCTGGTAGTTGCTGCCTCCCACCTGGGACCAATGATCTGTTCCAACAGAGAGTTAAAACAGATTAGTTTACACCACAGATGATTTAATCTAACCTGTCTGATTTCAAACTGGAACAGAGATGCAGCGGCAGTCATCTGGCCATCCCTGGTCTCAGCTGGGAGATGACAACCCACAGGGATGTCTCCCCAACAAGACAGAAACCTGCCTGTGTGAGTGCATCTCTGCCAGAGAGTTAAACTAATCTGTTTGTGCCTCATTTACCTATTGGAATAGGCTGAACGTTTTGATAGAAGAGCAGCAGTAAGAGAATAGCGTGACAAACTTTCCATGACAGTCTCCCAGGAAGCTATAAGATAGCATAGAGTGAAAAGCAACCTGTCTCTACACCCTGAGCCCAGGAAAAGAGAAAATAATGCCCAGGGCTCAATTATCAATTTTCCTAACAGACGGAAATTACCAGTAGGTTGCCACAAGGCTCTGAATGAGCATCCACATTTCTGAATATCTTCACAAGGGATTTGAGAAATGGAGCAAGTTGAAAGGAGACAACTATTATTGGCAACAAAATTTAGCTGAACATGATTTCCAGTACCAAAGTCAGTGCTTATAAACTGCTGAATAAACTTAGAATAAATCAATTGTGTGAAACAAGGAACTCTTAGAAGTCTTTTTACAGGATATAACTGCACACTTACTACTACAACTGCACACTTAGAACTTCAAGCTATCCAGTACTTGGCAGTACACACCCTGCGTTAGAGCTCTTGTAGAATTCTGTAGAATATACTTCCTTCTTGTTTGTTTGACGCTTAAAGCTCACTTGTTTTTATCTGGGAAGTCCTTCCTGAATTGCAGGTGCTGCTTTTAGGTATTGCAAGATCATTGACACCATTAGCTTGCTGATAAGAATGTGACAACATCCCATCCTATTACAGATGTAATCTCATAGGACCTCATTTGAGAGGCAATATGCAGAAACAGCCACTTGCTGTAAAAGAAAAACGTTCTCAAGATTAAGAGGTCAGTACCTTTTCAGACACAAGGTTTTATGGGAGTGCACAGCTCCAAAGGGTTCAGCTTGGCATTAACTATGTGATATTTCATATAAAACTTTTCAAAGGTTGTATTTCTTGCTTCATAAACTTGCGGAATGAACCTGGATGTTAACCTTAGTGCATGGCAGTCTTCTGATGGAACTTGCTGTCATGGATACATTATATGGTTATGTGCCATTAGTTAATCATTTAGAGATAAGAAATGGAAATTATGGCATTTGGGTCTGATATGTTCTAAAGATCTGATGACTCTCCTGTTTGGAAGAGAGACCAACAAAACTTAAAACTTTTCTTCAACTGAGAAAATCACCTCTTTGTCTCTCATTCACAGCCAAGGAAGTCTTTCTTGTTAAATAGTATAAAAAATAAACTAAAAGTGTAAAACTAATGTTCTTCTTGAATCCAAAATAAATAAAATTAAGAGAACCACGAGTTTCACACTTGGGTTGAGATGATCGGTGCTCTACAGATACCGGAAATTAAATAGCTGGAGCAGTTCTTCAGATACTGTGGCAGCCTAAGTATTGACAGCATGGGACATAATGGTGATACAAGTAAAACAGACCAAGAAAATTGACAGAGACTAATTTAAACAGATTGCCAATTCTGCTCAATCTTCTGTGTGCTATGGGACGAAGATACCATCCCTTTCCCCTTGAACTTTTAGGATTCTTCTAGCCACTGTTCAGTACCTGAGAAATTACTAGTGTTCTTAGCAGCATGACAGGGGTCCTAAATTGACTTATCAGACCAATACGAGGTGACCTGCTGTCAAGCAGCACAATACAGTCTTTCCTTGTGAACACTGTTTATACCTTAATAGCATAAGTCCATGTGAGCTGGGATTTACATTCTTCTAGGTGACAACCTAAACTTCTCAATGAGGCCACCATGAATAATTGGCTTAATGTTTCCCTTTTTAACAAGCATGGGACACGCCACTATCTAACCCAAAGCAAACACACTCAGGCTTCTTCATTTCTCTGTGCATCACTGTATTTTAGGACATCTTCCTATGCAGTGAAGCACGTGGAAGCTCACTGTGCTGCAGCTCTTGGAAATACATTAGTTACAGAGGTCCATTAACTGCCTGCCTCATACAGAAAGAAAGTACTATTTGGATTGCTTGTGTAGAGAGCAAAGAATAGGAGTAGGACCTCTGCCATCACAGCAGTCTTTCCTCCCAGGGAGAGACCAAAGGAAGTTGGAACAGTTAATGAACATGAAACATGTAGAGGAAAGACCTGTCCCCGCCTGACCAGAGACATGAAGAGACTACTACCAGTCCCAGGAGCAGCAGGGTACGGGGAGCCTTAATTCATTTACACAGTCAAAATGAGTGCATCCAAATGGATTAAATTTCCCTTCTATAATTGTTTCCATTTTATAACACACCTCTAGAAGTTCTTCTTGGCAAAAAGATGCAAAACCAATGAAGACAAACATGAGCCAAAGTACAATGATCCAACTGATCCTTTTGTAACTAACCAAACATAAACAAGGATTAAACATAGCTAACTTCTGTTTACTATTCCAATGACAAAATCACTTTTAGAAGAGTGTTTACAAAAAGGGCATATTGTTTCAGGCCTTCTGAGATCTAGCTCTCCACAGAAATCATTTGTAACGTCAAATGTTTATCATTTAGAGCATTTCAAACAGGGTAACCCCAGGAACTGGAATGCAGCTGGCAGATGGTGAAAGAAATTAAGCTCATGACATGGTTCAGTAAACAGCAAATTACGATAAGGTAGAGGTGCTTCCCACCCCGGGGACAACTGCTGCACTTGGGAACTTTCTAGGGGTCCACTGAAACAGACCAAACTTCCCTGACTTCTGTCAGTACCAAGCCTTTCAGTAAAACTTAACTTGCCAGGTTACCTTGAGACTGAAACCCAGTGTGCAAGCAACCCTTTCCCAGCTCTTCCATCTGTCCTCTTTACCAGGAGCTGCTTTCCTGCAGAGCCTCGCAGCACTCTCCAGGCTGATAACTACATGCCACATGATTAGGAGTCTGGGATAGGGGCATAGGGGATTTGCATAGATCTGTGCTGGAAATGGAAATTGGACATGGTATTTTCATTTTCATTTAACCTACTTAAAAACAAAGGGAGATGGAACTCCAAATACATTCGGTGTCATTTGGATATGACTGTATGCTCTAGGTTACAGGGGAGTGAAAAAAGACTGCTTGCAGGGCATTAAAGGACCAGTTACAATTAAATAGTTTCCCAATTCTAGAAATCAAAACCTGTAACTGAATCTGACAATATACTTTGTATTTGAGCTCCTTCCTTTCCCAAAGAATCATACTCCTCCCTGCCCCTTGAAGACTTTTTTTTTTTTTTTTTGCACTGCTTTTCCCTATCTTCCTGTTGGGTGGAGACTGCTGGAAACCACAGACTAAATGTATACTTCGGTGTACAGGCAACTACAGACAAACACTGTTACCGTCACCTTCCTTAATACAGCCAGAATGCTGAACATACAAGCAGTCTTGTGGAATCACACCACATAGACACTCCTGCAATCAGCCTGCTGCCACGTTCTTCCACGCTGGCATCCTTCCTACTCACATTTCATATAATCTCCCTATTTAAAAAGCCCTGTAATTCTCCACATTACCACTGAATAATATATTTATTAATTTGTTAGTGCCACTAACTGTCCCCGAGGCTTTTCTTGGGAATGTGTGTCAGCTTATTGATTCTAGCCCTCCCCTCCGTGTACTGCTTTCCTCCTCTGCCAGGCAGGCAAGAACGTACTTCTGTGCCGCTTCAGGTCATAATTGGAAAAAAGATAGAAACGTTCAATATGACTCATACATAATTCAGCTTATCAGCTACCCAGGAGAAATGAGAAGAGAAGGTATATGCACGTCTATTTCTCCTACTATCAACAGGAGAAATAATTTCCAGTTACACTAAGTATGCGTAGTTTGGTCACAACAGGATTTGCAGTTAGAAGGGAAAAATGAGAGACATGGGAGCAGAGAATGAAAGGGTAGTAGGGAACCGAACTGTTAGAAGAGATTCACTTATGTGAGAATTCCCGATTCCTCCAGGAGACTGGACTCATGCTTCTCACTTAATATTCAGAATGGAATAACTTGGCAATTAGAAAGGATTATCTGCCTCTTTATCTGTAGAACATTGCAGAAATCTAAATAAAATAAAGCTCCAAATTAGTTAGCTACAAAGACATCTAATAACAGCCTGCTAAACCCTGACTGTGACTTCTGGATTTAATGTTAAGGCCTATGTTCTAAAGACCAAATTGTGAAGAAGCACTAAAACTTAGTGTTATAAAGGATTTTTAATGTAAAAATCAATATGTGCTGTGTATTTAGCAGCATGTAACCATGAGGATGTCTGTGATAGAGCTTTGTCATGCACCAGGGACCACTGCATTAGTCAAATTCTTGAAAGGAAGTGCAGAATGTCTGCATCATTCAAACTACCACCTGAGAGCAATTACAGAAATTATTTTAACCCCAGAAGCAGAGGGAAAATCCAATCCTAGTTGACAGTCCTGAGGGTATCAAGGGTACTACGTGAAATGTGTCATTTTCAAATACCTCTACAAAATTCTTGTTAGGAAAGTGATGGCATAACAGAGAGGTGGGCCACTTACCACTATTTTTTGGAGGCCAGTGAGACTAAACACAACCACAACGAGGGCACTGAGTTGTAATATCGACTTTGCCAACATGTAAGCAAACAAAGGAATATTAATAATAAAAACAATTCACACCCTCAAAATGCAGAAACGGCATAATCTAAGGCAAACAACACAGAACAGTAAGATAGCATGACTGAAAAAGATACAGACCTGTCCATAGAAGGTTTCAGAAAAGAGAAATATAATCATAACAGAACCCATCTTCTTTATAAATTCAGCCAACATAAGAGGCACATATAGCTCTTCATCCTCTGTAATCAAACTCACAACTCTATATGCATGGGCACATACAAACTGTTACACAGCAAATGGTTCTTATTTTTGCCCATTACAAGAGTGCCCAGCAAGGGGTTGATACTCTTCAGTTAGAGAGGAAAACACAGCCCCCCAGCCTGCAGATCGTTTTTGACCTTATGGGATCATGTTAAACTATCATTACTCCCAACTAAAGCAAGTTTCCAAACAGAAAAGCAGGCTCTGTGCCTGACTGGTAGTGACTTTTTTCTTCTGTGGCTCTTAAATTGTGTGCACGCATGTCTTTTCCTGTCTCTGGTGTTTCCTAACATTCTGTATTTATGTGGTGGTCTGCAAGTTTTACCTCATCAGGAAATCAGCAGGAGCACCATGGAGCTGAGAAATACTGTTGTGCTCCTTTATGCAGCGCATGTCTCTGTGGGCCTTTGAACACTTAACACAGAGCAAATAAATTATTAGCGTGTGTGTGCATGTGCATACATATCTAAGATACATAAAGGCAACTGCAACCAAAGGAAACAGGAATGTGCTTCGAACAGTTGGGTATTCAAGTTTCTAGTATCACAAAAATCCAGTTGCAGGAACCGTTTAAATACAGATCTGCACATAAACTGCCCAAAGACCTCCACTGAGCTTTATGCGCTCACGTACATGGCTGCAAAGGCAAGAAGTAACAAAAAAGATCTGCTTTCTTTCCCCAATAATTTTCAAGTCTATAGCACCTGTTACCCTATTCTTAATAATATTACTACTGAGGAGCAAGCTGATCCTTTAAGATGCCCCACCTCCAGAAACAAGATACACAATCACCTCAAGTATTGAATGATTTCTATGATTCCCATCACCACAGTGTCTGAACACATTACAGTTGTTTAATGTATTCTTTGTCACAGAGCAGAGAGGAAAATATGATTACCTCTACACTATAAATGGGGATGGGAGAACAAGGGACAATAGGTAACTTGTCATGTATGGCTGGCACACTCACCGCTGGGATAACCAGTCTCCGCTGGTTCAAAATCATACAATAATAAACTCTTTCCAGTCTAGTTTTTTCATTACTCAAAAGTTTCTACATCAGTCCATATACACCAAGCAATTTGCCTAAGCCTTTTCCTGCTTGTCTTAGTAAACCAAGTGAAAAAAAAACCCCCCAAAAACTATTCAGCCAAATGCCCCAGATTTGCAACATCTCAGTACCTTTATCCTATATAAAAACAAATACTACAACACATTGATGTGCTGAAAAAAACCACATTTCCTTAAAAGCAGACAATAATTCTGATAATCTAATATAAAAAAAATCATCAGCTGATGACAAGCCTTACACTGTTCTTCCATAAAACATTCTATTTAGAAGAAACAACATAGCAAGCAAAATAAAACCTGCTCATATAGCAGGCAAGGATCAAAATCTATTCTTTAACAGGAGAAACAGAATAACAAGTTGTGACTACAGTGAAAAGTAGACCCAGCTAAATTCCACATCAAACTCAAAATCTGAAGAGTAACCTGAAAAATCTATTCAATAACTGTGCCAATTTAATCCAGAAGGTGCACCAACATGGATTAAGTTTCTGACTCTCAGATACAATTCTTAGATACCCTGAAGATGGGTATTATATCAAAGCAGACAGATGAGAAAAGTATAGAAATGTCTCTTTAGCTAGCCCTCCAAATTAGAAATGACACACCTCAGATAATACAACTAAAACTTTCTTTAAAGTTCAGAATCTGCAATCTTTTCATGATTGTCTGAAAAATATTAGCTTCTATCACTTAGAGTAAATTATAGCAAATGATACAGGATGAACACAGCTTTTTCAAACCAAGCTAGAATATCATCATGTCATCTAAAACTACCACACCAACACGTAGCTACCAAAGCCATGTCTTCTGCCACCTATGGCATGAAAAAACTTCCCACTTACCTTCTAACACTGTTAATTTGGCACTCGTGTTTATCTCCCCAACACTATTGGTTGCTGTGCACTCATAGATAGCTTCATCTCGATGAACACGCAGGGGCTGTATCCGCAGAACTGATCCTGATCCATCATCAAACTCAATAACCTTTAACAATGAAAAGAAAGCACTTCTTTATTGGTATCTTCTGCAACAAAAACTGAAAGTCAAAACAATCCAGGGGTTAAAAAACAAAAACCAAACCAAAACAAGCCCTGTAAGCTGTAAAATACCACGCAATTACTCAAGTGTTTCAAGTCCAGAATGCAAAAATTTCAGAGTCAAGAACATATTTGTCCTCTGAGGAGGCCAGAACAAATGAAGATCCAATGAGGTTCTTTATGAATCAATTAAGGCTGACAAATTATCAACCTGGTAATAAAGATGTGGATCTGATGATTTAAAACATCTGAGCCATATTTGCACTAATGGTTTTACTAATCACACTGATAGCAATTTAGTGCCAACTTTCACCTTGATGGAAGAACAGAATGATATACTCCTGTGGGATTACCAGGAAAATAGGAACAAAACTAGAATAAAACCTTGAGCACCTACAGCGCATGCTAACTCCAGCAGAAAGTGAGGGCTTTTAATGTCCTTCAGCATTGGGTACTTTGCAACTCTGGCATAATCAACAATGATGTAATTATGATTCTTTCCCCAGCATAATAAATTAAGTCCTTAATAAATCATTGCCTTTCCATCCATCCTGCTAAGCTGTAACATGCATTACTCTAACTTCCACATGGAAGAAAAAGGTATTTGTTAGTTTGCAGCTGGATCACTTTACGCTACTCCCTAATGGCAAGACTGTGAAGGCACAGCCTCCGGCCACAGTTAATGCCAAACTCATCCTTCTCCTATTACAAAGCACAGCAAAAGTTGGAAATATTAACTGAACTGCAGATGGTGACAGCATGAGGGAAAGGCACAAGTCCCCTCCTGTCACTTGGGAACTGCAGGGGAAGATGAAGAGACTAATCTATACTTTGTTTTCAGACACATGTACGTCAGCCTAGGACCTGCACTACCCCCATGCAAAACTTTTACCCTATTTTCAAGAGCCCTGTTTAGGAGTGCTTCTCACAGCAGAAAGACCAAATGAGTGGAAAACAGGAAGGAGAAAAATAATGCGCACCATGAGACTCTGCAGTGACAGAAGAAATAGAAAGAAATCAAAAGGTAACCAAGACCCCTGAAAATCTGTTATTCTTCATGCTGGAAGTAATAGCCCTTCTGTTCTAAGTAATAGAAACAGCTTGTAAAAAACTCTAATTTGGGGTCAAGTAGCAGCAGACAGGACAGAGAAATATGAACATCACCATAGTACATTTTAAGGAATTAAAACATTTTTTTCTAAATACCCGATTTTAAATTAAATATGAAACTGTGACAAAATGCTAAACTTTCTATAACCTTTACACAGAATAGGGCTACTGCCAAATTTTAAAACAAGACAAAGTCAGATGCAGAGACTAATTCACTTCAGTGATAAAGACTAAAAAGCTAAGAGATGAAACAGCAGAAATGCTCTTTTGCCCTTACTAACCTTTGAATAAACACTGTGTGAGAGGAAGGGAGCTACAACTACCAAGGACCTGACAGATAGTGAGACCAGAAATGCTGTTCATTTGCTAAAGATAGATACCTCTTTTGTGTAATAACTCAGCATGTGTACATCAGGTTTGTTTATTAATTTTTTTCATTTAATTTGAATTGCAATTTTCCTCCATATAAACTAGCTTAGTAATGAGGTAAAATTAACAGTTACCTAGCAAAGAAAAAAAGATATTATTCACTATCTCCTAACACAATAAAAATGCCTCAACTATGTATCAAAGCTGATGTGAATAAAGGTATGAAATTGCTGGTATAAATGCATACAATATGGCATAGCCCTCTGGTCAGCCACAGTAAGTATCGAATTCACCATAAAGGTTACATCTACTTACAAATTAGAGTGTTTAAATGGTTACTATACAACAAAACTTAACCTTTATTAGGGAAAAATAACAATGTAAAATGAGATTAAAATTGATTACTTTAATGAAGGTTTTCTGCTCACATACAAAATCATGATTAAAATTGGTGACTTGAATCAATCCATTTTGGGCAGCAAAGTCATCTTGTGCTCCAGCCAGAAAAGCAAGAACATCAAAGACAGGGTATTAGAGGAAAGGCAGCAGAATGGTAGAGGGGTCACATTTCCAAGGGCGGTTTTAGAGAAAAGAGCCCAACTCCAAAAAAAAGGAAAGTGGAGAAAAAGGTGGAGAAAGTCAGTGAAAATGTATTTGCTATTTAAAATACGAACCAGATTGGACCCTTCTTCAAAAGCATTTCTGATACCTGCTCTTCCCCCTTCCTTTCTCTCATGACTTTAGTTCACAGGGAAGTCAATTCACCCTTCAGGATGACTCCACCATTCCTCTTCCAAGCGCATCTGTAGCAGGGATGGCAGTAGCCATCCCTTCAAAAGCCTTCCAATAGTGTTTTGGCATCACGCTTTTGAATTTCAATAGGGATAGCCGGCCAAGGAGGTGCCTTATAAATTTTCACAATGAAAACAGAAAATTACTGCTAGATCCAACTCTTATTTGCCATCCAATTCAGCATAAGCCCCAGTCTCCCATCTGAAGAAGGATGTCCTATGTGTGTGCTTCCAGCATCATGCTCAAAGGACAACGCCTGCTCTACAGATTGGATTGCTGCAGGGAAGGAAATTTACTTTACTCTAAAGCTCTAGACTCTGTATTGTAGTGATGCAGAGATGCCGGGTTGCAATGATGATTATTCTGTAATTAAGACCTGCAAGCATTAGATTGATTACCGAATTTTTGGGTTTTGTAATTACCTCAAACCGCTGAGAACTGACTTTCTTCCCCTTCTTCATCCACGTGATACGAGGTTTGGGCTCTCCTGTTGCCTGACACACAAAAGAGGCCACTCCTCCAGAAATCCCAATCTGATCTTCAGGAGCTTTCATAAATGTTGGTTTGCCTGGAAAAATAACCATATCACCCCCATGAGGACACAACATCAGATAAGCAAGGAATGTGTCATGTTAATCTAAATTATAAGATAATTGGTGCTCCTGCTACAAATCCAGGTTGAATGGCCTCAGCCACACAAATTCAGTGCAGACTGCAACATGACAAGCAGAGTATCTGCTTGAGTACCTTTTTTTCCTGAAATGAATAAAGTCCATCTGGCTTCCCTGTAAATGAGGGCAATAGAGGGCTACCCCCAGTCCCCTGGGCATTCATTCAGGTATATGACAATTTAGAACCGCTTTTACGGTTTATTTTTTTAATAAATGGATTTTTGCAGGTTTATCACACGGTCATAGTACTAGAAATTACAGAACAGCTGACACACCAAACGTACAAAATGTACCATACGTTGACATTAGTTTTCCTGAAAGCTGTTAAGACATTCATAAAAATTAACAGATACAGTTTTAAGTATGCAAATAACAACCCTTAATTTCATTTTAGATGTTGATTGACATAAAAATCCTACAGTCTATAAGTATCTGGAAACTTGCACAGGCTGGCCTATGCTTGGTAAGAAGCTAATCACTGAAAGTTAAAGTCAGCTAAGAAACCAAAGTGACATTCAGGCCTGAAAGACTCAGCAAAAATAAAAATAATAAAAAAAAATCATGTAACATTTTAATAATCAATAAAAGAAGTTTCATGAAAATACAGTTGCGTCTTCTGGATTTACACGACAGACTTGGATGGATAAAACTAGACATTCAGGTTGAACATTTGTATTTTTTTCACCCTCACTATCCAACAGAATTTTGCAATATGTGATCCAAGGATAATTTTGAAACACTGCTTTGTCCAAGTGAGAAGCATTTGATGATCTCATATCCCTATAAAGCACTAAAACATTTAATGCCACAGAGGGAGTTAACAGAGTCCACCCACGATGTCGTTCAGTGCACAGGTCACAATAAGGCCATGTTTCAAATACAATTCTGATCGACCACCTTGAAGATGAACCTGACCTATAAATGGGGCAGAGACAGCTGCTGGGATGTAGAAAGGAGAAGAGTGAGAGGAGAAACATCTGTTCAACCCTAAGACACCAAACCAACATCCCCAGTGGAGCTGGCAGTGGTTCCACATCTTCACATTCTGGACATGTCCACAAGTATGTCCTTGAGGGAGAGGGTGGCGACATCCGTAAGCCCAGGTGGTTTAAACGCTAAGCTTTTGATGAACTGAGGGCTGAGTTTCCCTGATCTAGGAGGGATACAGATTCAGCGACCCCAAAAGAAGACAGTCTTTAAATGCATTTTCCTAACATATAAGAGACTAAAAGATGAATCTTGAAGGTCTTTTCCAACCTAAATGATTCTATGATTCTAAAATGCTAAGGGTACAGTTGCAAGTTACAGCTGAGCCAGTCCGCCAGCCTGCAGCTACTGAAGGGGGCAGGGGGCCTTGCTCTGCTCCTTGTGCCCCTCGCCTCCCCTCTCTGCCTCCAGACACTGGCGCCCGAACCCCTACAAGCAGCTCCAGGGTCACCAGAGCCTCTGTGGAGCATATTTGGGCTCCTAATCTGGCAGAAAGCCATTTTTTTTAATTCTTTCCCAAGCAGTGTAGGGAGCACAGCGGCTCAGGGCAGGATCAGACACAGCCTGGGGGGGCACTGGAAGATGGCGCCTCTCCCTCAGCAGCTCCAAGCTGGCATCTGCCACCTGAAGCTGTGGAGTGCAACTCTGCCCTTGAACAGCAGCCTCTGAAGACTTTGCTAAAACTGCAGTACCTCTTTAATCTCAGTGTCGCCTTCTGGTTTAGCCCACGCTAACTGCTTATGCAGACCTCCACCACCCCAACAGCGTGGCATGGCGTGACTCAACACACGCGGCAGCTCAACCAAGTGACATGCTGCAACTGCTGCTTTTGACAAAGCGCAGAGGCCAGGCTCTGCCCTACTTCAACATGTGTGGACCGGACCGGACCAGACCAGGGAGACTGCCGAGGGCCCAGGATGCTTCTTGCTTCACACGCGCACACCACCGCTGTCCGTATGGGGCGTTGGGGTGAGCTGCAGGAGGGTCTCTGTGAGGAGAGGTCAGGGCTGCCCTGTGCTCGACGCAGCCAGTCCCACAACAGCCCCACAGCAGGGCACAGCCGAGCTCATCATGGCAGTGCCTCTGTGGTAACAGGTTCAAGAAGGGGCAAAACACCTCACGGTGGTGACGAATGAGGTAAAAAGTGTGACAAACAGCCCTGTGAGCACCCAGGTCAGAGGGGGACGAGGAGCTCTGCGTGCCCGAGCAGAGACTCCCCTGCAGCCCATGGAGACACCACAGTGGAGCAGGTATTTCCCTGTAGCCCGCCGCTGGGTGGGCATCTAGCAGCCGGCTAAGGTCAACCCACCACAGCTTCAGAGTGAAGGACAAGGTCAGACCAGTTGGCACCACATGGAGAAGCAACCACCAGCTGAGGACATGCTTAGCAGAGAGGGACTGGTGACATGCCACCCCTGAGGCAGCAGGACAGCAGACCCCTTCAAAGCTTGCAACATCAGATGCTCAATGGGGACTGTGGTTGTGTGCTAGGGAGCCCACCGACCGCCCACATGGACCACAGGCACCAGGGGACACGCCAACCCCGAACCCAGGTAATCTGGAGGTCACAGCTGAGACACTAAGTTGCAGGCCTGGACCTCTACTACTGCTGCTTGCTCAGCTTTACTTCCAAAAGGCCTTTGCAGACAGTGGATCCACCAAGGTCAGCACCGCACATGCAGAAGTGGATACACATGATCTTTCCTCAACAAACTTCTGTGAAGAAATATCAGACCTGACCTGACCACAGAAATTCATCACAGGTGTACTGAATTTTGCCATCCTTGGTGAAGGGAGCCCCAGGACTGTGCAAAAATAGCTCAGAACGCAAACAGTGCCTTTTAAGACATGATGGCTGCTGTGTACAGTCTCTGGCACATTGTCCTGACATGAACAGCACGCAATTATTAAGTGTGCTTGCTTAACTGATGCTGATTTCACGTATTTACTCATCTATAATCATGTCTATTTCTATTTAGTTTATATTTACATATATCTGTGTTTATTCACCTCTCATCTATCCCAGTGAAATGTTAATTTACTGTTCAGGCTGCTAGTGATTGCAGTGTGATTGACTGTTTTGCTATGATATCTTGTACTGCATTTTGGCAGTTGATTTGGTTTTTTGATTTTTCTGTTATTTACTCTGTGATCTTAGTAAAATAGTGTAAATTTTTCAAATGACAAATACAGCAGAATCCAAAAACTTTTGTCCTTGAAGAATACAATGCAATTATATCTCTCACTGTACACCTACTCCCCAGCTCATACACTGAGGACTTAGTTTACTTCTGTACATTTTAAAAAAATCAATACTATTAAAAACCAGAACAAAAGAACACTGAATGTTCACCTGCAGTAAAACCTAAAAACCCTGCTACCTTGTTCAGCTTGAATTTACACTGTTATAACGAATCTTTTTCCCCTGCATATTGAATTGAGCAACACTGATTTCCATAAACCATCTAAATCCACTGAGACTGGTCACAAAAGTATACCTGTATATAAACCAAATTCTCACACTGTCTGGGAAAGGATATTTCTACACAGCCATTTTAAACAATTGTATGCCCTAAAGTTTTGAAATGGAAGGAAAGTACTAATTAAGCAAACCTAAAATCCTGAGTCCTTGCCCCAGGACAATAGAGTCGGGCATGGGCATACATATTTTTATACTGATTGGTAACTGTTAAGCAAATCCCCAAACTTATCTCAGTAAGAGCTAACAGAAGTGCAACAGATCATCCATGAAAATGTTGGTGTCTGTGGAAAATGCGTGTTAAGTGGACTAGACTACCTCCACACCTCCCCACCAACCAACATCTCTATAACTCTACTGCCCAGAGGAAGCTGCCATGGGACACATCACTAGTTACCTCCAAAGGGCAGTAGTAACCACCAGGGATATGGCCAGGTAATGGTACAAGCAGTCTTTTTAAACCTGTTTTGAGCATTTGCACTTTTAGGGTAGCCCTAGAAACACAAGCAGAAAAAAATAAGGATGTACCGAAGATACAGTATTATAATCAGTAACCTAGTTCTTGTCTCTCCCCTGTTCTTAAATTCAAAACGACCAGAGTCTTCTCCACAGGAGATTATGGGCATACCAAGTTTTAAGTTAACTGTTTGTTGTTCAAACAAGCTACAAATAAATACAAGGAACTGATAGGTGTTTCGCAGTGAAATCTTGTCTTTTCCCTGATGACCTAAGGACCAGGCAAAGCTGAAGATTTTTTTTACTGAAAGTTTTAAAAAAAAAAAAAAAGAAAAAAAAGAGAGTGATTGTATTCCAAAGACAAATCTGTGAAATACTAGTTTGAGACAGAACCTCCTGAGTAAGTCTTGGGTGACAGCAGGGAGAGGTGCCAGACGGCTGGGCACCCATCACGCCCACCTTCGCTCACTCCATCGCGTGGAGTAACAACTCCAGACTGGTGTATTTGTCATTTGATAACTCCAAGTCCAAACAACTCCAGCCTCTCTTTCCCTAGCCTCTCTGCTCAGTGTCAGATCCCTGGAGCATGTTCAGTCCTCACCCTCTAAACTAATTCTTGCTCCTCACTTCATAACCAAGTTCCCAGTACACCGGGAGTGGAAATTACTGCTATCATCATTTCTATTCACTCAGAAGCTTCAGGCAGAAGAATGGGTAAACTTTCACCTTCTTGGCTGAAATTTTCCCTGTTTGGTCTTTGCTCAAAACTAAATTATTCTAGAGAGCTTATGGGAACAACACAGTTCTGAGGAGGAAGACCACAAAAAATATTTTCTTACAAGAGAAAGAAACAGGCTTCATCTTATTTGGCTGGGGGCTGAAAAATAACAACTTGCTCAGACATGCTCTCCATTGAGAAACTTCTTTTTTAAAAGAAAAAGACATTTCAGAAGGAAACGACTTTCCTTTGACAGTTGATAGTGTTGAAAAAGTCACTTGTTGAGCAAGCACAGATTCCTGGATAATCCTATAAAGTGAATCACAAGGAGGGCCTCATGGTGTGGAAGAGATGCTGGCAGAGATTTAGGCACATGCAAGTACTTCACTGTGCTGGAAAACAGCAGCAAACTCATGCAGAGTCCTGGGCTGAGCTAGGGTGTGTGATGCTTTCAAAAGAAATGCCCCCTTGAATTACATTTTAAGAGGTCTACAAGAACATTGTACAGAAAGCCAGAGAGAGAAGTGCGAGCAGACAAGTTAGGCATGCACTAATCAGTAAGGCTCTTGTCTACCCTCCCCAGCAAAAGCAAAAGTGGTGGGTTTGGGAGGGGAACCTGAAGCTCTCAAAGGCAGAATCTCTGGTCTACTGGAGAGCCACTGACATAGCCTTCCTGTAGGGCAACTCAAAGTGAGAGACAGCCAACCATGAAGATGCATCTCTCTCACCCGTATTTTATATATAAAATCACTGTTGTTCTCTGCTATTCTAGACTATTTGCTTGTTGTGAAACAACTGTTATAAATCAGAAAACCATCTCAGCAGCTATTTTAAAATCTGCCCTACCAAACATTTCTAGAAGACTAGTAACATTCCAGTTCTCTTTTTCAGGTTTTCCTTTCTTTATCAGAGCAGTTCAGAGTTACTTCATCACACGTGTTGTTTTAGGCTGTGCAGCTTCTCAGTGAACCCAAAGGACTTTCCCAGGAAGAAAAGCCTCTTTTGCCAGATTTCCTTCAAGGCTGAGGCACAGAGGTATAGCCTCCCTCTAACTTGCCAAGATGTCTTTTATGTGAACCATGGCTGTTGAGAAGTAACATATGATCTGCATTACCTGAGTTGAATACCAGCCAGAGCCTTGAAAAATCACGCTTAGTCATGTATATTTAGCATAGATCCTTGTATTTTGCTACACATTAAGCACATACCAGTCACATAAAAGATGCTTCCTTGTAATTTTGTAAGTGCCAAAAATTTCAAGTGGCTGAAACATAATATATGCCGACATAAATATGCTTCATATACCCAAATATTAACTTGTTTTATTTCAAAGACCCATCATTAGATGGTTTCTTAAAATAAATGGGAAAATTAAATTGAATCCTGATGCTTTTTCAGTATTTAGCACCCACATCAAATATACCTCATCCAAAAATTTTAATTCAGAAACCGGCAATCATACTGCTCCTCCTGTTCTTGTGGATGCTATTTTTCCAAAGAGTTGCATACAGGTTTGAGAAAAATGAATTATTAAACACGTCTTCAATTAAGTGTTCTATGAACACTCACCTGCTGCGAGAGATTTTAAAGAAAAGTATCTCTGTCCTCATGCTACAAGTGCCCACTGTTCTAAATAGAAGGGCAGCCAAAAATAAGACCAGCGTTGTAAGAGAGGGGAGCTTGTATTTTTATCTGAAAGCTTTTATGACTTGGGCTAAATAAAGATTGAAAGTAGTCTCTCCTTTGTGAAGGAAAAAGTTACAGTTGTGATATGAGATGAACTAGATAAGCACATACAATAGGCATACATGGGCAACGTTATTCAGGTGTCTGGGCTAAATGAATTAAAAGAAGTTATTGACACAAGCACGAAAAGATCATAATGGGAATAGTTCTTGAGCCTGGAAATTGGGACATTCAGGTTTAAACCCCTGTCTTTAACCTTCCCTGTCATATATGCCAAGGCACAACTGTGCCTTAGCTTCCACTGTAAAACTCGCCTGCTGTTATCACATGGCTGCTGTCAGGATGAATACGCAAAAAATTATGATGTGGCTCAGTTGTTATAACACTGGGAAGAAACCAAGAACAACACAGACTTTCTCATGTTCATGACTGACTTTGAAGTGGAAATAAAGTGGTCTATGAGACAGAGGTGGCCCATTCTTATATATACAGCAAGGGTATTTCTCTTTCTCTGTCTCCTTTATGATCTTGGATGATTGATACCTGTGCATGGATGGATGCTGCTGGAAAGATACTCTGGTGAAACCTACTCTATGATTTTTCTCCTAAGCATCTGCTGCAGGGCAGGAGGCAAGCCAGTGGGCTCTGCAGCTATCCTTATGTTTAATATCCTTATGTTTTCTTTTCAATATACCCACCATTCTTTAACTGTGGGTCCTGTCCCTTTGTGATTGGTAGGAATATTGTTTGGCAAAATCCAATTTTTCAAACTTGCACTTTTAATTCCTGTATACTTTACAAGTAGGAAGAACCTGTTTGAGCCTTGTAATAACATTTCTTTAACAACAGCTTACTAAAGCATCAGTAGGTCTCAGTAATCACAATGCTAATTCATTCCGTATTTCTCCTATTTCAGTTTTATTTCACTAAGATGACAGCACTTTGTAAATGAAACTTTTGTCCTTTATTGCTTGGTGCAAGGTACTTATTAAATAAATGCAAATATATATAGCAGGGTCTTGCATGCTCAGATACATACACAATTTTCTTTTTATCTAGTGAATGGATCATAACCCTTTCTCCCACCCGCTTTAAAAAACATTTAACTGCATCCCAATCACAGAAAATGGCATTCCCAATTCAACACATTCCTCAGATCGCTCTGAATTACAGGTTACCTGATGTTACCTGCACATCCTCCTCTCTTGTTTTATCATCTTATTGTTATTAGGTTTTAATGCTTAAGAGATTCCCAACAGCTAGGACAAATGATTCTGCTATTTCAATCCAATTTTAGTGGTTGAGTTTTCCAGCTTCAAGTGTGGTTGTCCGTGATAATCAAATCTACAAACATTATCTCAAAGCAAGCTGCATTTCTCCTCACCTTCATCTCCTGACTTCCATGAAGTTACATAGATACCTTTTGAGTTCGTACAAAATGAAATCAAATAAAGTGAATTATTAATATACAAAACTCTAAAAAGTAGATCTTTTAACATGTTCAATGACCTCTGTAACTTTCAGTAGAAAAATTACATTACAAAAATAATAAAAGCAGTTATCCAGCAGAGGCTGTGCTTCTCCCTAAACACTAGAAGGAAATGGGGTGAACTAAGATGCAAGGTACTCATTTCAGCAGGCAAGGCCCACTGTGCTTTGTTTATCTGTAGTAAGTTTAATTGAGGAGAATGCAAGGGTACATGTTAGGTCAAATGTATAATTTTATCAGCATTTGTAATGACTTAAGGTCAGAAACTCTTATAATCTTTGATTCCCCTTTCTTCTCCGTCTCCACAAACGGGTGCTGCTTACAATTTCTATAGGCTCTTTCCATACCATAAGCCCAGTCTAAAGGCAAAGCCCTGGACAGGGCTGAGGTGTCTCTGCACACAGGTAGGAACCTTCCCAGCCAGACCGGCATTTTCAAGCCCTCTTTTCCCTTTTGCTAATACAGGATTTATACTTACTAAATTTGATATAAAACATTAAATAGTCTTCAAGTCAAAATTGAATATTTTAAAATTTCTTCTTAAAGAAACATCTTAAAACCTCATGTGTCCTGTGTACTTCTGATCAGTATCTGGACGGTTATACATAAACCAGCCCTTCACCAGTAGAAACTGGGTGTCCACTGTTAAATGCTGATGTTTGGATAAACCTGCTTATTCCACAGAAATATGGGTTAGAACCCATTAGTTCACTCGTTAAGGCCACGATTACTGAATATTAATAAACTACAGCAACAGCCTGTCATCATGCTATTGCACATCAGTAAATTTCTAATTCTGTCTCTTTATGAATCATAGAAATTGTTGAAAGAGTTTAAACGCCTAAAATTAACTGACATGATACTGAAACGGAGTTGTCTCAGGCAGCCATCACACAAGGGTGCTGTGCAAGTCACTCAGCGATGCCGATTTATTTGTCGAGAGAGTTTTAGGCAGGCAACTTACACCTTAACGCAACGGGGAGGTGGTTTCTCTTCATATCATATCTGCAGGGTGTCTACAGATTTTGCGCACAGGGTGGCAAATTTTCTCCATTACTTTTCAAGGCTGTTGTAATTGCAACGTCTTTCTCAAAGTGCCTGGCTGGTTATCAGTGCGAGCTGCTTTACATCTTAGTAAGAAAATCCCTAACCCTGGCTAATCCCTGTGCTGTGATTGACTCTTGTCCATGGGTTTTTTTTAAAGTTTTTTGTATGCCAGGGAAGGGAGAAAAAAAGAAAAATAAATCAACCTCTCTACTATGACACCATTCTTACAATTGCTTCCTATAACTGAAGTAACATGTAACTGGAAAAAGAAAAATATGCCGAGAAGCACAAAGCAGTCCTGCATACAACTAAGGAATACTGATTAAAAACAGAGCAGAAAACCAGATCAGAAAGACATCCTTCTAGAACCTGAGGTCGTCTTCATTTCCCCTCCTGCTTTTACGTCTCCCTAGAGCACCCGCAGCCTATGTGTGCAGCTTGCCACATATCTTGGGGAAAAGCCAGACCCCTATATATGGGTTTAGCTTTCGATTCTAACTCCCCAGCATTTATACTAAGTATTATACAGAGTAGAAAAACAAGGGAGAGCAGAGAAGCGCTGCTCTAACTGCAGACCTTCCAGCAGCCTCACAGAATGGTTTTCTGCTTTGCTTTAATTTAAAATAGAAACCTGAAGTCAAATTTCCACCTGGTAATAGCTTAAAGGCACTTCCAATTAACTTGGTAATACACACTTTCTGAGTTAATAAATTTTTCAGCTTCTGTGTTTAATACAATTAAACATTAGGGCCTTTGGCCTTAGACCTTATTTAGCTTGAGAAAGGATTGCAAGGAGACTGCCTCCAATTATCAGCATTTACACAACATTCACTTAAGGGCTTTCAAAGGCATACATATAGAACATTCATTTAATCATACACAAAATTCAGTACCTGAATTCAGGCCTTGTCTCTCTCGCACAGAATATGTACAACGGACAAGAGAATAATAATGCCAGCTACTGGGCTCTGAAATCAGTCATCACAACAACGCCTGAGGCAGTACATAACAGCTGTGCCTGCTCCTAGGAACTTACTTTTCCTTCCAAATCTGCATTTTGTTATTTGCAAATTTCTTCAAAACTTCAAAGTTAATAAAGTGTATTGCATAGCGTAAAGAACTCGTAAGATATGCAGGACCAGGAAACAAAGACAGAACTGAAATCTTGTGCTTGAAAAAACATGAAAATTAATTTTGCCAGCATGCCTACCACATTAAACACCATATTCTTTTATACAAAAGGATTAAAAGGTTTTAATCCCTCTTTGCAAGCAGCTAGTCCTTGATTCAGCAGTTCAAAAGGCTTTGCCAAGCTCAGGTTTCTCCTCTGCTTTTAAGAATTAAAAGTGAGTGTAAACCTTATTTTGTAAACAGAGAGCACAGTACAATGATTTTAATAGAACTGGGAGCCAGAGTAAGCGATCTCTTCACAATATCTGTTACTAAAGCAAAGGCATCCCAGGCTCTCTGGAAGGCCTTTGCTGAGGGACCTGCATTTCATTTTAATGCCACTGTACGTTGTTCTGTCCTCCTCCCAGTAATGAACCAAATTTCTGCCTCATCTACCTGGTGAGGAGGAAAACTTTCTGCTTAATGATAACGAGCGCACTCTGGCATTTCTATTACACCAGTGAATTTTTTTCCTATTTGCATCAGCTATTTTATCATTCAGCATCTGTAGTACAGTCTGCAGAAAACGAAGAAATGTAATTTCCACATTTAAATGTTTACCAGAGTGTAAAAAATTTCAGCAGGTAGCTAGGCACCTGAGCAATATAGTCTCAAATGTAAAAAAAAAAGTTACTCTATTTTGCTCAATCTTACTTGAAGTTCCCCAAGAAACAGGAATATTTCCCCATTAAAAGGTTTCCTCCAAGACAGACTCCTTGAGAAGCCTGGATGGAGAGGTTCAATGCTTCTGGGAGACACTGGGCAGCATTTCTTCCCCGTAATGATGTATTTTAGCAGTGGCTAAATGAAGGCACAGAGCCATGCACAGCTCAAAAGCCATTTGAGCAGAGTTTCTTTCAATGCCAGGGCTGCCACCTCTGCCTGGCAGCAGGACTGCACTGGCAGAGGGCTGCTGAGCAATTCCAGTCCTCCACAGCGGAAAGACAAGAACCAAAAGGGAGCGCTGAGGCTGTGCTGCACAGCACCAGCTGCATGCTGACCTTGGTGCAGTCAGTAGTGGAGCTGGGGAAGCTCCGGGAGCCGCTGTCTCCTGTCCGTGAACTGCCCCCAAGTTTTCCGAAAATGGCTCTGTATGTATGTGGAAAACATGTGACTGCATCCAATGTGAATATTGGGTGTCTGAACCCCACAGTACAGACGACAAGTGACACATGCCAGAGGTTTGCAGTTTTACAGCCACTGCAGTCCAGCCCTGCTCAGTACACAAAGCAGGGCAGGCGCTTCATCCCAGAAGGTGCCCAGTCCCCTCCTGCACCCAGGGCCTTCTGGTTCAGCAAGGGCTGACTTCTAGAAAGGCATCAAAATTAATCACCTTCATGGTTGTTGCATTCTCGGTTTAATTTTTCTAGCATCCATTCCTTGCTGTGTTATGAATTTCACAGATAAAATGAAAAGCTCTTTTCACGTTAATAACTTCTCTCTGTGTAGATGATCAGGCCAGCCTCTAACTGTTTCCAAACTAAACTCCTCAAATCTCCAGCTACCAGGCATGGTTCCATATTTGAGTTTTTGTGGCCTTTTACCTGCACCAACCTTTACTTGATTTCACTTGATTATGCATAGAGTTGCAAGAAATGCAGAAAGCTGTGGTCTACATGGAGAAGTTACTGTTTGCCACACTGTGAAAAATGCTGTGGCCACCAGGTCTATCCTGAAGCCCAGAACATAATGCACTGGAACTACAAGGTGCTGAATTTGCATTTCCAGAGCTGGCCTGGGACTTGCGTACAGGCTAGAGCATGTGCTGAAGAGCAAAGGCTGCACGCAGGACCTGCAGGACCAAGGAGTCACCCCTATGGGTGCTTTGTGCATGGGGGCTGCTGGGGAGCCCAGCACCACAGTTACTCTACAGGCTGTGTGACAGTGTGCCGCTCTGAAGGGACTGAATCTGTCTAAAGGAGGTATTTCTTCTACGTCATGCATTGTCTCTTTCTTCAGCACCTCTGACAATATCTGTGTCTCTGGGAAAAGGGAAAACCAGTTAACATCACCATTGCAGTAGGTATCTTGGCAAGGCAGCACATATATTCCACCAAGGAGGTGGTATTTGAGACAGTGTATTTTATCCTCACAAAGCCAGAAACGCTGCCTGCTACCCAGAAACAAACTTCCCTAGTTAAAAGCACCAGAAGTAAAATCCACACTGGTTTAGGAGGACATGTTCCTTGCTCACCATGGAGCTGTGCTGCAGGTCACAGACCTTACTGTGACATGAACTCCTGCAGTACCTGGTGGGACATGAGCAGACCAAAATCCAACAGAAAGTGGTGGCAGGAGTTACAGCACATGACTAAAACCAAAGAAACGGGCATCCCTGACATGGGCTTTCAGGCCGGGTACACTTCAGCAGCTGCCTTCTCTGTGAAGAACCTTACTGCTCAGTTCATACATGGTCAGACATGAGGCACACAGGCTGGCATAGCGCCTAAAAGAGTAATGTTTACCAAGCTGGCATTAAGCAGAAGATCAGTAAAAAGACTGGGAATGTCTATGAACAATGAAAAGCATCCAGTAGCTCCTGTAGTTTTTCTTTTTGTATTGTCTCATACATCTTCACTCAGATATGTTCTTCATATTTTATCCATGACCTACTCACAAGTAGTTCTGGCTTGTCCCTCAACCCAGACCTCCAGCATCTTCTCCCACATTTCTCCTCATGTCAGCAGCAAGTCCCAATTTCATGCAAGATTCACACGATCGCAGAGGGCAGCCAGGAACTGCGAGTGGCTGTTCCACTGTTGACTCCTTGCCATACATTCACCAGGATGAGCCCATCAGGGGAAAACTCAGAACTGGCGATACCAGCCCTCAACACTGACTTTTGCAGCCTGGAAAGATGTTTACCCCTGAGACTTGCAAAAACGTGGAAGGCTGCAGGTGCCATAACAGAGCACTAAAGTATGCTGCTTACAGATATTTGCCATACTTAGTGTTTGCCTGCATCACTTACTTTCATTCTCACTGCTAGACAAAACTATCACATGCTACAAGCTTAAAGGACATGCACACAGGTGTCAAACCTGCAAGGTTCAGCTTGCTTTTAAGCTCTTTGTGGAGACTACACAGGATGTATTTATAATAGAAAACAGATCTGTCTTTTAGAGTGCTGCGTCTAAGTCTCCTCACTCATCCCTGTTCTGTTGACCGAGTCCCAAGGTTCCTGGCTTCACACTCGATTTGCTGAACTAAAATCCATACCAGCAAAGAGGATGACAAGCTACCTCAGTATGAGCTAACTGCGCTTCTCAGGTTTTACATCCGTGAGAAAGAAGGCACTGTTTCCACCTCAGGGATCTGACATCCCAGTATATTTCATGAAGGACGTACACCAGGGTGAAACACAAATCTGTATGTGAATCTGAAGCTTGAAAGAACGGCAGCCTTCCTTACCTACTGCAAGTCAGCACATCGCTAAATCGTATCACAGCCTAGAAAGAACAGGATGAGACAAAAGAGCCTGTCCAATTATGCCTGCCTCAAGTG